>NC_089272.1:45466031-46666031 GCF_963678975.1 Dysidea avara
AGAGCATCATTGAAGTAGGGTAGTGATATTGTGTGTTGGTTAGCTGGAACATGATGATAAAATTTCCCACTAGAGTTGACTCTCTGTACAATGTACTGGTAAATGATTCCATTAGGAACAACTGGAGGTGTCCATGTGACATTGATCATTTCATTAACTAGTGTTAGTACTGCATCTTGAACTGGTGAAGGAGCTAGAGAATAGTGCACAGATAAGATGTAGTGTATATAACAGATTTCAACATACCTTGTGATGGCAGGTCAGTAGCTAGATCAAGTTTCATTCCAGCTGGAAGTGCATATGTATCTGTCCCACTAGATCCATATATGATAGCTCCAAATTTAACATCACCTCCTAAGAAGGTTAGTGTGTGTCTACCAGCAGATAGTTGTACTACTCCATAATAGCATGTTCTTTCATTTAGAATAAATACTTCCCAACTCACAGTAGAAGGATTAGTATCAAGCAAGATTTGATTGAGAGTAGGATTAGTTCCCACAACAGTTAACACAACATAACTATTGTTGGTATTCATTACATAGTAATCTTCAAACTGGTCAATTGCTGGTATGATAGTCGTGAAGGTGTCTAATGGTGACTGACTGCTATCTTTGAATTGTATGATCAGAATATTCTTATTTGAGTTAACTATGCAGTGATGATGAGTAATGGATAAAACAAGGTGTTGTCTAAAGCCAAGATGGAAGTTGTTACTCTCATAGTTGATTCCATCACTAGTACAATTAATTGACACACTAGCACCAATATCAGATGATATCAACTTGAACATGTTTCCTATCAACCCACTGACATTGGTGTGTAATATGAAACTGTTCCCCCATGAATTGAATGGAGGAATTTGCTCAATGAGAACTGAACAATTGTCAGTACTACCTGTAGCACAATAGTGACCAGAATAAAATGATATTGCCTTATTAGCAGTTACTCTAGAACCACTAAGATCTTCACTACTGGTAACCAAAACTGACTCTCCAATATCTAGTGTTGTAATGTATTCTTCTCCTTTTTGTACTGGATACTTATTAACTTCAATAACAATGTTTGGAGCTATTCTAACCTCTGTATTATGGGTTAAAGCAATTATTTGGATAATAGTCTGATCATTTAAATGCATCTGCTGTAAATGATCACCCACAAAGTCAACAGATGCTGCATAGTACACAAAAGAATGACTTGCAAATGGATTCATCATCAGAATAAGACTGTAGTCACTTGGCATTCTCCCAGTAAGAGTTAACACTGCAGTGGCCACTACCTGGCCTCTAGATGCTAAATAGATTCTGTCACCACTAAGAGTTCTCGTGATACTGTTCCCCACTAAACTAGGACCAAAGCAATTTGTACATCCATACAGATGGCAAACTGGAGATTCGGAAGTGTTATTGTGCAATAAGTTGAGTTGTAGTGAGACATCAATTCTGCTATCAAAGTTGATTACTCCAAATGCTACAAGATCTCGGTTTTTTGCTATTCCAACAAGTACATTATAGAAGTATGCACCATACACAATCACTTACCTGGTAAGAAACTTCCATGCTTAAAATGATAATCTGCAGAAATATACAGTATCAGATTGTACAAGAATTATAATTATTTAAGTGTTATCAGCAACATATAAAAGAAGCACAGGTGTACAGTTCTGTCAGTAGCTAAATATGTATACACAGCACTTACTGAAGGTAAAGATACATCAATTCTCCTAGGTAGGCAAAAGCAATATCAAATTTCTTACGTAAATAGGACAAAACTTGAGCAAAGTGCACTTGCACTTAAGAACATTAAGGTGATATTGCTTAGCACACACCAAGTTACCACAATAATTAAATCAAGACATGCATAATTCTTTGTGACCTGCAGAATGCTATCATTGGAAATCAAGATGCTCTAATAAGGAGCAAAACTAATGGCTTTCAAGAGCTAAATATGGTTAAGAATCCCATAGAAGTGTTAAATCATTTTTCTAGTCACTAAACTTTAGATAGCCATTTTGCTGCATTACATAATACACTGTAAATTGTGTACTACATAAGCCTTTTAGAGCATCCACTGTACGAGTAGCAAATAGATAGCTTATATTGAAAGACCCATTAGGGGTGGTGAGTCACACACAGGTGTAGCTATAGACATTCTGTGATGTTGGTACCTAGATAGGGCACACCTTCTCATTAACTTCACCAATGCAATTACGAATGTCCAAACCCAAAATTTATGCATATACAGTGGCGTAGCTAGGAAAATTTTTTTACTGATGCAAAGTTTATACATTGACTAAATAGAGAGGGTCTGCTTCTGACTCAACTGATTCACAAATACTTTCAAGTATGAGTGGTACAGAATTTGCAGGTTGCCTATCTGGTTGGATGGAAGAAACTGTTTCAGAAGACTCTGAATGTTTTTCTACATGTCATAAGTAATGCTCCAGCATAGTTAATGCTACAGTATACCATACTTCAATTATTAGACTACATAGTTTAATTGCATGCAACACAACTTACTCTGGAGATATTTTGAGTGGTCAGGCCATCCATGGACTGCAATGGAGGTCATAGTCATGCACACTACTTTTGATTGATATGATGCGATGTTTGAGTCAGAGATAATTATCTCTTTCATGTGATGCTCAACTGCATGTGCTAAGTATATCAAGCTAGGGAGTCAGGGAGCATGCTCTCTCAGGAAATTTTTAAAAATATATGCTTTGAAATGGCATGTGGAGGCTCCTTTTTGATTGTAACTGCTAAATGCATGATATGCATGATCAATTAACTCAATGTATTGCCATGCAGTTGACTCAATGGAACTTTTAAAAAGTAATGTAGACAATTAACATGAATGTTAATGATTAAGCAGTGTAATGAGAACAGTGGCTATAATCTGTACTGAATGCTCTATTAGAGTATGTTATGATGACTGCTCTATTAGAGTATCTCAATCTTTTACAAATTCAAGTACTAGCTGAAAAGTGGTCCAGCACCATGCAAGGCACCATGTCACCATAGGCTCCAGTCCTACTTAGTACTACAGCCATAGATTCTATTTTGTTTCGTACGGTAATGCTGTCTAGTAACGTATGAGTAGAAAATCTGGGATGCCAAAACTCAGGCCTGCTCAGCCCGTTATTGAGCATTTTTACCGAGACAGCTGCCTCGGTTGCCTCAATGGTACAGTAGCTACACCACTGATATATGTTTCGTATGCATACAGGATGGCCCATATGGGTATAACATATGGGCTGCCCATACACGTACCAGCTAGGGAATATACTGTAGGGTGCCCATTACATATAGGTCACATTACTGCTAATATACCCACCTAACAATACCAGTGACTCAAAAGACCTCAGGTTTTGCTGGCAAGCTGCTGCAAACAATCCCAGCTAGTTCAAGATATGTGTTTGTATCACAGGTCATGTATTTGTTCTCATATGCATGTTTCTGCTCTAGGTAACCAGAAAAATGGGCGAGTATATAGTATTTCCACATTTGATTTCTATAAATCACATTCATGATTTACAAATAAAGTCATGACACTATACATCTATATCATGTTCATGATTTATAATAGTAAATGATGTTATCATACAGTATAATAATACTGTCATACAGTATGGTAGAACTGTATAGTAGGCATCATGAAGATTTGCATTTTTGACAATAAACAATTAGACCAGAAACCGGCCTTACAATACAGTACATTCATGGCACTTTGGCAGTATTTGTTAGTTATAATAAAGCCCAAAAGTGTCTTAAGAATGGCCAAAAATGCTTCTAATAAGTTGCTATGGTATTTTCTATTTAGTGGAATTTAGAGCTGGTAGATAAATTGCTTATCAAGATAATTTATCCTTTATTTGGCCCTCTTTTTGTATCACATTATTAGCTTGCTTAGGTAATCTGTTCATGTCTGTTTGAGTATTAGGTTAAATAATCCTAAGACTGCAGTACATGTTGCTGTCAGACCTTCATTGCTGGTCGGTATAAAGTGCTAATAATGATAAATACTTAGGTTAAAAGGAAAGAAATCCATCCCTTCTGGAGGAGACTGAGTATGGCACCCAACTAGACATTGGGTAGCCTGCAGTTCAAATCCTGGGGTAGGAGGGACTTTTTCATTTCTTTGGCCCACTTACTGTTTCACCTTATTAGCTAGCTTAGGTAATCTGTTTATTGCCCCATTTATGGAATTGTTTCAGCCAACTCAACTCAAAGACTGTGATTCTGTGAAAATTTATGAAATATCCTGAGATGGTCTGCAAAGTAATTAAGATGCCCTTCACACTTAGTCTCATGTAGACTAGACTGACTTTTTTCTTTTTTGTGTGGGTGGGGAAAAAGTGGTCTGGTACACTTACATTGAAGAATTTCTGTGTAGCATTCCACCAGCTCTACAGAGGGAGCTGATTGGAGAAGCCATTCACTACTGAGCAACATAATAGCATAATAGTCACAGCACCTAAAACATAAGAAGAGTCATCACCCACTGTAGAACTGGTGGAACGCTACACAGAAATTCTATCGCAAGTGTACCAGACCACTTTTCCCCATAAACACACAAAAGGATAAAAGTTGATCTGGTCTATGCGACTTCATGCTTGGTCTGTTACTTGGCAGTTAAAGTTTACTATTTTGAAATGCAAACTCCTCCATCTTGGACCCTGTCACAACCACATTTAAGGCATGCATGTTTGGTCCAGTTTCTGGACTACGTTGGCTTTTAATAAAATTAATAACTATCATGATTTGTTCTTCATAACAATGAAGTTTAATAATACTGTATCAAACAAATCATTTCTATATTGTAGTAATAGTTTGCATATCACATTCTTGATTTCTACATCCACTCCATGATAACTTCTAAATTGCCTTTATGATTCATAATTCAGCATCATGATTCAAAAATCACCATGTTGATTTATAAATAATATAGGATATTGGCACAAAACAGACATTTTGTGCACTGTATGCATACTGTAGCTATTATATTACCAATTTCATTAGTTGTTGATAAATCAGGTAACTGAGACATGATCACTGGAGATCGTGATAATACATCTTCAGTTGGTGGACATGATACTACCCAGTTGTCAGCAGTAGCCAAACCTACATTATCTTCACAGCCAAAAGTACTCTCTATTACAAGATATATAATAAACAAGTTATCAACTAGTACTATTTAGTACTATTTTGCATACCTCCTAGATATACAACATACTGATTGGTACTATTGATTGTAAATGATTCTTGTACCACACAAAGTGGTGATGCTGATCCCGTGGTGTATGTACCACAAGAAGAAGAGGAGAGGGATCTTATTCCATCCACACAAATGGAATTACTGCCATAATTTTCTACATCTCTTTTCAGCTGAAATATTTTATGACTAAACTTAGTACTTCATTTGCACATGATTAGAATACTAACTATTATATCCAGTTCAGTACGACAATAATGTTCTGGTTCATCAGCAATTGCAACCGGACAATTATCAAAACCAGCCCAATGTGTAGAACAGTTACCCTGAGAAATAACTGGACATGATACAATGTCACTGATATTCACAACGACAGTACCTTAGACAAGTGGTCATAAGTACACATTAAGTCATCTGAACTTGGATCACACAAGTAAGGGTACACACTCTCGTTAACACATCGTTCAGTTAGGAAAGCACAACCTAAATCTAATAGAATTTTAAAAAACAATCACCTCAGCACATTTTATGGTTATGCAGCTACAAGTTATTCACTATACATGTATGGAGCTGAATAAATTACAGTACTACAGTGTGTATGTAATGCTCTTTTCCAATATATCCACTACTCTAGATGTCATGCTCTAGCCAGCCCATCAGCACTGGATGTATGTCAAGTGCTGAAGAGCTGGATACCAGTAATGACCAAACAGTTCAATTAGCTACACACTTTAGGATAGAAAATTAGACTCAAGTATATTTAGTTACATAAAATCGGAACAATCAGAGAGGCTAAAATTCTAATAGAACTGCCATGCAGTAATAGCTTCTATTACATAGTATCATGGTCATCATCTTCTTCATGCAAACTGAGATGTTAATCTTCCATATCAACACTTTCCTTAGAGGGGAGCATATTTAGACACTACAACACTATTTGAAGTGCTTGCACAGGAATTTATCTACGTATGTATACTTCTTAGTTGATATTGCTAAAAAACACTAAGACCCTAATTCTATTCTTAGGTCAAACTAGCTGGCCTTCACACGCATCTGACCGAATTTATTAGAGTCACACTATCAAATCAGTGAAGTCCAGTAGTTGTGTTAAACTTTTAAATGGATTTCAAAACTTCAGGTTTGAATCAGGAGTGTAGGTAAGTAAGTTTAATAAAGGCAGATCATTCTAGGATGATTGGCTGTGTGCTCGTCCTATTTATAGATAATAATGCTTGCCAATGGCCTGCTGCAGTTTATCCATCGCCATCGCTGTTACAAGGTATTACTATAGAGTATATAACTATTTGTACAATCTGCAAAGAGATAAGTTTTGCTTATTCTGTTATTCCGTATTCCACATTTACAAACTCCCTGCTAGGGAGTATAATGAGGGAGTAGATATGTGTTGTATACTAGTAGCTACTATCATTCATACAGTGTATCTCTTGTTTCACTATAATGTAACCCTACTTCATTTCTTACTTTTAATATACCTGTAAGGTAAAAGTGTTGATAATGATAGAGAAAGTTGAAAAATGCAGTACAAAATCATATGGCTCAAACCTTGCAAGTAATTGTGCTTGCATTGCTCAGAAGTAATGCATAATATGTATTCTTAAAGTACCAACCTCAACTCAGGCTATAATATGCTGCACTGTTGCAGATATACTTAATGTAAATAAGAGCTGCTCAGTAAATATGTAAGTGTAGATTGTGCTAACATTATATCCAGTTTTTACATGGCGATGCAGTCAAGTATATGTACCGTACGTACCTTTTCCCCATTGCAGTGGAAGTTGGTTTAATGCAGACAATGCAGTGTAATTTCCCTTATACCATCCACTGTCTTCAAGTAATGCAAGTGTGAATTCGCTCAATACTTGATAGTCCCTAAAAATGAATTAACAACATACAAATAATATTGCTTTATTATGTATGCCACTTTGATTCAATGGACATCCAAAGAAATCACTTCAAATTGACTATGCTATGTATGTGACTGTCTTTATTTGACCAATGTAGTGTCAGCTACTAACCAAACTGTTTGAGTGTAAGAAAACTTAAACATTAAAAAGATTTTAGTTAAAGAGCATACGTACATATGTAAAAACAGATTGGCAGTAAAAAGACATGTCCATAGATGTAACTGGTAATTGAAAGAGTTGATATCTACAGCAGTCAAGAATTTTTAGCACACTAAATTCAAAAACTGAATTTTGACAAGTGTGAACTGACAGATGCTTCTAGCTACTTTATCACCTCAATACTCCATTTGGACAGTAGACTAAACATATTCCCTTTTGGCAGAGATGTAGCAACAAGCTGGTAGAAGTAGGGGTCATGGAAGATTTTCTGATTTGTGAGTTTGGAGCCACTACAAAAGAAGCCACTGTACCTCGGTCATGATAACATGTTCCTAAAGTACAAAGAGCTAAAGAAAAAGGTCTCAAAACTGAATCTTGAGAAATCAAACTATGACTCCAGTTCATTGGCCACCTTTTTACTGACAAGGGACTGGTCAAGGTGCATGTGCCATTAAAATATACCAATTCCCACTTATGTTAAGTCATCACAACAGTTACTAGGCATGGTACAATATCATTCTGAATTTCTTCTGCAGCTCTCAGCTTTTACTGAAACATTGAAACATTGTGACAGTTGGTTAACAAATACTGTAGATGGACTTGCAGTGGTCCATGGGACATTACAAAGCAGTATACATGCTGTAAAGACATGGTTTGAAAAACTCCTGTTCTCTGCTATTTTGAACAAGTCATGGCCTCATGGGAACTAATTAACCTTGTAATGATGATTCTGAGAGTGGGCTTGGCCAGCCTGTAGTATTTGGAGCATGAGGTATGGGGTAGTTGGAAAAGGCGGATACGGTTGGACACGGACACGTACACAGACATTTTCAAAAAGCATTTACATTTAATATTTTTCATGGTTTACACTAATTTCACAACGCTTCATGCCTGCCTACGGGCACCCCGTACGTATATATTGATATATTATACCACAATTGGTTTCATGAGGTTTCAAGAAATAGAAGGCGCTAAAGCGCCCTCTACTATGTAAAGAATGATTTCTCACAATCAATAGTCCAAAGTTAGGTTAGGGTTTGGGTTCAGTATAAATCCAGTTACTGGTAGGGTTTGGGTTCAGCCATATTCTTTAATATACGCTAGATCACTATTTTTATATTATCTTGCATTTAAGTACTTCTAAAATTCAGGGTTCTGGCAGCTGGCAGCAGTGATACAGTGGTTGTGGCTCTGATTCATTACAAAATGTCCTGTGATCGAGCTCAGACTTTGTTGAGGATTGACAGACATAATGCACTTATTACTATATTTAGTTTATTGTTGTAATATTTGTGCATGCGTGATTCCAAATCATTAGGTCGGTTATTAGTGTGAATACATGTTGCAGCTTTGTTTTCAACCTCTCGTAAATCAGCCACTATACCTCACAGAATTTTCACATTTTATTTTATAGTTTTTTACAAGTTTTAAGTCACAATAGGCCACATCAAGCATTGTGAAATTAGTGCTACCCATTTTTCATACCTAACACTGTTTTTTACAGCAGTTTTCACTTCCAGACCCAGGCATCGATATTGTTATAGTGCTTATCCATTTATAAGCGCACGTGCGAAGGACTAGACCAGCACTCCACAGCATGCCAAAGACCATATAGTGTTGTACACATGTTCTAAAGTCTAATACAGAGTTATAAAATTATAGTTGTAGAGATTAGCTTGTATGCCCCATGCAACTTAGCTTAGCAGGCCAAATCTACAATCTTGCGCTATTTAGTATAAGGCGCAGGCACTTATACCAAGTGTGGAAGGTTTCAAGGACCTGGCCTACGAGATTAGGTTGGGACATGCTAGATTAATCTCTATGACACTGAATTAGATTTCTAGAGCACGTATACAACACTATAATGGTCTTTAGAGTGCTAGTCTATCCTTCGCACGTGCACTTATAAATGGATAAGAGCTATGAAAAGATCGATGCCTGGGTCTGGAGGCGAAGACTGCTGTAAAAACAGTGTTAGGTATGAAAAATAACTGTTATATAAATGTAAAAGTCCTTTTTGAAATGTCCATGTCCGCGTCCGACCGTATCCGCCTTTTCCAACTACCCTGAGGTATGGCACAGACAAAAAGTCTGCCTAAATTAAGAAAGGAATGCTAGCAATTATTTGTGGCTGTGAAAATTTGATAAGTGTATCTATGGACACATAATCACAGTGTAGACAGACCATAAACCAATAGTAAACATGTCACAGAAGCTGATCTACATAATTATATACAATGTTCTCAAATGACTACAAAGGATGCTACACTCCATATCTGGGTCATATGCAGAGAAACAACACACTCAAAAATTTTTATTTCAGCTAATGCTCTCCCTAGGACTTACCTTTCCCAGTCAGTATCACTGCACATCCACTCTGTTATGCATTGTAGGTATTAAATTTAATGGAACACTTCTCAATCTCATCTAAAAGACTAAAGAAGCAACCAACACTGACAAACATCCTGTGGGCTCTTATAAGAAGCAAATAATTTGTGGGATGGTCACAGCAAAATTCTGAAGCACCAAGCTGGCCCTTTACAAAGTACCAAGACAAATAGTCACCACAAGAAGGAGGTTTACTCTTGTTCAATAGCAATAATTTTTTGTGATCATGGAAAAATTTTATAGAAGTGGAGAAGTGAGGAGCTCATCTTTGTAGCTAGTCATTTAAACCATTAAGGTAACCTTTGGACTTCATGGAATATGCTTTATAGTGTAGTTTATGACAATGAGCCAGCTTTTGCATGTAGGTAAAATAGAGGAAGGTGAAAACATGCAAGACATTCAAGAAGGCCAAACTAGTCAATTCTGACCTACACCTGGCACTGCTCAATTTCCAGAATACTCTATCTGAACCTACTAACCTCTTCCCAGCTCAATACATATTTAGACATCACACACAAACACAGCTGCCACCTACAATGGTATTACTGAAGCCTGGAATGCCCCAATTGCAAGCTAACTACAAGGCATCACAGATAAGCATAGTACTACAACTGCATAGCTAAGACCCTCAAACCTTAGAAAACAGAAGACCTGCATTCTTAAAGCTACTAAACAGCAACACATGGATGCTAGGTATTCATAAAGAGCATGTGGCACCAAGATCTCTCAGACATGAATTGTATTGAAATTGTGAAATCATTGCTGCACATAAATGGCTCACAGCAGTGGTTGTGTGTTTCTCACTTTCTTGATCACATGATTCACTACGTGAGTTGTACTGTATAGTGCCGAATACATACGTGCATGTGTAGTTATGTGCCACCAGGAAAAGCCTATAGCTGGTAGTTACACTGTACCTGGATATGTAACCAGTCATCAGCTCATTATTAAGTGTCCTCTTATCCCAGTGAGAACTAACAACAATATGCACTTAATTACTCATAAAATAACATACATCTTGTACTGTACCTTGCTGTTCCTGCATTTCCTTCATTTTCCAGTGCCACACCCTCCATATCCTCACAGGAGTAATATGACTTTGCAACCTCTAGAGTCTAAACCAGTGCATGACATGTTTAAAAGAATTACTGACACAATATGAATGTACCTTTGGGCCTGTAAATATACTAGTAGATCCATATGGTCCAATAACTGTCCTCCTTGGATTATAATTAATACCAGCATCAGTAACGAAACTAAATAGTGTAGTCATAATTCATTGTATCCATAGTTATATACATGGATAGTTTTAGCAACGTACTATTCATATAATCGACGAGAGAATCCCAAAGCATGGATGATCTCATGCATAATTGTGGAATAAATAACATCAGTTGAGCCAGCATAATCTACAAGGAACTGTGTATATAAAATAAGATGAACCTTATCATCAATGGTATATAATTATAGTGACATTCAAGCACACACTTAATTATTCTGTAGTTGTGCTATCCTTTTGTAGTGGAAGATTAAAAGTAGGTAGGGAAGCATGCTTAATGTAGTTACACTGACAGTCTAGCTACGTACCTATAATCACACGTCAGAATATTTCACTGCAAACTATGCCACCTAAGCCTTTAAAACCTATTGAAGTATTTTAAAAACATCCGCACACAGTATTTATTTGACAGTGCTGGAATAAATCAGGGGCACCAGATTAACAGATCCAAGTGATTTTTCAGAAAAGAGAGGGAAATGTGTTATAATAAGTACATACGTATTTGTATAGTTTTTGATAAACTAGTTTAATTTCCACTAGTAGCAAGTGATACTGTAGCACTGTTCCAAAATCCATAGAATTCCCATTGTGTTGGGTTTTTTGTAGAAGTGCAGAAAAAATCATGCACACGACTATCAAATCTGCTAAAAGAATGCTTAATGAAACATGCTTAGTAAACGTTCATGGGATATACTTTACAATTACCAGAAGTAATGCAATATTTACTTTTGACAATTGTAGGTTATTTTAAAGGTAATTTCAAATTCTTGTATCTACAGTACCATACTGTATAATACTGTACAAGTATACACATGCAGCAAGTCTTTGATATTATCTTTAGGAAGTGTGCGCATAATAATAATTATTATATTGCTCTATTTCTGAATTAAGTATAAGAAATTACCAATTTGTGTAATATAATTTTTCTGCAGTACAGTCATAGCTACACTGCATTGAATCTGAAACTGAAACAAAGTAAAAGTTACATCAATGACCACACTCTAAAAAGCCAACACTACAATGACAGTGTTGTACAATAGTATTACCGTAGGACATATATTGATGTGTCCCACCACAGGTCTGTTGTTATCACTGCTGTCCAGTACACAGTGAGAGGCATGAGCCAGAGAATCAAATGTACACGATGCTAAAAGAAAATAAGCTAAGTGTACACATGTGTCATTATATGAAATACTGTACAATGCTAACTCATTAACTACGGTAATTGCACACATACATCACAACAACGTTACAGCTGACGTTAATGTCCATAAAAATGTTTACATCATTAATTGAAACAAAATCATATTTCTGCTGTAAAATAAACAACTAAGCCAAATGATTATGGGAGTTGGGTGATATAACATTATAGGTAGCCACATGTCTATGAATACTATAAAAGATACATTTTATAAACTTACTACTACTTGAAGATGCTGATACAAATAGCAAATAGTCAGAATTAGGAATTCCAACTCCATTTGGACCTTGTAAAGTGCATGATGAGTTTCGAGAGGATGAAGTACACACTTCTCTAACACCATTGTATGATAAGGGAATCCTCCCAAACTGTCCACAATCATAGATATACTGAGATGGTAGAGGTGATCTACATTTACCACTATTGACTCCAGAAGTGTATTCAGTACACATTGGTGGTATGCGAAGATTACCCTGTACTGGATGAACCATTAAGACACTTTCCAGAGTCTTGATAGTGCGAGATAGTATACTATCTGGTCCTTGTAAGTACGGATCAGCTGATGATGAAATTGCAGAACTAACAAATTCAGGATGTATTCTGATACTCGCGTATGTTGGTGAAGTCTGTCTCTTTTCTGTTTCTGCATACACATTCTGACTTGCAAGGTCAACTATGTGAGGGTTTCTCTCTGCAAACTAAATAATGGCAAAGTACAAAACTATTAATAGCTACCTGGCATTTAAAGGAAGTGAAACTGCATGTTTATACTCTACCTATTGTCTCACATATGGCACTTGATTTATATATTATAGTATGAACACATTCCAACTATCATTTACTGTCTCAATATGAAGTAGCCATTACACTTTGTTGTCTGCTACTCAATATCTAGCCCATTACACAGCATTACAAACGAACAACTGTTTGAAAAGCTCCTCTGTAATCAAAGTGGCCACACTTTGAAAATACAGACGATTCCATTACAGACCTAAGGAAGCCATCATATGCTACTGCAAATTGACACCTTAACATTGTCAGCAAAGATAAAGGGACATAAAGGAAGATGCAGGTAAGTCCATGGAGTATATGCACTGTATGCACTGTGGTATGCCAAAAAGCACCTTTTAAGCAAAGTGATGTTGAACAGTGAAAAAATCAAACACAAAACTTTAGAAGTTACCGAGTTACACTTGTCTAAAGGCATCAGTCAGGCAGTCAGTAGAAAATTCCACTGAAAAAAATTGTAGCAACCAACAGGGGTATTAGAAGTATTCCAAGTCATACCAAAGGCACTTTTGGGCTCAGTTATACCTCACAATACTGCCAAGGCACTGTGAAGATATTTTGAGGCTGGTTTCTGGTCAATATTGTTTTTGTAAAAAAGTGCAAACTTTCATGATGTCTAATAATTATACAGTTACTATTTTACTGTATGATAAAGCTGAAAAGATGTCTGTTGATTTGTTTACATTATTTGTCAAATCACTAACAAAGCACATCTCAACAGGACACTCAATTAAGCACTTATCATCTGTAAGCTTTGCATTACAAATTACTGTGTGCAATCATACAGTACCTACATTCTCTACAAAGTGTTCCATTCCTATTAAAACTACAGATGAACACCCCATAGTCAACATTAATGCATACAAAACACTGCATTCTTTGCTATGAATAATGCTGGCCTCGAATACTGATAGTGTAAATTATTATTGTTTTAGAAAACTGAAGCCATGCATACTACATGTTCCTGCATGGTAGGACAGATACCACTAGAAACACATACTTCTCTAGCTTACACACAGTTCTGTTGTATGGTTAACCCTGTATGATAAGGACTAATCCAGTATTTTTTAAAAGGGGGAGGGTTCCATTCTGCATGGAATGTGGGTAATATTTCATAGCATGCAGGCAGTGATGATAAACACTGAATTAACTGGTCTTAGAGATTTTGTTTAAATTTTGCCAGTAGGCAGTAGTAGGCAGCATATATAACAGACCTCACATCGAATTCATTTTGCAATGAACCGGTTCAACTGAGTCTATCATTGAACCTGGTTAGCACGGAATGCCTAATTGGTCGTTTGTGTGGTTCGATATTAATTTATTGGAGTGTCTATGTCCACCAGTATATTGGTGGATGTAAGAGTCACCTATCAGCTACAGTATTGACACTGACGTGATATGCCCCAACCATTTGACTTTAGGGAATACGTCTAGTAAGAGCCCCGACCATTCAACTTTAGGGCACACGACCAGTAGTTTGGCTCGAGTCTTGTACGTTAGGGCACGTGACAAGTGGTCACGCGACAAGTGGTGTTAGATAATGGTACACATAATACGCGTTGATCTTTGGAAGATAATGAGGTGTTTAAAAGCCACTAAGAGACCTGCTAGCAGGTTCTTAAAGTGGTTAGAAACCTGCTAGCAGATTTCTTACTAACTTTGTTAGAGACCTGCTAGCAGAAAGATCTCAAGCATTGCAAATCTCACATTCGATCATTGATTTGCTATGCTCTTCCAATTATATTCAGGCTAATAGCCTGCAGTAAGCGACCAGTCGCCCAAGTCAATACAAGTTTAACCACTGGATTTCTTTTATAAACATATTTGAAAGAATTATGGGAGATAGAATCTAACGTTGCAGCTACGTTTGTTGTGATGAATGAAGAAACCCAGAGATGTTATGGAATTACACCTGTTTCATCCTCTATTAAAGACCTAGATGTGTAAGCTTCCTTGTGGAATGGTTATTGTGTTATTGGTAATGTGGGTGTAGTCTGTAATCGAAACTGTGCTGCGCGTCAACTGTTTGCCATTGTTCCCGGCACTCAAGCCTCATCTTCAAAATATAACAGTGTCTATGCACTTGTTCTTCACACTGCCATGATGCCATGGGCACTCAAAACATGATGCCATGGGCACTCAAAACATGATGCCATGGGCACTCAACAACTCATAACTTTTCCTATTGACACTAATAGAGGCACAACTTGCATTTTCAAAAACTTATTACCTATAAATTCACTTAAAACTGCTACCCCAGCATATTTGTATGCTAAAGTGCCTTCATAAAACAAATGTTTGTAATGTTGAATAAATGCGTTAGAGCTTTTACACCTACTTCTAATCTAAAGTTTTCAGATGCATTTCTAAAACTTTATTCATTGCTGTTTCACAATAGCCGTTGTATGGTATGTAGCACAGTTATGTATAGATGTATAGCAAAGGGATTATACTGGAGGCTTATCACCTTCTAAAGTTCGATAGACTCTAACTGGGCAGTCATGATAGTTATACTTTATTACAACAGTCAGGCATAGTTGAGTTATGCAGTAGGGAAGCATGTATTCTAGAGTTAAACTGTATTTAGCAGCATGCATGAGCAAATAATTATTATTCATGATCAGTTACTTCACAGAGTGTGCATGACTTCATCTAAAAAGATAAGACTGATTACAAAGATAATTTCTCTACAGACAGATATTTCCTTTTTAGGGATTTGAAATGACTATAGTGAAAAGTGAAAAATGACAATCTGCCCTCATGCTTTTTTGAAAATCTTCTGACGATAAACTGTGAATCAAGTTTGCCTGGCCTTATAGGACACTCAACTACTCCAATAGAACACCCAGAGAATATTGTTTGCAGTTTTTGAAGACCGCCAATGAAAGTGCTAGTCTTTTATCTTTCTGCTTTACCTCTTACATGAGCTCTCGTAGCTATGTTCTGATTAGTTAAGGTTTTACTGTTTAGATTGTAGCTACTATCTAATCCAAAACAGCCAAGCTGTAAAAAAAGTGTGCGGCCCTCAAAAAGGCTATGGTGAAAAAAGATGTGAAATCCAAGGTGGCGGCCAAGAAATGGCTGTGATGGTAGGTTAATGGTAAAATTTTTAATAACGACAATTCATGTGAATTTGGTGCCACTTGGTCTTGGCACAGAATTCACCTGAATTGTCGTTATTAAAATTTTACAATTAACCTACCATCACAGCCATTTCTTGGCCGCTACCTTGGATTTCACATCTTTTTTCACCATAGCCTTTTTGAGGGGCGCACACTTTTTTACAGTTTGACTGTTTTGGATTAGATTTCACTTCTTTTTGTATTTGTATACCCCAATAGGCCGGCTTTGGGACTTTTTTAACCTAGCTTTTTTTTCTTTACCACAGGAAAAAGAAAAGATGAAGCAGATGCACTTTAAATATTTCTGATTTTATCAGTAAATGTACAAATTATATATACAATACATATATTTATTACAGAACTCTACATGGTGGTTTCTTTGTAACTGAACACTCTACAAGGTAACTTCTTCTAGTTGAACTCTCTACATGGTGGTTTCTTTGTAGCTAAACTCTCTACAAGGTGACTTCTTCTAGCTGATCTCTCTACAGGGTGATTTGTTTGTAGCTGAATTCTGTATAGGTGATTTGTTTGCAGCTGAGCTCTTTATAGAATGGTTTCTTTGTAGCTGAACTATCTACAAGGTAACTTCTACTAACTGATCTCTCTACAGGGAGATTTGTTTGCAGCTGAACTCTCTACATGATGGTTTCTTTGTAGCTGAACTCTCTACAAGGTAACTTCTTCTAGCTGAACTCTCTACATGGTGGTTTCTTTGTAGCTGAACTCTCTACAAGGTGACTTCTTCTAGCTGATCTCTCTACAGGGTGATTTGTTTGTAGCTGAATACTCTAAAAGGGAACTTCTTCTAGCTGAACTCTCTACACAATGGTTTCTTTGTAGCTGAACTCTCTACACAATGGTTTCTTTGTAGCTGAACTCTCTACAAGGTAATTTCTTCTAGCTGATCTTTCTACAGGGTGATTTGTTTGTAGCTGAATTCTGTACAGGTGATTTGTTTGCAGCTGAGCTCTTTACAGAATGGTTTCTTTGTAGCTGAGCTCTCTACAAGGTAACTTCTTCTAGCTGATGTCTCTACAAGGTCACTAGGTTGTAGCTGAACTCTAGTTTCTTTGTAGCTGAACTCTCTGCAAGGTAACTTCTTTTATTGATCTCTCTACAGGGCGATTTGTTTGTAGCTGAACTCTCTACATCGTGGTTTCTTTGTAGCTGAACTCTACAAGGTGATTTCTTCTAGCTGAACTATCTCTTTCCATAGTTGCATGACCTCCCTACAAGGTAACTTCTAGCTGATCTCTCTACAGGGTGAATTGTTTGTGGCTGATCTCTCTACAGGGTGACTGGTCTATTAGGATGACTGCTCTATTAGAGTATCTCGATCTCGCACTTTCTACACCAAGCTGGATTTCGTGTTATAACTCCGTGGTTTTAAGTCTGATTCTTCTACACCATTGAAGAGCCTTTCTAAGATGATTACTCCATCTGTACAACGATTCTCAAAGCATTACCCTAAGCGGTTTATCTGGTAGGCGTGGCAAGCAGTCGTTTTTTATTAGCTAATCTAGATTGCGTTTTTGTTACACACTGTTGATTGTTTCGTTGTATCTTCCTGGTTTTTAGCTCGATTTCTTTAAAACCACAAAAGGTTTGAGGTTCAATAGTTAACCTATCCACCCACCGATGTTCAGCTTCTTCCCATACGCGGTTTACCCTGTAGGAGTGACAACATATTGGTGTTATTTTTCGTGAATAATCGCTCATAACTCTTTTTTTTTTGAAGATATAAAGAAAATAAGATTAGAACATACAAATAACAGTTAAACAATTAAATCAAAAATTGAGTCTCTGATTGCACCAAGGCCACAGGAGCACTTTTGATGTAACGACCTTGTGAAGATCGTGCTCCTCTAATGCACTGGATTGCTGAACGCAGTAAACAAAATGACAATCTACATCTAATCCATCCTAGTACTGTGGCATAAGGGTCATTCCATTTGTCAGACAATAAACTCGCCAATCGCTTGTAAAAAACACTGGCTTCATGGCCCATTCCCCCGGAAGCAGAGAACACTAGAGGGGTAAAAGAACTGTGTTCTTTGCCTGTTCATCGTCTTCCAGCCAAAGTTGGTACCGAGATGGGCCTTTATACCCCCCCCCTTCCGTGTGCTAAATTTCAAGGCAATCGAATATACAGTTCGCGTTTAATAGCAGTTTTTGTAAGTGTGCGAAGAGGAAGAAAAAATCCGAAGAAACTAAGCCACTTTTTGAAGTCGCATATCTCGGAAACGCTTGAAGCGATTCCGCTTAAATTTGGAATGTGGAGTGCTGAAGTTGGAGGGCGCGTCCACAGCAAAACTCGTCTTGTTTCATCAAGGCAGCACAGAGCTACGGAGGTGCGAAAATTGCGTTTTCTTTCTTCCTGTCAATATACTCACGGGTGTTGCGCGCAGGGGCGTAGCTAGCCAGACGGTGGTGGGGGGAGCAGGCATCCCCAACAAAACACTCGACATTGTTCATAATTGCACAAAAGGCTAATGACCCAATGATGGGCTAGCCAATATACGGTGTTGTATTATTACAACTTACGTAACTAGCTACATAACTACTTGATTACTGATTGCTCCAGTTATCACTTATCAATGGAAATATTTTCGCCGAGCCTCATCGCACGTGCCACAACTGTACTCTAACAAATTCGTCCACAATCCAGTAGAACTATATTGTGAATATTTTAGTACAAATACAATGTGTCACAGTTACTTACGTCAGCCACAGTCTGTGTTGCAGTCCTAGCACACTGGCATAGTATGACGAGCTCACTCACTTCAGTCGGCGAAATTCAAATGCCATGTATTGGCACGAAATCCCAACTCTATAACTTTCCTGTTAGCAGTATTTGTAAGCTTGTGACGGATCATCTGACTGACTGACAAAGTGAAAAAAAATTTTACTGGCATGCCACTACACTGTACGAAGATCCAGTGAGATGAACTCGGGAAAATAAAGTTGATCCATTTAACACTTTATCACCTCGTAGGTTTGTAGCATCATTGCATATCACTTGTCACTTCTGAGTTGCGACTCTTGCGAAGTCACTTTGAGCGGGTTATCTGTCTAGATTCTAAAAATGCACTATCACGTGAGTAGTTTAGGGTAAATATAGAATTGTGTCTAATATTTTCGTTCGGTGAAGGCATATAGTGCCTACACGGGGGAACCCCTGGGGATTCGGGGCGCATCGTTTTATTAATTGCTTGTAACGCGCAAGAAATCATCGTATTAATATCATCATTCACAAACGAGTTGAATGTTGTGTGCACTCGCGTAGTAGCGCACAAACAGTAATTTGGGATGCGTGTCAGTTACTGGAAAGCTTGTGACGGAAGTTTTAAAAAACATCACTTAGTGACGGGGGGCAAATGCCTTCCCTTGCCCCCCTTGGCTACGCTACTGGTTGCGCGCCGGCTTCTTGGGCCGCACGACACACTACCGTGTGTCTTGATTATTCTTTCAAAATTTTATTTTTACATTGGCTCAACTTCGATAGCGTTACAGCACTACCGCAAGTTCCTCTGGGGGAAGAGGGTCGGGCGATTATAATCTCGGGATAATTAATAACCCTCAATAGGATCTATGTACAGAATGTACAACGCTAACTAAAACATTAATATTGTACGCAACACACAATACCTCATCGTGTATACAGGGTGGCATCTTGTCAAATTTTCGCTCTTTAGGTTCAGCGTTCCCCTCAGAGTGTTTGAGACGAAATTGTTGACGCTCCCCGCTCACCCACTCACAAGTTAAAACCAGGGAAAACAAGCAAAAGGCCGAGAGAGTACGCCACATTGCCAACTTCTAACTAACGCTAGCAGCTGAGCAGATCAGCGTGGTAGATTCCACGATCCAACTGCTGGAAAGGGTTATGAACAGCACCAACAGAAGCCCAGCAACATACCTAATAGAAGCCATCTAGCATTTTATTACAGTATTTTATTACTGTTTAGATTAGATTATCAATTTTGTTAAAAGACGTGCATGGGCACACTGAAGGCTTTAGCTATAGCCTGTAAATGTACCAGTACACACACACACACACACACACACACACACACACACACACACACACACACACACACACACACACACACACACACACACACACACACACACACACACACACACACACACACACACACACACACACACACACACAAATAAAGACAGAACATATACACAGCACACAAGTAACAGTTGTAGCTAAAGCACAATGCAGAACAGTGATCAAACTACAGTAAAGGAAAGCGACAAAGAGCAGTCCAAAATGCAACTGGATTTGACAGCTCTAAAACGTGAATGGGAATAGTGTTCCAGAGAAAGGGAGTGTTAACAAAGAAAGAATATCGTCATTCGATAAAGATTAATAGCTAGTTGAAGATGGAATTGATAGGGTCAATGGATGTGATCTGGTGACAGCAAAAGAGAATTAAAAATGCTGATCTTGAAAATGGAATAGAAACTCTGTTGTGCAAAATAGCTGTCATGAGTTAGACAAAAATGATTTCCTAGTATGGAGTGGAGACCATGTAAGTTCAGGAATACATGAGTCTGATTACATTATGACTCCACAGACCCATCATGCTGAAGCCATTACTAAATTAAATTCATGCACACACTAACCTAACTTATATTGCTTACAGTATAGCAACCGTTTATATACTATCAACATATAAGCAGGTGCTTCTTTATGTTACTGGAGATTTTCACACAAACTGAACTTTAAGCAACATGTGTATTGTTGGCTTGTTTGTAGCATTCAATATTAGCACAACATGTGTAAATATCCAAGAAGCGGTCATGTGAACAAAAAAGTCATGGGTTTACACTTCAAGTTATTCTTTGTTTATTTCTTTCATTGTTTCTGGTGGTTTTCATAGACCAATCTTTCTTTACGAATAAAAAGGAAACCCTAAATTATAATTAAACTGTTTATTATTTTTATCAGTATGCAAAAAGTGGTCACATGACCAGTACCAAAAATCCTACAATAGCTATAATGTGGATGCACTCGCGTATGCTATACCTGTGTAGCACTACAAGATAATAGAGATTTTCATTGCGTGATATACGAATACAATAACTGTGTCTTAGATCACCCTAAAATGCAGCAATTTTTGAATAGGCTGCCCAATGTAGCTATTATAATTATTATGGGATATTTGGTCACGTGACAACTTTTTGGATACTTATGATATGTGTGTTAAAATTATACTCATATTGAATGCCACAAACAATCCAATAATGAAACATTAGCACTTGCTTACTTTATCTTAAAGGATAGTCTTTGTGAATATATCCCCATATTTTGTGAATATCATACGGTATGTTGTACTATTATCAGTTGGGCTCAACTAGTGGTTGTCCAAACATGCTCCTTCAACAATGAGCAACCGCCTACCAAGCAACTATATACTTGTCCATGTGACCTTTGTCATATTTTGGATGGTTCTATGTGCATCTTATCCTTGCAATATATCATCATTACATCATGTTGTTCTACAGTTATAACAGTGTGTGCATGTGTATTTGGTATCATGAGTATCACAGATATCACTGGTATCATGAGTATCACTGGTAGCATTGGTATCACAGGTATCACTGGTAGCACAGGTATCACCAGTAGCACCGGTTGTACCGGTATCACTGGTATCATCGGTAGCACAGGCATCACTGGTAGCACTGGTATCATCGGTAGCACAGGTATCACTGGTAGGACTGGTATCACTGGTAACACTGGTAGCAGAGGTATCATCGGTAGCACTGGTATCACTGGCATCACAGATATCACTGGTAGCACTGGTATCATCGGTAGCACAGGTATCACTGGTAGCCTACCAGTGATACCAGTGCTACCAGTGATATCTGTGATGCCAGTGATACCAGTGCTCACTGTAGGCACCCGCCGATTATGCTCATTATTTTACCTATTATGCTATGCTGCACTGCTCAAAATTTTGCCTATTATGTTCATGACAAATTAATGCTCAATATTTACCTATTATGCTCAAATTGTGCTAAATATTTATAACTCAGTTCCCATGTTTTTCTAGTAAATTTGCACTTTAAGGGAAAACAGTAAGTTGCTGAAGCACAGACTCTAAATCCTTGCTTGTCAAAATGCATGTCACAGAAAAGATCGATATATTCTAATAGAACAGTCAGCTGTCTGATTGTTTTCTGACTGTTCTATTAGAGTATATCAATCTTTTTCTGTGATATGTATTTTGATAAGCAAGAATTTATGGTAATGCACAAGTGTTGTGCCTATTATGCTAGCATTATGCTCAATGCTTTCAGGCACCTATTATGCTCATTATTATGCCAGCATAATCGGCGGGTCCCTCACAGTAAAAAAATAAGTAGTCAATACTGTGGCAAATAGTGAATGTCACTGGCCATTTTAATGACCGTCACTAAGAATTTCCAGTGACGTTCACCATTTGCCACAGTAGCTATTCACTATTTATTTTTTACTGTGCTGAGTGGTATCACTGGTAGCACTGGTATCAGTATTACCTGTGATACCTGTGCTAACGGTGATACCAGTGCTACCAGTGATATCAGTGCTACCAATGTTACCAGTGATACCAGCCTGAGTGCTACTAGTTATACCAGTGCTACCCGTGATACCAATGCCAGGGGCGGATCTAGGATATTCAGAAAAGGGTTTCCAGTGGTAGTAAGACTCATCACAGGGGTCAGCCCCCAGACGCTGACAAGGTTTTAATAATTACAATGTTTAATATTTAATGTGTTATAGCTATACTACACAACAGTTATTGCTCACTATCATCCATGAAAATAGCTCAGTGGCTATTCTGCATCCACAGAATAATTACAAGATGGTTTTATGGGTATGCATAAATTTTATTCAGTTTGAACTTACTTGCATAGCAAATGTCAAGTTTTTAAAGTTGTTTATCAGCACCCTGCTGCTATGATATCATTATTTTTATGAAATTGTCAGACAAATTAGCTACACATTTAAGGAGCCATGTTGATCTCTTTCTGAGTAGCTAGCTAATTGAAGTACCATCAGAGTCACCTTCTCAGTTCTGTTTGTTCTGGAAGGTTTACTACAAACAACAAGAAACTTCCTTAAAAATCAGTTGTTGGCCATCTGCAAAATATAATAATTAAGTGATGGATATTAATTAGAAATAGCATTTTTCACTTGGATATGATTCTTAAGTTTTGCTGCAAGAACAGTGATAGCATCAGTTAGCAGATGGATATTGGTGAGTATAATCAGGGGCAGTAGAGCAAGCCAAAAGGTGGGGGTCAACTTTGGCAATGAAGTTGAAACAGCAGAGATTTAAGCATATAGCTAGCAGATTCGAATGGCATTCATTGGGGTCTGGAGACTTACTCTGATAGGGTATTTTACTATGTTTCTACTTAGAGCCTTCAAAAGACATTATACAGGTGACTGTTCTATTAGAGTGATTGACTGTTCTATTAGAATTTCTGACTGCTCTATTAGAGTATCTCGATCTTATCTTGCAAGCATTGTCCTGTAAAAGTGGGGGCCATGGCTCTCCCTATCCTCCCCCTGTTTCCACCTCCTATGATAATTTATGTGTTATATTCTACGGGGTGCTACAGTAAAGAATCAGTATAATATTAGCTATTAGATAGCTGCCAAATGGCTGGACAGCAGTTCTGAAGTCAGTCTAACACCAAAGGGGTTTCCGGGAGCCCCCTAAAACCGCCCCTGAATGCTACCAGTGATACCTGTGGTACCAGTGACACCTGGCCTGTACTACCAGTGATACCAGTGCTACCAGTGATACCTGTGCTACTGATGATACCAGTGATACTATACATGTGATACCAGTAATACCAGTGATACCAGTTATACTGGTGCAACCGGTGATATCAGTGCTACCAATGATACCAGTGCTACCAATGATACCAGTGCTACCAATGATACCAGTGTTACCACTGATACTCATGATACCAGAGACACATACACACACTGTTATAACTGTAGAACATGATGTAATGATGATGCATTGTAAGGACAAGATATACATAGAACCACCCCATATTTTCCACACAAACAGTTATAATAGACGAAATTATCTGTCAATATCCATTGTTGTCACCCTATATAGTAGGGTAGAATTTTACCTGAAATACTGATCATCAATCAACATGAGCATTGTGCTGCGACGAACTAAATGCATTGCATAGCAGGTGATATAATTTTGTGACTGAAATACTGTAGCATTTGAGCTACAGCACCTCATATTTATGCAGTTGCATAGTACCTAAACATTATAATAGTTATTGACATGATGGTAATTGTTTGTTAATCATGCATGAATGCAAGTAAATAGTGTTACAATTCGACTTCTTAAAAGACAGTGGTCCATTCATTATCCAGTCTTCTATTGTCCAAACAGTAAAGGTAATAGTTTAAGAACATTAATTTGTACATAAGTAATTATATGTGCACTGTTATGTTTGCTGTAAAGGGTGCAGCTAAGGAACAGATTTGCCTCACTCTTTAAAAGAATGTTTTATCAGAGTATTTTGTCTAACGGTGTGTGTTCTATTAGAGTAATTGAACAGAGCTCTGTACAATGTAAATGAATGGACTTCGTTTATCTGAACTTTTGATTACTTGAACACACTCAGGTCCCAATGAATTTGGATAATACAGAGAACACAGCAGCTAGAACTTTATTGCTACTATTTTGAGTATATAGCTAGCTATGTATATAGTGTATGAAAACTCTACACTAAACTATTTATGTAGTATGTATACATACCTCCTGTTAGTGTCACTGAAAACATGTCATTGAGCTATTTGGTGGTCACGACTATATACTAACTAGCTAGCAGGTGGTTTCTCAACTGGAAATAATATTGTTTTTAGAAACCTGAACATAAAATCATAAGGAAGACACAGGATACTTACATGTAAGATGCCATAATGATAAGACTATTAAACTGCACATTACCACACCATTAACATATATATAATATTATGACAAAGCTACTTACTAGAGGATATAAACACAGAAAAAGAGTGAGTGCATTAATCACACAGTATTTACTGTAATCTTCTTTATTTCTACTTGATATTAGCCGATAGGCCAAGAAGCAATTTTGGCAGTACATATTCACATCGGTAGTACACTGTTAAAAATAAAGAGTAACCACCACTCTGAAGAGTTCCCAGTGTAGGGAGGATTTAACACCCCATGGAGAGTAACCAACACTCTGAAGAGAATAATCATTACTCTGAAGAGTAAGTGACACCACCTTCAGAGCATGTGTTACTCCCCAGTTACTCCTTTAGAGTAATGGTTACTCTCCAGGGGTGTTAAATCCTCCCTACACTGGGAACTCCTTGAGATTTGTGGTTACTCTTCATTTTAACAGTGTATTATAGTACCCAGTTGTGCAAATATAGCATGGCATTTAGGTGCTGTGCAGCTACATGAACATGATCATGAGGTGTTGTAGCTCAACTGCTCAACTCACAAAATTATATCACCTGCTATGCAATACATGCAGTTCATCACAGCACATTCATTGTTCAGAGCAATTCTACATGCTTGTGTTGTTTGATAATCAGTATTATTTTCAAGTGACATGGTCAACAATGTTTCTTCTGATCAAGACACACCATAGTGTGTCGTTCGGCCCAAGAAGCCGGCCGTGAGCATATTAACAGGAAGAAAGAAAATGCACTTTTCACACCTTTGTAGCTCCGTGATCCCTTATCCAATTAAAACCAAATTTGCTACAGAATTGCCGGATAGGTAGGGGAGTCTACATTCCAAATGTGAAGGAAATCGCTCCAACCATTTCCGAGATACGAGCGGCCAAAGTAAGGTTTTTTTTTCTTCGTTATTAGGCATTCCAGACTGATCTTAAAATTTTGGAAAAATGGGCTTTTTATATGCTCAATAGATAGAATATTGATTGCTGATCTCAGAAATATATAGTTTGTCGGGTTGGAATTAGCTACTTTGGCATGCACAGTGCTTAAAAACTGAAAAAGGGTACATTTTTTTTCTCCAGGGCTCCCCATACATTTTACAGGGGAAAATGGCACAATTGAATCAGGAAGCCATCTAACAATCTGGACTATCTTGAAACTGCAGTTGCTTCTAGCTGCAAGTTTGTACATGTAATGAGAGTAACTTCAGGTCTTATCGGATCTCAGCGATCTTTGTATGCTTTGTGGTGAACAAATATGTTTCACCTACTGCACACTTCTCAATACAGTGGTGTATGCCCATGGGCAAGTGGCTATCTCAAGTTGGTAAAAACATCAAGTTAACAACTTATAAAGGTAAACAACTAAAGTGGAGGTGCCACAATGATGCAACAATACCTAAGGTGGAGTTGTGGTTTCAATTATGGCATTGTAGTGCCGACTTTGAAGTGGTTTATACTTTTGAGCTGATGACACAACCATCAGAAAATTGCTCTGGAGCTGAAAATCGCTAACCCGAGCGAAGTAACTACGCACTTTAAAGTAAGCACCAGTGACTACCTTCCACCCGACCGTACGTTTTTTAAAGTTTTAAAGTATTCTACATACATTACAAGGCTTGAAAAGATTACAAAACAACACAAAACTTACTTATATGTAACGCGCACGATAAAACTAAGATTTTCATGATGATCAGCGTGTGGACAAACCCCACAGCGATTTTCAACCTCATTGGAGCTCGGACGACGGAGCAATCCCAAGTTAAACACGAGTTGTCATTTTGTGCCAGGGTTCTATTGGGGAATAGTCTATATGGAGAATTTTTTATTAAAAAATCTCGGATACTGGAATGCCTATCGTTATTTCTTCTTTTCGAACACTTTGCAAAATCTGCCATAAACACGAATGCGTGCTCTAATCGGGCTGAAATTTGGCACACTTAGAGAGTTCATTATAGCGGATCTCAGTACCAAGTTTGGTAGGAATCCGATGGACATTCACGGAGTTATGACCGATTATTCGCGTAAAATAAGGTCGAAGGTCTGTCACGCCCACAGGGTAAACCCCTTGAAGGAATGAGCTGAAAATTGCTATGTAGATGGAGTAACTATCGTAGGAGTACCTTTTTGTGGTTTGAAAGGAATCCAGATAAAGGCCATCGAGATATGACACAAAACCCAACCTGTGTAACAATTACGCGATCGATTTTTATGAATTAAAATCTATTACTGAGTTTTCACGCCTACCAGGCAAACCGCTTAGAGCAATGAGCTGAAAATCGGTGTGTAGCTGGAATAATTATCATATAAAATCCTTGCACTAGTACAGAAGAATCGGATTACAAACCACTGAGTTATAAAAATAATAAATAAATCATGTAAAAAATAAATAATAATTTTAAAAAAAGCCAGCTACGTGTAGCAAATGCGAGATAGAGATACTCTAATAGAACAGTAGGGTTGGCAATGAAAAAATCAACCTCTGTAGTTTTTGGGTGATCAATCGTACCCAAGCCTCCATCAAAACCGTAGGGTAATAATACGGTGATTCCCCTTACTGTGTCTGTAGCGAACATTTTAAGTTTTCGCGATTTTTCAGGTTTTTAAATAAAAATGGGCAGCATCATCATCGATGCTGTTTAGAACACTTCAATGTTTCCATGAATGGTACATTACATGGTGGTCACTATACTGTCGAAAACAGATGCGTGTTCTTCGTGAAACAGATGCTGTAAGTTTCTAAATCATAGCGTGAGCCTCGGCGTGAGCGAGGGCATCAGTTTGCGTTGGCACTTAAACACTGTAAATCTCTACTTAATAAGGTCCAAAAAGGTGCCTGGGAGTTAGTAAACTAACCTTGGGCTTCGTTAAGTGAGTGTTGATTTTTCATTGCATAACCGTCAAGCGCCGTTTTAGCGAAAATTGAAGTGCAGCGAATCACCTTTTTAAGCAAGTGTATTTTGTAGCGTACCTCATCCAATAACGCAAAACACCAATGGACAACATTCTAGATGTTCGATTCCTGCCCATTTTTATGAAAATGAGCCGAAATCCGTCAACTTGAAATTTACGACACGGCTATATATCCCAAATGGAATGTATAGACAGGTTGCCTATTTAGGGCGTGTCCCTTGTGTAACGCGAGAAAACGCGACTTTCCGTTTTACGCATGATTACAATGTTGGTCAAGAAGTCAACAAAAAAACCATTTTTAAAAATAGTTTAACAAACGTTTTTGGTTCTTCAAAGGTACAAGATGAGTTAAAATCATCCATTCTATGATTCTAAGTAGTAGCAAAGTCTTACAAAGAATGTTTTCAGCGAGTTTTATCGCTTTCCAAAAACCCAAGATTGAGAGAAAATCATCTTCTCGTTCAGCCTTCACCTTACACGTTGGATATGTTATAGCTCGAACCTTTCTCTATAACATACTTTCTGTTCTGAAGGCTGGCTAACTCTTGCTTGCTAAAGTTAACCGAAACGTTCATTTTCTCCAATAGCCGTAATACATTTTTGACTTAGCGAACTGGGAAAGTATGTGGAAAATTTACGGTAAAACGACCACGCCTTAAAAAGGCAACCCGTCTATTTGGTCGCTACCGAACCCACCATTTAAAACTAGAACATTGGTAGGCTCCATCCCCTGAGTTACAAGTTAATCCAAAGAGGGTCGATTTTTTCATTGCCAACCCTAAGAACAGTCACTCTAATAGGGCATTCAGCTACGTTTATAGCTTACTCCGTAATAGAATTATATTACATTGCAAGTTATTTTATAGGGAGTTCAGCTACAACCAGTTAATCTTATAGACAATTCAGCTACAAACAAGTCACCCTGTAGAGAGCTCAGCTACAAATATATCGCTGTAGAGATTCAGAACATTACAAGTCCAGGGGCGTACGCAGGGATTTTGAAAAGGGGTTTCCACTACAGCTAAGTGACTGTTGTATTAGAGTAGTTTATATTGTCTGACTGCTTTAAGAGTATCTCGATCTTTTTACCAAAATCAAAATTCACAATAATGCTATAAGTGTTGCTATCATGTGAGGTAAAACTATTATTTAACTTAGATAAATTTAAAATGTGACTGTCCTGTTCCACGTTAGATTCCAGATTCTGGAAACCTGAAGTTTAATGTTTCAAGTAGTGTGTTAAAATCCAAAGGGGTTTCCTGAAACCCCTGGAAACCCCCCTGGGTACGCCCCTGAAGTCACACTGAAGAGGGTTAAACTATAAACAAACAAATCACGCTGTAGAAAGATCAGCTAGAAGAAATCACCTTGTAGAGAGTTCAGCTAAAAAGACACCATGCACTATGTAGAGAGTTCAGCTGCAAACAAATCACCCTGCAGAGAGTTCAATTACAAAAAAATAACCCTATATAGAGTTCAGCTAGAAACAAGTCAGCCTTTAGAGAGATCAGCTAGAAACAAATCATCCAGAGATCAATCAGGTCAGCTAGAAGAAGTTACCTTGTAGAGAGTTCAGCTACAAAGAAACCATCATGTAGAGAGTTCAGTTGCAAACAAATCATCCTGTAGAGGGTTCAGCTACAGACAGATCACCCTGTAGAGAGTTCAGCTACAAACAATTCACCCTGTAACGATATTTGCTAGGAAAAGTTACCTTATGGAGATTTCAGCCAGAAAGAAACCATCATGTAGAGAGTTCAGCTGCAAACATATCACCCAGTAGAGTGTTCAGCTAGAAACAAATCATCCTGGTTAGAGTTCAGCTAGAAACAAATCACCCTGTTAGCTAGGAGAAGTTACCTTATGGAGAGTTCAGCTACAAAGAAATCATCATGTAGAGAGTTCAGCTGCAAACAAATCACCCAGTAGAGTGTTCAGCGAGAAGAAGTCACCTTATGGAGAGTTCAACTACAAAGAAACCACCATGTAAAGAGTTCAGCTGCAAACAATTCACCCTGAAGAGTTCAGCTACAAACAATGAGAGTTTCAGTTACAGTTCAGTTATGTAAGAAGTCACCTTGTTAACTACAGTATGTGATAATCATTCAGTGTTAAATATACAAAATTTAATCAGACAAAAGCTATACACACAATTACTTCCCTTTGTTCCATAATTCCTGCAGTAAAGAAAATAAACAAGTTAAAAAGAAGCACCAAAGCCAGTTTACGGCTGGCTATGTGGCTTGCAATACAAAAAGAAGTGATATCTAAACCAAAGTAGCCAAACTATAGAAAAAGAGTGCGACCCCCAAAAAGGCCAGGGTGAAAAAAGATGTGAAATCCAAGGTGGCGGCCAAGAAATGGTTGTGATGGTAGGTTAATGGCAAAAATTTTAATTATGACAATTCAGGTGAATTTGGTGCTGAATCCTAGTGGAAGAGGTAATGCAAATTCATCTGAATTGTTGCAATTAAAATTTTTGCCATTAACCTACCATAACAGACATTTCTTGGCTACCACCTTGGATTTCATATCTTTTTTCACCCTGGCCTTTTTGGGGTTGCATTCTTTTTCTACAGCTTGGCTGCTTTGGTTTAGATAATAATGTGGTGTATTGTTTATGTAATGATTTACATTGTACAATACTTCTACCTCTGCAGACCTAGGAAATTACCAAGTCACAGACTCAGTTATATTCATGTACAGTAGGAATACAGCATAATGCAGTGTACCTGTACTTCTGTGTTGTTGTTAATTGCTACATACTTACATACACTGTTAGTAGCTACAGCAGCATATTTATCCACTGTATTAGACACTATACATGCACATGGAGCTTTGCATACAACATACATTAGAGTACCCTACAACAGGAAATTATGTCAAGAGAAAAGGTTGACAAATTTGACGAATCAGTTGAATTCATCAACTATTAATTCGTCAAACATATATAAGTGCCTTTAAAATTTTATATCTATGATTCCTTGATTTTCCTGGATTTTCCTCAACATTTATGTAACTTGTCAAAGCTGATGAATTGTGGATCATCATTCTGTCAAAGTCTCCTGTTGTAATGGTGCATAAACACAGTGAGTGAATGCACACACATACCTTTTGCATAAATGAAAATATCTACCATTTTGTATATCTCACTAATGTCAATTTCAACAATGGAGGGGTCAGTGGAAAAGGGGGACAAGTGCCATTTTAGAATTTTCTTTTTAACCAATGGAATGGCTTGTGTTAGACTTGTAAATAATGTTGTCACTAAGAATACAACAGAATTTAGAAGCTCAAGGCATTCTCAAACTTTTTTGTGCAGTAATTATTAGAAGTCTAAGTCTAATATCAGAAATCTATATGCAGTATTAGAGGACATAGAGGTGTATGATTATCTAGATATATCTGATTATCAAGATGTCATAACACTTATCGAGATAAAGATGTTAGGTTTATTTATCTACTGCAGATAATAGTAAACTTCTGTAAATAATTTGTGTACCAAAGAATAATTAATAAAGTAGCCCCACTACTTCGGCACAGTGTTGAAACTAATATTTTTGCTTTGTATACTCTTCAAATTGTAATGTGAATTGGTCACTTTACTGGTTATATATTATTGGCAGAATAAATATTTGTTACAAATATAAATATAACTTCGAGATAAGCTCAAAAGGAAACTTCAAGATATGTCATCACACACCTCTACACTGTACGATGTATCACTAAAAACATATAGTCTTACAGTCTTATATTTGTCATCAGCTCAAACACAAATTATTATACCCAAAAAATTTAAACATACAAGACAATATTTAATGTGTTTCCCTACTAATAGAGTTTTACATTCTATTGATTGCAGACACTAATGTAGCAGAGTTTACTGACAAAAATATTATGCAATAATTACTAGTGTACAGCAGTGCAATAAAGTATTAATTTGAAATGAAGTAGGTTCCAATGATAAAAAGTAGTGAAACAAGAGATGACAGCAGCTACGAGAAAAAATCCTTTATTACTTGGCCTTGTAGCAATGTGGGAAAAAATCCCTAAATTGGCATGTTTTCACCAATGTTTCAATTGAAAAGTAGGGACTCCCTCACAATGCTACAATGCCAAGTACAATGTCAGCATTTGTACTTCCTGACTGCTGCATTAGGAATAAATGACTGCTCTATTAGAATATGTCATTTTAGTATTAATGTAAACAAAAGTATATTATATAGCTGATTTGATGTCCAGTTATACCCAGTTGCTGTCAGTTGTAGTTTTTACACTTGTGTGCTACTCATGCAGATACTAAGAATCAGTGCAGGCATAATCCTCCAGGGGAGAACTATAGTATCCCACAAAAGGATGCATGTACCATGTGAATGTGTGGACAGCCCAAGCCTTATCTATACCTTTACCCAGCAGTGGTGTAGGCCAAGTGGAGCATTTGCTCTCCCATCAGACCCTCCCCAACTTCATTGCCTACTATGTATTGTCTAGCCTGGTACTTGTTACACATTTCTTAACATGTAATGTATGCATGTTAGCAATGTCTACCTTCCATCATCTTTGAGCTGACTATTCCATTGCAGTTCACCCACTACTTATCATTTACCAGAGCTGGGTGGTCTGCTTCCCCAATTGTCACCAGGTCCCTTTTTAACAGCTGGGAAATGTTAGCAAGGTTTCTTGCTGAAGGAAACAACTGGTTCACAGATTTGGCATGTGGTATATAGCTGAAGGCTTGGTTTTCCTAGGGTGTGTGTGTGTGTGTCATGATTGTTTGTGTGTGTGTGTCATGATTGTTTGTGTGTGTGTGTGTGCGTGTGTGTGTGTGTGTGTGTGTGTGTGTGTGTGTGTGTGTGTGTGTGTGTGTGTGTGTGTGTGTGTGTGTGTGTGTGTGTGTGTGTGTGTGTGTGTGTGTGTGTGTGTGTGTGTGTGTGTGTGTGTGTGTGTGCATGATTGTGTGTGCATGAGTGTGCATGCATTGGTGTAGTGTAATGTGATAGTCAAGTACATGAAAATGATTTTGACAATCTAATTAGCTACAGTGTACCCACTGTCTTTGTTAACCACTAGTTTTATGTATGGCTGCACATACAGCTGTCATCTTTTCAGGGATGAGGTTCATTGCTCTAAACATACCGACTGCATGCACAGATTGCACACAATGACAATCGCTGCATGTCACTTCGCAGTTAAAACATTAAGGGAATAGATTAAAGAAAGCCAGCTTGCTGTCATCAGAACTAAGAACAGTGTTTGTACTCCATGGGACACTTTCCTGCAGGTATAGCTATAAAGACAGCATTAATGTCACTATTATCTTGAATTGTTCGATCTCTCCCATCATTTTCAGTCACCAGCAACACAAATTCATATCTGTATCAAAGCACTGAGTGTAGCTACTAAAGGCTGTAAATGGACTTGATAGTGACAGACTGTTATCAGCTGTAGTTGTGTGGCACAAAATGTCTATAGATTAGCAATTGTATTGTACATCACAAGCAAAATTTCCCATTGCATGGTAACAGCTGTAACAGTTGCGATAAGCCACTAAATGTACATAACACATTAACACTAATAAAATAATGTGCTGTGGTGGATACCCATTGTACACCGCACATCAGAACCAGAGCTTTTACCCTATCATGCTTCACAAATCACCAATCGTGAACACTTGACACTTGAACACATTTGGGGAACAGTGCCAAAGCAAACACCACTCACCAAATTGCACCTACCACCAGGATATGGTAAAATAGTTGAGCAGGACGCATGTACATAAATGAACTGCATTTCATCTTAAGAACCTCTGAGATTGAAACAAATCTCAACTTGCTACTGACATGCTAATGCATATTCCTGACATGCAAACACTAGCAGAGTTTAGGTGTGCACACATAATAACCTGAAACTAATTAACAGCAGAACAAAGAAATATAGCAACTAGTTCATACAGTTAACCAAAGCATTTTAAAGTAGGTCTACAAAAATTTGAATACAGTATGTGTAATTACTTCTTCAACACTATGAATGACTAATTACCCTGTTTTGATGCCATTACTCTTGTATTTCATTGGAACTTCAGAAGAGCTTTACTCCACATGAATGTTGCCAACTACACCATGTCAATGACGATGATGGTCCCATAATTTTATTAATATAGGATTGCAGGTCCTCAAACTTCAAGTAAATCTTTCAACTCTTATTGGTCAACACAAAATGTGATATTACTGCTGGTGCCATCTGTGATCCTATCCTTTTGCTTGTAGGCCATTTAACTGTAAACCAACATTACAACCAATAAGCCACTTAAATACTAGGCCACTATTTGGTGATTTTCTGTTTTTCATCAGAAAAATAGTGCAGGCAGGCGGGTCATTATCCGTGGCATTATCCATTATTGACTACTGTACTTTCCAAAATACAACTATAGCAGGATTATTTTCAAGCCTTAATTTTCTGCATCATTATTTTCTATTGTACATCAGTGCCCGCATGCATTTTTACTGCCACACATAATTCCCCATTATTAACAATATGACTATTATTTGGTACCGATCAACCAAATATTGTGCATGTGCAAGTGAATGCTGTCTTAAGATACTTTGCTCAGAGATTTTCGTTTAGGCTCTTAGGCTAGTGGTAATCACCATATACGGGCTGTGCTTACCTTTTAGTGTGACGCACTGTCAGAAAGTGCCCATCAGTGACAAAAAGACCTACACCTGTTGGATTTAGTCACTACAGAATTGAGGGAGAGAACAGCACTAATCGGTGGTGGATATTTTAGACCTCATAGGGGTAATTACTACATTTATCTAGTGTTTCTGTATGCATCAGCTGCATACTTAAACGAACATTATGTAAACCAAAAAGACTAAATGTGGTGAAAATCAAAGTATTCATTTGTATACATTTCTTTATAGAAAAATGCTCATGACAAAGACATTTTCTGCATGCCTGCATGCTAACACAGGAATTTCTACAGAAAATCATCAGAGATAAATTTCTATGTGTGGACACAAGCAGAGAATTCAAGTTTTCATGCAGTGGTTTGGGCATGGTTGTTTTGGGTTTGATTTAACCTAACCAATACTGCCAAGACATCATGAAGGTATTGTGAGGTTGGTTACCTTTTGTGAAAAGTACAAGCTGGGTTCTGGTGCAAACCTCTATTATCCCTAATACCCATTTAGCTATTATTGTACTGTATGATATTTTACAACTGCAAATGATAGTGTATAACAATTGCATGTGTTTGATTTTTTTATTATAGGGGCATGTGCTAGAAGAGCTCCAAGGCTAAAAAACATTTTATAACTGCTAAAGAAATCCCATGCAAAAGCTTTGGTAATTATTTTTATCCACTCCTTTATTTACCAAGCTACCTACAGTAGATAACTGTTTATATTCCTATGCAGTTATTCCTCAAGCATGTTCACCAGCGCATGCAACATAAATAAGCAACCTGAACTGAACTGACCGTAGCCCTTAAGTTAGTCTGTTCGCTAGTATGCAGCTTCAGTTAGCAAGCTTAATGCTACAGTTTGGCTGCTATGAAGCAATTTGCTCTGAGCTTGCTAACTGTAGAAACTTTTGGGAAAGCTAAACTTTGTAATGACTAACTTTTGGGAAAGCTAAACTTTGTAATGACATTAAAAAGTTTAGCTTTCCCAAAAGTTAGTCATTTCCTGTGTAATATTCATAGCTCAGTTTCTTGCGGACAAACGTGGTCAACAATAGCTATGTGTAGCTAGGTGGTTGGTTAGTATTAGTATTAAATTATGGACAATGTACAAGCATTACAGGTAACTTAAAGTTAATAGGCCAAGGGCCTTTTAGTCTGTCCATATCCAATTTGGTGCCAGTAATTATCTAAATTGTTCTTATACTTATTTAAACTATCTGACACGATCACATATAGGGGGAGGGAATTCCACTGATTTACAATTCGGTTAGTAAAGAAATTTAATCTTGGGTTGATCCTGGAGTGGTGCTTAAATATTTTCTGATGATGTCCTCTAGTAATGCTATCAACAATGGTGAAGAATGGATCTAGTGAAACTCTATACAAATGGTTAACTATTTTATATACATCTATTAAATTGCCTCTTTGTCTTCTACAATACAAAGAAAGTAAGTCAAGGTGTTGTAATCTTGTTTCATATTGTAGTTGTGCTAATTCTGGAACTAACTTAGTGGCTCTCTACTTTATCTGTTCTAGTTTGTCAATGTTTTGTGCTAAAAATGGGTTCTAAATTGGGACGCAATATTCTAGGTGTGCGCTAATGTACGTCTTATAGAGTATCAAGAATGATTCTTTAGTCAGGTGGGTAAATGTTCTCTTTATTAATCCAAGGGATTGCATAGCTTTAGCTGACACTTTGTCACATTGTAGTGTGAAGTTTGGCTTAGATGTTATCCACAATCTCAGGTCCTTTTCTGATAATGCTATACTAAGTTTAGTATTTGTCCCTTCGTCATTCATATAGTGCTTATACACTTAACAACATTGAAACGCAATAACCATTCATTTGCCCAATCACAGAGTTTGTCCAGATCATTCTGAAGAGATAGTGCATCACCAAAACTTGTTATCTACTTATAGATCTTTATATCGTCGACAAACATTTTGATCTTAGATTCCACTAAGTCAGGGATATCATTAACATATAAGATATTATGCAATAGAGGTCCAAGCACTGAGTCTTGAGGAACACCACTGTCAACAGGGTACCACTTAGATGTCTTGCCATTCACAACAACTCTTTGGTGTCGGATGCACAGAAAACTACTGATCCAATTTAAACAATCATTTGTTATACCATAACCCCTTAATTTGATTAACAACTTTTGATGGGCAGCACTGTCAAAGGCTTTTTTAAAGTCAAGAAATGTTACATCAACATTATAACCTAGGTCAATAGATGTTGTCCAATATTCAAATATTTCAAATAGGTTGGTGAAACAGGATTTCCGGTAAATGAATCCATGTTGTTGGATGGAAAAAATGTTTTTTCCAGATAAAAAATCAATCATTTGGTCTCGAATGATTGACTCTAATACTTTACAAGCTTGAGAAGTTAGACTGATTGGGCGATAGTTGCTAGGTAAGTTTCTTTGCCCATTTTTGAAAACGGGAGTTACATTTAACTGTTTCCAATCCTCGCAAAGTTGTCCTGACTGCAATGGCTGGTTGTAAATCAAACAAAGGGGCTTACATTAGTGTTCACAAAAAGAAGCAAGTATGTATGGATGTATCTCATCGGGGCCTTGGGCTTTGGTGGTGTTGAGTTTTAAAGTTTATGATATACCAGTTCTTCAGTAATGACAAAATTAGGGATGTCTTCATTGACTCTCCTAGAAAAATTGGGGAGTTCCTGGAGATCTTCATGAATAAAAACTGTCTTAAAAAAGGAGGCTAGAGCTTCTGTAGATTCTTCATTTGTTGTAGCTGTTGACCCATCAGGATTTTTAAGCGTACCAATAGAATGTTTTACCTTTTGCGTTTGCCTAATATATTTATGCAGCCGTTTTGGATTAGATTTAAGTTCAGATATAATAGATGATTCATGATAAATCTTGGCTTTGCGAATAACTTGTTTAGTCTTGTTTCTCTATAACTGATAACTGTGAAGGTCATTATGTGAATTGGTACTAAGGTATTGTTTAAAGGCTGCTTGTTTTTTCTTAATTTCTTTATGAATACTCTTCTTGAGCCATGGTGGTTTATTGTTTGACTTATTAGGTTGAAGGGGAACAAATTTACTTTGGGCATCCAATATGATGTTCTTGAAAGTAAGCCAATTATCGTTAACATTGTCACTAGATAGAACATTTGCCCAATTGATGTCAGTAGGGAACTCATTATATTAGTCTGGTGATAATTCCATTTCTTCCTTACAGGATTGACATTGGTTGCATCAAGATAGCAGATAACATTCCACAACAAACCTTCATGGTCACTACTACCTATGGGGAGATAAGTGGTTGATAATACTATCTTCTATCATTTCTGGGTCTGATGTAAATACAAGATCTAGTAAGGAAGAATTCTGGCCATGTCTGTGCCTGGTTGGTTTGGTGATGTATTGAGTTTAAAATCCATCCTCATAATTATGTATTTAAAAAGCTGGCTTTTAGTGACTGGTCACCTTTGAGAGATGTTATTGTGGCCCAGTTTATATTAGAAAAATTGAAATTTCCCATTAACAAGCAATGAGAATATCCAACATACTCTGAAATCTTTGGAATGAGGTTGATTATTTTAGAGCTGTTTTCAAAATTAGAGTTTGGTGAGCGATAAACAACACCTACAAGCATCTGGTCATTGTTTCTCAATTGGACGGTACACCATATAGTTTCATTTATATTTAAGTCGTTAAGTGGGGTACATGATTTAGACTGTAATGAGTTGTGAACATATAACAGAATGCCACAACCAGTGGTGTTACACCTGTCACATCTATACAAAACATAGTCATGTAAACATATCTCAGCATCACCAATAGACTCGTTACACCATGATTCAGTTATAGCAATTATCTTGGGTCCAAAAGAGTTCACCAGACTTGTAAATTCATCCATTTTATTCACAATACTTTGAGTATTAATCAGTAGACAAGGGAATTTAAAAGCAACATTATGCGGCGAATTATCAGGTAAGGTTTGAGTAATTATAGGGTTAAAAATATTATAAGTGCATGAGGGAGATCTACTCCCTCCTCTGCACTATCTTCCCATTTTTTTCTTTTGTATAACCTCCCATCCTTATTCATTTCTTTGAGTTTCATGCGTAATTGGTGGTTTGCTTCTCTTTCTGCAGGGGTTAGGTCAGGTGTTATGTAAATTTTATGATAGAAGCTAGAAGGATCGGCTTTTCGTAAACTTGTACAGTTGCGGAGAATAAATGCTTTTGGTTCAACAGTGTTGACAGCAACTTTGAGTAACCTAGGTTTTTCAGATTTCTTTTCAAGCCTAATAGCCTTGGTTACAGTAGCCTTTGCCCGCAAGTAGTTAAAAATGTCAGTGGTGTGCTTTATATCTTCACTCTTTCGGGTTTCCCCACGATCAGAATTCGATTCTGCAAGATTATGGATTATAAGATTGAGCTGTCTTTTCTCTCTATCTATCTCTTCATTTATCGCAGTAAAAACCGTGTCTGCAAAAGTGCAAGACCAGCAGGTGGTTTGGCAGAATTAGTTTCAGGAGTTCCAAGCATTTCACGACACTTGGAAAGTTGAAGCGTTAGTTCTTCCTTAATTTCATGCAATTTAGACTCAACAACTGACAATTTATTTTCAAGTTGACCTTGCTTTTCAGGTAAGCTATCCATTGATTTTTGCGGTGGGTGATTGTCCTTGTCACCAAAATACTCAAGGGCCTCGTCTAAGTTTGGAGCACAAGAGGTACAGAGGAACACTATCCTTATGCTTGACTTAGCAAGAATAGCACACTCTTTGATACTTATTTTGGCATACTCACTGTGTTCCCATGGACTGCACCACTGACACTGTATGCTACACTCATCTTCATCCATAACTATAGCATTACAAACACCACATATGTCACCTCCCTGATATTTCTTCGATCGATTGACTTCCGGTGACACAGAGCTTGCTAATTCCTTGCACTTGTTATCTCCACCAGCCATCACAATGATGATGATTCCAAAAGATGCACACAGCTACGTCGAAACGGAAAGGCAAACAACACCAACGTGATAAAAATGGGAACAAACCTTTACAGGTACCGTTAATAGAGGGAGCCACGGTACCACAGCTGGAAGATTTGGTTGATTTGTAGTAGCTAGTGACTGGCTTGAATTTCGCTACCGTCAGCACGTGATCGCTTCTTCTTCTTCTCCTTTTTTTGCAGCTGAAGGAAATTTAGTAAGTAGCAAACATTTTCACGGTCATTATTAAACCGAGAAATGTAGCGAGTTCTTGCCATTCAGTATTTCATTACATTATCATTGACCTCTAGCTCCAAGCGATTTGATTGCACGCACTCCGCGGCGCGCGGGTCGTACGCCAGACTAGGATTTTACCTCGTATTATATTCATTAGTGAATAGTCTATTTAAAACGGCCTCACAGTGACTTGCTGGAATAGTGGAATCAGTAAACCAGCTTGACCTGCACTGTCTATTTTCTGTTGGCACTCTAAACCATGCGGCAGTATCTCTGCTTTTGCTTGCTGTTGCTGGTTTTTGCTAGTGAGACGGCAATGAGCGGAAGGATCGATAGGGATCAACAATTTCGGTACAGAAAGGATGTTGTGGGACCTAAGGAGCGGCGTATCAACAAGATGCCATCATGTGTACACGATGAGGTACAGTATTAGCTCGCCATATAGCTGTAGTTGTTATATAGGCAGGTTTTGTCTCGGGTTAGCTATATAGAGCCGATACCGGTTGCACTGTTTCGCCGGATATTATGCCAGCAGTGGCGGCTACTTGGAACCCGGCTACTGAGAAGTTACGTGCATTAAAATAAAATTTAAAAAACTTGGACAAAAAACCTAAGAAAGCGAAAAAAAAGTTACCTCAGCCAGTGGGGCTATAGAACCCTGGCATCCGCACTCATGGTCCATACTCGTAACCATTGTACCATGCACTGGTGCTGCAGCTACCAACCTGCATTAGTTTCTACCTTATAAATGTCCAACTGAAGTGAAGAAGAAACCAAAGCTGAACCCGACCCTAAGCCTAACGCTAATACTACTTGTCGCGTGCCCTAAAGTACAAGACTCCAGGCAAACTACTGGTCTCGTGCCCTAAAGTCGAGTACTCCGGGCATCATGACTACTATGCCGGCACAATAGCCGTTCGTACTTGTTAACCGGTACACAATATCCACTATGTATTATATAAGACGACTGTGGCTATTTTCTTTGCAGCAGCTATACAGTGTAGCTATAGCTTACCTAGGCACAATTAGCTAGCTTTGAATTACTTATAGCAAATGAGAACATAATAAGGCTCCATATCGCTGATATTGTTGTGAACAATTCGCAACTGAGTCCATTCCGTTGCTAGCTAGCCACGTATGTTGGAATCGGTTGGTTGGAATTGACCTGTCCACTAGACTCTAAAACAAACGAAAGTTGAATATTAATTTTACAATTATTGGCAGAATTTGATAGATTAAATATCTCCAGTTATTATGAAACTCGAAATTTCAACACTTGGCCATTACCAATCAGCCTCCATTGGAAACTATCTTAATGTCATCAAATTTTCCAACACTATACCATAACTACTGTATCTCCAAATCTACTGTAAGGAAATGTTTAGATGATGCTCCCTACCATAGTATCCTAGCCTCCGAGATGATATTTCTGGCTAGAAGTAATATAAAGGGTGAATGGATGTGACTAGCTAATTTATATTGCTTCTTCTGTAATTATTTTATTTTTATATTCATATTTCTGCCATGCCCATGCAGGTTCTTCCTTAGGACCATACACGTGGTCACGTGTGACCAAGGACTATCATACATTCTGTACTTTATGTACTTTCATGTTTTCGTAATTGATGGTTTTCTTTCTAGCTTGCAAGTAACAGCAGATGGCTTGAAAATTTGTATGTTTATGGTTTGAAAGATAATAGCTAGTTGCAATGGAAAGATGCAATGGAGTTTTATAGAAAACAAAGTTCTATGGATTTAGCTAGCTACCTTTTAAACACAGAACTTATGCACTGGCACTTAGATACACTAGCTATACTTACTATACAGTTAGCTATCATTCTAACATACCGGACGAAGGAACTTGCAGGATATGGATTCGCTATTTTCAAAACTTAATTTAGCTAGCTAAAATATGGCCGATGGAAGTTGAACAATCATCTTTTCCGGAGTCCCCTCGTGGTAATTATAGACTATATGGTTAGTCACAAGTGGAGGTCAGTACTTTCCCAGTGTCCTATCTTTTTTATTATTTTTTTTATTCCCGGGGTAGCTATCCAGCATCCCTTTAGCAATAGATGTTAAAGTGCTAGCCTGTGATGTCAACTGTACATGTGTGTGATGCACGTGATATTTTTAGCTATGTGGCATCACACCGTGTAGGTGATTATGATACAACATACTGTAACTAAGGTGTCACATGTAAGCATTCACACATGTATGATGGTTTCACAAGGAAGGTCAGTCAGCTACTCAGTTGTGACTTACCCTGTATGATTGTATTATACTGTACACAGTAAAAATTTAGTATTTCATTACTAATTTTTGCCGCAATAGTGTCTCACTATATTTAAGTTGTGATGTTCAGTTCCATTTTTATTGTGTAGGTTAGCCAGAAATTTATACTCATAGATCCTTTACACCCCAGGATCCATGAATATAATAATAGTTAACTCTTGAACTCTTGGTTGTACTTGTACCATTAGTACAGACTTAGTCTGGGTGGTTGAAATTTACAGTTAGGGCCCTCACTGGTTGACAATAGGGCAACATGTTAGTGATAGCTGCAAAACATATGTTAGCAATGGCTGTGTTTAAACATGGTAGTGACAGCTACAGAAACCATGATAGTGACAGTTGTACAAAAACATGAGCAACAGAAAACATGTTAGTAGCAGCTGTGGAAAAATCATGATACCCCTGTTATTCCGACCTCTCAGATGTAAAAAGGGGAACAAATTTGGAATTTCATGTAGGTGGGCATGGGGTGTGAGGTCACTGATCATCTGCATGATCATTCATTTTAAGCAAAAATGCTTCAAAACCACTGCAACCGCAGGCCATCTGTTAGTACAAAGGTTAGCTGAAGCCTTCAGAAAGCTATAATGCTTACATTTTACTGATGACTCAGTAACATGCGGTCTACCACAGGACATGCAGGTAATTTTCATATGATGAAACTATGTATGCTGCATGTTTTGTGGTTATGAATACTGTACAGGTGTTTTGTGGGGGTTACTATTCAGTGGACTGGACTACTGGACTGACATATTTTTGATTTTTGCACATTATATGGTTGGATTTATGGAGTCTTGCTAGTAAGCACCCTTGGGGGACCTGCAGCCCACTTCTAAACGCTGAAGACGAACAACGGAATATGCGAAAACTGTCTCTTATCTTAATAATTTCGTTACTGTTCATTATGCCACTATACAACACTTATTTCTTACCCTGGTGTGTAGTAATGCTGCAGGCAGTGCAGGGAATTGATTGTGACAGCAAGAGTTAATCAGCAATCAACTAGCCAGTAGACGGTATCCTTCGAGTTATATCTTTAGAGCAAGCTTGAGGAGCAAGCAAGCTAGTCTCGCTGCCAGACTTCTGTCTCAGTGCAGGGGCTTATCTATTAAAGATTATAAGTGCCCATACTGAAAAATCTCTAATTGGTAAGCCCCTGTACCGAACTAGAGGCAAGTCTAGAGGTCTGGCCATGCTGGCGAGACTAGCTTACTCCTCAAGCTTGCTCTAAGGATATCTTGAAAGTTATTGTCTACTGGCTAGTTGATTGCTGGTTAACTATTGCTGTCACATTCAATTACTACACACCAGGGTAAGGAATAAGTGTTGTATAGTGGCATAATAAACAGCAGCGAAATTATTAAGAGACAGTTTTCGCGTATTCCACTGTTCGTCTTCAGCATTTAGAAGTGGGCTGCAGGTGCCCTAAGTGTGCTTACTAGCAAGGTTCCGTAAATCCAACCACAGAATGTGCAAAAACAAAATATGTCAGTCCAGTAGTCCAGTAGTCCAGTGTTCCAGTCCAGTAGTCCAGTCCACTGAATAGTAACCCCCGGTGTTTTGTTGTCTTTTACTGTAAATTTGATGAACTGCTTAGCTACTGTAGCATACAGTCTTGACATTGAACCCTTTGCTAACACCCAACAAAGCTGAGAACTATAGCTAATTAATCTATCTCTATAATTATTACTACCTTCAGCTAGTTAAGCATCAAGAGATGTTTTTTTTTTGTAAAATTAAAGCACAATTGTCTCAGCTTTGAAATTCTACAGCTATAACAAAAAAATGGCTAACAGCAAGAGTACTATACAATGCAGCATCTAACAATTATAATGAAATTCAAGGTGGTCGTGGGTGGGAAAGGAAACAATGTGGTCAGGGATAAGGAGTTTGCTTGGAAATGCATATTCATTTAGTACTATATACTGAGGAGTAGAACAAAATCATTTACACTGCTGTACAAAACTTTAGTTTGACCGCACCTAGAGTATTGTGCCCCAATCTGGAGCCCTCATTTAGCAAAGGACATTGACGTACTAGAAAAGGTTCAAAGAAGGGCTACTAAGCTGATACCATCTATCTCTACACTATCTTATGAAGGTAGACTTCAAGAACTAGATTTGCACTCACTTTTTTGTAGACGACAAAGAGGAGATCTAATTGAAGTGTTTAAGATACTAAACTCATACTATCAAATTGACCCAAAAGATATCTTTACATTACAACAAGACAGTGTTACCAGGGGCCATCCAATGAAACTTTTTAAACAAAGAATTTGCAGAAGCATTGGTCAACACTTTTTCAACTTTAGAATAATCCAACAATGGAATGACTTATCTGACGAAGTAGTTCTGGCAAAAACAATATCTTCTTTCAAACACTCACTAGACCAATATTGGAGAGAAACTGGACATGGACATTGTCAAAGGCCCTTGGCCTATTAATCAATTTTGTATTTTAATTGTCCATTAAATAATAATAATAATAATAAAATAACAGTTTCATGCACAGTTTAATGAATTAATCAAAGTGCATGAATTTCAAATTCCTTGTAAAGGAAATGAAAGTCTGTAAGATCGTATTTTGATGGGCACATACTGTATCCATACAAAACAGAAAAACTGTATAAAAAGGGTGCAGTCTTCAAGCTGGGTGAAAATCAAAGATAGCAGCCAAGATAAGTCTGCAATAATGTTAATACTAGTCATTTTTAACTAGTGTAAAATATAAAAGTAAAATATGGGAAATAAAGATTGCTGAAAACAAAAACAAACAAAACAAGATTCAAACAACAGATTTCTCATCAGATGCAATGGTTATCAATAGCATCATTGCAGCCATTTGCTAAATATTGACACTTCATTTTTGCTGTGGTAGATAATATCTAAACCATAACAGCCAAGCTGTAAAAAAGAGTGTGGCCCTCAAAAAGGCCAGGATGAAAAAAGATGTGAAATCCAAGGTGGCAGCCAAGAAATGGATGTGATGGTAGGTTAATGGCAAAAATTTTAATTACGACAGTTCAGGTGAATTTGTGTTGCATCCTCCATTAGGATTTGGCACCAAATTCACCTGAATTGTTGTGATTAAATTTTTTGCCATTAATTTACCATCACAGCCATTTCTTGGCCGCCACCTTGGATTTCACATCTTTTTTCATCCTGGCCTTTTTGAGGGCCACACTTTTTGACAACTTGGCTGTTTTGGTTTAGATATCACTTCTTTTTGTTTTACAAGCCACAAGGCTGGCCATAAACTGGCTTATATTTGGTGCTTCCTTTTAACTTGTTTCTTTTTCTTTTCTGCAAGAATTGTGGAACAAAGGAAGGAATTTTGTGTACAGCTTTTTCTCTGATTAAAAATATTTGTATATTTAACAATGAATGATAATCATACTGTAGGTAATAAGGTAACTTCTTATAAAGAACTGAACTGTAGCTGAACTCTTTTCAAACTGACTTGTTTCTAGCTGAACTCACTACATGGTGATTTGTTTCCAACACATATTTCTACAGGGTGATTTATTTGTAGCTGATCCCTATAGGGTAACTTGTATCTAGCTGATATCTCTACAGGGTGACTTGTTCATAGCTGATCTGTGTAGAGGGTGATTTGTTTGTAGCTGAATTCTCTACAGGGTGATTTGTTTGCAGCTGAACTTTCTACATGATGGTTTCTTTGTAGCTGAACTCTCTACAAGGTAACTTCTTCTAGCTGATCTCTCTACAGGGTGACTTGTTTTTAGCTGATCTCTGGATGACTTGTTTCTAGCTGATTTCTCTACAGGGTGACTTATTTCTAGCTGAACTCTCTATAAGGTTATCTGTTTGTAATTGAACTCTCTACAGGGTGATTTGTTTGTAGCTGAATTCTCTACAGGGTGATTTGTTTGCAGCTGAACTCTCTACATGATGGTTTCTTTGTAGCTAAACTCTCTACAAGGTAACTTCTTCCAGCTGATCTCTCTACAGGGTAACTTATTTCTAGCTGAACTCTCTATAGGGTTATCTGTTTGTAATTGAACTCTATACAGGGTGATTTGTTTGTAGCTGAATTCTCTACAAGATGATGTGTTTCTAGCTGATCTCTCTACTGGGTGACTTGTTTGCAGCTGAACTCTCTACATGATGATTACTTTGTAGCTGAACTCTCTACAAGGTAATTTCTTCTATCTGATCTCTCTACAGGGTGACTTGTGTGTAGATGAACTATCTGAAGGGTGATTTGTTTGTAGCTGAACTCTTTACAAGGTAATTTCTTCTATCTGATCTCTCTACAGGGTGACTTGTGTGTAGATGAACTATCTGAAGGGTGATTTGTTTGTAGCTGAACTCTCTACAAGGGGATCATTCTAGCTGATCTCTCTACAGGATGACTTTATTCTAGCTGAACTCTCTACAGGGTGATCTATTCGTAGCTGAAGTTTCTACAGGGTGATTTGTATGCAACTGAATTCTCTGCATGATAGTTTCTTTTCAGCTGAACTCTCTACAAGGTAACTTCTTCTAGCTAATCTGTCTATAGGGCAATTTGTTTTTAGCTGAATTCTCTACAGGGTGATTTGTTTGCAGCTGAACTCTTTACATGATGATTTCTTTGTAGCTGAACTCTCTACAAGGTAACTTCTTCTAGCTGATCTCTCTACATGATGACTTGTTTCTAGCTGATCTCTGGACGACTTGTTTCTAGCTGATTTCTCTAAAGGGTGACTTATTTCTAGCTGAACTCTCTTAGGGTTATCTGTTTGTAATTGAACTCTCTACAGGGTGATTTGTTTGTAGCTGAATTCTCTACAAGATGATGTGATCTCTGTACAGGGTAACTTGTTTGCAGTTGAAATCTCTACATGGTGGTTTCTTTGTAACTAAACTCTCTACAAGGTGACATCTTCTAGCTATCTCTCTACAGGGTGACTTGTTTGCAACTGAACTCTCTACGTGGTCGTTTCTTTGTGACCGAACTCTCTACAAGGTGATTTCTTCTAGCTGATCTCTCTACAGGGTGATTTATTTGTAGCTGAACTACCTGTAGGGTGATTTGTTTGTACCCAAACTCTCTACAAGGTGATGTCTTCTAGCTGATCTGTCTAATGGATGACTTGTTTCTAGCTGATCTATCTACAGGGTGACTTGTTTCTAGCTGAAATCTCTAGAGTGTGATCTGTTAAGTTTGTAGCTGAGCTCTCTCTTGTTTCTAGCTGATCTCTCTATAGAGTTATAACTTGTTTGTATAGCTGAACTCTTTACAGGGTGGTTTTTTTATTGGTTGCTGAACTCTCTATGCGGTGATTTGTTTGTAGCTGAACTCTTTACAGAGTTACTTACTTGTAGCTGAACATTGTAGCTGATCTCTATAGGGTAGCTAACTTGTTTATGTAGATTAACTCTCTACTGGGTAGTTTCTTTTTAGCTGAACTCTCTACAGGGTGACTTGTTTATAGTTGAACTCTCTTCAGTGTGACTTGTAATGTTCTGAATCTCTACAGCGATATATTTGTAGCTGAATTGTGTATAAAATTAACTTTTTGTAGCTGAACTCCCTACAGAATAACTTGCAATGTAATACAATTCTATAATGGAGTAAGTTATAAACGTAGCTGAATGCTCTATTAGGGTGACTGTTCTATTAGAGTATCTCGATCTCGCATTTGCTACACGTAGTTGGCTTTGGAATCATAACTCAGTGGTTTGTAATCCGATTCTTCTGTACTACTGCAAAGACTTTCTATGATGATTATTCCAGCTAAAAACCGATTTTCAGCTCATTGCTCTAAGCGGTTTTTCTGGTAGGCGTGAAAACTAATAGTTTTTTTAAAAATTCATATTAAATCGATCGCGTAATTATGACACAGGTTGGGTTTTGTGTTATATTTCGGTGGCCTTTATCTAGATTCCTTTCAAACCACAAAAAGGCACTCCTACGATAGGTACTCCATTTACATAGCACTTTTCAGCTCATTCCTTCAAGGAGTTTACCCTGTGGGCGTGACAGACCTTCGACCTTATTTTACACAAATACTTGGTAATAACTCTGTGAATGTTCTTCCGATTGCTACCAAACGTGGTACTGAATTCCGCCTTAATGAGCCCTTTAAGTGTGCCAAAGTTCAGCTTGATCGGAGTGCGCGTTCGCATTTTATGGCAGATTTTGTAAAGTGTGTTAAAAGAAGTAGAAGGGAAAAAAACGAATAAAAAAGAACCAAACTTTGGCCGCTCGTATCTCGGAAATGGCCGGATCGCTTTTCTTCATTAATTTGGAATGTGGACTCCCCCACCTAGCCGGCACTTCTATAGCAAATTTGGTTTCAATCGGATAAAGGATCACGGAGCTACAAAGGTGTGAAAATTGCGTTTTCTTTCTTCCTGTTAATATACTCACGGTGTGGCGCGCCGGCTTCTTGGGCCGCACGATACACTACCGTGTGTCTTGATTTACTGAATGACAATGTACAAGCATGTATAGATGTAGATTTAACTGTAATAATTAAGCAACTATTAAACATAATGTATCAATTTGTTTCTGGCCAAACCTCACATCCTTAAGGTTACAGTATAATCATGGGAATTCATTCAAAATTGTGAATGCCTATCGATACTTCTTGAGAAGACCATTTACTGAGTCTAGCAGTGTGAAAGGTTTAAAGTGGACACAAATCCCTTCATATTTAATGTTTTTATGTTGGTGGGGTCTAATAGTAGTATTCTACGGAACAGAAGGGAACGGAATTATGGACTATACTACAGAAAGGAACACTTTCTCATATTGAAGCCTGCAGCTTACCATTGCTGAAACTGCCCTTACAAGTTATCAGTGGACCTCCAGCGGGTGATTAAACATACCCTCAAGAAAGATAGAAACAAATAAATACCTGATTGTGGGTTCTTGTTAGTTGTCATTAGCAACAAAATAGTAACTGTGGGATTACTGTCTCAGTGATTGTTCTCCTCCCTGATATACCAAGCAGTGCACTTCAATTCATGACTGAGGCAAGTTTGTTACTGCAATATAATGTAGCTACTTGGATGTCAGTAAAATTGTTTCTGCTGATATTGACAAGCTAATAAGATATGTGACTGGATTTTGGAAAAACGATCCAAATCGCACATTGGAAGTTCCGAGATAAACGGTTTTAAAGAATTGAAGCCAGCATAACTCTCCAAGGATAGCAAGCACGCGTATGAAATTTACACAAAAGATGCATCAATCTGTTACCTTTCAAGTCACTTCCAGTACTTGTAGCTGCTTGTACAGTTTCCCGCCAAATAAGATAGAAAATCTGAGCAGTTGGACGAGCGAAGTAGTATCACAAGTGCTCACAAAGGGGTGGAGGTTGGGGGGTGGCGGGGAGGGCAAAAGTTAGACCTCAAAATGGAGGCAGACCACGATTGGAGTCCAGACACGAGATTACAGGGCTGTGCTGGCTCCTTAGTGGCTGATATGTAGCAAAATCAACAGAGAACACGTCTGGCCAACATTATAAGGCTGTCCACCAGTAAACCACTGACTCTTGCCAAGCCAGGTCCTTCACAAGGCCTGAAACCGCCATTTGAGCACTCCACACCACCCAGAAAAGACGTGTGCAAAAACCAGCCTCGTGTAGTTTGAGTAGTGCTGAGGGTCAAAACTTGTAGTACGATAGTGTAGCTATCCACTGGTGGTGTTAGTTTGATTTTGCCTGATGTGCGATTTGGATCGGTTCTGTAAAATCTGGTCACATATATACAGTAGAAGGCCAATCAATTTCATCAGTTTCAGAGCACAATCACATTAAATGTCACAAAGAAGTTATCTCCAAGAAACCAGTAAGACACTGATGACAGCAAAAAGCTAGTTGATCACGACTTTATTCAGTCTAAGAAGCATAATAGCCATGTGATTGAGTGAGTGAAGTATCACTTTCAAAATGTTCGGACCACCAATATGAGATGCATTGATTCATCGAATTTTAAAATTTTAATGGTGAAATGGATTGTTCTCTCGGTAAAAGGAAAATCTTACTGAGTTTTTAACTGAAAAAATTCTAGCCTTATGCAGTAATTATAATTATGAACTAATTAATATATGTGCTACTTAATTATCATAAAGTATGCACTAATTACAAATACATTTGAGTTTGATGATCTTGTTGGTGTTTCTGACTGACTAAAAGCTTCCCTTTCCTAGTATTTTATTTATTTATTATCAATTTTTGTCAATGACAGGGGTCACACAAAAGACATAAGCCTGTACAGGGTCCTTCCCCACAAAAATTACACACAACATACAACTATACCAAACAAGCAAAATCAAAGAAACACACACGCAAACAATAAAAGTTACAGAAAATTTATTAGTATAACCAGAAATCTTTTAGACAGCACTGTCAAAGATGATTTATCAATGTGTACTGTCAAAGATGATTTATTAATGTGTGAACCTAGGTTTTGGGTTGCAAGACATTAACATCCAAAGCAAACTGACTGTGTATATCATAATTACTTAATTCTCTCTTTTTATCTTCTCAATATTGAGCTTGTATAGAACCAATTAATTTTTTCTCAGTCAATAGACCACTTTACCAGAAGCCATGGAATGTTAATTGGATAATGAATTAGCTATTGCATAATCGCTGGAGTACCTTCTTGAAAAATGCTATTATCTGGCCTATGCTTTGCCACAAGTCTATGAAACTAGTTGCAGTTATGGTCTAGGGATAACTTACAAGGGAAACCATTAAGCACCATTAGTAAGGGAAACCATTAGTAAGGGAAACCATTAAGCACATAACAGCAGTGTAGTCATAATGTTTGCTACACTGTGATCATTTTGATATGAAAACTATAGTCATCGAGTACCTGTAGTTCATCTTACACTATGACTTTTGATAGAATCCAACCTTTATTACTACTGACACTCACATTAGCATTGCCACAGACCACAAAGGATAGCAATTTAAACCAAAATCAACTATAACAGTAAGTTATAGACCCCAGAAAAGTATCTCTCATTGTCATTAAAGCCACATGTTAACAGTTAACCCTCAAGTTGGGCAGAGAAATACTTCCCAAAGCACACGCTATCCAAATAATGGCTGTACAAAACATACAAATTGCAGTTTACAAGTATTGTAAACTGAGGAACTGGGACAAGTGAATATGCAGACTGTTAAAGGCTATATAGGCAATGCTACCGTATTATGTATCTTGTACCAGTCATTTCATAGCATAGCTAGCATAAAAGGGTGAGCGGTGAAAGCGAAAACAAATTTTATGTGCCCACATGCACTGTTTTTACAGACCCAAATATTCATCATTACCTTGGTCACATATTATCAAATATTTTGCAATTTCATTCTACTGATTTATCTCCAATTTTTAAAAAGTACTAGCTGTATTGTAATACACTAATAGCCAATCCATGTATTACAGCTCGTGCTGTCATTCTTATAACTATCCAACACGTTGTGTGGTTTCCTACATACATATACTTACTCTTATAGTCCCTTTTTGAATTTTAAAATCTGACTCAGCCTGTTGTTGATTATCATTCAACTCCATTATTGTGTTTTTCTCTATTATGGAGAATACATTAAGAAACAACTCCACTGTATATGTGTACAGTAAATGTAGCACCCCTAGTCATAGTGATAGATTTGTATTAACAAACAACAACAGTATATTATTGGCAGTAATCATGTAACAATGTAACTGTGTCACACAATCCTACAAGGAACTCATGTGCTTACACGCAGGCACGCTCTTACAAATATGCTATATTACAAAAGAAAGCAGACCAATATTGCACTGTGCTTACATTATTGTTGACAGTAGGCATATCATCTTTGATGGTGAACTATGCAGTGAGGTATTGTGAATAATACTGTATAACGTGTGCAAGTTTTATGTATCATGGTGAGTGGTCTAAATTTATAAAATGGTTCTGTAGTTAAATCTGACCATAAAAGGCAGAAACACCTTGAGTGCAGTAGTCCAGTCCAGTAGCCTAGTCTAGTGAATACACCCCTGTTAGACATGACTTTGATCTGTCATGTACCTTTTGGCATACTGCAGTAAGTAGGATGCATGAACCATGGCCTTGCCTTCCCTTTTTTAAATAGGTGTCAGTGCATGCATAGCACGTATATGTGCATGTGCTGTCTATCACATAACGTGATAGGAATTATCACCATACCATGTTTGCAAGAGTTGAATTAAGTGGTAGTTTTAGCAAAAATTTCTTTGATAATTAGTATGGAGTATGTTTTAGTTTTGCAATCATGACCTCATACATTTGAAGTTAATTTTACTACAAAACAAATTAACACATGTTACTAGACCGTTACAACGAGCAGTGCTTAAAAGAAGGGATCATCACTTGAAGTGTAATCCCTACATGAGCCAATGTAAATGTGTAAGCAACAAACTTCTGTAGCGTAGCTAAGGTATAGATTTTTGCACTTCAAATGGTCTCCCTAGTTTAAGCACTTTTAGTTGTAATGATCCTTATAAATTTATTGCCTAGATTTGTATTAATATGGTCACATTTACTTTCTTTACAATTGTGTACTTACATACATGTAGATTGCAAAGAGGAACCCTCACATAGTTGATCTTGCAAGTCAGAATGTAGATACAGGGGAAGAAAAAAGACAAACTTCACCAACCTATGCCAACATCAGAATACACCCTAAATTTTTTAATATTACTGATGAAGTTAAACCGTATGTAAAAGAGCCTAACAGCATTCTATCCCAGGCCATTAAGACACTAGAGAGTGTTCTGCAGGTACATCCAGTACAAGGTAACCTTCGTGTCCCACCAAACTGTACTGAATACACTTCTGGAGTCAATCAGGGTAAATGTAGATCACCTCTACCATCTCAGAGTGACTATGACTGTGGAGAGTTTGGCACAATTCCTTTATCGTACATTGGTGTTAGAGAAGTGTGTACTTCATATTATCGAAGCTCATCTTGCACTCTACAAGGTCCAAATGGTATTGGAATCCCTAATACTGACTATTTACTGTTTGTATCAGCATCATCCAGTACTCGTAAGTTGACTATTATTTTAGTATTACATCACCCACATACTGTAGTAATCATCATTATGTCTAGACATTCATTTACATTGCTGAAGCATCTGGTTTAGTTGTGCAGACACTGTTGTACATTTTAGTGTAAGGCAGACTTTGGCAATCCCAGGGCCTATCTACCTACTAGTATATTAAAAATTATAAATGTAGAATGAAGTATGGATCCAAGCGATAAAAAGTAGTGAAAGAGATGAACAATGGTAGCTATCATAGCATAGCTCAGTGGGAAATCCCTACTTTGGCATTGAACACAAAATAATTGTTATACCATGCCAAAGTAGGGATTTAACACTGAGCTATCTATGATAAGTTCATAGCATAGCTTCCATTGTTCATCTCAATAGCTACCATTGTTCATCTTTTGTTTCACTACTTTTTATCGCTTGGATCTCTACTTAGTTTTTAAATTGATAAGTTTTAATATAGTACTGTAGTTTGTTTAGTTTTTTTGTTAAAGCATACAGCTAGCTGTAAACATGTGACTGTTCTATTAGGATGACTGCTGTATTAGAGTATCTCGAGTCAGCCTGCAAAGATGTGTGCTTTCCCAAAGAGGGGTGTGGTCTTCGTGGTTTCGATCGATTATTAGACTAGAGTATCTCGAATCAGCCTACCTACTTGGAGGTGTGTGGTCACAAATACAGCTAGCGTAAAAGGGGCGTGGTCATCGTGGTCTTGATCGATAGATCGATAGTAAAGAATGGGCGTGATCTTGTGACCTATCGTGGAATACCGGTACACAGTAGCGTAGTCTAAGCGCCTTAAATAATTTTGCGGCATCTATTGTGCAGCTGCTTAAAGAAAGCGTTGATATGGAAAATTAACGCCTCGATATGGTTTCGTTGGATGAAGAAGACAAGCAGCCTGATTGAAGATAAAAGAAAAGACAAGGTGCACAGGGCGTACACTCTTCGGCGAGCTTCGCTCTTCGGAGCCCCAAATGGCACATCACACCGGTGAGTTTGTTGTTGTGGCGTAAAATTGTGACCGTGCGCTGCTTCGTTTGGGCTCTAGGCTTGCGACTAGTCTCGCGTGGCCAGCTTATCGATTGGAGATTATAAGCGCGCCGCTTATAATCTCCAATCGATAAGCGGCTGCGCGGAAAAGGTCTGGCCACGCGAGACTAGCTTGCGACTGTGGTCAGGCAGTGAATACCGCGGAGTGAGGCGAAATTTCGAGATTTGACGTTTTTTAAAAAAAATTCTATATCCGGCCACCATTAGCTAAGCGTTTTCTTGTTTTTAACACCGGCTATACGTTTCTAAGCAGGCGGTATATTTGGCGGCGTGCGTCATTTAGGAAGGGGGGGGGGACCCTACTTAAACAGTACTACTGTACTGTTTGATAACTAAGTAATAGGAAAGGCATACAGTAGCTATTCACAAACTAGCATGTGAAGCAGGCAAACTAGGGGGTCTGGGGAATGTCCCTATTTCCAGGAAGTTTTATATCAGATTAGGTCATAATGTTTATTTCACTATGTTGATTTTTTGACTGCTGTATTAGGGTGACTTCCTGAGGCATTTTTTTCAAGCAACTTTATACCTTGTTACTAAATGGACTGGTGATTATATGAGACTGGTAAATGACCATCATTAATAAATCAAGTTAATATGCCTCAGTGTTACACTCTCCTAAATGTTTTTCATATTTCACAAGTTCAAGCTTATAAAAAATAGCTGTATAAAATGTTCTTCACTTAACATTACATGGAATTGTTAGAAACACTAGACATTCATTTGATACCTGCAGGCATTTATTAAAACCTGGCGTTTATTTTAGTTATTATAACAATGCTCTGTTCCCCCAATGACTAACAGGTCTAGGAATGTAAACTTAATAATTATGGGACTGGCCATAATTCAAAGTAATAAAATAGTTTATGATATTGATGTTCAGCCTAGGTTCCGGCTATAGCTCTGTTAGTATGATGTAAACTAGTTTAAAGATATCATCTCCATCATGCAACATTTGTGTCCCTGCCAAATTTAGCTCACCTTGTCACCTACATGTAAATCCATATGTGACTGGATCTACGAAAACCGCTCTTATCGCCCAAAACAGGAAGTTTGATTTTTTTCTCACAAACACAATGCTTAATGAATGCACTATCAAGTTTCACTGCCACAGTCGACCAGAGTAAAGTGGTCTGCTTTTGCTGGCTGCTTTTTTAAAGCACAGTGGCGAGTCGTACGATTGGTCTGGAGTCTTGATGGAGCTCTGGCCAACTAGGAGATGGCTGTGTGTGGCTGTACAGCTCCGTGGTGCTGGACAATGACCTGTGCTGTAAATTTCCTTTCATTTTAGTCAGTTCTGAGGTCTGAATGGCCCATAACTTGGCCTAATTCATCCCAACATGTTTCTTTTCAATTTTTGAACACCATCTTGCCTGCCTTTCGGGGACCCTGCCTCCCTTCCTTCCAGGGCCCCTGCCTCCCTTCCAGGGCCCCTGCCTCCCACCCTTCTGGAGCTCGCCTGATACAGACAACCTCGGTTTAAAAACTATCTAAAACGGCGGGAAACCTAGCTGTTGACTACTTCTTCAGTGGATGATCAGGAAGGTAAGAAATTGTTGTGAAACGTGCGAAAATTTGGTATGCGTAGCTACCACCATTGGCCAGCTACAACATCTGAATATTTAAAACCGATACTTTTAAATGGGCGATAAGACCGGTTTTCCCATAGACAGTCACATATATGTATGTTGTGCTATTACGAATGTGGCTTTAAACAATTTGAATGTAACCACATAGAATGAACATTAAAATAATGTGATTGGATTTTGTAAAACTAATCCAAATCACACATCAGAAAAACCAACACTACCAGTGGATAGCCACTCTACTGTTGGTTTGACTCTCAGATTACTCAAACTACTTAAAGCTGATTTCAAGATATGTTTTTCAGGGTAGTGTAGCAAGCTCGGATGGCAGTTTCTAACCTTTGGTAGGACCTGGCTTGACAAGAATCAGTGGTGTACTTGTGGGTGAACTGACATAGTTGGCCAAACATTTTCTGTGTCGAATTTGTTGCATATCAGTCACTAACACTGCTTGAAGGTTCTTAGTTTACTAATTTGTTAAGATGCCTTACTGTAGATATACTGATAGTAAAGTGTCAGTAGACTTAAGTATATGGAACATAATTATTTTACTAAGTTTTAAACTCTCAGTAAAACATCAGTGAATGCGGGTTTACTGAAAAACTACTAAAATAACAAACAATTAACTGTTCCATGTACTGGGGATATACCACTGTAGTAAACTAAGATACTTCAAGTAGTGTAAGAAGCCAGCAACTTGTGTCTGGACTTCAGTCATGGTTTATTCTTAGGTTTTTTGACAAACATTAAAAATTGTTATAATATTCTTAAATAGAACATTAAACTTGCAAATTTACATGAATCTTGTCAATAACATGAACAATAATTACAAAATGTTATCATTATTATAAGTTTTTAAAGTTCCATACAGAAATTATGTTGTAGCTATGTGAGTAAACGTGTGTATTTATAATTTTAGCATATTGCAGAGGTACCGTTTTGGCTCATGCTTCCTACTGTGTATTGGATAGCAGTGACAACAACAGACCTGTGGTTGGACACATCAATATATGCCCGGTAAAACAGCATATTATTATTGTAGGTACAAGTGCTTTGTATACTGTCTATATAAAATGTGGCAGAACTCTTGGATTATCTGAATGCACTGAGGGCCTTTGATAATAAAGGGACCACTGTATACAGGTTAAAAGTTTGCATATAATTTTTTACTGTAAAATAAAATTGTAAATTGCAGTTTATGCATAATGCAAACACCACATTTGAGTCACTGTATACTGTGAGCTGGCTCCTATACTTTTGCTGATATGTTCACATTACATGTAGATGCCGTTAATCACATCATAGGAATGGTAAGATATTTTTAGATAGAGGGACTCTGTTCCAAATCATAGGTACACTGTACAGTAGACTAAATGTGCTTTGTATACACTCAGCATGAGAAATGTGATCTCTCTGTGGGTTCTGGAGGCATCCCCCCCCCCCCCCCCGCTGGAAAATTTAGAAATTTTAGCTTCCTGAGAGCAAATCTAAGGGAAATTTTAAATTTTAGTTTTTCTGCTAACATATAAAAATTCATAGAGAAGGTGGAGGGGAAGGGATCTTTCCCCCACCTATGTACATTTATATCTACTGTATGTATATCCTTGCATTCCACATCAGCATGAGTTTATTGTTATGTTCTATATTTTACACACAGTACCTTATAGACTCAAATTATGATATTTATTCCACAATATTGCATGAGATAATCCATGCACTGGGATTTTCAATTCGATTATTTCAACAGTAAGTTGTGTACTTATAAAAGTACATGCTGATGCATATAATATGCATGTATGCTTACATAGTTATGTTGGTGTGAGTAGTAATCCAGGGAGGGTACGTTATGGACCATATGGACGATATGGCATATTTAAAGGCCCAAAGGTTTGATTTTCAGCATCACAATATAAAAATTAATGTGCTGATTCAGGCAGTGGAGGTAGCAAAGTCATACTACTCTTGTAATGACATTGAGGGTGTGGCACTGGAAAATGAAGGAACTTCTAGTGTAGCAACGTACGTACCTATTAATAATATGCTGCATAGGCTTTCATAATGTTGTATCTGTATGTAGTTCTCACTGGGAGAGAAGGACACTCAACAACGAGTTGCTGAATGGCTACATATCAAGGTACAGTGTGATTAGCATTAAGCATGATAGCAGCTGATGGCAAAAGCAACCATGTGAAGCATTTCATGCATTTGAAATAAGTTTAAACTAGACACTAGGTATCACTGGATAAAGAAGTTCTTGAATTTCTTGCACTTAATATGAGTGCCTTAACCATGCTGCGATTCAGATCAGTCCCTTTAATTGCACCCCACAATTTGGTAGCCATACAGTGCATTAAATCAGCAATATTATTCAGTGTAGGAGAAATGTAGGAGAAAGGAGACATTGAGTGATGTTTGCAGGTACTGTATATGATATATTAAGAGGATATACCGTATTTCTATAAATATTAGCCGCGAGAAATTTTCATGAGTTAAATTTTCGAGTTAAAAAATTTTCACCTGTGTCCTCAAGCGACGAAAAATTTTTAACAATGCATTACGTAACTTTATTAATTCTATACAGCCTTTTTCGAGGCCTTTTTTGTATACAGGAGAAGCAGAATGACAAGCAGCAAAACTGAATTGTGGCGTCTCCGTTCCGGCCATGGAGGCTACACCCCAGATTCAGAAGTTGTCTGTCACAAGTCAAGCAATGGACTGGAGTGAAATGGCTGTAGCTAGAAGCTCATTTCATCAACTTGCATATTTGTGCATATATACTCCATTTAATGTGTCCTGTAGTAGTTGTCTATCACGGAATCAGATGGCATCATTACCAATGTGTGACGAAATAGACTGGCAGCTCCCTTCTCTCCTAGCTAGGATGAGGGAGGCCTTTGTTTTTAAAAGACCGCAGCAACCTCGATCCAGGTGGCCAGAAAGCAGTTAACCGAATTCATTCAACTTCTCGAATATTACATTGGTAAAAATTTTTCGCGTAATAAATTTTCGTCGGATGCTAGCTTCGACGAAATATTTTTAACGGTTTATAAATATAGAAATACGGCAATAGTAGATTAATTTAGGCACTTGTGACAGTAGGTATTTACCATTATTGCTAAGACTTTGAGGAATGTGTGAAGTTACACCATATTAAGTGACAAGCATGACCATGGTACATCATTTATATACCACAGCATGGCACTTTTGATCTTAACCACTGGTATACAGTATTATATACAGGTATATACAACTGAGAGGGAGAATTTTACTACTTGGCAATGAGTATACTATATCATAGAAATAAAAAGCAGTAAAAATTGTTGGGAGGTGACTTACGCCCACAGCTGTACTAGTGGACTACTTCAGTCATGTACAGCTTTTCAATGGTATATATAATAGCCATGACTGAAGTAGGTATTATACCATATCTTAACCAGTATAACTGCAAGTGTAAATGACCTCTCTTGTTTTAATTGTTTTTATTTCTATGTAATTTCTAACTTTTCTAGCTTTTTTGTAAAGCTGTTACATCATTCATTATGAGTCATTGCATACTACATCAAAGGAAAGAACAGTAATAAACGCATTATAAACATAAGTTACTTGATTAAATGCATGCCCTATCTATCAATTACTAAAACAGCCGTTCTGTTTCATTTCAGCTATGTTATTAATACAGTGTTCAAAATGAAGAACATAATACACCCTTATGCATGCCAATTTTCACAGAAATCAAGTCACGAAGTTGCATTTTGCATATACTGCTTTTGTAAACTGTGAGAAAGAAGAAGAAAAGGATTATGCCCCCACAAAAAAACAAAGAAATTAAGCCTAACTTTCAGTGCTTATATTTCAGTTCTTAAGTGGAATTTGAAAGGTGGAGTGTAAAGCTATGATATGAAAATTGTGTGCTTTGGAGAAAGGATCACTGAACTAACAAGTATCGCTTTGTTTCTTCCAGATGACATGCCAACTTTCTTGGATGACACACTACCATGTGTCTTGATATATCACATGTCCAAGAATTATTAACAGCTGGAATTGTGGGTTATCTACATGAAATGGTCTGATTTTTAGTTGTTTATAGGTGTTACAATTCCAACCAGTGTACAGAATACTAAAATAATATTTATTTGATGTATTAACCTTGATGGCTGAGTTTTTCTCTTCGTTTCATTGTATGTACCATGTTTTGTTACGCCCAGCCAAGCTAGACCTTGCCCTCTGTAGACTCCATTCAAAAACCCTGTTTTCCTGGTTTCCCTATTCACTTGGATTCCTTGGAGCTGGAGCCTTCTGTGCATACACCAAACCACCATCCAATTGCAATCATTGACTGGGTGCTTACATCCTCCAGTGACCGCTCAGTGTGCATGCTCTGTGGTAGAGGATGATAGAAGCTGTAGCAATATTAAACATGCATGCAGTCACATAAATCAATTAGAACCACTTTTTAGCTAGAGCCCGCAATTTAATTTAAAGGTTCACTTGTTAGTTGACATGTGTAAGTATGTCTAGTACTATTTATAATGTGTCTTTTATTTCATTTTCAGTGACTGTATAATATTCAGTGAATTCACACTTGCATTACTGGAAGATAGTGGATGGTATAAGGGAAATTACACTGCATTGTCTGCGTTAAACCAATGTTCACTAGAATGGGGAAAAGGTATGTAAATGTGTGACTGAGCATGAACAAATTAGGGAACAAACTACAAGAAACCCTGTGGTAATGGTCACATGAACTAAGAAATCAGTTTTGCGGTTAAGATCTCATGAATATTTGTGACTGGATCTGCGATAAGAGGCCTTATAGCCTTCCTTCATTTGACTTATCTTAATTCCTAATGTGTTTAAAAGTTATATATCACCTTCAAATTACACCAAGCAATAGTGCTATGTTAGGGTATAAAGCGACCAAATTTCAGGGTGGTAGAATATTTACAAATAAAGTTATGGGTTGCCAAGTACATGTAATCGGAAAGGCTATAAGACCACTTTTTGCAGATCAGGTCACATTTAAATTTACATAATATATTATTGTGGTCTGCGTTAAGATGTATAATAGCCAACCAATAATTTACCTACAAACAATATGGCTATGTGAGATAGACAATCGGCACCATTTCAATTGGCACACAACTATTACATTTCCTGCCTTTCAATGATAATCTACTTATAGCTTCATTGCTTAGAAGTATTCAATGTTAACTAGCAACACCCTAATTGCAGTACAGTACATATACAGTAGTCTATGAGGCTTGCTGTGGTGTTTTTTTGGGTCATTCGTAAAGCCAATTGGAGTCACTACACCAGTATCTAAAAAAAACCACCCTAGAACCAAGTATTACAGGTTTTATTTAGCCTTTATTTGTCACACACTGGCTGCTTTAAGGTTTTGCTCACGTGGGTGCATGCATACAGTAAGTAGATACAGTAGGTATGCATGCATGATTTTGCAAAAACATTAGTAACCAGGCAAGCTCACACAGCTGACCTTTGGATAACTATGGGCACATGCTTGGTTTAAAAGCACATAAGTAACCATACAACTGCACATAAAACAGAATCAAACACAACTGAGAGGTGATTATAAAAGTTACATTGAAGCCTTAAGATAAAAGTCCTTTGCAGGAATACAAAAGTATTATACACTGTGACCAAGAGTGCATAATACTTATATGAGGTATCTAACTCTCAGTATGGCCTGTACAAAAACAGTAGAAGTTCACCAAAGTTCACCTTTCATCAAATCATCACCTTCACTGGAAATAGAGAACTGTTGATTGGTATTGATTTATGTCGATGAGGGCAAAGCCTTTGTTCTCACAAAACGCTTAGCTGTTACTTTACCCAAGGTGTTTGGTGAATACATTCAAGTAAGACACTCTCCCCCATATAATTATTATGTACTCTTGCTGCGACAGTGGTAATTAATGGATTTCACTGTAAAGAATCAGATGACCATACCTGTGAAAAATGTGCCTAAATTATGAGTTAAAGATTGTAATTGTAAGGTAGAGTGCTTTAAGTTATTATTCAGATGTAGCTTCCCACAAACTCTGTTTTGCCTTACATGTAACTCATAAATGGGTTCACCAATTCTACCAAACCTTCTCAACTTAAATTAAGGACTCACCTGTGTACAGTTTAGTCCAAACCCTGTGTGTAGAATATGAGTATTAATAATTATCTAGTCTGTCATGTCATGAACACGACTAAAGACTTGGTTCTTCATAATTCAATGCATTATTTAAAACTCCACCATCAAATGTGCAATTCTATTCTTGTCCTCTACTCTTGCCTCTTAATCATGAGATATTCATATTCTGGACTCGATCTAACATTAGTCAGTCCTCTTCACCACCATGTCCCTTCTCACCAGTAGGTCCACCCTATCAAAAGGCACCATATATCAGGCACAATGCATGACTGGCTGCATAATATGATAGCATAATACAGTTTCACAGTTGCATTCACAATTGTGTATATGCAGCAAACTGCATAATAGGGTTGTACAAAATATTTTTAGGTCATGCATATATTACATGTAAGTGGAATGTGATTGGGAAATTTAGCTATACTACAGTATAATAGACTGGTCAGGATCTGCAAAAGCCCAACATAACAGCACATTTTCGAATTCTGTATAAATATGTATAACCTACTGCATTGATGTAGCCTAAGTGTATATGCTCTGGTGAAGTTTCAGATTCATATGCTAAGAACTTTTGGAGATACAGCCCTACAAAAAATAGCAACAATAGAAGAATTAATTTGTACAGCAAGTACCATGTACAGTCATTGCTGGGTCCTTTCTTCACCACAGACAAAAACAAAATCAGTGAAGGAGCATGGCATAAATAAATTTCTATATTATAATTTATTTTTCCATTGGTCCACTGCACTGAAACAAAGAGTTTCTACCTGCTCTTGAGTAGGTGAATAACCTGTTAGACCCTTAGAACAAAGCCTTTAAAATGTATGGATTTTTAAAATAGTGTGCAAGTTGTTTTATCAATGCTTTATACTGCAACATTAAGGCTTGCATGGTTACATTATGTTTTTGCCAGATCTAGGAACTTAAGTGAATTGAAACTCTTACTACATAATTGAGTAGTGTATTGATTCATTACATACTATAAATATATACTATATGCAGGTTTAGGCTGCTCTTTCCTAACTGAACGATGTGTAAATGAGAGTGTGTACCCTTACTTGTGTGATCCAAGTTCAGATAAAGAAGTGTGTACTTTTGATCACTTGTCTAAGGTACTGTCATATTGTGAATATTAGTGATCATGTATGTATCAGCTCCAATTATGGTACAGGGTACCTGCTCTACCGGTAGACCTGGTTTTGATGGTTGTCCTGTTGCTGTTGCTGTTGGACCACAAGATTATTGTCGTACTGAAACGAATGTAACAGTTAGTTGTAATCTTGTGTGTGTGTGTCAGGGATATTAAGTCAGCATATATTTCAGCTGAAAAGAGATTTGGAAAGTTATGGTGGTAATTCCATTTGTGTGGATACAATACAATCCTTTCCTGCTTCGTGTAATACCACGGGATCAACATTGCCACTTTGTGTAGAACAAGAATCATTTACAATCAATGGTACTAATCAGTATGTGGTGTATCTAAGAGGTAATGTAGAAATTACTTATTGCACGGTACTCATGAATTGCCTTATTCCAAGTAGATGATCGTTATCGCTGTGAAGATGATTGTAATTTGGCTACTGCTGACAACTGGGTAGTATCATGTCCCCCAACTGAAGATATAGTATCACGATCGCCAGTGATCAAAACTAAGTCACCTGGTCTGTCACCTACTACTAAAATTGGTAAACATAATACAAATGTTATGTGTAGTTACTGTAGCATGTATCAATACTGAGACAGCCAAGCTGCAGAAAAAGCAAGCCTTTCAAAAAGCCAAGGTCATAAAAAGTTGTGATTTAAAAAGAGCAGACAAGATTAATGGCTTCAAAATGGTAATCAACTTTCATCAATATTGATTGTCATTAACAATACTGCAGCTACGTATTTCTTAGTTGTGACCTTTGACTTCAATCACAGAAGGTGGCATCCTGTTTTCACAGCTTGGCTGTTTATAATTAGGTTTAGATACAGGTTCTTTTTATTTACCAGCCGCAATGCCATTCATAATTGTTGCTGGCACCATGCTACTGGCATGTGTTCATCCATCATGTCCATCTTATTCCTCAACTAAAATCTCTCCAAAGGAATTCTCACACTATCACATCATACATACATTTTTCTTTATATTAGCCTTGTTTAAAAAGCTTTTATTTGTTACTCTAATAAGACATATTTCTGCACTCTAGTACAACACTCTGTAATTACTACTTCTGTTTATTTCAAACCAGAAGAGGTTTAAGCTATGATGGTTAGCCTATCTGCATACATGTGATGAACTATAGGTATACTGTAATTAGCTTTTTTTTCATTGTAAAATAATTTTCGTATGCAAAATTTGTATGAAAATTTCTTGCACAAAACTTTTATAGTACAAGATTGAACTACTCTAATAGAGCAGTCATTTACATAAATCATACGAAAATATTTTACACGAAAATTTTTATCACAAAAGTTTTTTTGCATGAATATAAAGTGATTGAAAATGCACTTGTAACTTTTTTGAAAAATACTCATAACTTAGTACAGTAGTTCATCCATTTTTAACATAAAATTGAACATTTGGTGCACTACATAGGCTTTTCACACCTTTTTAATAGTACAAAAATGGTTAAGCATGTGTAAATTCCAACTTCTTGAGCTGTGCAAAATCGCTGTGCAAAAAGAAAACCATAGCTAAGAAAATGCAATGAAAATAAGACAAATTTTGAGAGAAAGTAGGTGGACTGATTCACAGTACATCAATTTGTTATGAACCATGTCCACCTGAAGAATATTTGGATATTTATCTAATACATATGGTTATATCATGGCTGCTTGGGATTTGCTGATAGATACACCCTTTGCTCTCAGCAAATCCTTTGCAGCTATGGTATAAGTGATATGTACAGTACCACTCAGGGTACTCACCTTATCAATGAAAGAACTGCGTAGCTATAATACTCATCCCATTTGCTATATGTGATTGGGCCTGTGAAAATAGGGCATGTGGGCACTTGATTTTTGCCTATTTTTTCAAACTTTCATTACTCATACCTTTTTGTACCATTATGCTATCGCAATGCAATTTTGAGCATCTACGTAGTAAGAATGTAATTGGCTGTATGATGCAAGTTACAGAATACAAATATTCTGTTTCAGTACTGAGATATGATCTGTAGAGTGACATGGTGTAGTTTGTGCCCACATGCCCTGTTTTCGCAGGCCCGGTCACATATACAGTATGACAAATTGTGGTTGTAAAAAAGTGGAATTATAATTATTAGAACATGTTCAATACATTATTACATTGCAATACACGATGATCACATACAAAAGATTGCGGGATTCAGTTTTAGTTGATATGTCACTGGACCTGTATCTGGAAACATTAAAATTTGCAAACACTTTCATGACTAGGACCCCTTTTAAAGCTATTATGCTATGGCTACACAACTTTTAGGCACAAACAAATAATTGTTTTTGTAATAAAAGTTACAGAATGCAGTCATTTTATACCCGGCTTAGTACTGAGATATGGTTAGTTAAGTGATAGAGTGTATCTTGTTCCATGATCTGCGCATTGATTGATGTGTGTTGTACAGAAATACACATCAGTGCATCACCTCAACAAATATTTTGTGATGCTTTAGAAAAAAAACATAGTATAACTGGTCAATGGTATATAGTTGCCTTATCCAAATGTGCAAAACATGAATAATTGTTTACGATTGAGTTTTCCTACAACTTTTGCATGTGTATTGAAGGATGGTTTTCAAAAATATGGTCACATACAGTATGGTGAATATCATGGGCATCACCTGTGGGAACTCATCCCCTCATTAATAATAATTGATTGCAGTCAGGCAAATGGTCATTCCCCACATTGTAGTAGTGAAGGAAGTAAAGCACCTACTGTATACACTGTACTTGCATGATTGATGATGACTGCCAAGAAAAAATTAAGGACATTCACTGTCAAACAGGAACTTGTCACTGGTATATGCAATCACAGAAAAATAATGGGAGAAGGACATTATTGCTTAGATACTTACAACCGGGCCAACCAGAAGAGGGGGGTGGAGGCATTGGTCTCTGTGTGTCAATTTTGGTGATGAGCAATTTAATACAAAGTAGCAGGCTTACCAATAACACCAAACATTTGGACATAGAGTTGAACCTTAAACACAGACAGGAAGTAATGGGGGTTGGATGGGATTAAATTTAAAATGTTTTGAAATAAACTGCACAACAGCTTTATACACACTATACTTTACTGTGTACGTGCAGAATTTATCTTTGAAACTGGTTCAAGAAGCTGGTACTCCATACCAGTATCAAGACACACTACAGTGTGTTCACATCAATGAAATATTTGGTCTATGAATTATTGCAACATATTTTTTGTAGCTGGGCCACAAAGCAGAACATGTTCATCTGAGGTAAGATAGTTCCTCATGTATTCCATACAGCCGTGTATTGAAATGAAAAATCAGTTAAATGTAAACCTACCATTTGCCTCCTGTAGTTTTATCCATTTGGATTGGAGCATAATGACTCTACTTTACCACGCCTTATTCAAGGTGATTTCAGTTCACCACCTGTTATTCTAGCAGAAATATGTGATAAAGCTAACAGGACAGTTTATGTGAGTACTTATCTATTGTTATTATTATTGACTTTTCAACAGATGATATCCCTTCAAATTCCATAAGTCACTTTAGGCTTTATGAGAAAATCCAAATTAATTATGCATGCATACATGTACAGTAGTATTAGCACACATGAAATGAAAGCTTGTTCAATACAGTATCATACAGTACGATAGTTAGTATTATTAGTTACTGTATAGTAGGGACCACAAAGGAGTAGGCATGGCTAAAAAGAATATTATCACCCAAAACCAGCCTCAATTTTCCCTGATGAAAATGAGGCAGTATTGGTTAGGTAAAACTAAGCTCAAACAAGCTTTCAGATTGACCTGAAATGCTTTCAACAAGTTGCTACAGAATTTTTAAAATAATTTATTTCACAGAATTTTCTACTGACTGATTGACTGACTGACTGCCTGATGCCTTCAGACAAACGTAACTTGATAACGGCTAAGGCTATGGGCTTAAATTTTTCACTGTTCGACAACGCTTCAGCCTGACTGGTGCCTTTTGGCATACCACAGTACATACAATGCATTCTTCATGGACTTACTAGTGTCCTCCTTCGTGTCCCATTCATCTTTGCTGACAGCGAAAAATATTGATTTGGTGGTAGCACGTGATTGCTTCTCTTTGTAACAGAAATCATGCGTATTTTTTGTAGTGACTATTTTGATTGTAGAGGTGCTTTTCGAACAGTTTTTGATTCGTACTGCTGTGTAACGGGTTGCACATATACTGTAGCAGACAACAAAGTGTAATGGATACTTCACTTTTCAGACAATAATTAATATAACTGGGGCGCACGGCACCATTTCTTTCTTTTAGTATATGCGTGGATTGCAGAGGTGCTTTTCGAAGAGTTCTTGATCTGAAATGCTGTGTAACCAGTTGAACATAGCTGACAACGAAGCATAGTATAGATACTTTACTTTTTAGATGATAATTGATATAGCTGGGGTGCGCGGCGCCATTTCAGATGTGGTATGCGTGGGTTCACCAGTCATAATAATTATTTACAAAAAATGTTAACAAACAAGTACACAGAAAAATTTGGAATTTTCAACTAGAGTAGGAACCATAGCACATCGATAAAAATTTATTGAAACAAGTTGGAGTAGGCGCATGATATTAAATCACAGTAAAACAATAAGTTATAGTTATATCCCGGTACAAGGGTGATATCATTGTTATTACACGAGTCCGTGGCGGAGCCGAGGACGAGTGTAATAACAATGATATCATCCGAGTATACGGGATATAACTGTTTTATATCCCAGTGCGCGGGACTGCGCAGAAGTTTACGGATAGTAAATTCCTGTCACTGTGCTCAAGATTTCGTCTGAATTGTGTGGAGATTCTACTTCGTAGCCACAAGAGAGATCTTACATACTGCCTACAAACTGTAGCGAAGGGCGGTGTTATGGAGTAGCGGTTCCAGGTACGATTCGCCTTCGTCAGAAATTGGTATAGTGTTGTCGCATGGTGTGCAAGAGAAAAATAAAGACCAACAAGTGGCTACCATAGTCCAAGATAGAACGATGAAGCTAGAGGAAGTTAGTTCTTCACTATAGTGACCGTTGGGAATGATTGCTGGAGCAAAAATCGTCACGTACTATTCTTGACATTTGTTAAACTATCGTATTGGTAACTTGTAGTGTTATTGTGTAAAGGATTAACAGTTTTCTTGTAAGATTTAGCTAGTTTTAAGTGCTATATTGGTGTTTTGTATCAATATTTCCTTATTTGGCTCATTGTTCCATCGGTAAACAATGCCATTCGCGGTTATTATGATGTCACCAAAGAGACTGAGTGGCTCCGCAACAGGGTGATAAGTTAGTTATCACTGGGTGATAACTCATATATCGAACAGTAGCAGCGCCGCTCTGTCTAGCTGTATGGTAGTTATAACCCAGCGCGGCGCTTTGACACTCCCACGCACTGGGGTTTAAGAAGTGTTATATCCCTACTGTGCTCAAGATACCATAATGGAAATGCACAGTAGGGATATAACACTTCTTATTGTTTTTAGAGATGGACCGATACCACTTTTTACCAATATTTCCGATACAAGCATTTGTACTGAAATTATTTGCCGATACCGATACCGATACTATACATTGAAGCCTAGACAAGTTTATTATAGAAATTTCATTGTTGTGATACATAGCTAGCTATTAAAATATCACAGTAATTGATTGATCTCAGTTCAATCAAATTTTAAAATATTCATTGTATAACAGCTAAACATGATAAACATCATGGTAGATTACTAATTTCTTGATTCGAGGTAGTTTTCTTGTAATCTTATTGATAAGGCAATTAATTTCGTGGGCGGACGATAATTGTACAATGTTTGTTACAACTTTTCAACCAAACTTTTTCATGAAAAAGCAAGCCAAGTAGTCATAAACTTATTTCTTGAGGAACAACTGCACTACCATTTAATTGCAAAGGATTCACGTGTTCTAATATATTAGAATACACACGGAGCAATTGCAGCAATACTTGGAAAAGAGTAACAAAGGCTTTGTTTCGCTACTTTATTAGCTCAACTAAGTTATTAGCTACTGGAAATTTAGCTTAGAGATGGTTAAATAAAAATGGTGAGTGTCTACTGTGGTATCTGTACCTTGTATTACCGATACCAATACCGATACTGGTATCGGTTTCAGTCCACCTTTAATTGTTTTACTGTGATTTAATATCGTGCCTACTCCAACTTGTTTCAGCACTTTTTATCGATGTGCTATGGTCCCTACTCTAGTTGAAAATTCCAAATAATTTATTTCTGTGTATACTTGTATTTATATGTGTGACAGTTTTACACATAACACTATAAAGAGTAATGCTGTATTATGAAGCAATGAACCAATGTTATATTTATATTCTGCCATTGTGTGATCATATGATTCAATTGGTAACGATCTCTGGGCAGCAAAACGATGGAAAGCAAGCAGGAATGTTGCTGTGGTAAGGTCAGTCACTACTTCTAGGTGCACAGCCCTGGAAGTGGCACAAGTAAATAAACATACATAGACCTTGACTTCCTCATTGTTCTGTTTTACATAGAGGGCTCCTGTGAAATCCACACCAGTGATGGAGAATGGTGGGACGTCTTGAACTCTAATCTTCGGAAGTGGTGGTGAATCCGGGGCAGCATATGGTCTTCCACTATGCCTTCTACAAACAGTGCAGCGGCGTAACAGTTTCTTTACATATTGATGTCCTCATGGTATCCAGAAAGATTATTGGAGCACTGTCAGGGTAGAACCAACATCTACATGAGAGAGAAGAACATGTACATGATTAACAATAAGTGTGGTGAGGTGGTTGTTCTGTGGCAGCAGGTAAGGAAACCTGGCCAGCTCACTGAGCGGAGCATTGTGAATCCATCCCCCGCACCGCAAGAGACCCTTGTCATCAACAAACAACCGGGGTTGTCTGACAAGTGGTGGCCTCTTCACTTCAGGGCGGACACACTGGGATTTGGCACTAGCCAACTCCCTTGGGTATGGAAGCTCTTGGCAAGCTTGGACCCATCTGATCTGTGCAGAGCTGAGTTCTACAGCTGTTAGAGGGCCATTCAGCTTTGGCCGTGATCTGCACAGGTTGTTGATTAATCTAAGTGTGTATGCTGCAACAGCCAGTAGCTTGGACAGTGAGCTATAGTTGCTCAGCTTGATGACCTGGTGTAGGCCAATGTCTGAACTGGCAGGAGGTTGAGGAATGAATTCCTCGACAATGGCTGCAGCTGCATGTAAGTGGATTGCTGGCTCTGGCTGCCATGTTGGCCAATTCTGGGGCATAGTCAACCAAGGTGGACCCTTCCACCAAAGGGTTTATGGTGAGCAGAGAAGTTCAGAGCTGATTCCTCATGTCAACAGGTCAGCCAGGTTGTTAGCTGTGGGACAGAAGTGCCAGGTTGCACCAGGGATAGCTCCCTTGATCTCCAGAACTCTGCATTGCACAAATTGTGGCAAAGCCTTAGTGCTTGCAAGCCAGTGAAGAACAATCTGTCTGTCTCCCCAATAATATGTGGGGGTAGCCTGCAGCTGTAGAGCATTGCTTGAGGCAATGATTGCAGCCATCAGTTCCAGCTTCAGTAAAGTCAGATTCTTCAAAGGGCTACACGGTTCTTTGCAAGCACAAAGGTCACTTCACTACAATAGGTAAGGAAAGCCACTGCTCCGTACGCCTTAGTGCTAGCATCTGCAAATACGTGTAGTGAGACATCGGCTCTGGAGAAACCCTTCTTGAAGTAGTGTCTGTCAATGGCTAATTCAGACAGCCTCTGGATGTCATCCATAACAGTGTTCCACTCTTCTCTGACAGTAGCATCTTGGGGCTCATCCCAATCAACATTAAGTTACCACAGCTTCTGCATGAACAATTTGGCACGTACAGATACAGGGCTAGTGATACCTATGGGGTCAAACAACTTTGAGGCATCTTTGAATACCTCTCGCTTGGTTGTCAGTGTGCTAGTACTGTGGTGTAGACTATTCTATGATAGTGGCAGGTGGCCAGTGGTAATAGCCCAACGTATCCCAAGTACATTAATTGGATTGCTCTCATCTGATGTCCCATCTAGCTGTGCAGCGTTCATCAGTAGCTTGCTGTTGGAAGCCCAGGCTCTCAAGTTGAACTTTGCCTCACATAACATAGAGCAAGCTTGCTCATAGAATCGAAGAGCTTCCTTCTCTGTGTCACACCCTGTAACAACATTATCAACATACAGGTTAGAGCAAATTATGTGTGAAGTGTATGTGTTGTACTGCAGCAATTGGTGGTTAAGCACAGCAAACAACATAAATGGTGGACTCACGGATCCAAATAAGACTGTACGAAATGTATACATAGCAAACTTGCTGTTTGGGTTGGTAGGAACCGAGAGCCAAAGGAATCAAGTGAAGTTGCGGTCCTTCTCATGCAAGACAATATGGAGGAAGGCTTTCTCTATATCAGTAGAAATGCCATAGTGTTGGGTGCAGAAACTTAGAATTATTAAGGTACTGTAAGGTCATTGAGGAATAGGAGACCTGTCAAAAGGCAGTCATTTAAACTAGGGTGTTCACGAGACTGGTGGCAGCTGCAGTCATATACAATCCTTATAGGAGTTGTAGGTGAGTTCTTCCTCACCGGGTGATGTGGGATGTAGTGGGATGCACCACTCTCACTGGGCTCAGTAACAAGTTCAATGAAACCCTACTCAACTGCTCCTTAAGGATCTTGTTGTATGACTGCAGCAAGCCTGGTGATTGGGCAGGTCTGTTAGCTAAGGATCTGGTGCATTTCTGACACACTTTAAAGTTGTCTGGTAGTGGGGGTGTTCCCTTTTCCAAGGGAAACTAGCACAATAGGTCACGTCACTCTGCCTTGAGATATGACATGTGGTGTATGATGCCAGAAATTGGTGACCTAGTTTGTCGGATTCATTTGGTGTAATTGCAGTGTCCTCTATATCTGCCAGAATCTCATCAGATCGCATTCCTTCTGGTGATGGCCTGTAATAATATGCAGAGAGTTAACACTAGCACTTACTGGTTGAGGAGGCCCTGAGAGTAGATACCCAAGCTTTGAGCTCATGGCTGTTGGGCCAGCTCCTCTGACAATGTGGTCCCCAACTAGGTCCCAATAATGGTCTGCGCCAATGAGCAAGGATATCTCAAAATTCTCTGATGCTGTGATTGGGTGTGCTAGTGGTAGCCCCTTCAAGTAAGGTAGCTGTAAGACATCTGTATCCAGGGGATTGGAGATAGGGGGGCAACGGTAGGCACTACAAGTACTGACAGTGATACTAGTTCTCCTGTAGTGGTCCTGATTCGGATAAAGACTGTGTCCATTTGTCTGTGTAAAGGCTTCTCAGCACCAAAGGATGATAAGCTGATGGATTCAAATTTGTACGGTGTTAATGCCAACTCCTTTACTAGTTTCTCTGTGAGGAAAGATCGCTGTGATACTTCATCAAATAGTATATTAGCTTCCATCTGCAGGTTAGTTCCAACAACAGTGGCGATAGCAGTCTTCAGTAGACAGGTGGTGTTCTTGGGAACCTTATGTGGTGCTAGGGTGGTAAGAGAGGCAGTGTCAACAGTAGTGGTTGATGGTGGAGCTGTTTCGCTGGTAATCTGGATGGTGTTACTAGTATCTCCTTTGGTTGAGTCATTGCAGATGCTTGTATGGTGTTTGTTACCGCACTTGCAACAACGGTTCTTTGAATGGCATTGAGCTACATGGTGATGAGAAAGACAGTTGTAACGCAGCCGTTGTTGCTTAATTATCTCCACACGAGATGACACATCCTTGTGGACTTCACAATTCAGTACGGTATGATTGCTCTTACAGAACACACAACTTAACTTGTTGTCAGAGTCCTTTCTGCCTTGTGGTTTACGGTGTAATGTAGTGTAAAAGGAGGCAGTGGGATTCCCTTGTTGGCTAGACAGAGGAGATGTTTGCTGGTTTGTCTCAAATATTCGGATCTCATTGCGAATGGCAGCCTGAAGTTCCAATACAGTCCATTTAGCACTGGTGTGATTTCTGGCCATGTTTCTTTTAGGCAACTTAGTCAGTATCATAGGAACCAGCAGTGTGTCAAGTGACTCAGGTGATTTGCCTAGAGATTGTTGGCAGCGGACATGGGTCTCGATGGTGTCGTAGAAAAGTCTGAGATTGGCCAATATGTTAGATGGTTTAGGGAGATCTAGCAGGGCTTGAACATGGGCACTAATAATCCGATGTGACTGCCTGTAGCGATCTTTCAATAGGATCACTGATGTTTGGTATTTGGTGTTGGTTAGGGGAAGCCCAGTAATCACTCTTGATGCCTTGCCTCGCAGCCGGGCCCTCAAGTAGCTCAGCTTCTGGACACCTGTTAGAGTTTGGTTGGCAGCTTGGAAGCAGTCCCAAAATGGCTGCCAATCAAGTGGTTCCCCAGTAAACACTGGGATCTCAAGTTTAGGGAGGCGGGCACCAAAATGATGTGCATGAGGGAGTTCATTGTGCATTGCATGGCTCTGTGTGTTAACTGGTGGTAGTGGTACTCTATCTGAATGATCAGTGTTTATGGGGTCAGCCACAGGCTGATGTGTGCTTGTATTAGTACCACTCACGTGAGTCTCAGACGTCTGCTGCACTGGCTGGGTTTCACTTGTCAGGGGTTGAGGGGGAGGGCTAGTTGCCTGTGTGTTGGTGGCTGCCGGATCAGTCACCTTTGGCTGAGAACTGGTCGTTAATGTATGAGCGATCAGAGCCATTCTCTCGGACAACATTGCTTGTAGATCGGCTGCTTCGTACACCACCGCTTCCAGTTTCTCTTTGTCCTCAGTGTTGTCAATAATCTTGTCGTCTAATGCTTTAAACATGTCTGCCTTAAGACAAAGCTGCTTCAAATTTTTGGTCAAAATAATGGCATCGGAGTCTGTTTGTGTCAAATCAGGATTGATTTCCCTAGCGGATGAGAGCTTCCTTAATATCTCTTCTGTGGCGGAGAGTAGTTTTGCCAAATGGGCCTTGTGGCCACGGCATGAGCAAGTAAGCTTCTTGAGATCGTCCATCCAGTAGTCTCAGGTCACAGCACCAGAAATGACAGAGAAAATGACAGTATAGTACAAGGTTCGGGGACTGGATGAACGTGCTCTTTGTGATGCACACGGATACAATATTACTCTATGACTCCATCACTATTCATCACATGATAAACTCTAGATATAGTGCAGCATTACCATATTATATGTGCGCATGCGTGTGTGTATACAGTTAGTGTTCAGCTACAATCTCCGACACTAGTTATGCTATCCTATCAGGTGGGCTCTTCATACGTACTAAGCACCTCCAAATTAATTATCGTTTTAATGGTTTTAAAGCTGATTACTGCTTGCATGGCAAGATTAAACAGTGAAACATTCCTGGAGAGTGATTTTTAATTTTTTTTTTACTAGCTAGCTAGCAACTACTGACTCAGAGGTAGCTATATAGTTTCTGTAGCTAGATTAAAGCTACCAGCAATTGCCATATTCCAGAGTGGAACCCCACTTTTAAAAATCTGGATCCGCCCCTGAGTAACTATTGTATTCTGAAAATTTCTCCCAAACTTATTTCTATTGGTAGGCCTAGGAGAATCTATATGTCTGTAGAATGAAATCAGGAGTTTCCTATCATAGTCTTATTACTATCATTATGTTGTGCCCCATGCATTGCATATACTACAGATTTATAACTTGCCACTTCTAGAGACTGGTATTGAATATTGAGCTTTCTTTCAACATGATCACTTACAAATACCTTCAGCACTTGTGCTGTAAAGCCTCAATAAATAAACTAATATCCATATGGTTCCACGTGGGGTACTTTGAGGCAATAAGTGACTCTCTAGAGTTCCTATGGATACATATACATCTACATGAAATTGACAAGGAGAAAACATCCTGACCGCCTGGCAGACTCCTGTAAGCGTTCAAGCTTTAATCAAATGGCTGCAGGTTCGAGGTTTCCCAGGTCCAGTCATTTTTTTTCTCCTTTCTCCACCTTTTCAAACACACTTTTCGTAATGACTTTAAACAGGTTGTAGGAACAGGTGTCCTACAGACCTTCAGTACTTGTGCTGTAAAGCCTTAATAAATAAACAAAACTAAATAATAATGTTTATTCAACAAGTTCAACACCAAATAAGGTATAAAATGTTCCTGTAGGGGCATTTAGTTGGTTTGCTGTGCCCTTTGAATGTCAGCTTTTAGAATTGCCACTGCTAGAGTTTAACAATAAAATAACACATGCAGTAATTCATATGTGACTGGATCTACGAAAACCGTTCTTATCGCCCAAGACAGGAAGTTTGATTTTTGCTCACAAACACAAAGCTTAATGAATGCACTATCAAGTTTCACTGCCACAGTTGACCAGAGTAAAGTGGTCTGCTTTTGCTGGCTGCTTTTTAGAGCACAGTGGCGAGCCGTACGAGTAGTCTGGGGTCTTGATGGAGCCCTGGCCAACCAGGTGATAGCTGTGTGTGGCTGTACAGCTCCGTGGTGTTGGACAATGACCTGTGCTGTAAATGTCCTTTCATTTTAGCCAGTTCTGAGCCCTGAATGGCCTATAACTTGGCCTAATTCATCCCAGCACTTTTCTTTTCAAATTTTGAACACCATCTTGCCCGCCTTCCAGGGCCCCCCGCCTTCCAGGGCCCCCCGCCTTCCAGGGCCCCCCGCCTCCCACCCTTCTGGGGTTCGCCTGATACAGACAACCTCGGTTTAAAAACTATCTAAAATGGCGGGAAACTTAGCTGTTGACTACTTCTTCAGTGGATGATCAGGAAGGTAAGAAATTGTTGTGAAATGTGTGAAAATTTGGTATGCGTAGCTACCACCATTGGCCAGCTACAACACACTTAATATTTAAAACCGACGTTTCTCGATACTTTTAAAGGCGATAAGACCGGTTTTCCCAGAGACAGTCACATATAGTGTTTATGCTATCCCACTAGGGACCTGTGAGAAAGCTAAAGCCTGTGAATACAGGGAGTTGGAAACATGTAACTGAAACGTTGAAGGATTATTCAATCAAAAGTGTTGCCAAATTCAATCTCACAAAACTGATTTTTCCAAATTTTCCTGTGGAAACATTCCCAGAGACTCCGCCTTAGTTGGAACATGCTTTGCATGCTGAGTGTGCTTTGCAAACTTGTTGAGCGACCTCCGCTAATGCCTAAGTAAGAATATCCCAGATGTCTAAACCTGAAACCCCCTCTAAAAATTTCTAGATCCGCCACTGGAATCAGCACATACCACATCAAAGAAAAGAACACCACCAGACATATTTAAACTATCAATTATTGAAAAGTGAAGTGACCATTCTCTCTTTGTTTTCAGCTATGTTCCATTTGTTACAAAAAGCTATAAATGAGGAGCAGTGTGAGAAGAACATCTGCAATATTATTAAATCCAGTGAATGCAGAAACTACATACAAGTGAGTATGCGTCTCTATAATCAATTAACTGGAAGGTATGGTAGCCATTCTGCTTCATTTCCAGGTGTGTTACCCTTGGTATGTTATAAATAAAGAACAGTACGAAAACAAGGGTAGTGCTAAAAGCCGGAACGGAATGGAATGGAACGGAACCAATTAGGGCGCGCGCCAAGTAGAAAAGTCGTTTAAGACGGATTTTGCATCGTTTCCAACTGCCACACAGTAACTAGAATTGTTCTAGAGTTCATTTCCTTCTACTTATATGCAAGCTAGAAATCGCGCTCTCTAAGTTTCTATTTAATGCCCGCCACGTGGCATGTTGTGCTCTTACCAATCCATCAAATTCTGTTTAATCCTGATGTAGAATTGCTTCCTTATCATTGTAAAAGGTAAACTACTGTAGTATTTTCATGTTATAGTCGTGTCAAACTCTTTAGTAACAGCGAGGATGGTTTTCTGAAGTCTGACAGCATGGGCAAATATTTACGAGAGTTAACCACAGTGCATGTTAGTGGCTGTGAATCATATGCTTATAGTGCTTACAAAACAATAGTTTAGCAGGTTAAATGATAGTTTTTCAGCGTAGGTAATTGCAAAACGCTTTTGTGTAGTGGGCATTAAATAGAAACTTCGAGCGAGCGATTTCTAGCATGCCTACAAGTAGAAGAAAACTAACTTCAGCACAATTCTAGTCACTACGTAATGGTAAGAAACGGTGTACAATCTGCAAAAACGATTTATTAACTTGGCGCGCGCCCTAATTGGTTCCGTTCCGTTCCATTCCGTTCCGGCTTTTAGCACTACCCAAACAGTTAAGAGATCAAACCCATAGCTTTAACCATATACTTACTATAGCTGGAGGCATCAATCTGGCAGTAGTCAGTCAGTTAGCCGAACATTTGGTTAAATAACATCTTGAAAGGGTTTGGGGCCACTTTTTAGGCATTTTTGGGTTTCATTATGATGCCTAATCCCTACTTATATAGCTGCTGTAATAAAATTGGTAAGTTATAAGTAACAGTAAAGTTATAAATAATGGAAAATGTAGACTTTAACAGATGCACACATGTCCTTTAGTATACATACCAAATCAGGTGGCATAGATGAGCAGGTTTGTTAATGGATGAACTACTATACACCAAGCTGTTGAGAAAGAAAACTGAGGCTAGTTTTTGGGTGATATTTTTGGGCATGAAAACCCAAAACCTTATTGATCCCTACTACATGTAGTATAGTGTACTACCATACTGTATCTTACCAATTTATACAGATCAATGAGAATGGAGTAATCAGTTTTGGCAGTCATTTTGATGCTTATACTCCCCTGTCATTACCACTGAATGGAACTGATGAGATCATTGCACCATACTGGGCTGATGTTGACACCGTATTCGCTGGAAATATTTACTATCGTCAGACCACTGATCCTAGTCTTCTTGCCAGAGCAACCAGAGAAATAAGAGCAGCTTTTCCTTCGAATGGAAATGTTACAATCCAAAATTTACTAATTGCTACATGGCACAGGGTTGGCTATTACTTTTTAAACTATGACAAAGTAAGATACATTTGTATCATAGATGGTATTAAGAGGGGTGGGGTAGCCCCTTCCTATTCATTTTAGCCACATTTGTAATAATGGATTGACAGACTCTAATAGCGCAGTCATTTATTAAATTTAAGTTGTAAATGCATCAATGTACCTTTAGTAATTGACACAGTAAAATAGACTGCACTATCAGGGTTTCTATATCTTAGAATTTTTTTCTTGAGGGCATGCTCCTTCCCTCCAGAATAACATTCTGTACAAGTGTATAGCTACATGCTTGAGCACCATAGTAAACATTGGGTGTCTGATACTCTTTATCGTGTATATCCTATAAAATGCTTAGTCAGTGATAGTACTGGACAAGCCATGGAAATTGTAACTAGACAAACTTAGCAAGTTTTTTACTCTGTGATCATCCAAAGCTGGTAATCTGGTATGTACAGTTTTTGTTTAGTGCGCTATATACCATGTGACCAGGCCTGTAAAATGGGGCATGTTGGCAAAGTTACACTTCATCACACAACCAGTGGCAGATCCAAGGGGAGCATGGGGGGCATGAGCCCCCCCCCCCACACCACCAAAAAAAAATATTTATATACGTATACAAGATACTCTAATAGAGCAGTCAGTCAAATATTTTAATAGAACAGTCACCACATAGCGCTTATTGACTATTGAGAATCCTACATCATTGCTGAATATGAAAGTAGCATCTACAGCACTATCCCATGCATGGGCATGCTTAGCCTGCTAAGAATATTGCAAATGAAATGCACATGGTCTTGTGTTTGCCATTCTTTAGGCTACATACTGTATATAGCTAGCTGAACCACTCACGACTGTCACTTATCCCTATACAACTCTTGATCAATGTAGTTCACTTAGAAAGCAGTATGATTTAGATATTTGTGCATAAAATAACTCTACATCAAATTTTCACTCCTGAGACATATGAAATACATGTAGCTTTAGCTTCTGGGGGGGCTGTTTTCCCCAGACCCCCTGATCCATATATCTGCTACCATGATGCACCCCTTTCCAAATCCTGGATCTGCCCAGGACAACAGATCATAATCTGAGTAAGAATGTTGAATTTTGCATTCATTACAGCCAAGTAAAAGTGCTGAAAATTGCAACCATAAAGTTTGAAAATGTAGTGTGTCAACATGCCCTATTTATGCAGACCTTTCCCACATTTATCAATATTAGCCCATTTAAATTCCCAGGAATTTCTTCCTTATAATCCACTTTGTAATTAAGCCAGCCAAAAAATCTTGTTGCTCTTTGTAGCAGCTGCAGTTGACATCCTTGTGACAAGTCACGGGTTTCATTAGGTGACATGTAGCAAGCCTTGTTCTGCAAATCAAGACATTGTGTTACCTTCCTTTAAAGTAGCTCACCCTGGCCTTCATTGATGTAGGACTCAGTGTTTATTATTAACTGATTTTTGAGCCCGGCTCTAATAAATATATTGTACAGTGTAAGGTACTGTGGTCTAGTTAGAATTACATGTTACATGTGTGCTTGATTGTACAGTATGAGTAGTACACAATCATTTTCATTATCAATTCTTGTTTAGACTAACACGTTCCAGTGTGTATTAGCCACTAGTAGAGTTCAGTCATTTGTAATATTCCTATATGCTGATGGGGGGATACAATGGACTACTGGTGATGCCTCTGGTGGGTATAGAGGATTTTATGGAACTGAAGCTCTAGCAGGAATTAATGCTGGTGATGGTATTAATTCTAACACCATTCCTGGATCACTAACTTCTAGTATCATTAATATTGCCCAAACAAGCAATGTAGGGATACCAGGAGTATGGATTTTTAAAAGTAAGTGCCATACACTTCTACAACAGCACGTCATATCAGGGACCATGGTGTTTACAAAAAAACATTGGCCAGTAACCAATCTCACTGTCTCACTATACTGTACCTCGGCAGTATTGGTTAAGTAGAATCATGACCAAAGTGCCGTTACAATGACCAGAACAGTTCCAATAAATTGCTGCAGAATTATAATTATTTAACAGAATTTTCTACTGATACAGTACATACCTGATGCCTTCAGACATGCATAACCCACCTAAGGCTATCAACTTGATATTTCACTTTAGATGCCACTTTAGTCCAAGAGGTGGCTTATGGCATCATGCAGAGCTTTATAAAGCAAAACAATTTTTGCATGGAAATGCCTTCCAGTAATTTTTGATGTGTACGTATACAGTAGACGAGTTAATTTTAACTATTTGGTAATGTACATTATGTATGTTTGTTTGCGAATAGTATGTGATGATTGTGATTATCTGGAGACCATATGCACGGGGAAGTGTAAAAGACGGTATAGGAAAGTTACAAAGTCCTGTAAAGAGATACTGAACAAAAAATCTGATTGTTTGCAACCCTGTGCTGCAGCAGTCAAGAAATTTTTGAAGGATCCAGTTGGAAATGCTATTTGGCATTGTGGAAATCAAACAACAATGCTGAAGAATCTGCGAGAAGCTTATAATAAAAAGTGCTGAATAACTGCTCAACTACTGTAACTGTTAGATTGTTAAACAATTAAGGTAGTATGTTGTCATAGGCCATTAAAGACTATTTTTGTTTGATACATTTTGTGACATGCAGTTATGAAACAGTATAACACTGTATGCACCTTTAGCTATAATTTGTGTTTAAGATTTTTGAAAAGATCATTAAAATTCAGCCACGTGAAAAATTAAATAAAGCAATTTGTCTATTCCTTGTACCATTACATACAGTACACTGTACAGAAAAGTTTGTTTGGTATTGAATGAGCAGTATCATTTTGTAAAAGTGAACTCTTATTATGTACTTTAATTTTGCTACTTTTCTTGCCAAACTCTTTCTCTATGTAATTCAGTGTTATTTGTGTACTTGTATGTGTGGGTGGTGTAATGTATGCTATTGTCTTGCTTTGTGTTTATCTTGTATATTCTTGTATGCTTAGTTAGTTGTTGTTGTTTTTTGTATTTTTGTATCACTCCAACAAGGAGGAACAGCACTGTGCCGATTGTTGTAAGTATAAAATAATAAATCAAATCAATCTCTATGGTAGCAGTTAGTGACAAGCACCAGCAATAGTAGCCTGGGTATGCTCCGGGTGTAGCTGCACCATGTGCATAAATGCAACTGTATTAAACCAGTCACAACCAGAATGCCATATGTAGTAACCTCCTATGCAAAAACTATCTATACTGTATAATTGCATTCAAGGAGTAAAAAGACTGGTTTTAACAGTAAATAACTGTTAAAGTGACTTTACTACCAAATGCAGTATACATTAGAGACAATCAGTGCACAGTAGAGAAGTTTAAACTGTTTGCTTAAAAACTGATCGAGTCCTTAAAGTGTTACCAGTAGCCACCACTCTACTCCTCAACACTCCCTCAGATGATAATTAAACTTCATCCAATTGTAGCACTAGTTAACATCAGTCCAACTTGCTAGACTACACTTTTTGAAGACAATACACAAGTAACCAATGTCAGATCATCCCATCATTTATTCGTGTGAGAGTTCCACAAAATTTGTAGACTATTGGCTTCAACCAATGATAAAGGCATTACCATAATTCTAGTCACCCTTGATGTTAGGTTACTCTATACCTGCATCCCTCATGAGGATGGTATTCAGTGTATAGAGAAGCACTTGAGAATTTCAAAATGAATAACCTGACATTAATGTTTAGATCAGGCTGCTAGAGTCAAGATTGTCCTTATAAAAATAAGTAATTTGCTAGAATGTAGCTACAGTACATACACTGTGCATTTGTAGCTACATACACTGTGCATTTGTAGCTAATGTACATTGTCAGCATATTAGATAGGTACTTGTTGATTTCTTGAAGTCAGAAAAGTTTTCCATTGCAATAATAGGAAGTTAATTAGTGTACTTGATGATGTCTAGCCAATTATTGTTTTTTAATGCATGCTAAATCTCCATTCCTTGACATTGGGAAGTAAAATAGTATAATTGACAGAACACACATATGCTGTATAATGTAGTTTTAACAGCTACTGTGTTCTAAAATTATGCCTGCATGTATATACAATTGTTGGCTTCCTAGTTTGAAGGTATCAGTCAGTTAGTATTAAGTACTGTATATACTTTCTGCAGAAATTTTTGGCTCAATTCCATGTAACAGTATGTCAATTATATTAAACTTACCACTGTACTGTACTACACATTATACTGTATTACTGAGACCTATACATCACACTTGTGGCAGTTCACAGGACCAGCCACTAGGATGATTAATGTAAATAAATAAAATAATATTATAGGAGTACAAAATAGCTATAATGATTAGTGCCCTTCCTTCCTTCCTTTATCTTGAGAAAGTCAAAGATGCTTGTATACTATGGAGATTTTCAATAGATTTTATGAAGCATTCCCAAGACTTTAAATTTAATGTGCTTGGAATATAAAACACTACCGTAAGCTTCTCAAACTAGATGAAATGATATACTAACCATACCATGCAAGTTTCAATGTTGCATTTCGGTTTGGAAGGTACTTTGAGGCCAGCTCCATTGCTGAAATTCCTTCCAGTTAAACTCTGCATAATACTGTATCTAATCAGGCTGCCAATCTAACGATCACATATCTTTATAAGAAACGGAGATGCTGCTATGCCAGCCAGAAATTTTTAAATGCTCTACATCACAGTAGCATGATAAACTTGGAATGGCTGTGATGGCATGTGCACCTATCAAATGTGGAATTGTGAAGGAGCAACATGGGAGCATTCTCATTTGAAAAACTGACATTCACCACAAGGAGCTGCTTGTCCACACTCCCATTAAAATCAGCACTAACCTGCAAAAGATCTAGAGCCACATGTCAACCGTACCATGTGAGAATACCACTTGTCAGCATACTGATGCTCTCTTTGAGTTAAGGGACTGGCACCTGCCAAAAATGAGTAGCGTTTCAACACTCCCATTTGAGGAAGTGATCCCTACCTATGGTAGTCTGCTGGATGCTATTGTGGTTCAGTACTTTAGCAGAGCTGGATGTTGCTGAATTTCATCAGGTTATAGTTTTATTGAACCACCTACTGTACAGCATGGGATTGTGGCATATCCTGCAGTTTTTAATTTTCAGTGAGTACATAACCATGCATGGAATATGTATATAGGTAAAATACAAAATTATAATTGTACAATGACCAATCACTTATCTATCAGTCAAAGGGAGACACTTTGACTTCACTGTGAGACCTAGCTGGCTAATTGTAACCACAGCTTAGCCTTACAAGTACACAAAAAATTAAAATTTTCAACTAGAGTAGGGACCATAAGCACATTGATAAAAAGTACTGAAAGTTCAAACATGCATGATATAAATCAGGGTAAAACAATAAGAAGTGTTATATATAAATATATATATATATATCCCTACTGTGCTCAAGATACCATAATGGAAATGCACAGTACAATTTCTTATTGTTTTACTGTGACTTATTAATAAGGTAGAGTCAACCCTAGAATACTAAAATTTAGAAATTTGTTTTATATGAAGATTATGTAAGAATATGTACTAGAACAATTAGTTACATTGTGGGTGGGGCTCCATAGTGCAGATACACTCATCAGAATGTTACATTTCTACTATCTTCAGCTTAAAATATATAAGTGTATTTTAAACAATTATCTTGTTGTTGTTGTTTTTTTTTTTGTTTTTGTTTTTTAATTGCAGGCTCTTTCATCATGCCTGTGGCTATTCACTAAAACAATGGTAGCAGTATATGTTTTATCATTGTTTAATTAAGCTGAAGATAGTAGAAATTTAACATTCTGATGAGTACATCTGCACTATCGAGCTTCACCCGTTGTATATTTATGCATAACTAATTGTTCTAGTACATGATTTTTTTACATAATCTTCATATAAAACAAGTTTCAAAATTTTAGCATTCTAGGGTTGACTCTACCTTAATATCGTGCAGTACTCTAGCTTGTTTCAGTACTTTTTACCAATGTGCTGTGGTCCCTACTCTAGTTGAAACCTCAAAATTGTTGTGTACCTGTTTGTAAACTTTTTTATAAAATAAAATTATCACTTGTGAACACTTATGCATACCGCATCAAAAGAAAGAAATGGCGCCATGCTCTCCAGCTATCAATTATCGTCTGAAAAGTGAAGTATCCATTACACTTCATTGTCAGCTACTTAGGCACCGGCCGATTATGCTGGCATGATTTAAAGCATAATAGGTGGCCAAAAGCATCAAGCATAATGCCAGCATAATAGGGACGATGTTTGAAAAATTAATTAAATGCGCAATACGCGCGCCTGAAAGAAAGCAAATATTCACTGCCAATAGTATTATTAGTGCATTTTATAATCAATAACACGTAATACAACTTATTAAACCGTTTCTTTGTTGGTTATTCACACTTTGCAGAAATAAGATCGAGATACTCTAATAGAACAGTCACTTACTCTAATAGAGCAGTCAGGAAAGGCTGATATACTCTAATAAAACAGTCACTTCTAGAGCATAATTTTGGTTTTGAAAGCATAATTTTGAGCATAAAAAGCATAATAGGTAAAATTTCGGGCATAATAGGCCGGTGCCTACAGCTACTGTATCTTCAGCCCAGCATTACAAATAAAGAACTGTTCGAAAAGCACCTCTGCAATCAATGTAGCCATTATGAAAAATATGGACAATTTTTGCTGCGAAGAAAAGCAGTCACATGCTACCCCCAAATCGACACCTCAGCAAGGATGAATGGGACACAAAGGAGGACACTGGTAAGTCCATGAAGACTGCATTGTACATACTGTGGTATGTCAAAAGTCACGTGTTCGGCTGAAGCAATGTCAAAAAGTGAAGCCCGTAGCTATAGCCGTTATCGAGTTATGCTTGTCTGAATGTATCAGTCAGTGACATAGCTACTCAGTTAGTCAGTAGAAAATTCCGTTTAATAATATTTTTAAAACTTCCATAGCAACTTGTTGAAAGCATTTCGGGTCAATTTGAAGGCTTGTTTGGGCTTAGTTTTACCTAACCAATACTGCCTCATCATCATCAGGGAAAAGTGAGGCTATTTTTTGGGTGATGCTTTATCATGGGCCACACCCAAACTTTTGTGGTCCCTACTATACAGTACTATCTTACTGCATGATATAGATGTTATGTCATACTATGTGTTAGTAAAATCACTCCTCAACATTGATCACATATGAATCTTACCATTTAAGGCCATACAGAAAGATTTGAAGTCTTAACAAAGCAAATACTGTACACTACAATACTGAAGATTAATAAATCAATAAGGAGGGTGTTCCACAGTCTGATGGTGGAGGAAAATGTAAATAAGCATTAGATCCTGAACACATTTCATGCTGTGGGTGCTAATGATTGGGTTAGATGGAGCCGAGGGACTGGGATTGAATTGTTGACTATTTTGTAATTAGACATAATAATTAGTGATATTAAATTTTAGTTGGTTTCTAGAGTTGGCCAGTCCAGCATTTATGTGACACTTGATGCTCCCTGTTCTTCAGCTGCACAGCAAATGCAGAAGTACTAGTTAATTATCAATTTAGTTAGAATTTTGAATAAATCAACATTCACTGTGGTGAAATTGAAACTTGCACGGATCTAGATTTCACTTGCTTTTTATTGCTATGATTCTTACTCAAATGTAAAGTTACTAATTTTTACTTGCATCTGTTTGTTTACTGTTATTGCAACATAATTTATGACTGGTGAACCGGTGCATATATTATTGCATATACTGTATCAAAGAAACAAATGGTGACAAACACATTATAAAAAATGAATTGCATGTCTAAACATAAGGATTCACCACTACAGACATATAATATTGCCAATATTAAAACAGATTCCTACATGAACAGTTTTTTTTTCATGGGAATGGAATTCCCCTACCTCCAAATGTTATAGAATCAATGTCAATTGATTTATTTTATGATATTTTATGATCAAATTAGATATTAGTATTTGTACTTACGTATCTCTTACATTTTCTTTGTAATTGTCTGGGACAAGCTAGTCCCCTGGGAAATATCATATCAAATGAATAAATAAACACACTCCCCTACTAACCAAAGTGGCCATTCCTTTTTGCAGAAATTATGACTAAACCTGCCCTGATAATGAATAACCATTCCACTTCAGTTTCAGCTACGTATATGTTCCACCCATTAATATGTAGCATTACAGAATAATTGAATTTCAGAATGAGCACTATGCATTGAAGCCATGGTGCATTACAGTGCATTAGCCATTGTGAATCAATATGTGGTTGTGTGTAGTGGAGAAATATAAACAGAACTTAAAGCTATGCAAAGGTAAGGAATGATACAAGTGTAGAGCTTTACTACTCAGATAGTTTTCTTAACACCATGTACACACTGAGTCAGACAATACTGGGAAGTACGTAGCTACATTACAAAATATTTAGCTATACATATAGTGTTAGTTAGCTAAAAAGGTCACTTTCAAATAGGATAACTATACAATTTACTGGAAGTGATGAAAATGGCACATTGCTAAACTTAAATGCTACTTAATGTGTACACGAGTTTAATACGTTTTCTGCAAATATGGCTTTGACTACATACCATATGCATTCAAAATTTTGAGGGCTGTAATTTCTTGAAAATTTTGTGAGTGCTTGGTTTTCCACAAAATTTTTATCTCAAAATTTAATGATAGGATTACCTCGATGCTTTCTAATAAGTAACCTCAGTGAAAATGAGTGATCCTCAAAAATATAACTGCAAAAATCCTGTAGTTTGTCAATCCATAAAAGTTACGTTAACTCAAAAATTTGTATGTATAGTAGTTCTATATGGTATCAGGCTTCTGTTGTTACAGTTGATGGCTTCTATTAGATTACATATTGATGTTAATACACCTACTTTTAGTTGAACAGTGAAGAAATCAAGCCCGTGGTATTAGCAGTTACAGTAGGTAGGCAGTTATTTAGCTACTAGAGAGTTCAGTTAATAAAACACCCATAGAGCCTTGTTGAGGGTTTGGTTGAAGACATCCATGCTCTAGCTTGATTATATCTAAGCAAAACTGCTAAGCTGGCGTAAAGGAAAGTGAGGCTGGTTTTCAGTGGTGTAGCTAGACTTTGTGATGGTAGGGCACACCTTCGCATCATGTCCACCCATGCAATTATAAATACACGACATACGAGTCCATCTCACTGTGGACTCCTATATACACATTTATATAGAAATCTTATTAAAGTGCGTGCATGGTTGTGCCTAGCTAGCTAAATATACTGCTACACTGCTGTTTCTACAACTAATTGGCACAACTACAAAGGGACCTAAGCAAGGCACAAGAATGGTCTACATTTTGGCTTCTCAACCTCAATCTGGAGAAGTGTAAGGTTATGTATATTGGTAAAACTCTACATACAAGTTATACCATGGAAACATCTGCTTCTCCCAGGTCACAGGTAGAACTGAGTAAAGTTAACTTTGAGAAAGACCTCGGTATATGGACTACCTCTTCTTTGAAGCCTTCTTTACATTGTGATAAAGCTGCTGCAAGTGCAACAAGAGTACTAGGAATGCTTAAAAGGATTTTTACAATGATTTCTAAAGGGTTGTTTATCTTTTTGTATAAGACCTATGTAAGACCCCACCTGGAGTACAGTGTTCAACTTTGGTGTCCATACCTAGCCAGAGATATCGACACCTTGCAGAGAGTGCAGAGAAGAGTGACTAGACTTGTCCCCAGACTATCCAAACTTCCGTATGAATCCAGATTAAGAGAGCTTAGAATCTACTCCCTGTATTATTGAAGGAAACATGGAGACCTCATTGAGACTTATAAACTATTGAACGGCTACTACAATATTGACTGGTCCCGATTTCTTTACACTAAGCACTGTACACCACACAAGAGACCATTATTTGAAACTTTTTAAAAAACCAACCAGACTGCAATTGAGAGCAAACTTCTTTAGTCAGAGAGTTGTTAATGAGTGGATTTCCTTACCATTCAATGTAGTCTCAGCACCTACTATATCTTCATTTAAACAAAAACTTGATGAGTTCTGGGAAGTTACAGGACATGGATATGAACAAAGGCCTGGAGCCTAAACCTTTATTTTTGAATTATTATGTATGCGCATCCATAAATAAATAATAAAATAATGATAATAAACCTACGCTATTGCTCAATCAGCATGCAATTTTACCTAATTTCTTCTTCGACAGCTCTCACGGATTAACTCTTGATGATCCAACTTTTAATCAGCTAGAACATGCCACACATCAGTACTGCAGTGTTGGAGATCTGCTAAACTATAGCGGGCATCAAAAGAAATGCATAGTAGCCTGGTCCCATCTCCAATTACAATTAGCATCACTATCAGCTCACTAATTCACAACCTCTTTGCAGTGGGCATTAAAAGGAGTACTCCATTTATTACACCTCTTCATGATCCTCATTATACAGTACTACCATACTGTATGATTAGTGCAAAATGTAAACCATTGTTCAATAATTCAGGGTAACTATATTATTACTTCGTGGGATTAGTTTCATTCATCAATTTGTATACCTGTAATTGCCATTAGTTCTCTTTTTACTTATTTTCAAGGTGTTTATCTATACTAGCTAGAATTGTGGTAGCTACAGTAGCTACTACAATAACATATGGAACAACTTTAGGCCCATATTTGGTGATTATTAGTTTCTCATCCACCGCCCACATCCTTCAAAGGCCACCCATATGGTAAGCCATTAGGTACTCTGTGCATGCTCAGAAGAACACGCGGTACCAACCCGTCATAATTTGTAATGAAACACAATGGCATTTTTAAATTACCACTATGCCATCGCTAGGAGAACTGTTGTTTTCTATGGCAAGTCACTGTAGTGGATTCTACTTCGACTTTTTTTCAACAGTCAATTGAAATCCTGAAGTCGATTGAGCAACTAAAGACTGCTGTACATCAGTGTAGCTACTAGTTAATATTATAATGGCCTAATGGTAATGCCCTCCCGCCCGCATCATAATAATTAGAAAGACTGAATGAGAAACTAATAATTGCCAAATAGGGACCTTAAGTTTAGCATTTAGAAGAGTGGTTCTTAATCCTAGCTATCCATCTTTAAAATGTATATTCTTACAGTGCTATTTTAAGTATAACATTTCAATACATGTGTACTGATTATGAACCAAAAATTATGCAGCTGTAGCACTTATTGTGTGTGTGTGTGTGGGTGCATGTGGATGCATGTGTCTAGAATAATATTAATTTCAAACATGCATGATGAAAATACTTAAGAACAGTGCATATTTGTGCTTCTGTGACATGACATACGTATGGATATATACACACCACACATGCATCCACTGACACACACACACACACATACACACACATGCACCCACACACACTCACACACGCCCTCATCCCCCCCCCCCCCCACACACACACACACATGCACCCACACATACACCCACACATGCACTCACACCCCCTCCCCACACACACACATGCACCCACACACATGCATCCACACACACATGCACCCACACACACATGCACCCACACACACGCACGCACGCACGCACGCACGCACGCACGCACGCACGCACGCACGCACGCACGCACGCACGCACGCACGCATACCGATACACACACACACACACATACACACACACGAAAATATAGCTAACTATATACACACCTTGTACCTAGCTACAACAATATAGCCATGGCAGCTAACTTGCAGCCAAGCACAAAATAGGTTATAATTAATGCAAAAGTTAACTTGAAAAAATGGTCTCCCATTGTCATACTTCATGTAGACAATATTGCTACAGCAATTTTGCTGCCTAATGCACCATCACGCAATGAGTGACTGCAATATTTATCACCCACGTAGATGTGGGCGAGACATAGGTGACTTTCTTTGCCCAAAAGCAGGCTCCAGTTAGCATGCAGCCTTTATCTTCTGTTGATGCTACCTGTTTGGTGTTTACACTTAGCAAATAGCAAAGGATGTCTCTCATTTAGAATCAGTCCAACAACAGGCAGCACGATGGATCTGTGGTAGCAGATGGCACTCTACCAGCCATATGTGGAATAAGTCTTCAGACTCATGTATTCATGAACTTAAATGGTCTTCTCTCCATACTAGTCTAAGAAGGTCTTTCTCTTCTATTTGCCTGAAGCATGATATTTTGCACAAAAGAGTTTCTATTCCATTTTCAAGACATTTCCAATTTTCATTCACTGTCACTAGATCGCATACAATGACCCTATCAAATCCATCCTCGACTATTAGATAATCCTTATCGATACTCTTTCTTTGTTAACACTCCTTTTCTTTGGAACACTATTCCCATTCACACATTTTACAACTGTCAAATCGGACTGAGTTTAGGTCTGCTCTTCATCGCTTTCTTTAATACTGTAACACTGTTTAATTGTATTTTTGACTGTTCTGTTTTGTATTTTGCAACTGTGTGGTTAGTTGTCCTGTGTGTACGTATGTTGTCTTTATGTGTGTGGGGAGCACGTTTGCAGACTATAGTCTACTGTGTACCAACGTCTTGACAAAAATTGATAATCTGTCCATCTATATCTATCTATCTACTACAACGTGATGATCACACGTTCTATACGCAGTAGCTCAGTTCTACGCATTGGCTTAGGCTCAGCTACGTACCGTACATGACTTACACGTTGGAGATTTTAGTGGATTAATGCCTATATAACATGAGTAACTTACGAGTTAGCAAATTATTTTAATATCGCTCCCTACTGACTACTACTGACTACTCCGGAAGTACAACCAATATAATAGCTACACATATAATCGAATCGATCTCAAAAACTGGCAGTCTGCGACGCTCGGTCTGCCACTCACATTAGTTACTGTCGGTCTGTAGCCTACATACATACTGCGCGTGTCCAGAAATGCTACCAATGCTACAGCTGCTGATCATTATCAGTGGACTCACTGTGACGCTGTCACTGAGCTCTGAGTTAAAACGTGAACTACCTGATGAAGAGGAACTTCTAGACAAGATCTCACCTTGTATACATGATGAGGTACAGTTTATAGGCAGGTAGCTAAAACTTAATGATGCATTTTAAATTGTATGATTCTACAGCTGCATGCAGTGATAATGACTAGCTAGCTAGCTAGTTATTATTGAGATCAGATTCGAGCTATGTTGTGTAGTTATCTACACGTAGCTACCATAACGGTACTTTAACCATAGCATTTCTTTACTCTACATGCACCTCCATGTACTTAGTCTATATCTGTTCTAAATTGTCTTGTATAGCTATATCTCTGACAGCTAGGGTTTAAATTTCACAATTACATTTCCCTTCTTTAATTAGCTAATTTAACTAACTACTTATAAAATTAATTGGTTTAGTGCAAAGGTTAGTACTTGTATTAACCTTTAGTACAAGTACTAAAGGTTAATACATCATCCCTTAGTACCTTGTATCCTTGTATCATCATCCCTTGTATCATCCCTTAGTACTTGTATTTGTAGAAGTTTTTAGTGAACATCATGGTGACATCATATAGCTGCACCATGCAGAAATTGTTGTAAAGAAGTTGTGATGGTCACCAGGTAATGTATAGGCCACTTCACCCGAAGCTAGCTATATATATAGCAGCTTGTAACTAAATTACGTTCTTTCACAGTGCATACGTGCATGCAGCTTATTATAGTTGGTTGGCGTCAGCAGACAATAATTACCATCACAATGGAACTGAACCTAAAATGCACCAATGTATGCACAACTATAGGAGTCTGTGGATACTGAAGTAAGATGCATAGTTAATGCATTTACAGTTGCTTTTCCATATGGGTATTGCTTTATGATGTGGCAGTGCATTGCTGATTTTGAATGAATGCAGAGCATTTTTTACAAACCATTGGTGCTTGTGCATATGTAGGTGATATGTGCATCTATTCTAACCTACAGTATGTATATAGGTATATATACACACAGCACTAGCAGCTGCACTTGTGAGATGTAAGTGAAACTATACTGTGGCAGTGCGGACATGCTCACTATGATTCATTAATATTAAGTGACACAAATATGGGGTAATCCTATGTACTGTAATTATAAAGAATAATTATTATATGATTTAGTAAGAGAGCCAGATAAAATTATGCTATTGGTAAATGTTCTTATAAGTCATTTTAACTGCAAGCATGCATGCAAAGCAATGAAATTATGTTATATTATATTGACACTTTTAGTCAAACATGTTTACTAGACAGAACTACTTAATGGATGTTTTCATTGCTAGTGCATGTGGCAAAGAGGCCACATGGGCAGCAACTATCACCATTCAAGGAGCATGTTCGATCACTGGACACTCAAGGGTACAACATATTTATACAGAACAGGTTACTAAGCAACACAATACTAAAATGACCTAAAATGACCTAAAATGATGTGTGCACTGAGTTCATGTAATAATATTGAATGACTTCCTGCTTGGATGGCTTCCTTTATCACAATGATGGCTTCTATGGTTGTCTAGTAGTTGCTAGGCTTGTATTTAGTGCTGTGTAGTTATGATCAGATGGTGCTGCTACACTAGTAATAATGATTATTTTTTGTGCAGATTGTTGAAACAGATCCATACATTGTGGACCTTTCCACTCAGGATGAAGGAATACATAAGGGGGAAACTTCATTAGAATACTCCAACATTAGATTACATCCTATATTTACAAATGTTGCTTCTTCGGCTATGCATTTTGTACAAGGAGAAGACAGTTTGCTGACACGTGGTATTAAAACCCTGGAGAGTATTCTAATGGTTCATCCTGTTGACGGTAATCTTCTCATACCACCAATGTGTACTGATCATGAATACACTTCTGGAGTCAATCGGGGTAAATGTAGATCACCTTTACCATCTCAGAGTGGCTATGACTGTGGAGAATTTGGAACAATCCCACTGTCATACATTGGTGTCAGAGAAGTCTGCACATCATCTTTTCTTAACTCATCATGTACTCTACAAGGTCCAAATGGTGCTGGACTCCCTAATGCTGACTATTTGCTGTTTGTATCAGCATCATCTACCAGTAAGTTTACTATATATACATATTCATTTGGAAAACACATCATTATTATCATAAAGTATTGCATGCATGTACAGTATGTACAAGGCCGCATTTAATGCAAGTTGTATACAATAGTACAGTAGTAGGTTTATAGTGATGTCTGCATTTTGTGTAATAAGCACTGATCATATTACAGATCATAGCTATACAAATGATAATCTTATATTATTATGTCCTTGAAAGAAAAATCGTTTTTAATTTTTTGTCACTCACTGTACATACTGTAGCTACTGCACGCAGTATACAATGAGAATATATTTTGTTACTGAATCGAAGTTACAGTCATTTATTATATAGCAGAAGGTTTGTATAAAGTTCAAGCATACATCTGTTATTGCTAGCCCAATAGGTATTTGGTTTGTATTGTTTTTAATTAAATGAAAACTTGGTTACAAAGTTTATTTATGTCCATAGTGGCATCATTGCAAATATGATTCATTACAAATCATGTGACAACCCACTCAAGCCCACTCATAGGAAAACGTATAAGTCATAATGGTTACAGTTTTGTGGGTGATGACATGATTTAAAAGAGGCCATATTACAATATTATTAATTCTTGGTCAGTTTGGTCGTATCAGTTGTGATAAGGAAATGATTTAATGTCATGCATGGTCACACATAAAAACCAAACAATATTATTTTAAGTGACAGGTGGGAGAAAAATGTGACACTTAGTATTATGTATTATGCAGAAGCAATGTATTCATTTGAGAATATGTAGCCTTTTTTGCATCTGATTACCGGACTAGTCTGGTAGATGATTGTATCTGGAAAAAAAGTTATAAAAGAAAGTTTGGCATCATTTTCTCATGGAAAAAACATACCCAAAGTCCCAAAAAATCCCTCTTGGGTTTATATTTCAAACATATGTTGAAATGTTACTAACTAAACTCAATACTACATGCTACTGTACATGCATGCCTACTGCAACTGTCAATACTAATAGTGCTGTAGGCCCGTAGCCATTGTTGTAGTTGATAACAAAATGTATGGAGTTATCCTATAATAACAATAATCAGTACATGATAAAACTTTTAAATGGAAAATTCAAAGTTGACAACTGCAGTACATACTCACATGAATGTACGTATACATACAGGTGTACTAGCATAGATTCAGGTTTTATCCATATAAGTTATTGCTTTTTGCATGGGAATGTATCACATATCATCTGACTAGTATGAACAATCAGCGACTGACGATTTAGTTCAAATTTAATTGTGATGGCTTTAAGGGACCTGATTATATTGGACAGAATTTTTCTTGTAATGTTTTCATGTGAGTTAAATTGTTTCCTATATATAAATACTATTAGGATATAGCTCACTACCTCTTCAGTGCTGGCCACTGTAAAGTAATAATAATAATAATAATAAATACTTAGGTTAAAAAATCCATCCCTTGATCCTGAGTGTGGTGCCTGACTAGACATCAGGTCATCTGAAGTTTGAATCCTAGGGTTGGAGGGATTTGTTTTCCTTTCTTTGGCCTATTTTTTGTTTCACCTTATTTGTCCAAACTTCAGTATTAGGTAATCCAAAGGCTGCAGCAGTTGGCACAAGTTGCTGTCAGACATTCCGTTCTGTCCACTGTAAAGTATTAATAAAGTAATAATAATATTGTGTCAAGAAATTTCGTAGTATAATAATTTACGGGAGATCATACTAAAGTGATTATGCTGTTTTCAGTGTATGCATTAATTATAATAAAAGCATTCTTGTGTTATTTATGCTGCTGTGTTTTATTTGCAAATTCAAAGAATGGCATGAAGTTCATGTTCATAATGTGTGTGTATGTGTATGTGTGGGTGTGTGTGTGTGTGTGTGTGTGTGTGTGTGTGTGTGTGTGTGTGTGTGTGTGTGTGTGTGTGTGTGTGTGTGTGTGTGTGTGTGTGTGTATAGATTTTTTCATTGTCTAAGTAGTTTACATTTTGTATGGCTTTACAATAACAGAAGTATTTCCCTTTTCATCATATAGCATACCATCAAGAGTTAATAATAGTGGGGAGTACTATTATTAACTCTTGATACCATAATGTAGTAATGTATTGTATACTTTGTAGTGTAGTAATATGCTGCTTTGAACTATGTACATAGATAAGTGTAAATAGGAAAACAGTTGACACCTAGCATGCATGTAATATAAGTCAGTCTTTTGGTCATTGCTGTATGTAACTGTTGTTGTTATTTAAGTAACTGATTACTACTCTATGGATTGCTAGATAAAGCCATATAGCACTTGCATATATAGTCAGCGGGATAGCCGCTAACCAAAACCAATTAACAAATCATGCTACTATGATTATATTAATGGTACCTGTGAAGGTGACCTGTCTGGATATATTGGATGTATACTTTGGTATAAGACTAAAAGCTGCTAAAAATCGAAATACTCTAATAGAACAGTCAACTACTTTAATAGAACATCCATCGTGAAATTATGTTTTTCAAAAAGTTACCAGTATGTCACACACTGGAAACTTATTGAAAAAAACACTGTCTTCTTAACCTGTGCATCGCTATTTTACCATTACTCCAAACATCCTGCCATAATAGAGATTGAATGTCAAATTGTTTAATATCATAGCGAGGACTTTCAGTTGTTGCTACAAACTTGATGCTTGGGTTGACATGCTTAAGCAAAACCTCAGTGCTTGGCCTCAATGTTAATAAAACACTTGGCAAAAATATACATAAAGCATGTTGCTCAGTAGTGAATGGCTTTGCCAATCAGCTCCCTCTGTAGAGCTAGTGGGATGCTATACACAAAAATTCTGTTTTAAGCATACCAGACCACATTTTTTTCCCAGCCAACCAAAAAAAGAAAGCTGGTCTAAACTACAAGATGAGCACTCCAAGCCAGGAAGTACAGGACAATATACCACTTACATCATCGCCATGCTTGCGTTTATGAATCATACAGCAACCAGTAGTACTGTACTTTAAACAGGCTGCAGGACTACCAAGTCCTGAGGACTTGTACATATCACATGTATAGTGTATTGTCTATGTCAACATTACTGGAAGCACTGATGCAGGCAGGACATTCTCAAGCTGCATATTGGTAGCACTCTAGGCCTGCGCCGATTATGCCAGCATAATTTGGGGCATAATAGGTAGCCAAAAGCATCAACATAATGCCAGCATAATAGGCAATTTTTTGTGCATTGGTTATCAGAGAAGCTGAAACTCTGCCTATTTTGCATGATGCAGAATGGGATAGTGTGCAAACATGGTAAAAATCAGATTTACAGCTACGTTGTGAAACAAGATTGGTTAAAGATCGATATACTCTAATAGAACAGTCACCGCATAATGAAATATCCTAATAGAATGCTCACAATTCATTAGGTACTCTAATAGAGCAGTCAAGCACAATTTAATATGAGCATATTTGGAGCAGAATGGGACACAACTGGGTATAATTGGAGCATAATAGGAGAAATTTTGGAGCAATGCTCAAAAGCATAATAGGCAATTTCAAAAGCATAATAGACTCAGGCCTATAGCACACTCAGTATGTAAAACATGTTTTCTCTAGCAGGGTCTTAGGAGGACATATGTATATACACCCCACACAAAATTCTGAAACTTCAGCTTTTCAATTATTCCGAGGGCAATTTTATGCACTGACTGTCACATTAGAACTGTGCTGTTAAAATAACAATTTTTTTTTTTTGCAAAAAATCAATAGAGGGCTCCATCACCCTCTCTCCACTTACTAAGCATGTATTAATTCTACGTAAGTACATGCAGTGTATGTATGTATGTATGTATGTATGTATGTATGTATATATAAAGTTTATCATTCAATCTGTTATTACAACTAGCCTTGTCTTTTAGATAATTGCAGGAGGGGGACTCTGGCGTATGCTTCCCACTGCATGTTGGATATGAGTCATAATTACAGACCAGTAGCAGGATACATCAATATTTGTCCATCAGTAAGTTTGTTATGCATACACTCTTTGTACTTTTAATGGAAGTTGTTTACTTTTGATATGATATTATGTTTCAGTGGTCACAAATTTTAATTGCAATTGCTTAACTCTCATAGCAAAAGTGTGTATATACACAGAGTTCCAGTAATGGAATATATACCTCTCAATCATCTCAATAATTATGTATAGTAAGCCTTGAAATAAGTGCCCATTACAAAGGAAAACCACACAAAGAACAGAAATTCTGGTACAAATACCCCATACATTTTACCTAGCTCTCTCTGAAAAAAATGGAATGGCATAGTTAGGCCAATTTCTCATTTTCACAATAAGAAGTTCCACCATAGTATATTGAAACACTTCGAACTAAAAGCTGTAGTCATACACTGTTAAAATTGAGGTGGTCATAGCACACTTAACCAGCAGCACACCCTTCGGGTGCAGGTACACATTCAGGATATAGTGTGTGAAGTGCACAAGACAAGCAGTGTGACCGTATATTGGTGTTCATGACACTAACATTTGTATATGAAAAACTATTTTCTGCTATTCTAGTGTTAAAAATTAGGTATTCTTTGGCATCCTTTATCATTTAGAGGTATGTAGTAGGATGTATAGAAAAGCATCAATTTTATTGAATTTAAGTACTATAAATAAACTCAATTTGTGCTAAGCCACTACACAGACACACTACAATAAAATGTATATTTGTGCATATGTGGTATGTTCTAAATGTGTTGTACATAGCATGCACTCCTGTGGTGTATGTGATGTGGAGGAGATGATTGTTCACATTTGTCCATTAGTTAGCAAATGTGAACCCATTTGTCCATTAGTTAGCAAATGTGAATCATCATCTCCTACACATCACATACTCCACCAAAGTATGTGATGGGTGGAGTATGTGATGTGTGTGTGATATGCACAAATACACATTTTATTGTAGTGACAGTTTAAGTTGGTGAACAAAGCTGGTATGTTTGTATCAATAAAGTAACCAATTTGCATTAACCAAGAGTAAATTTACTCTTGATTAATATTAACTCATAGAATTTCCATTAGATTAATCCAGTCAACAATAGAGAGATGAAAAATTTGTATACTGATGATCGGTGGGGGCCCATACATATCTTAAGGTAGCCTCAGTTGAGTGAAATAAAACCCACAATCAAACTCCAGGCTATAAAGTAGTCAGTGGAAACTGCAAACAGCAACAGAGCACTCAAATACATTGTACATAGCTCCTTAGATTTATACTCTCTAATAGAACAGTTACTTTGTAATGAAATAATCTAATAGAGCATTCACTGATTAAAATGTTCTAAGATAATTGTAAGAAATGTTGCTAATGTAGTGGAAACACTGAGGAGCATAATAGGTGAAAATTTTCGGAAATCACTGTAAGCATTTTGGGCATATTTGACTCAGGTCTAGGGTCGATACCCGCTGTAGGAAGAAATTTTTTTCATGATTACACTACTTTTAGGAACACGTTTTTATGAAGTGCTTTGACTGCTCTAAGATATTTGAGCATTCTATTAGAATATATTGATATTTTTAACAGTTTTCAACCCCACACTAAGAGGGAGTTTTGGTGATATATCATTCTGAGGGAGACTAGACCTTCCTCCTTAACAAGTCAAGAATGGGCTTCAGACCCCTAGCCTCCCTCCTCCAACCCTTTCTGCCACCTATGGCATGAATGGTATTATAAATTAATATGGTTTCATGTGATATACAGTTTCATACTATTTTCATATGGTGCATCTTAACAGTTGAAAGTGTTTGAATACTTATTAGATAATTGATTGCTATATTAAAGTCCATTGCTGTGTTTTGATCATTTCATGTTAAATTTGCAATTAATAGATAGTGTGATGTGATCATTGCTAGACTCAATAGAACAACATTACAAATATTTAGAGCAAGAAATGTAGTCATTTTGTTAATTATTTCATTAGTGCTAAATACCGTACTAGCATTGATACTAGTGCTGAGCAGTTTTGATTTCATAGATATTACAATACTTCTGTAGCATTGTAGTGTAACTATATTATTGGCATGTCCTAGTTAGAAGCAATTTTATACTTCTACTACTAGATCCAGATACAAGAGTACAGTTTCTAAACATTTTTACTCAAGATAGATTGCAGTACACCAGTCCATATCCATATACCTTTCATATAAATACAATTGGAAAGCTTTAGAAGACTTGTCAATTCACAGCTTTGTGGTGTTAAGAAACTAGACAGTTTCAAAAAATAGATATTTGATTTAGCTTAATAATTTGTATATTGCTCAGGACTAAACAATATCCACTGTAAGAGTATAGAGAATAATTATTTTTAGTGCATGTTTTATTCTGTGTGTAATACTGTAACCATCATGATATGAACTGTTACTGGATATTTATGGGTATTGCTTTCTACCTGACAGGCTCTCACTAGCCTAGCCAACAATGAAAATGTTGTGCTTGGCTTACTCATGCATGAGATAATTCATGCAATTGGATTTTCAAGTCGATTGTTTAGTCGGTAAGTATAAGCATATAAAATGTGATGCTTACAGCAGATATCTCCTCATGAATTAGATATGTCAATGACGACGGTGCTCCTTATAATCCAAGAAGGACTATCTCTAGCCCATACGGATCAACCAGTGCATTCACAGGTCCAAAGGTATCCTAATTCATATATTAGAAAGCCTTCACCATTTAATGTTCTTCCATTTCAGACACTTGCACTTGCAAGATCATACTATTCATGTGATAGTATTGAAGGTGTTTATCTAGAGAATCAAGGAGGTTCTGGTACAGCAAGGTAAATCACAGTGATAACAGTTTATATGAGTGGAGAAGATTCTTTATCAATTTTTTTACACAGCTCTCACTGGGAAAAACGAACTCTACATCATGAATTAATGAACGGATACATATCTACGTTAGTCTAGGCACAGAATGTTGTAATGGTGGTAATTCTTACACATTTATTTAGTGATTATTTAGTGCTCAGTGAGTTCACTATTGCATTGTTTGAGGACAGTGGTTGGTACAAAGCTAACTACACTGCATTACGTGAGGTTAATCAACATCCACTACAGTGGGGCAAAGGTAATTAAAAGTATTAATATAAATGTAGTGTTATTACACACTATTTAAATCCTGATATTTAATGTTGTTTACTGTTATGAATATACACACTGTAGCTGTCAAGTGTGTGGTTTCAATTACTCTAATTTACATACACTGAGTAAAGAAAAGAAAGTTTGTGAAAGCGAACAAATACAGTGTCTGCTTTAGCAGAAAACATTGCATTACATCTGCTTAATTGCATGTGGCATAATTTTAGTGAGTGGTGTTAAAAGCACTATAACATGCATACCTGACTATTCGTATGGTTCCCTACAACATACAGTACAGTATGTACAGTATTAGGATGCTGTACGTTGAAAAGTAATTGTTGTTCTTCTAAAGTGTATATATAAGCTTGTTCAGTGGAGCCCTCAGAGTGCATTTGCAGAAAATAATTATGAAATCTTGTAAAGTTCAGCATTAATATTAATATTTTTAGTTTATGGCAGTTGCATCAAAAAAAGGGCTGAATGCTGTCTTTTGGGAGTTTCGGGTGCTGTGGTTATTTAATTGAAAGTGCATGAAAACTGTCTGCATATATGTATCACATATTCTTACTATGAGCACTTGCCTTGATTTGTATGCATAAATTCACAGGTTTAGGTTGCTCATTTCTAAATCAACCATGTAATGATCAGAGTGTTTACCCTTACTTGTGTGACACGAGCACTAGCCAATTGACGTGTACATATGATCATTTGACTAAGGTACATATATGCTTAAACGTCATCACATTATACTACAGTAAACTACAGGGAACGTGTTCTACAAGATGGGGTGGCTTTGATAACTGTCCAGTTGCTGTTGCTAGTGAAATAGAGCACCACTGCAGAACTAACCTGGGTGTATCGGTAAGCCTTGAAAAGATACAATGATATCTTTTACCACAATAGCTGTGATCTTATACAGTCATTGTAATTTGTGTGCGCTTTTTAGGGAATACAAGAGGTGGAAAATTATGGCAACAGTTCTATTTGTATTTCAGGAGTTAGATCATTATCTTCCCATTCATGTGGTACATATGTCAATGGATCTATTTTACCACTTTGTGTCACACACGAGACATACACTGTAAATGGCAACAACAAATCTGTCATATATCTAGACGGTATGTGAATAGATTGATAAGGACAACAGTGATTACTTGGTGAAATTATTTTAAGTAGATACACCATATGGGTGCCAAGATGAACATACTCTACTAACTGATGATAACTGGGCTGTACTGTGTCCTCCAGCTGAAGAAGTAGCATTAAGATCTCCAGCAATTTCAGAAAATCTGCCTACTCTATCAGATGCAACAAGAATTGGTATTTTAAAGTATTTTATGTACACAATTTGCATGGTGATGTTTATCTTTAGTTGTTAATGAGTTAGATGACTTTGGGAATCTTATAGCTTGTAAGTCACACCGGTCATATCAAAATGTAATATTGATTACTTTTGCTGATGTTTATTGTAGCCAATGATCAAGGTCTTGAGGCTTTTGGATTATCAAGTTTTGCTAGCAGTGTCTCTATACAGTTGAATGTTAATGTAAGGAACATCACCACAGCTCCACTCTGCCACTTGTTTGGTTGCTCATCATGTACTTCTCCAGTTATTGTTAGCAATCTTAGAACATCAACATTAACTGCTAGTATTTTGTACCTTGGAGCTGGTGGGTTATTTACAGCTAGTATAGTTTCCAGAGACTTTAGAACGCAATCAACTGATTACAGTCTCAGTCTAATGTTGGATCCATTTGCAAATCATTCTTTTGTGTACTATGCAGCCTCTGTTGACTTTGTGGGTGATCACTTACAGGCACTACACTCAAATGATGATAGTGTTTTCAGAGTAGTTGCACTTGCCAATAACACAGAGGTCAGAATAGCTCCAAATAGAGATGTGAACATCAGTGGAATGATAGTTCATTTTGGAGAAGAACATGTTATGGTATTAGAAATAGGAGAGTCAGTGATGGTTACCAGTAGTGAAGATCTTACTGGTTCTAGAGTAACTGCTAATAAAGCAATATCATTTTATTCTGGTCACTATTGTGCTATAGGTAGTACTGACAATTGTTCAGTTCTCATTGAGCAAATTCCTCCATTCAATTCATGGGGGAACAGTTTCATATTACACACCAATGTCAGTGGGTTGATAGGAAACATGTTCAAGTTGATATCATCTGATATTGGTGCTAGTGTGTCAATTAACTGTACTAGTGATGGAATCAACTATGACAGTAACAACTACCATCTTGGCTTTAGACAACACCTTGTTTTATCCATTACTCATCATCACTGCATAGTTAACTCTGATGAGAATATTCTGATCATACAATTCAAAGACAGTGGCAATGAACTTATGGATACCTTCATGACCATCCTACCAGCAATCGACCAATTTGATGACTTCTATGTGCTTAATACTCATACCAATTTTAACAATTATATTGCTCTTTCTGTAACCTCTAGTAATCCAAACCTCAATATCTTACTGCTTGATAATAACCATACAACTGTAAGATGGGAGTTGCTTAATTTAAATGAAGAAACATATTATTATGGTGTGCTAAATCCATCACCAGGAAGACACACACTTACTTTCTCAGGAACTGACATCACATTTGGAGCTATCGTATATGGATCTGGTGTTAATGATTCTTATTCACTTCCAGCTGGAATGGTTTTTAATGTGTCTAGATTTCTACCGTTACAAGGTAAGGAAGCAAGTAATCAGTTGCAAAATTTACTGTGTAATGCTGTGTGTATTTGAATTCCAGCTCCTTCACCAGTTCAAGATGCAGTACTAACACTAGTTGATGGAATGATCAATGTCACATGGACACCTCCAGTTGTTCCTAATGGAATCATTTACCAGTACATTGTACAGAGAGTCAACTCTAGTGGGAAATTTTATCATCATGTTCCAGCTAATCAACACTCATTATCACTACCCTACTTCAATGATGCTCTTGTTTTTGTAGCTGTTGTTAACCTGTATGGTCAGAGTGTGTTTGAACATGTGGAGCCCCAGGGTATGCATATTTACAGTGTATATACATGTCGAATACTATCATACCATATGTAGTTCCCTGCCATCCATCACCCTGTATTAACGATGGCACTTGCATTGTAAGAGATGTAGGCCCTGAAATGGCACTTGCATCTACCTGTGATTGTAGCAGATCTTTTCTTGGAAAATATTGTGAATTAACTGAGAGGGTAATTTTACAAGTATTGTATACATTATTATTGTAATATGCATAACACCAAACGTGTGTACATAGTACATTATTAGATTCATTGAATAGTAGAGCTTTTATTCTCTGCAAATGTTTTAATAGCCATCAAATACTAATGATATGCATGTATGACAAGTGTTATAATTATGAATGAATTCATACTAATTGTGTAACCCTATAGCAAATATGTAGTTCATGTACATCTATATACTGTATTAGGGAAATAACCACTGAAGTATTGCCAAATCATATGCAGTAGCAAATTTTCATTTTTTAGCCTATATTAGCATTACATAATCTTATTTGTTGGTACATGAACAAAACTGAACGAGCAATGTTCTTTGTTTTATTTGTTGCTGGCTTATTCCTTAAAGAGTATTGCATATATCCATCACCTAAATGCACTGTATCTCCCACCCGGCACCCTTCAAGCACTTGAAATAATCATGCAAACATACACAGCTACATGTAGCATCAAAATTAATAATAATATTGATATAATTTTAATTTATTAATAATGGTTAAATCATAATCTGAATGCCAATGTATGCTACAGTCTCACAGTCATTAACATGTATTGTACAAACTGTGATAAGAATGAACTTGACAAATTGTTTTACTGTAAATTGAAGGTTTGTACCTATCACATGTCACTTTTGCTTTTTGTATAGCTCTACCCTTTTGGAACTGCTCAAGATGACATTCAGCTGCCACCATTGTCTAGGGGGAGCTCATCAGCAATTAGCTTGTCCAGAAGTTTTCTATTCTACAGGCAAACTAGCAGAACTGTTTATGTATGTTGAGTTTAATTATTTGAGCCATGGAAAATAGAAAGGGTCTTTAAGGAGATTTCAAAAAATTCCAATTGTTCAGTAATTAAATACTATGAGCCAATATACTAGTGGACATTTAATCACTACTGCACTCTAGCTTTCCTTGTACTTGTAGGTACTATAGGTACCGAAGCTTATTCACAGAAAGTTTTAGTATGGCTGAACTGTTTAAATCAATTGAATCATTGTAAGCAGTTGTAGAGCATTTCTACAAGATATGATCCCTTATTGTAGAAAAAGTCATCTTTATAGCTATCATTACAATTTTTAGTATTAATATGCTGCTTACATAATAACTAATGTGCTAATTTTAATGTCTTTGCAACTTTTATATAGGTAAACAGCAATGGAGTTGTCAGTCTTGACAGAAGCTTCACTTCACGTAATACCAGATCATTACCTCTGTTTGTAGCAACTGATAAGATCATTGCACCATACTGGGCTGATGTTGACACCACAGGAACTGGAAATATTTACTATCGTCAAAGCACTGATCCTAGTCTCCTTGCTAGAGCAACTAGTCAAATAAGAGCAACTTTACCTTTATCTCAAACTCTTACTAACTTATTCATTGCTACATGGAATGCTGTTGGTTATTATGATCAACAAACTGACAAGGTTAGCCAATAGCACTGATAATCATAGAGTACTGTGTAGGAGGTTTGCACTTTCTCACAAAACATAATAGGCATGAGGCTATTATGCTCCAAAAATTAAGCATTATGCTTTTGAGCAGTGCTCAAAAAATCACCTATGATGCTATTGAGAATTACCCATTATTTTCCAAAATTATGCCACCATAATTGGCTAATAATGCCAGTTTATTGCTGTACCACACCATTTTCATTGATGTTTAAGTTTCAAATAATCTTGAATTCTTTATCTGGTTGCTGTATTAGAGTATTTCATTTCAATGTGACTGCTTTATTAGAGTAAATAATATTCAGTGACTGTTCAATTATAGTTTCTGACTGCTCTATTAGAGTATCTCGATCTTTTTAATGGAATTGTGCAATCTGCAGATTTTCTGCTGTTAAAGCTTTATAATCACCTCAAAATGCTAGCATAATTCCTGATTCCCACACATACCTATTATTCCCGAAATTATGCCAGCATAATCGCCACATTCCTATTGCCTTACAATAATTTCATGGAGCCTTGGTAGTATTGGTTATAGACTAGGTGCTGGTTGATCAAGCCAATAGTGCCTTTTCTTTTACTTAACTGGTATAATATTTAGCCAGTGACTGATGTACTTGGGTTATTCATAAATACGTACACATTTCAAAATTTGCACTTTATGCTATTATGGATGCCAATGAATGATACTTCTTGATACCACAAATAAATAATAAGTTTACTATGATGCTACTGTTCTAACAACAGAACCAATTTTTTACTTCTTTCTCTGTTACTGCAATAATAGGTAGTGTGGTAGTGGAATCTTGCTGGTTATCATGAGAATTTCCCATAATTTATGTATTAAGCAAATTAAATTTAATTAGCTGAAAAGGTGCTTCTCACTCTGCTCTTTCTTTGTAAAGACAGAACACACAGTAGCCAAAAATGAAACAGAACTTATAATTGAAGCTTGTACATATTCGTATATGTATTAGGATGAATGTCTGTGGTATTTGGTACCAATAGCACTAACATTGTAAATAGGAAGGAGTAAAATAGTGCAAGGCAAAGCCGAGTACTATTTCCTTCTTGTTAACAATGATTAATTCCAAATACAATAGCCTGTTACAAATTTATCTGCAACTGTTACTAAGCAACAGAAATTCAATAATAACCACTGCAAAAGACTATTACACTTAGCAACCATTACCTAGCAACTTTTGTTATGGTGACCTTTATCTTAATAATGGCTACCTAGCAACCATTGCTAAGCAACTTAGAAGCAACCATTGCTAAGTAACCACAATGTTGAAATGGGGATCTATCATTATGGTAACACTAGTCATATCGGACATGTACTTCCAATAGAAACACACCACACTTTTTATAGCCAATCAGATAGCCAATCAGATTTAGTATTACAAATTTTTGTGCATGGACCTAGTGTAATACCTTGGCTAATCACTTGATGTGTTTCAGAATAATACATCAAGGTGCTATTGAGAGCATCATTATTGCAACACATTCACTTGTTGGATTAAAATAATAATAATTCCATGTCAACTATCAGTTGTTATTAGTAGGAGCACATGTTTAGTTATGCAAGTAATGTTGTAAGTTTGGTGACATTCCTTTCATTTGATGTGGCATGTGTTGGTTACTAGCCATAAAAAAGTAAACATGCAAGTATAAGAAATGTCTAGAAATTTTAGATTTGAATAGGGATCATAGTCATAATAAGTTGTTGCTATGCTACTTCTAAAACCAGGCACCATGCAGTTAGCTATGTAACTCATGTATTGCTATTTTATTATTTTGATCAATAGGTTTGTGGCTGTGCAATAATACATTGTTGTAATTCTCAGATTTCATAATTCACGAAATTTTCATAATTCTTTAATTACGTTGCAATGCACTGCTAAGGAAGTGCTTGTTAAACGAACTGCTGTTAGTAACATAATTATGCACAGAAACTGTTTTATAGTTTGACTATCATGTTTTTCCCACAAATTCTCTTGACAAAGCCTCAAAGCTACTCTTCATTTTTATTCAAATTGATTAAGTTAATGTAATTTCAGATTTTGTAATTCATGGAATTTTCAATTACATTACTTTGCACTGCTAAGGAAGTGCTTGTTAAACAAACCCCTTATCTTCTAAACTGTTTTAGTGACTCTGTTATGATTTTGTCGAAAGTTCTCTAAACAAAGCCTTAAAGCTGTTCTTTATTTTCATTAGGGGAGACATCCCTTTCAAACCTCAAAAGGATAGGTTATTCTTGGTAGTCTACAATGCCTGCACTATTGTTTTCCAGTTGTTAAACACCTGTAAATCCATAATTCACAAAGTCTGAGGAAAGTCATTATACCCATATATATTTCAGACTGCCAACAAGAAACCACCTCAGAGAAAAGTTTACCTGTATACAAGTATAATACAGACTTCGTTTCACTTTTACTTATTATGTAACAACTGCTGTTGCCCTTTAATGATTTTGCTCATGTGGTGCATACAGACAAACATGTATAGATAGGTACACACACACACACACACACACACACACACACACACACACACACACACACACACACACACACACACACACACACACACTCCAGGGACGGATCCGGGGGGGGGGGGGGGGGGGGGGCTTTGGGGACTGAAGCCCCCCCCTTCATATTTAGGCTTTACTTGATCAATATACTGAGTATTATAATGAAATTTTGTCTAAGCATAATTATATGATCACTAATAATACAAATACTCATAAAACCACCTTATAAACATCTTTCCAAGGTATTATCAGTGGATTTATGCTAAAGTTTATGCAACAAGGACCAGAATCAGCATTGGAGGCGTAAAAGATCGAGATACTCTAATAGAGCAGTCAGCTAACTACTCTAATAGAACATTCACTGGAAACATGTAGTTGGTTCTGTTATGGAATTTTTCCAAATCTGCCTGTACCTATAGCTACATACAATGAAGTGCATTGGTCTGCATGTTTAAAGGGCTTCATTCATCTACTTGTCTAGTTAATATGTATGGCAATACTTAATTCAAGTACACAATTACCATTGAAAATGCTCTCACATTCAATCTTGTATTGTTCAAATTTCAAAATTTTCTACTTTCACCATTATTATTCTAACATGCACCTATTCTTGGTTGTCCATACCTACCCAAACTTTTCCATTGGCAAAATGCTTCAGAGAGCCATACCTATAATCTAAAGGCAGTATATAAAATATCTACAGGCAAAAAATATTAGGGATTTTATGTGGAAATGTCTCCAAATTGCAGTATTTTAGCATCAATTTTTCAAAATTTTCCTGGGGGGGCATGCCCCCAGACCCCCCTAGTTCCAGCATGCGAAAAACACCTCTACCCAAGAGATTATTACCTTGACTTAGCCCCCCCCTTTATAAATCCTAGATCCACCCCTGCACGCACGCACGCATGCACGCACGCACGCACGCACGCACGCACGCACACACACACACACTCACACGTGCACACACACACACACGAGTCACTTTTATGAAAATAATTTCAGTAAACCAGATGCACACCCACAGTTGCCCTTCAGCTGGATGAGCGTGAGCCTGGTTTAAAAATACATGAAGTTGCCTTCACCTGCAGCAGCTATACACACTAGTGGACTTCTTCAGTCACGGCTATACTATTGAAAGGCTGTACATGATTAAAGCATATATTAAATGCCTACTAGTGTAGCTGCAGGTGTATGCAAGCTTTAAGTTGTTTTATGGCCTTTTATTTTTATGGTCCCAACTCAAATATATCAGTTCTGATTTTTCTTTTACTTGTACATAAATTCCTATAGGATGAACGCAAGAGTCCACACAAGAGCCCTCTTTACTATGGGCTCTTGGTACACATATGTAATAGCTTTTATATACAACTTATGCCACATATGCAACATTATGATATTTTCTTTTTTGTTGCTACTGTAGGAATGCAAATGTTAACATAAAATTTTCATGGCATGTTATTGTAGTTTCTTTCAGCAATGATTCAATGTTATGTAAGCAACTGACAAACTGTAAATATTTATTATGTAAGTAGGTCGAAATTACTCGACATCTATATGTTTAGAATCTGGTCAAAGTGTAGTTTGTACTTCTGCTTTTGCATACCCCGTAAAACTTTGTGCATATGCAGCATATTATTATTCGACAGTCATATTAAATATTTGTATTAATTTTATTTAAGAAACTTTGTCATAGAACTGAAATTTGACATCATGCTTATGTTTGATCACCTACTAGACCAACACATTCCAGTGTGTACTAGCCTACAGTGAAGCTGAGTCCTTTGTAATATTCATATATGATAATGATGGGATAGAGTGGGGAATTGGTCTAGCAGGAATCAATGCTGGTGATGATCTCAATTCTGTCACAGTCCCTGGATCACTAACTCAAAACATTATCAATATTGATCAAACCAGCAATATCGGAGTTCCTGGAGTTTGGGTGTTTCAAGTTGACAGAGGTACTGTACAGTAAATATGAGCATGTCTTATATGTATCACACACACACACACACACACACACACACACACACACACACACACACACACACACACACACACACACACACACACACACACACACACACACACACACACACACACACACACACACACATGCACGCACGCACGCACACACACACACACAACACACACTCCAGCAGCTTTGTAAACACACATGCAGTGAACTAGCACTGGGATGCCTGTACACCACTTAGGCACTCAAGTCTAGGGCAGGCAAATCCTTCTAGGGCAGGACTAGTAACCCATAAGGGGACTATCAGGACTCATGGAGAGAGGTCATGGAACCCAAAGTTCCACAATGACCTCAACACTGCTAAGTGAGACAAGGACAGTTACACATAGACACACATACACATACACAAATTACTACACACACACGCACTAAAATTTTCACAAAACTACAACTTTTGCAGTAATCCACAACTTTAGCTATATGCTGATTCACTGAGCTTTATGTCAGACTTTAACTGTTTATCAAAAAGCCATGTACTTTATAAATTATAGCAAATATTTAACTCAAACTTTCACAAGAGTAGCTGTTAAGTTAATGTATTTTCACACTTGTAGTTAATTTCTATGGTAAAAATTAATGATAATGTATTGCTTAGCTATGATTAAGTGTATATTGTTTATTGGAGGAATGTTGTATTTTCTGTAGTTATATGCCAACCAACAGCACGTACGTGTTTGTCAGAGGTAAATATGTGACTTCTTTGTTATTATTATTAATAACATTTCCAGTTTGAATTCAGTTTGCAGTTTGTTTTATACCTATGTTCTTAATGTATCCATCCACGCACATCTCTGTAATATGTACTTTAGTTCTATCCTTTTGGATTTGCTGAGAATGATACTGCACTGCCAACTCAAGATGGAAGCTCTGCACTCGTTACATTATCTGAAGATTTCTACATTGGTAATGAAGTTATTAGATCAGTTTATGTAAGTGATAAAGAATGCTCAATTGTTATTGCTGTTTGCATATGTGCTCAGACTACTAGTAGTATAATTACAGAAATTAAGCAGCTGTGAAAGAAAACTGCAAATCGCTCTTAATTTATCACATCATGTCTTACAATATGTCACCATGGCAATTGAAACTTCTACTTATGGCAGTATAGCTGTCTACCAGACAGTAATACAAGCTTGTGATTTGTTTGTTCATTGCCTGATTGCTATTATTTACGCCCTGCATTTGGTCCATCTACTCTATTAGAGGACACCCTATGTTGTAAGAGCAAGATATTAATTTGTGAATTGTACAGTACAATCACGTAAATTAATGAAATCCCAATTATTTGCTGTGAATTGGGTTCAACGTACAGTCTCTACTAACAGCTTCCTCAAACATCTACCGGTAATAGTAAATGCACAGCCAAGCTCAACTTTTGAACATTTTATTTTTAAGGCTTTACAGCACAAGTGCTGAAGGTCTGTAGTACACCTGGTTCTACAACTTGTTTAAAGACATTGTATTAAGTGTGTTTGAAAGCTCTTATACCTGTTAAGCTGCCTACTTTATAAATCAAAAAGCTGTTACAATAAAAATCCTCTTATAGAGTATACAACTACTTTTAAAAACAAAAGTATATAAAGGAGCAATGTACGGTTTGAAATGTTTCTCTTCCCTATTGACCTTTGCATGCACTGTTATCTCACCATTACATTAAACAACCTGCCATATTAAGAATGGCAGCCTCAGGTGCTTTCGCAGTATATAGCCTAACAAGTTTTAAAGGTGCTACAATATCACTATAATGATTGATAATTAAATAATCAGACCTGAAAAGTGTGTTCAAAATAATTTGTGTTTTGGATTATTCACTGTATGCTCTAAACTCTTCTCCCCAGTTACAAGAAAACTATGGTACTGTACAGTAGGGTGTTTTGAGTTTTCTGGCCAAAATTATCACCAAAAAACCAGTTTCACAATACCTACCTTGGCAGTATTAGTAGGTATCACCAAGCCCAAAAGTGCCTTCAGTTCGACCCTAAATGTTACAATGCATTTTTTTTAAAGTTATTTGTATATTTAATGGAATTTTCTACTGACTAACTGCCTGCCTGATTCCCTCAGGCAAGATTAACTCGATAACAGTTAAGGCTACAGGCTTGATTTTTTCACTGTTTGATGTCATTTCATCCCAAGATGTGCAGTACATACAATGCCCACATCATGGAATTACGTACCTTTGCCCTCCTTTATATCAAACGTCTTCTTGCTGACAGCCCAAGGTGTCGATTCGTGTTAACACAGTGGCTTTGCTACATTTGTAAATGGGAATTGTCTGTACTTTCTGTGGTGACTGGATTGATTCCAGTGGCACTTCTACTACTGTTCTACTGGCCAAAGTGTTGTCCTACAGTAAAGAAACCAAGCACAAGCACATAGCTTTATCCATAATAGAGTTATGCTTGGCTGGAGGTATCAGTCAGTCAAGCAGTAAGACAGTCAGTTAGTTAGCAGAAAATACAGTTATATAAAATTTTATAGAAACTTGTTGGAAGGGCTTGGGATCACTCTGAAAGCATTTATGGGCTTACAAGTGTATTATGAAGGAAATGTGAGGCTGGTTTTTGGGTGACATTTTTGGATAAGACAACCCAGACCTTCATGATACCTACTATAACAGTATTACTGATATCGAGATATACCTTACTCTTAAAAACTATAAATTCCACATTTATTACTAACTTTTAACCTTTTTTGTCATGCACAGATTAATGAAAATGGAGTTATTAGCTTTGGCAGCAGTTACAATGTCCGTACTCCTTTATCACTACCACTGACTGAAGGCCGAGCCATCATTGCACCATACTGGGCTGATGTTGATATCAGTGGAACTGGACAAGTGTTCTATCGTCAGACCACTGATCCTAGTCTCCTTGCTAGAGCAACTAGTGAAATAAGAGCAGCTCTACCTCAGTCTCAAAATGTCTCAATCACAAATTTAATTGTTGCAACCTGGAGTCGAGTTGGCTACTACTTTCAGAAAACTGATAGGGTATGTAATTTTAAGATGACTCTTTAGAATGTTTGACAGTAATGTGTATGCTGCATGTGTATTTTTACAAGGAATGATTAGAAATTTAAAGTTCTATTAGGGATCACAGGCACACAATATAACTCTAACAAAATGATGTGGCATTGTACGGCTATAAAACCGTTATTGTATATAGCACCTTTTATTCAAACTTTATTGATTTGGAGATTCTCTTTTATATATAATATTTTCATTTTCCAAGTGCTGTAGCTACTGTACTTGTAGTATAGTGGAAAGATTTGGTACACTATAGATAATAGAGAGTAATACGTATGTCTAGTAAATAGTAGTTAATGTCAGTTGTTATCATGTTTTGTATAATGTCAATAGACAAACTCATTCCAGTGTGTTCTGGCTACTAGTACTGTTGGATCCTTTGTAATATTCCTATATGCTGATGGTGAGATGCTATGGACCACTGGTGATTTGTCTGGTGGAATAAGGGGACTTTATGGGACTGGAGCTGTAGCAGGATTTAGTGCTAGTGATGACACATCTTTCACTGTTCCTGGGTCACGAAATCCAGCCATTATTAACATTGTTAGAAGAAGTAACATTGGTATTCCAGGAATATGGATGTTTCAAGTCGGAGGTACAATACATGCTATACGTGTAATGCTCATTTAATTATTGCTCACAGAAAATGATTTTTGCATCCCGGAAAACAGCACCTGTGTATCAGAGGTATGTACACATGCAGTACTGTACAGTGTATATTATTGCAGAAATTGTAGGAACAAAGAGTCAATAAAATAGCATCAACATGCGTGATTGCATACATGATAATTATGTAATGAACAGTACTTAGGTCAAAATATAATAGTTTCTCTTTTCTGCATTACCACTTGTTCCAGTACCCACATTTGTGCGAATGACACATATGTATGCACTGTACATTGCGTGTTCCAATTTTTGATTTTTTCCTTTTAATTTTATAGTGTACCTGTTCCTGTTATATGCACTGGAAATGTACCAAATTAGGTCAAAAGTTACAAATACTGAAACTGTCTGTTTTGAAATGTGCCCAACCATACAAGCGTTAATTTTACATCATCCCAAAAACCTGTTCATGACATAGTATATTATTATACTGTACTTACGTAATTGGATCATGCCATAAATTGACAAAAATGTCTAGTGATTTTTTGATCAGTATCATTGTAAACATAAGTTGCCTTCCCTGCAGTTCACATCATCATTTTGTATTGGTAAAAGATGCACTTAAAATTTCATTCTTTCCAGTGCTTGCCTTAGTTCTTGTGTCTACGTTTTGTTTGCTTAGTGCCATTTCAGCAATCAAGCCATTTACAACAATGTATATTCTACATAGCTAGGCCTGTGTCACATATGTCAGCATAAAGGCTGGAGTGCTATGCCAACATAATACTAGTATTTTGGGTGGATATTTCAATGTATGGAGCTTACTCCCATGAAAATAGATTGATACTCCCTAATAGAGCAGTCAGTGGAACTGCAACAGCCTGCAAACTGCAATAGAGCACTCAAATGCATTGTACATATGCAGCTCCTTAAATCAATACTACATATATGTAGTGAAATACTCTAATAGAGCAATCACTGATTAAAATGTTCCAAGATAATTGTAAGAAATGTAGGAGCATAATGCAAGAGCATATAAATAGGTAAATATTTGAGGAAATTCCTTAAAGGATTTTGGGCAAAATTTTGAGCATATTTGACTCAGGCCTATACATGGCTTAAATACATGTGTTCCAGTGCTTTGATTCGTTGTAGTCCACATCCAGGATCATAGGTGTAGCAAGATATTTGGTTCTAGACTCTTGGTTTGTAGGGCACAGCAAGAAAAAAATGTCAATACCAGCTAAGAATGGCTGCCCTCTACCAATTATACATTGTATCACTGATGAAGCACACCTAATTTTACAACTTCATAGTTAGCTACACTGCTTCTCTGAAATCAGGTTGCTACGCTTATGTCCAGGATAATACCATCATCTGTACATACAGTGGTTTCCCTGGTATGCAATTCCATTTCCAAGTCACTGTAAGCATATGCATATTACTGTTCACAACCCAACTCTGAGCAACAGCATAAATCCATGTTAAAGGTTTGTTGCACTATCAGTACTTGCATGGCTTGGTGTATTTCCCCTATAAAATAAAGATACTGTTCTCTTAGCATATGAGGAATTACATTATATCAAAATATGAAAAATCTGCATCGGTTAGCAGAATATTCTACTTTGAATCTACAGTATGTAACCATGTTACAGTACTACATTTTGTACTAAGCTATCCAGGTACAAGTTGATATTCGGGCAATAATTTATGCTTTTACTATTGTTTAGTTTTATCCCTTTGGACGTGCTCACAATGATACGACATTACCATCTCCTAGTGTTGGCGAGGAAAGTTCACCAACCATTGCTCTCAATGATGAATTTTTCTTTTATGATAACATTCTCAGGATGGCATATGTGCGTCAGTTGGCTAAACATGTATTCTTTTTGTTAATTACCTGCTGTCACTTTCTTAATTTCACAGATCAATGATAATGGTGTTATCAGTTTTGGTAGTCCCTTTATTAATGTTCTTGCTACTGCATCATTACCACTGAGAGGATCTGCTAGAACTAATAAGATTATCGCACCATACTGGGCTGATGTTGATATCAGAGGAACTGGACAAGTGTTCTATCGTCAGACCACTGATCCTAGTCTCCTTGCTAGAACAACCAGTGAAATAAGAGCAGCTTTTCCTACATCTAGTAATGTGACAATTATAAACTTGTTAATTGCAACTTGGAGCAGAGTAGGGTATTATCTTCGAAATACTGACAAGGTACACAAATATAAACGTGATCATCATGTTGCTGCCTTAAACAATTCATTTGTTACATACAATAGCTACTTGTGTGTGCTGATGATATAAACTATATGTGACCAGGCCTGCGAAAACAGGGCACGTGGGCACAAACTACACCCTGCCACACTACAGATGAATATTTTCATTATGTAACTTGCATCATAAAGTGAATTAAATGCTTAACAAAAGCTGAAAATTGCATTTCCATTGCATAATGGTATAAAAAGTTATGAGTAATGGAAGGTTTAAAAAGTAGGAAAAAATCATGTGCCCACATGCCCTATTTTCGCAGGCTCAGTCACATATTACTACACTTGTCTTGTGTTTCAAAATGATCATCTAATTTTTTTCTATCAGCAGAATTAACATAACATAACTATGCATATTATACACATGTACTTTAGACCAACACATTCCAGTGTATACTAGCCACCAGTGGAGTTGAGTCATTTGTAATATTCCTATATGCTGATGGGAGAATACAATGGACTACTACTGATGAGAGATTTCAAGGATTTTATAGATATGCAGCTCTAGCAGGAATTAACGCTGGTGATGGTATCAATTCTATAACCATTCCTGGGTCACGAACACCTAATATCATTAATATCACCCAAACAAGCAATGTAGGGATACCGGGAGTATGGATATTCAAAGTTGGTCAAGGTACACATGTAAACTGTATGAATGAAAGTAAATGTTTATCACTGTTTTAAAGATCAGAGGAGGGGAAATTTTGACAAGTATCATGTATGGTCTTAAATTAACTCTTGAATTATGTATTTCCTGCATAGTTCACAAGTCACAATTACATTATACGTATTACAATTCACAAAAAGGTTTACTACAAAATATGGTCATACTTAGCTAGCTAGCAAGTTTCTTCGACCACATTTCTCATCTATCCTGTTAGACTTTTGTATCAATAACTAAGTTCTGACTATAAGCTTTGGTTAGCTATATGTGCTGTTAAGCAAATATGTACTTCAATATTTTTATATACTAGCCCCAAATGTAAAGTGAAGATTTGGTTAAGACATCATGAAGTTATGAAAGGCTTATTGGTGAATGTTTTTCCTAAAATCATTGTTAAAATATGTCTTATTTTACATTGATTATGTGCAGGTATTAAGCATTGTTTTGTGTGTATTACCTGTAGATATCTGTAATCCAGTGATCAGCACATGTTTATCTGAGGTTAGTTTTTAGTAGGCACCTCTGTTCTATTTACATCTATAGCAAAACAAGTATGCAAATTTTGCTTTTTCTTGAAATGTTCTCTATTATTGTGCTGTATTATCCATTAATTGTGACTGTCTCTGGGAAAACTGGCCTTTATAGCCCATTTACAAGTATCAAGAAATGCCAGTTAGAAATATTCAAAGTGTTGCAGGGTTAAAATTATGTGTACCAAGTTTTACACCAATTCCTCCTGCCATTTTCTCAAAGTTGATGTTAACTATCAAGTGAGCTCTAATTGGGTTCATGAGTGGGGGTGGAGTGGAAGGAAACAGGCTGTTTACAAAATGGAAGAGGAATGCATAGGGATGAATTAAACCAGGTTTTGAGCTGTTGAGGCCATTATACTCTGTTAATGTAAATTTGTGTTTATAGTGAAAAATCCAATGTGATATCATAATTATGTGACCAGTTTTTACAACACCAATCAAAATCACAAATCAGGCAAACTAGTACCACCAGTGGATAGCACAGCCCTGTAATCTTGTATCTGGACTTCAATCATTGTCTACCTCCATTTTGAAGTCTAACCTCTTGCCCACCGCTCTGCCCCTGCCTCCCACCCCTCTGTTAGCACTTGTGATACTACTTTGCTTGTCCAACTGCATCTTATTTAGCGGGAAACTTTAATATGCAGCTACAAATACTGGAAGTAGTCTGAAAGTTAATAAATTGATGCATCTCATTTGTAAACTTCATCCACATGCTGACTTCCCTTTGTCAGTTACGATAAATATTTAAAATCATTTTTATTTTGAAACTTCTAATGTGTAATTTGGATCATTTTCTAAAATCCAGTCACATGATATTATTATGGGAAATAAGACTGGTTTTCCCAGACTCAGTCACAGTTTTCTTTTCTCTTGAAATGTCCTTTACTATTGTCATTAATTAGAAAAAATAACAATAACTACGTACTTAGAAGCAATAGCTAACTGTAACTTCTACCACAATGACCCATGATGAATGCCTAAATATTAACTCAAGTCCTGTTTTTCTTGTCATTACTGCATGCAGTTTACAGTATTTGTCTCATGTTAAGACAGTTGTCATATACTACTCCACTGTAGTGATCATAAAATATCCCACAAATAATACAGTTTACATAAATAAATATCCCACAAATATTGTTATTAGTATTATTATTATTATCATGTTGGATTAGAATCTACACAACTTCTTTAAAGTTTTCTTAGGTAAGTTAGCAATAACTTCAATTTTATTATTTCTTTCCCACCAACTACCACTTACTACTGTTATATCAATGACCATTCACATGCCCAATGAGTGTAGTGAAATTATGAGCATTATAGATAATATAGTATGAATTAAATTGCTGCTAGTCTCTTCCCACTTATTTTATGGTATGTTCAATTCTGCAACCAGAGTTTAACTGTATGTGGAACATACATTGAGGGAGTTATAAGTGTATTTAGAAATGATGCTTTTGCATGTTTAAAGAAGTGTAATAACTTTTGGTGTTTGTTGTTTTATGTAGTTTTATCCGTTTGGATTATCACAAAATGATAGTGCTATACCAGCATCTACTCGTGGTGATGGAAGCTCATCAATATTTGTATATGAAGATGTCTTCTTTTATGATGACGTAGTCAGAGAAGCTTATGTATGTTCACTTAACATCATGATGTTATGTTATCAATTTCTTTATGTATTATAGATCAATGAAAATGGAGTTATCAGCTTTGGTAGTGGCTATAATGTTCGTACTCCTGTTAGCCTACCACTGAGTGGAACTGATAAAATTATTGCACCATACTGGGCTGATGTTGACATCAGAGGAACTGGACAAGTGTTCTATCGTCAGACCACTGATCCTAGTCTCCTTGCTAGAGCTGCCAGTGAAATAAGAGCAGCTTTTCCTATGTCGCAAAATGTCACAATTAAACATTTACTAATTGCAACATGGGATAGAGTTGGCTATTATTTTAATAACACTGACAAAGTAATGATTAGTAATCACAATTAGAAATGCCACACTGTATTTGTTTCTTAATAGATCAGGTCATATCGTTATTATACATCTGGAATTTTACAATTTTTTAAAGCTTTAAGTTGCATTACAATACTACAGTAACTTAAATAGAATGTGCACATCAATATGCTAAAATTTAATTATGCTATTATTTTTTCTTAGGCAAACACTTTTCAATGTGTTCTGGCTATCAGTGAGTTCCAGTCTTTTGTAATATTCCTATATGCTGATGGGAGAATACAATGGACTACTGGTGATGGTTCTGGTGGAGATGATGGACTTGGTGGAACTGAAGCTCTAGCAGGAATTAATGCTGGTGATGGTAATAAATTTGTGACCATTCCTGGATCACAAACTCCCAGCATTATTAATATTACACAAACAAGCAACGTACATAATCCTGGAGTATGGATGTTCAGAGTTGGCCAGTGTATGTCTAGTGTATGTGTATTGTGAGTTTCATACCAAGGGGGTGCCTCCTGTGGCAACTTGAGTATGAGGGTCATACTCAGTTGCCACATGGGTCATCCCTTCAGTATGAAATTCATACTTTTGACTTTACAGTGCATTATCTGAGTAAAATTGTATTTTGTGATCAAGCTTGTGAATACTGGGATATATATAGGCACATAAATTACCTACTCATTAAAGTTTTAATGGATTATATGTTTTGATTCCATTATTATATGGCCATGCAATCTATTATGGAAGATTTCAAGTTGTATAGATATAATATAATCAACCATTTTGTAAACTTGGTATTAGAGTTAGTGAATATGGTCATTGTGGATTTTGTTGCTATACAGAACACTTCAAAACTGCAGCATGTAAAAAGTGCATGATAAAGATACTCTAATAGTGTAGTCACCCTATTAGTGCATTGAAATATGTAATAAACCTTTACTGTAACAGAGAGTTCAGCTAGGTAATAAAATCTATTAGAGTTTAGTTAATAAATCAATCCTAATAGAATGATCATACTAGATAAGAGTGTTTTCTAGCACTGTTATGTAATAAAAATTAAAGTTGTAGTAATATTTATTGTTTTCAAAACACACGGAAAGCATTGAATAGTCTTCAGGTATTCCTGAGGAAATTGTTAACAAAGACAAGCAAAAATGTAATAAATTTTCAAAAAGAAATGATATCTAATCCAAAATAGCCGATAACTGTGAAAAAGGGTGCGACCATCAACAGTAGGTTAGTTTGAAAATGATGAAATGTCAAAGGGTGGTGGCCAAGTAATGGCTACAACGATGTCATTACAAAACAATTGACATTAATTTCACTGTAGCCACTTCTTGATATTGCATCATTTTCAGACTATCGTGATGTTGATAGGCAAACATTTTGCACAATTTGACCATTTTAGATTAGATGCTGGTATATATGTAGGCCATTTATTTACATTCATTATCATTACATTCTTTCCGCTACAGTTCAATTTAATATCACTATCATCAGCAGCTCTCCTTCTGATATTTTCAGTAACAACACTTTAAAGTATCTCATTGGATCTGATTTTAACTTGACTTGTGCAGTCACTCCTACTCCACCTTCTCACAGTGTTTTCAACTGGAGCTGTTCCACCGGATGCTTTGCTGATATGGAGATGAGAAGTACTATTACTATCAAAATGTTAACTGAATCAGATATAGGAGAAATTGCTTGTTCTGTCATGTTTGATGGACTCCGATATGAAAGTGAACCATTTAATTTACAAGTACTTGGTAAGGGATTATGCGTGTTCATTTTTCTGTTTTCTATTAAAAGAATTGCATTTTAGTCATGGTGGATCCAGATGGGTGGAAGATGGGGTTCCACCCTGACTACTATATGTACATAGTTAGCTACAGTGACCATGGCATGTAATAGTAAAAATCACATTTCAATATTGTTTCATAGTTACATCTGACTATTGAAGATCTCCCAGTATGTAGAAAAGCAGAAGCCTTCACAACTAAATTAGTAAAATGATAAGTATTATTAAAGGTGCTAATGCACTTAAGGTGTTGGATATGTGTGGGAAACCGCTACTGTGCTTCACAAATTTATCGAAGAGCAGTTAGTGCATCTAAAATCTGATGCAGTGTTAAAAACAAGAAAGTATTTTACAAAAGGCTGGATGTTCAAATAAATGACAAAACCCTATTTTTGATCTGTCTGTCCTTCCCTGTCTGCCTGGCCACAGTCCAAGACCAAATGAAGCAGTGCACAGCCACCATTTCATATCACAATAACAAGCTCACCTGTGGCATCTGCCTTTTTTGGTTGTGATGAGTGTCTGCCTTCTGCACTTTGCCTTTCCTTTTATATGGTTATCTTCTTATGCTTATTTCCATGGAAAGTGATATTTAAAATTCTAGCTAAACATTCAGTTACTGTACTATATATTTGTCACATAATAGGAAAATGCTACATGATATACTGCTAAATAGTTGATAAATTATAAATTGTAGATACTATTACAAGAATATCACTGGAACCAGCTGAAGGCACTGTTGGTGCAGCACAAGACATAATTTGCTCAGCTGAAACCATCAATAACTTCACCTCAGTAACAACTTACTGGTCAACTGCCAATGGCACTATTGTCGAGAATGACAGGATATCTGTTAACCGCACTGTTTGGAGTAAAACCATTGTAATGATTCTTCACTTTGACTATCTAATGGAAAGAGATGAAATAACTTACACATGCAATGTAATTATTGATGGCAATATTGAATCAGCTTCTACAGTACTGCAGAATTTAATTGGTAAGCAAGCATACATATATTATATGTTGTTGTGTTTCTTTTTTTGGGGAGGAAAGCACAGATTAAAACTACTACCTGGCTTTGTCAAGGGTGAACTATTTAATCAAACTTTGACCATACATGACTCCTTGAATGTTTATCAGATGTTTGTGTACCTTGGATGTTTCATATTATTAAGTATGGAAAATTTCATGTTATCAGGTTATGCACTAATTTAGTTTATAGCAGTTCTTTTAAAATAAAGACAAAGAAACAAAGTAAGATTTTTGTACCTAAATTTGTGAGTGCATATCTCTGAAATAGCTGCAGAGGTGTCACTCAAACCCCGTATGAAAAATTCCACTGTATATCTCCCTGTTAGAAATGATGAGGTAATGAGGTCATATTAATCATAATATTGTTGCTCCACTAAATAACAACCAGTGGGCTGCACAACACAATACCATGTGTCTTGGTGATATACTGTATATTCATACATACTACTTGTGCTTAAAATTGTATTTTCTTTAGTTCCAACTCCTAATATTCAAGTTACTGCCCCATCTAATCAAACGGGTGGACAACCACTAACACTGCAGTGTAACATAACTGCTGTAAGGGGTATTACTAGCAGAGTGGAAGTTATTTGGTTAGATGGTTCTACCACAGTAAGAAGAATGAGCAATATTACAGCTGCAACTATCACCGATAACACAACAGTGTATTCAGATTCCTTAACAATCCCATCATTGACCATAACTCATAATAACAGATCATATACTTGTCAGGCACTCATACATGCCACTCCGCTACTTGTTGTCTCACATAATCTAACACTTAATGTCACATGTAAGTAAGCGTGTATTGACTGCATCTCTCAGCTAGTTCATCAGTTGTGCACAATAATAGTTGATATACACATAGGTACTGCAAATGATACAGTGGAAACATGCCCATTACATTATGCACTGAAAATCATTCACAGTTTTATTTATATAGTGCCCATGCAATACTTCCTAGTCATAGCGAAAATGGTTTTAACACACAAAGAGGTTTATGAGCTACTAAGTGAATAGTATCACTAAGTGTAGTTGTGTATTTACATTTGTATTTACATGTATTTGTATTTAGATACTTGCCAGCCAGAGATCAGTACTTGTGTATCAGAAGTGAGTCATTGTGGAGATGAATACATGCAATGTGTTTTTTATACATAAGTTGTAATACTGTAGCATGTTTACACAGTAACTGTACACATGCGCAATAATAATTATTTATTACATACACACACATGTATAATTTATATGCCTGCATATGCACAAGCCCAAGGATAACAATGCGAAATCAATGTTTTCCAATAATAATCATGAATAAATTATAAATTACATGTATATATAGTCATGAATAAACTGAACGAGTTAGTGAAAAAAGGGGATACGTGCTTAATTTTAAAAAAAATGGAATAGCTTGTTTTGGCCACGTGAATGTTTATTTATTTGTTGCTCTTGCTAGGCAGCCAGTAATTACTGATTAATGCTGTCACTAAGTAAATAACAGAAATTAAAAGTTCATGGTAGTATCAAATTACTTTTACAATAATTCAATTATGTCCTAAAGTTCTGTTTAATTCCCACCACATGGTCACCAAAATTTTCAAATCCCTTTTTCTACTAACCCCTTCAAAATGAATATAATGTTTTTATCACTATAATTTATTAGCTAAGCATGTGTTATGTAACATCGAGAGATATAGTAAAGGACATCAAAGAAATCTGATGTCTAAGAATGATTTAATGTGATATATGACTGTGCACCTAACTGTGCAATTTCTTGCATTCACGAGATATGTACACAGTTATGCGTGCATATATCACATTAACATTCCAGAACTGGTGCTATGCGTGATATATATATACTGGCTTTACCCTAGCCTAGATATGAGGTGTGAAAGTGGCACACACACACACACGCACGCACGCACGCACGCACGCACGCACGCACGCACGCACGCACGCACGCACGCACGCACGCACGCACGCACGCACGCACGCACGCACGCACGCACGCACGCACGCACGCACGCACGCACGCACGCACGCACGCACGCACGCACGCACGCACACACACACACACACACACACACACACACACACACACACACACACACACACAATTTGTGTACATAATATATACTTTATGTATTATCATTAACATGATTACAACCATTTCATGGCTGCCACCTTTGATTTCAAAACTTTTTCCACCTAGGTATTTGGAGGCCGCACCTTTTTATACAGCTTGGCTGTTTTTGCATAGTCAATATATACTGTATAATATGTATGTAATGTGTAATGTATAAAATATAGCAGCCATTAATGCATATATGAATAGTATTAAAATTTGCGCTGTAGTTGTATCCATTTGGATTAACACATGGTGATACTGAGTTGTCAAGAACCTTTGAAGCACGTTCATCACTGATCAATATATATGAAGAGTTCCATTTTTATGATGACGTTGTGAAGACAGCATATGTACGTTGTTTTACAATCGTACAAATATTCTACATGGATAAAATTTACACACACACACACACACACACACACACACACACACACACACACACACACACACACACACACACACACACACACACACACACACACACACACACATTGCATGTGTAGTTATCAACCACAAAAGCTTGTCAAGACAAAAGTTTAGTCATTTCTTTGTAAACTATGTACATAAATTAAGTTTAATCCATATAGTTACTTTTGTTGTTGTACATGTAAGCATAAGGATGGGATAGGACAATGCCAAACTTTGGTGTCAAAGTATCCTGTTTGTGCAAGTGGGGTATTATCCGGGTATATTTTAACCTATAAAGATGGTTGGAAATATGTGAATAAAGCTGATTATGTGACTAGTTCTGCAGAAATTTGGCTTTTATGTGCACAAAATTAAACTCGATTTTAATACCACCACAACTGGATTGTTGCACTCATAAACTGCCAAATTTCTGCAAATTTGTGCAACCTGGTCAATCTAGTTTCTTGACTAGGAATTCAAATTCTTTCTTTCAAAGTACTACTGTCTTAAGGATTAAATTTTCACTGCTTGTGTTTAATTACCCAGTACCAGCTGTAGCTATTACTTGTTTTTTTTTCTTTTGATTTGCCTGTACACTGGACAGAAATACACATACATTGTATGTACATTATTTAATGACAGCTGCTAATATTGAGTTAAGGCCTGTCAATCGTGAAATTTTACTATGTACAATGAATACACTGATAATGCCACCTTAAAAATACGGTATTCTGCCTTAAAGTTGCTATAGAATTTTTACTGCTCTATTGTATCTATTAACTGTTCTATTAGACAATATAATTCCATAATATTACCAGATATCCACTTTATATGCTATAGCATTACAGTACAGTATGTATGTATATCACTCCATCTGGAAGTGCTTTTAGGATTGAAATGGGCCTAACTATTAGTAACCCCATGGTGGTTAACCGTGTGTGTTAGTGAGTACTGTATTGATAATGCATATAATGTGGTTACCTGCAATCGTGAATTGTGCAAGGTTTATGTGTAATTTACATTGTGTAGGTCAATGAAAACGGAGTTATCAGCTTTGGTAGCCGTTTTTCTATGGTTACTCCACTTTCACTACCACTGAGTGAACATAAAATCATTGCACCATACTGGGCTGATGTTGACATCATTGGAACTGGAAATATTTACTATCGCCAGACCACTGATCCTAGTCTTCTTACCAGAGCAAACAGTGAAATAAGAGCAGCTTTTCCTGAGTCTCTCAATATATCTAGTTTATTAATAGCCACATGGAACAGGGTTGGTTATTATTTTCAACACACAGAAAAGGTACACAGCAACATGGCAGTGCATGGTATATTTTTGTATCATTGTCAGTGTTTATTTGGTATGATTATGAATAGAATTTGGGTTATCACAGTCAAACCTTTGGTGATGGCTACCCACAGGTTTCACCCCATGCTACTAACTACTATAGCACAAAATACAAGTCCATCTCTGGTCTACTCTGCATACATATTGAGATTTAAAGTGCAGAATCTCCAGTAGCTAATTCTCTGCTATTTTATGCAGTGAGCTATTGTATGAATTATATTGAAGCTTTATATAAAGCACTACATATAGTGTACTATACTAGCCCTTTCTCCCTTTCTGTATTTGTGCAAAGCTCTTTACACTTTAGTTTGACTCAGAGAATACCTGCTGCATTTCCCACTTCATCAACTCTCTTCAACAAAATTGACTTCTGTCACATGTAATTCACTCAGCTGCTAATAAAAGATGTCACATTGTTAACTTAAATGAATCCTGTAACGTAATAGAATCCCAAAGCACACTCATCCACAGCTTCATGCATCTATCTTAATTTAAGCACACATAATACAGGAGGTGCATATATGTGTTCATACTATGGGGTGTAATTTTTGATACTTCCTAACAAATCAGTTGGTGTTTCTCAAAAGTATGCATCATAAACATTCAGTACGCACTATCCTATTATGTATCTCTACTTTATGAAAAATAGTGAGTTAACTAATAAAGAGTAAGCATATGGCTACATCACTTCATCTATATTACTAAGCAATTCTTTCTTAGAGTAAATTAATTGTAACTTTAGCTGTAGCTGATATTTTTATATGCTTTTTAGACCAATACATTTCAGTGTGTACTGGCCACTAACAAAGTTGAGTCATTTGCAATATTCCTATATGCTAATTGGGAAATACAATGGACTACTGGTGACAGATCTGGTGGAGAATATGGACTTGGTGGAACTGAAGCTCTAGCAGGAATTAATGCTGGTGATGGTGTTAATTTTGTAATTATTCCTGGATCACAGACACCAAATATCAGTGATATTGCTCAAACCACCAATATAAATGTCCCAGGAATTTGGGTGCTTAAAGCTGGTCAAGGTAAATTACACTACATAATATTTATTTATTTACAATACTGCTATGGCTAAAATATATATGATTCAGGGACCTCCTGCTTGTTTATGTGATAAATGTAGCAGTTTATTTGATTTGTATTTATACTGTGAGTAATTGTTTACAATGTTATTCACTGACCACAGTTGCAGTTGTTCATCAATTTTAAGTATAAGGAAACATTAGGAATTTTAAGTTCAATTAGGGATCATAGGTATAAAAATACATAGTAAACAAGGAAAGTCCTGCAGATATATTAGTAGAAATTTAATTCCTAATTCAGTTTATACCCCATCACTGAATTAGGGATTAAATGTCCACCTGATCCCTAATTGAATTTAAAATTCCTAATTTTACTTTCAGTCATTGGTGGAGGAAGGGGGGGAGCTGAAGCCCTCCAGAATGATATCTCACCAAATTATCCTTCTTGGAGTGGGGCTGAATAATGTTTAAAAATAGATAATTTTACCTAATAGAGCAGTCGTAGGCTTCATAGCAATATGTTCCTAAAAGTAGTCTAAAAACAAAACAAAAATTTGCCTACAGTAAGAATCGAACCACTGACCTTTTATTTTGAGAGTTAGTATCTTACCACTGTACCAAGTGCTTCCAAGTACCTAAATGCTGTTTTGTACTGCATATACATAAATGCTGTAGCTATGTTTATTAACCCTGTAGTCAACAGCTAAAAACTTTGCATTGACTGTAAAATAGCTTGCTGTATATATCTTTGACTTAAAAAGTTAGTGTCTTAGTTGAAATGCTTCAAATTATACCTAATACATACAAATTACTTATGGTGAACTTTGAGACATCATAAAAGCTAAAATGACTACAGCTTCTGGGGGGGCTGTGCCCCAGACAGCCTCCCAAGACTCCCTGCTGCCAGAGATTCTGTACTCTGGTCAGTCCCCTCCCATCAACTACTTCCTCCGCTACTTCTTTTTGTAACATAATTATCACTGGTGAACCAGTGCATACTGTATCAAAAGAAAGGATGGCATCCAACTTAATGTTTTCATCTGAGTGTACACCCCAACTATCAATTACTTAAAACAAAAGTAGCCATTATGCTATGTTTTCAGCCCCATCACACATCATTACATACAAAGAACATTAAAGTTGCTGCAGAAAATATGTTTGAAAAGGTGGAGAAAGGAGAAAAAAAATCCATGACTGTACCTTGGCAACCTTGAACCTGCAGTCATCCAATTAACGCTCGAATTATGAGAAGTGCCTCAGTCTGTAATCAATCCAGTCACTACAGAAAATATGGATGATTTCCATTACAAATGTAGGGAAGCCATCACATGCTGCTACACCGTACCATGAATTGACATCTTGCATTGTCAGTGAGAAGAAACAGGACAGTAAGTGTATGGTGCGCATATATACGTACATGCTATACTGAAAGGCACATTTTGGGCTGAAGCAATGTCTAACAGTGAAAATATCATGCCCATAGCCTTAGTCATTGTGCGGAGGTTTATTTGCACTTTCTCAAAAAAATATACTGGCCAGAAACCAGCCACACAATGCCTTCATTCTTGGCTAGGTAGACTCAAACCCAAAAGTGTCATCAGAGTGGCCAAATTGTTTACAATACTGTAAGTTGCTACAGAATTATGTTTTTAAAATAATTTTTTTAATTAACTGACTGCCTGTCTACCTGATTCCTTCAGACCATCAAATTATCTTTATGAATACTAGTTATGTAGATTGATCACCAGTTCTATAAAAAGAACAGAACAAGTAAGAATAGATTTAGAATTTTAAACTAGTGTAGGGATCAACTAGAATATACATGTAGTGCACCAATAAAAAGTACTGAAACAAGCTTGAGTTGGTATATTATGACAGCCAATTACTGTAGCACAAAAAGAAGTGAATATCTCTACTGTGCATTTCAATTACAGAAACTCCACAGCTCAGTATGGATATTCACTTTTTTGTGTGTTACAAAAATTTACTGTAGTAATATACTAACTCAAGATTGGTGCACTATAATTAATCTAGTTGATCCCTACTCTAGTTTAAAATTCCTAATCTTTTCTTATACTTGTAAAATGATTATCATGTAGCCATTAGAGTGAATTGCTACACAGCTGAATCCTGTACAGGATGTTGTGTGTAGCTGAACTATCTACATGGTGACATTTTACATGGCTTACTTAACACTCCACAGGTTGACTTTTGTTTGTAGTTGAATTCTCTACATGTCTCTACATGGTGACTGGATTGTAATTGATCTCTCTACAGGGTGACTTGTAGCATAGTTGAACTCTACATGATCACTTATTCATAGCTGAATTACTAGGGTGATTTTTTGTGGCTGAACTCTCTACAGGGTAGCTGATTTGTAACTGAGCTCTTTACAGGGTGACTTGTTTGTGACTGAACTCTCTCCATGGTGACTTGATTGCAGCTGATATCTCTTTGTAGTCTGTACAGGGTGACTTATCAATAGGTGAAATTTTTATAGGGTGACTTTTTTGTGACTAAACTGACTTGACTGTACAGTAGCTGATCCCTCTACAGGGTAACTTTTAGTAGCTGAACTCACTACATGGTGACTTGATTGTAGCTGTTCTCTCTATAGGGTGACTTGTAATATAGCTGAGTTCTACAGGTTGATTGGTTTTTTAGCAGACCTCTCTACAAGGTGACTTGTAACATTGCTGAACACTCTACAGGGTGACTTGTTCATAGCTGAACGCTCTATTGTGTGAGCATTACACACTGCTAGTTTTTGCATTGTGTCTTTATGGTCTTAATCTTGATGTTTTTCAAGCAGCTAAACTATGGTGGTTACACTAACTACAGACCTATTTTCAACTGATGTTTCGAAGTAGTTTATTCTACAAAAGTTTGATTTATCACTTTTTTTACACAAATAATTGGTCATAACTCTGTCAATATAGATTGGATTCCCACAAAATGTGGTGCTGAGATTTGGTTTAATAACCACTTTAAGTGGATTGGAGTATTTGTGTTTTTATGGAGAATTTTGCAAAGTGTGGAGCTAAGAAAAATGCAAAAATTTGGCTTTTTTGGCCACTTGTATCTTGGAAATGGCTAGGGAAATTTCCTTCAAATTTAGTATGTAGACACCCTACCTGGTGGGCAACTCTACAGCAAAAAATTGTTAAGGGATCACAGAACTACATAACTATGTGTGAAAATCATGTTTTCTTTCTTCCTATCAATATACCCACAGTGTGGCACACCAGCTTCTTGGGACACACAACACACTACCGTGTGTCTTGATGTATATGTTATTGGTTGTATATGAAATTTTTTTACATGGATATACAGGGTATAATGTACATGGAGATAACCTAGAAATCTAGTTTAATTTATATTATTATTGATTATCATAGATGACTGTCAGCCTGACATAAACACGTGTGTGTCAGAAGTAAGTCATCACAAGCATGATTCATTATAATGACATGTAAAATTTTGCAATTTATACAGTTTTACCCCTTTGGATTTTTACATAATGATAGCATGGTGGTGTCATCTCAAACTGGAGAACGAACCTCAAAAGTGATGACTGAAAATTTCTTCTTTTATGATAATGTTGTCAGCACTGTATATGTATGTTACATGTGTTGTAGTTATATGCACACAAATGCCCTCAGTGGCAGCTTTTGAGTTCATATACAGGGGCACAGCATAAATGTATATAGCAGTATGACTTTATCATAATAATATTAATTTGTCTTGTCCTTCTATACAGTGTGATGCAGATCTTAAGCAATAACCGTTAACAACTCTTAAGTACTATTTTCTCAATTGGTACTGTAGGTAGTTAGTAGCATTTCTTACACTGCCACATGTACTATAACTACTTAATTTACATACTGTGTATATATATATATATATTAGTGAAATTTTAAAGCAGTCTGGATGTGCAACTGCCCAGAAGCTGTAGGATTTAAATGCTTTTAATAACCTATCTTGATTTGCTAAAAATACTTAAAAATATCCAATTGTGACCATACTAAAGAATCCAAAATTTATTTTTCATGTGGGTAGGGGAGACAGTGTTCTAATACGTACATCTTCACTGTTACACTTTCATTCACTCAGATCAGTGATAATGGAATTATTAGTATTGGCAGTTTCTACAATACCCGTACTCCACAGTCGTTGCCACTGAGTAGAAGTTATAGAAGGATCGTTGCACCATACTGGGCTGATGTTGACATCAGAGGAACTGGACAAGTGTTCTATCGTCAGACCACTGATCCTAGTCTTCTTGCTAGAGCAACCAGTGAAATAAGAGAAGCTTTTCCTAATGCTCAAAATGTCACAATCAGGAATTTATTAATAGCTACATGGGATCATGTTGGATATTATTTTCAAAGAAGTGATAAAGTAATAACATAAAATAATTCATTATTAACTATGTAAATAAGTGTAACAGCTATAGTGACACAGATCATTAAATTATTTAATTTTAAAGCACAATTATTGTTATAATGCCAGAGTATGTACATATTCCACTGGCAAGCTACTGTATGTGCAGTGTAGTGAGAAGGTTTAATGCTCCATGAGCAGCTCCAGAAATTTTGAAATTTCATGGCTGGTTTCCAATCCATACTTCTTGTGATGCCAAGGCCTAGCTACATAGCCTTATGCAAAAGCATTCCATTCTAGAGGGACAGGGTGCACTGCATGCCTCCAAATTTTTAACAGACTGAGTTTGAGAACAATTCCAGTAATTTATCACATACTATAATGCTTGATGGTTGTATTGGGGTGTCTTCTCTATTAGGGTGACTTCTCTATTAGGGTATAATACTCGACCAATTTTTGGAACCTTCAAAAACTTCCTTGGAGTAAACCCTCTGTTTTATCATTTAATAATTATATCTCAATGAATACACAGTTTGCTTAATTCATATAATTTTAGACCAACACATTCCAGTGTGTACTAGCCACTAGTGGAGTTGAGTCATTTGTAATGTTCCTATATGCTGATGGGAGAATACAGTGGACTACTGGTGATTTGTCTGGTGGAGTTGATGGACTTAATGGGACTGAAGCTCTAGCAGGAATTAATGCTGGTGATGGTGTTAATTTTGTAACCATTCCTGGATCACTTACTTCAAGAATTCTTACTGTTTCCCAGACCAGTAATGTTGGAATTCCAGGAATTTGGATGTTTAAAGTTGATCAAAGTATGCATGCATGTTTATAAAATATTTCATTTAACCATGCATGTCATTTACACAGGCTCTCCAAACATGGCTCCAAGAAATTTTACAGCATTAGTTATTGCAGCAACTTCTGTTACATTCCAGTGGAATATTTTAAGCAATCAGCAAGCTAATGGTATCGTCGTGAGACAATATGTGATTATATGCTCTGAAAGAAATAGTAACATCAGGGTAAGTAGAATGTAGTATACTTAATTGCTGCACTACAATACTGAAATGATATTAAGTCTCTATATTCTGGACAAATATGTAACATCTTTGCATACCTAGGATTTGAAGGTTTTGAAAGTTCAATTTCTAACTCTCCGTTATATTCATTGCCCTTTCACCATGTATAACTTACACCTACTTTCATCAATTACATGCGTAAGTATATTGTGAAAAACGTTATCCTAAATTGATATTTTGAAATGACATGTATACATGAATGCAGTAGTGAAAAAGGTCACATACTTTATATTGTTATAATAGTAATACAGTTACAATGTGTAATCTACACATTTTATAAACCTTATTATAAGGCCATATATATAGCACTAGCACAAGTATAGCAAAAACACTGACTAAGGGCCTGAGGGTTAATAAAATCTATACAAGCTACATCCATGTTGTGCCCGTATAACTACTTTAGACTCCATTTACACTACCCTTAAATTCATTACAGACAGGTACCTTGTTCATGGTTGCTTCTGTTGCGGTGTTGACAGAGCAGCTGAATCTCTCATAATAATGCTAGCGCTATTCATTATCTCATGACTCATTAAGTGCCTTCATTTTTGAATTTCCCAACTATTAAAATATACATATATTTTGTGCATTTGTTATATTGTGCTGAAAATTCATGGAATATATTACAAAACAGGGTAGAGCATATGAAGAATAATTATGACCTACCAAAAAGAATCTGAATAGAACCTAGATGTAAATAAATGCAACAAAGATTTGCTTGCATATTTATAATACTGACTTAATCATTCTATTCTTCATTATTGTGATCTCTATTATGCAGGGTATGTTTTACTGTCCTAATATACATTGCAATAGTGTACGTAAAATCCGTCTAAAACCTAACACATGAAAGTGTCATCCTGATATGCTACACACTCTGTACATACATGTACATACTGTTAGTATGATAGTGATATGATTAATCTTTAACTGTAAACATCATACTGTAGGTTGAAACTTTTTATATAATCCATTTATGGATTATGACTCGATTAATAATAATGAAAACACACAAGTTACCGTACACGTATGCTGTTCTGATCAGTGAGCGATCACTAAATCAAACAGGCAGTGGTAGGCAACAAGACTGTTTTCATGAACTTAGTATACTGTGGTTAAAATATAGCCTCAGACTAAGCATTTCCAATCAACATATAATCATATAAGTAAAGATGAATTCTTACTTGCATTGTTTCTCACAAGTACGACTACTAAGTGACGACTATCAGTTATCATAATTATGCATTTTGTAAATAGGTTATGGACATGGAAGAAGGACTTAGCAAGGAAGCCTGTACAGTTTTATTCCTGAAAAGTTCACAGTTCCTTGTAAACCAGTGAAAAAATAAAAATAAGGTGGAATATTGAATATTCAGTTAGTACAATTACTGTACTGACTTCATGATCACTAATAGATCAGACCTTTATTTTTACACATAACTAGGGATGTGTTCATGCTGCCAGCAAAATTTATAATAAGTGGATAGAATAAAAGAGCAAAATTCTGATGTAATAAATACTTCATGAAGTGGACACTTGGAAACATAAATTTTGCACAATAGATTGAGATAGTCTAATAGAACAGTCACACGTAATATCAGCAATTCATAACTAATTGTTACAAGAAGGGCAAGAGGCAATCGAGATATTCTAATAGAACAGGCACGTATGTTAAGCAATATACACTTCTTGTTACAGGGTGTATATAAAGTTGAGATCAAGATTCTCTAACATTTTAAGGTGCAATGTACTGAGCAAAATATAGAGCAATGAATTGCTGGAAAGCAAAATACAGTAGGTAGAAAAAAGCAAAATAGACTCATCCCTACACAAAACTTTTAAGGCTTCTTCTGCAATTGAGAATGCTTTCTAAGGTGTTATCTTGTAAGTATTTTATTAATATTTTCACAAATAACACAAGCAATCTCTATCTGATATTGAAGATAGAGGCATACTATGCATAGACGATTCCACTTTTTGTTTCCTTTATTTTTATGCAGGTACAAAATTCTACAGTTGCCCCTAGTACAGTGGGGACTATTACTGGTCTAAGGCCACATACCACCTACATGTGTACAGTCCATGCAGTTACTAGCACTACTGGACCTACCAGTGACCCTATTACTGTAACAACTGCTCAGAAAGGTTAGAAATTGTCTCTATTCAATGTACAGAGTAATGGTTAAAATATTTCAGCTTCCAATCCTCCTCGTGTGATACCTACTTCAGTTACTATTGGTACTTATTCAGTTCTTGTAACCTGGAGAGCACCAACAGAACCTAATGGAGTATTGATCAGTTACACTATCACATATAACATTGATGGAGGTTCTTTTATCAATATTAGTGTTCCTTATAATGAAAGAGTGGTAAGTATCCATACATACATTTAATAGCTATTAAGAGTTCTCATGTTCATCTTTAAACACAGATACAATCTTATAATATTACTGGATTGGCTCCATATCAGTTAGTCACAGTGACCATCACTGCTACTAATGGAGGAGGAACAAGTGGGAACAGTAATAAAGTCACTGTAAAAACTAATGAAGCAGGTACTTTACGAGTGAATATAGAGCCTGTTGAGAGGGGTTAACTGTACATGTACTTCAGATGGCCTGATAGGGGCAGCCCCTGAGAGCTGAAGGATAATTAAGTTCAAAGCATAGACAGTGCTATGAAATTATATCAAATTACTAAGATATTACTGCTATCTTAATTTCCCTGACAGTACGTTACAATACAGTGTAGAACAAACAGATGCAATCCCCAAAAGTAGTGTACAAGTCACTGTTAACATTGTGTTATCATGTTATTTATCACTAGTTAGTTATGTACAGTATAGTATACTTTGCCATGTGTGTAATTTAAAGCTGCAGCAAAGCTATGGTACATATATAAAACTGTTCATTGAAAGTTCTGTGAGGCAAGAATAGCTTCCCACAGAGAGGATAGTGCATTGATAACCTTTTGGTAAGGAAGGGGCTTTAGTCTCATATTCCCCACTTGTATCTACCCTATTACAGTACCTTATTTTATACATTGAGTGCATGCAACTGTCTGTGAAGAGCAAACTTTGAAATTTGTGTTCATAAGTGTGCATATCTATCAGTAGGAACCCGCCGATTATGCTCAAAATTTTACCTATTATGCTATGCTGCACTGCTCAAAAATTTACCTATTATGCTTAAATTTATGCTCAATACTTACCTGTTATGCTCAAATTATGCCCAATTATTTATGCCTCAGTTCTCATGCTCTGCTAATAATTTCCAGTTTATGGGTAAATAATAAGTGCCTGAAGCACAAACTTACTTGTCAAAATGCATATCACAGAAAAGATCGATATACTCTAATAGAACAGTCAGCTATGTGATTGCTCTATTAGAGTTACTGACTGTTCTATTAGAATATATCGATCTTTCTGTGATACTTATTTTTATAAGCAAGAGTTCATACTGTTACAAAATATTCTACCTATTATGCTAGCATTATGCTCAATGCTTTCAGGTACCTATTATGCTCATAATTATGCCAGCATAATCGGCGGGTCCCTATCTATCAGTGCCCATGTAAAGTTTGTGAAATGAAGATTGGAATTGCAATAGCCAAACTGGTAATTTGTGGACTTTATTTTTTATGACTTTTTAGGTACATAAGTGTGTGGTCAGTTTCTAAAACAACACTGTATGGCTGCACCTATCAATACTGACATAACAATTCCTTGCTTAGTTTGCACATCCGGTAAGGCATGGTGACTTCAAGCTCGATTGAAGTGGGAAGCAGTCTTGTGGCCTCGACAAACAAATTTGTGCATAAATATGCACATACAGTAAGGGAACAACAAATAATTAAGATATACACTTTTAAGTAGTGAAGAGTCAATTCAAAGTGTCCATAGTTACAACTACTCTTCTATAATGTAATGCATTATTTTTCTTTTTAAATTATATGGCTGATTATATACCTACATCGTTGTAGTACATAAGTATGTAACTTTGTTCATTATAAATATCATAAAATTGTTTCAGCTCCCAATCCTCCAATGATTAAAACACTCACCGTACTGAATGCACAGTCGATTCATGTGATCTGGATAGCACCAACACAACCTAATGGAATTATAACAAGTTATAACATTGCATACATAACTGATAGTGGCAGCAATAATGTAGTTGTTCCCTTTAATGGAGAAATGGTGAGTAGCATGACCACCAAGTGTACAGTATACATCCATGTCTGTAATTTTATCAGACACAATCTTATAATATTACTGGACTGGCTCCATATCAGTTAGTCACAGTGACTATCACTGCTACTAATGGAGGAGGAACAAGTGGGAACAGTAATGAAGTAGCCAGAAGAACGTTTGAAGCAGGTATTACTATGTATAATAGTTAAACCTTGTTACCATTAAAGTTTTAAAACATTTTCAGCTCCCAATCCTCCAGTGATACTATCAGTCTCTACAATTGATAGTCAGTCAGTTCATGTAACCTGGAGAGCACCAACACAACCTAATGGAGTATTGATCAGTTACACTATCACATATAATAGTGATGGAGGCTCTTTTATTAATGTTAGCGTTCCTTATGATGGAAGTGTAGTAAGTTGTGATGCATATTGTATTAAGCAGTTATGATAGTGCATCTTTAAACTCAGACACAGTCTTACAATATTACTGGACTGGTTCCATATCAGTTAGTCACAGTGACCATCACTGCTACTAATGGAGGAGGAACAAGTGGGAACAGTAACGGAATGACTGCCAGAACTCTTGAAGCAGGTATTGCTGTTGCTAAACCTTGTCTATTTCATCCTCCATTATTTTCAACTGTAAACCTTTTCAGCTCCCAATCCTCCAGTGATTTTATCAGTCACTACAAATGATAGTCAGTCAGTTTATGTAACCTGGAGAGCACCGACACAACCTAATGGAGTATTGATCAGTTACACTATCACATATAATATTAATGGAGGCTCTTTTATTAATGTTAATGTTCCTTATAATGGAAGTGTAGTAAGTTGCAATACATATGTGTATTGAGCAGTTCTCATGTTCATCTTTAAACTCAGACACAATCTTATGATATTACTGGACTGGCTCCATATCAGTTTGTCACAGTGACCATCACTGCTACTAATGGAGGAGGAACAAGTGGGAACAGTAATCAAGTGACTGGCATAACTAGTGGAACAGGTAATACATAACTATTATTATAACGTAATAGCTGCAGTGACAGATTGAGAGATGGATCAGAGGGCATGTGCACCCCATCCTCTAATTTAGAAAAAAACAAGACAGTTATTCCAACAGAATTATCTCAAAAGAGCAATATTAAAAATCCTTCAAGTGCAATTACAAATTCCTATGGCATGATGCTACAATTATTGTATTAAAATGTCAGGAGGAGGGTTTCCAGGGGTTTCAGGAAACCCCTTTGGATTTACACAGTGCTCGAAACATTAAGAAATTGACACTTCAGGTTTCCCGAATCTGGAATCTGTCATGGAACAGGACACATTTTAAACTTTTATCTTAGTTAAATAATAGTTTCTAACGTGATAACAACGCTTATAGCATTGTTCTGAACTATGATTTTGGTGAAAAGATCGAGATACTCTAATAGAGCAGTCAGGCAATATAAACTACTCTAATATAACAGTCACTTAGCTGTAGTGGAAACCCCTTTTCAAAATTCCTGCGTACGCCCCTGCTAACTCAGTGATGACTGATCTATCATTGCATGCATACCATTGCTATTTGTAAACTACAAAATTACATTTATAAATCATACAACAGACATGGAAATCACCACTGGAACTGACCAGTGCAATTCATGCTTATTAAAGAAGACCACTCAGTAAGGATATTTGGATATTTGGATAATTTTTCATAACAAATTTGACAGTGTATAAAATCTGCAGTCTCTATGCTCTATTTATGTACCTACTACCTTGCATGGTGAGTACACTAGCGGTCCTCCCAGCTAAATCCTGTATCTGCCCTTGAGCTTGCAATTCAACATTACCTGTTTGAGATGAATATTGTATTTTTGATTTCACTAAGTTTGCTTTTAAATACTGTTAATTTGTAGTGCATAAAATACAGTACTTACAGTGTATGTGTAGTATTTGTTGCATTGCACATATAACTGCTGAGGCTTTTTTGTATACACGTTTCTTTTTGAGGCAATGATGTTGTAAATGGCAAAGTGTCACGCATACATGAAGATCAATTACAGTTACATGATGTTTCAGCTTCAAATTATCTTCCATTCTTTCTGCTGGTTGCTATATTAAAGTGTTTCATAATTCTATAAGACTGCCTTGTCAAACTACTACAATTGTGTGACTGTTCTATTAGGATACCTGACAGTTTCATTAGACTGATTAGAGTTTAGCTTTATAAAAGTTTCAAAATGTCAGCATTATTCCCAATTCTCATACAGTACATATCTATTAGTCCTGAAATAACAATAAAAGTTGTTGCATCCTTATAATTATATGCATTTAATCCTACAAACAAGAATTTTACTTTCAGAAATGCTACAAACTAGTCTAAGAATTGGACCATATGGAAGAAATAGATAGCTAAAACGATCTTATTCGATAATTTAGCTCTGTGTTTAATTGGTTTCACTGCTGCAGACAACAATAGTGAAGCATTTAGAAGTTTGAAAAGCCACATATTGATCCTTGATATGCACAAGTCTGTGTAGCCGAACTATTATTCTCTGCATGGTACTTTTACTTTCATGGGTGCACTTGCTGAACAGCCAAGGTGTTCTTGCATGGATTAAAAAACTTTAGTAATACATAGTAAGTTGGTTTAAGATTGATTCTTGGCCGCTCCTGATATCAGCTCTTTAAGTTAGCAGTTACTTTTACTTTAATGAAGTCTTTCTCTACAACTGAGCTGTTTTACAGGTACTTGTAGTTTCTTGGACACGCCTTTTTACAGCAAACGTGTTTGGGGTAGTTACAGTTACATGTATACATATGTAAAAGTTGTTGACTCAGTTAAGCAAATACCACTAATAATTTTTGCTACAGATTTTAATAAGGCATTCATAATTAAGTAACCATATCACTAGTTGCAGATGTTACATATTGTAGCATTTATTTATGTACACATGTGTTACAGCTCCAGGCATGGTACAGATTGATGTTAACAATTCACTAAGTGACACTGAAGTAAAAGTGACATGGACTCCACCTGAACAACCTAATGGTCTCATCACATCCTACCAAGTGCTATATTCTGTATATGAATCAACCACTACTGAGCAAAGTGTAGTGCTAAACGGCAATGACAGGAACTATACTATAAGAAATTTAAGTGAGGACACTTGAATTGCATAAAGTGTATCTGTGTTTAATTCATATACACTACACAGCACCAGGTACTCCTTATCAAGTGAGAGTGGTGGCATATAATAGTGCTGGTAGGGGAGTATTGGGTGATAACAAAATATTCTTCAGTGAAGAACTCACTCCAACTAAGGCACCAGAGAATATTCAAGCCACACAATTAAATGCTACTTCAGTCAATATCACCTGGACTCAACTGACACTCTTTGAGGCTCAAGGGTTTCCACAGTACATAGTGTCACTGTCTCCACTGACTACTAATACAGAAGGTCGTAGAAGAAGACAAGCAAATCCAACCATTATTACACCAAACAGTTTTGCAGTGTTCACTCAGTTGGATGCTGACTATTCTGTGTCAGTGAGTGTAACAACTGGTGGCAGATCAGTTTCTGTAATGAGTAGTCCACCTATTAATAGTAAGTTCCTGTTGTTAAATTCTACAGTAGGTTTTTGTAAACTTAACATCGTTAGTTAAATCATTGTGCATAATTCTAAACAATACAAGAAATTTTTTTTCAAGTTACAGAGTGAAATCCAAAAAGCTGTAACAATCGCAGTATCAAAACACTCTAAAAGAACTATCACAAAGAATTTTGTAATGTGCAAAAACATTGAAAAAAGTTTCCTGAATTCAAACCAGGGCCTGCACATTTTAATACTTTAAACCTGCCAGTTGTCAAGCTCCCTTAATTTGTACTATATAATTGCAAATTTTATTTTAAATCTGTTACATAAATAAAGCTTTATAATTTCATTCATCCAGCAATGTAAGTTCCAGAACATATATGTGTTATAGTCATGTCCAAAAAGTGCATGCTCTATTAGAGTTTAACAAATCAAAACATTGTGAAACCGGAAGGAAATGACAGCAGAAATGGCTAAAATTATGATGTTAAAACTCAATTATAATTATAACATTGCAGGTAATTGTTGGAATTAAAATCATCACAGCTATTTTTTGGCTTCCACTTATAATTTCATCACTTAAAAACCTGGCTTTTTGACAATGCATTGTTTCATAAAGTTCAGCTGCTTTGACATGTATATCTCAGTTGTTGACAAGAGCATGGGGAAAAGCCAATGCCAAGTGTAGATACCAGCCTACTATGCTTTCTATTATGCTATGCTGCAGTAGTCAAATCTTCACCTATTATTATTATTATTGTTATTGTTATGCTCAATTTTTTGTGTCTTAGTCTCCATATTTATGGTACTAATTTTGCACTTTCTGCATAGATGGTAATAATTTTTGGCTTGCGAGCAAAGCAACTGTAACAAAGTATTGGAAATCGATTTGGCTGCTCTGAGAAACATCTGATTAATATGCGTACAGTCAAAAGTCCCTCTACACTAATATTATGAAGTCTTGGTACAGTGTACTGTAATAAAACAATTTGTTCATATAATCTACTTGACTACTTTATTAGAGTTTACTAACTGTTCTATTAATCCTGGCACAAGAAGCCAGCCATAATGGGATAAAAACAATAATTTATCACCAGCATTTGGTTAGGCACCTGCTGATTATGCTTGCATAATTTTCAACATAGTAAATGACTGTAACGTTAAGTATATAATGTTAGCATAACAGGGATAACAATATAATTGCGCTATACTACTATAAAACCTTGACTGTGCACAAAAAAGATTGATATAGGAAACTCCTTTGTGCTTATATCAACACCTTCCTGGATTGTACTCTGGGAAATAGCTACAAAGATTCTGGAACTTAAATAAAGAATATTAAGTTCTGTGTTCCATTAATGCGTCTGCTTCAATGGATTTACAGGATCTGTGCAGTGCCTGGCCAGCAATTGCCATAGTGTCCAGTTGGTTGTTAAGTATCAACTGTAAGGAAAGACACAAACTACTATGCAGCATAATCAGCCAGAGTCAGAAACTTTAGTTATATTAAAGTAGTCTCATAGAATATTGTAACAATTTGGAATGCTTAGCCTAAACCATTGGTGAAATGTAATAACACTTTGAACAGCATTTCTTTATAAAAGCAAATAATGAAACTGGTTTTCCTACAGATAGTCACAAACATCATAATACAGTATACATTGTGCCCAAAAGGCCAGTTCTGCAGAATTAAGTTGCAATAATATGTGACTGGGCCTGCAAACATGGGGCATATATGGGCACAAACTACACCCCATCACATAACATGTCATATCTTATTAGTGGGATAGAATATTTTCATTCTGTAACTTGTATTGTAAAGCCACCTGAATGTTTAATATATGTAAGTGCTGAAAATTTCATGTCTACAGAGTCATGGAATACAAAGTTATGACACACCAAAGTTTTAAAAAGTAGGCACTTTTTATGTGCCCACATGCCCTATTATCACAGGCCCAGTCACATATATTATGGTGTACTTCGTATAGTACCCATTAATACTAAGTGATTAATGCAAATTACCACATTAATACATTTTATAAATGTTTTGTCACAGTTTCAGTTGGTACAGTCAGTGATGGAGATGATGATGATGGTGGTGATGATGATGGTAACAACGCTGTCATCATAACTGTTGGAGTAGTTGGAGGAGTATTGATAATTGCAGTTCTGATAACAGTTACCGTGCTAGTTGTGTGCTATTGCAGGTAGATAAGTTACATACATTACTGTATCTGATACTGTATGTGTATAATGTACATCCATACACACATCCATACATACCTACATAATATTATAATTATGTACAACCATATTATACTGTACACACACACACACACACACACACACACACACACACACACACACACACACACACACACACACACACACACACACACACACACACAAACACACACACACACACACACACTGTACATGAATGCATACACGGTAATGCAAGTGAAAACATGCACACATACATACATGCAAACAGTAATACACCTTATAGGACTTTTGTTAGGTGCATGAATTTGTGAAAATTTGCACATACAGTATTAACAAGACTTTATATTATCCATATTATTGACTAATAATTATTAAATGTGTGGTTTTTATAACATTTAGGAGTAGAAAGAGTTGTTCATCTCCCATAACATTTGCCAACAAGCTTACTCATATGCAAGCAAATCGACAGGAGAATTACAAGATGAAAACTCTGCAAAGCAAAGAGAATGATTACACTTTGTCATGAGGTTCTGAACCTGTGACAGTCATTCTACATAGAGTTACAGTAACCTTTAACATGTGTTATACAGTACATTAATATTGTTACTTTATTGTAAACTTCTGTGAACTGTTTACACTCATATCCTTGTAATGCATTCATGGCCATACCTTAGAAATATTTTATTTATTTAATTATGCACAATCTCAAATTGAGGATATGTGTGTTTGTCAAGTACATCAAAATACTACTAGTGAGGTACAGTAGATTAGCAAAATTATTGTCACAGGATGGATAAAAGCACCATTTTTGGTACACAAGCTCTTTATGGTGTACTTATCAATATTAGAAGGGTTGCCTGCCACCAAACCGAATTATGTGTGGGCTGAAAACAAAATAGCCATCAAGTAGCCCCCGTATACAGTGTAGTACATTCATGGTATGTCATACACTTGAATATGGAGTGAAATAAGATGTATATATGTTCACAACTGTACATGTGCTTTGGTTAATGCATCAACAGGCATTTGGACTAGTTAACAATACACAAATTTTGGTTTAAGCTGTATAGCTCATGCACATCACACAGTTTGGTAATGACTGTTAACATTAGGCCCATAAAGAAGACTTTCCAAATTACTGGCATAGCTACATGTAAAAGTTAACTTACAGTACCAGTTACTGATTCAGTTGACAAGTTTGTACATTTTGAATGCCAAATACAGGTATAATTCAATTAAAATTTAGGAAAAATAAGTGCATTTCGCTCCATATTCAAGTGTATTATATACCGTAAACATACTTGAAATTAGGTTAGGTAATCCTAAGGCTGCAGCACATGTTGCTGCAGACCTTCAGTGCTGGTCACTGTAAAGCATTAATACAATACAATACAATACTATACTGGGGCTACATATATATTATGGCCATTTTGTTTTTATCCCACACATAATTAGGTTTTATACATTTTCCCAGCACCTTTTAAAGTTTCACCAATGTGAAAGATTTATAGTGTTGTCTTTGACAATCTAGTTTAAAGATGCAAGGATAGGTTGTTCAGAAAAACCTACCTTAACATCTTCAATACTAAATCTTTCACATTGCTGGAAACTTCAATAGTAGCTGGGAAATATGTATAAAAATTATTTAGAATCTAGACAGCTTTCTTGGATGGCTATTATAACTACCACTGTGAAAAAGGTGGGATATAAGATGGTATTTCCAGTGGCTTATTGAATACAAATAAGCCTTAATATACATCTGTAAATCCTGTATTGTACTCATCTTATACTTTAGTATAATCCATTTCAGTTTATTTACCACATTACCTGAAATAGCTTATATCTAATATAATGCCCACACTTACCATCACATATGTGGTTTCAGTATATTCAACACATTAATTGTTAGTATACTACAGGTTGTATCAAGCTTTTTTGTAAGCCACTGGAAATGCCATCTTATATCACTCATTTTTCACAGTGTACACTTGCCACCAAACACTCATTCTTGCATTTTTTCCTTGAAAGAAAAAGGTTAGGTTCTAATACTGCAACATAGGTCTTCTTTTTGAAATTGCCTCAATATTTTAGAAAATGCATTTACCACTAGCGCCTAAACAAACTAATAATCTATATCAATGTTTGAGCCACAAGTGGCTATAGCTCATAAGATACACACTATACTACAACAAGATGACTATGGAATTTTCAAGCATTTGCTTTGTATTGTCTACAAAAATTTCCTGGGTAAGCATATCTGCATGTTGTATTATCACCATGTGACATGTTTAGCCACAGAGCCACCACCACTTTAGTCGTGATACAATGTTCAGTAGTAAACTATAGTTTGCATGGAGGATCATAAGCTCTGAAGTAACCACATGGACAATGCAGTCTGTAGACTGTTTTCTGTTTTGCATTTTAAGTACCTCCATTTATAACCAGGTACCTGTATACTGACTGTAAATGAGTTTCCTTTCATACTGTCTGTTCATGTGACACTCTTATTGTTCATCTAATTGCATGGTGGCAAAATTGCGTTTTGTGTAGTCATAACATGTACAGGGGGACCAACTCCAAGAGGTTTTAATCAATTACAGCACTATCCATGACATGCAGTAGCCGACTGTACTTATAAAAACTCAAAAAATGCTTACAAACTAGACATCCCCAACATGATAGGCTTCTAGATCATCAACATAATTATGTCGCATATAAATGTTAGTTGGAAGTACACCAAAGATGCAAACTGTTACGATATTTTCACTATGCTGTGTTACCATGAGACTTTCATGGTCCTTGCAAGTTTAAAGGCAAAAATTAAACTAACTGCATACTGCTTAACATGCTACAATCCAGTGAGTGGGGAATAGGGTAGCTTTGGAAATAGAGTTGCGCATGCAGCGAAGTTTGCACAATATACAGCAGATTTGGATGCCATTCTGGTGTATGCCAGGAATATTTTAGATTATGGAGGTCTGTTATAGCATGTTAAGCTGTACTTACTGTGCTTTTACCGACAAATTATTAGCTATAGCTTTTAATTAAAGGAGATATATATGCAATATATCTGTTAGTGGTTGATTGCTCTATTAGAGTATTTAGATATTTTGCTATAAGCAGTGACTAATAATAATGGGGGCATGACACCCCTTCTAAAAATAGTCCAAATGCTTCAACAAACCTTCAGGAAAAATTGGTGCTTTTATCTGCTTCGTAATGATTTCCTCAAAATTCAATGCTAAGCTACCCCACTAGCTATACAGTGTGATACTACAATAATATTAAGTTTATCTGATGTTAAGTACAAATCATTAGGTAGGAAGTTCAGCAGTCTAATTGAGCTTGGGAGACAAGAGTGATCATAGCAGTTTAATCTTGCATGTAGGATGATGAACCGGTTAGGATGGCCTTGTGTACATGAGGGTGAGTTAGATATGTTATGAGAAATCAATCGAAACTATATAGTGATTTTGTAAAACATAATGAGGACTGCTCCTGGTCTCTGTTCTAAAGATTCCCAGTTTAATTTGGTTAACATGCATAGATATGACACTATCATAGAGGAAAAAATTTGACTAACTTATCGAAGTGAATAAGGCTTACACTGCTTAAAGGTTCTTAGTTTACTACTTTGCTAAGCTGTAGTTGTACCCAGTTATACTGATAGTAAAATAATATCAGTAACTTTTAGTACATATATGGAAAATAATTGTTTTACTAAGTTTTAAACTCTCAGTAAAACATTAGTGAATGCGGGTGTACTAAAAAGCTACTAAAAGTGTAAATTATTAACTGTTAGCTACATACTGTACCACTCTAGTAAACTAAGAAACTTTCAGCAGTGTTAGCTTGTGCAAATTATCCTGGCATATATTATATAACTTTCAGTATAATAGGCTAGCAAAAGCCAGCATAATAGGACAATTTTCAAGATTTTAAAATTAATTAATATGTGCATAACAATTTCAACTTTTAATGTTACACTTAGCAGTTTCTTGGCTGATTATTTACATTTTGTGGAAATTCACTTAATTTAATACAGCAGTCAAGAAAAGATGATATACTGCTAATTTCTACTGCTGCGTACTGCAGTGGCAGATACAGGGAGGTTGCAATGGTTTCAGCTGGAACCCCCTCTGAAAGTAATTCACACACCCCAAACTTACATACAGTGTATTAACAATTTGTGTGGGTGATAAAATCACCAAGAGTTATGAGAGAGAGATGCCTTGTTTTGTTAAGACAAAATACAACTAATAAGTACAGGGGTCTAGACTCAGGGGTCTAGACTCAGGGGTACCAAGCACTGGATGGACAGTACAGGAGCTCTGGCAAGACTTACACTATTAAATTACAATACAGAAATAATAATTATGGCATGCAGAAAAGTTCAGTTTAGGCAAACTGATAAATCCCAGTCCGGGAAGGGGAGGCTCTAGAATTCAAAATTCTGTATGAGCAAGAGACAGCAATGCGAGCAGCCTGCTCAAACAGTTTGATCCTTGTTAAAGACTACACCAAAACCTCTATAATATGTGTGAAGCTTTTCTGAAAAATTGTAGCTGTAGAAAGCTTTCCTCTGCACTTGTCTGAGGCATGATCAACCATGTTTAATACGTATTTTAGAAAGTTAGTTATTGGATTGTCATTGAAAAATATGTTTTTAGGTCATTTTGAGGGTACATGTACATGTACATAATATTTTAGAAAGTTAGTCAGTCACTATGCAGTTACATGTTTATGCCAGACTGTACCCTAATAATACTACTTAGTTTACCTAGTCATCATGACAGAAATTCAGTCTTTAATTGTTGGTTTTTTAACCATCCTTCATGATTCCTACCATTCATACTCTTCATAATATTTTTATTACACTGTGTATAAAATGTTAATCTGGTGCTTCTAAATATCTTTGCAATAATAAAGAAAATTTCTCTATATATCAAAGTTTATTACATACTGTATATATATATGGATGATAATTATGTCTTGTGTGATTCAAGCTATTTGTGTGATTTCTGAGATAACATAACATAGTTAAATTAACTTGAAACACTAAACATCTTGAGGGCTAAACCACAACAGCTATTGTAGTGCACAATTGTTTTGTTTATATGCCTTCAAAGTTATCTTTCAGCTTCAGTTTCATGTTTACTACAAATTTTTACTATTTACACCATATTATAGTTAACTGCATAACATTTTACAGCTACAGTATAAGGAAAAAGAAGTGAAAACTGTATGGTAGGTTTTAAGTAAGCACAAATACAAATGTATGTATGAATGCGTGTGTGTGTGTGTACATGTGTTATAAAGTCAACAATCTTACTCTTTATGTTAATAATTTTTATATGCATGTGCAGATCTATATGAATCATCATTATACACACAGGTAATGATTTCATTGTCACATTTCAAGTTGCTATTTATTCTGACATCACTGTTACAAGTAGCTGTCTCTACTGTCTACTATGTGAAACCTGATTCTGAGAATAATGAAGGTCACAATACACTACAATATTACCAGCGTACTGGAAAGTTATCTTCTAACACACAACTGCATTTTGTTCCGGGGTCATTCAAATTATGGACACCGCTAATCATAAACAATGTTACAAATTTTTCACTTATTGGCAGCTCAAGTGGTCAGACAACTATATTTTGCAACAACAGCAAGGCGGGTGTTTTACTAACTTACAGTAATGCTATCAAAATAGAGAATGTGGCGATCAAACATTGCGGATATATATATAGTAAATTTTACAAATGGAAATCAAGACCTGTAATAAGTAACCTAATGATTGTAATGTGTGGAAACCTTGTTATTCAGAATTCAACATTTTATTCCAAATCAAAGTTTGGTTTGTCAATACATGATCCCATTGGCTGTTCAAATTTGCTTCAAGTTAGTTCAAATGCAATTTTAATTGACATCCACACTGTGACCAACAATATCAACTTAACGATAATTGATTTTCGTGATATTCCTCCTGCTGATAGATATGTAGTGTCATTTATTCTTGATAATCACTCAAGAAAAATTAATATTATTATGTCTCAAGTGACAATAAGTAACTACCAAGCTATTAGTCTTGAAAGCCGTACTTGCACAGGTGCTAATGTCATTAGAATTTACCAGCTTAATGTGAAAGGTAGTGGTTGGCCAGTAAAAAGTAAAAATGCTGCAATTTTTTTGCAATTCATGATCTTTTGTTCATCAATTCCAAAGCATGGTAACCTTAGTACACACATTGAATTTGATAGCTGTGAATTTACACACTTACACACATATAATTTGGTCTGCATCTATACCAAACAAAGTACTGCTTCACAATATCCAATTTTGATTTACATTATCAATTCAAACTTTCACAATTTAACTAATTCTCACGTTGTGTATAGTAGAATATTGATACCCAGTAAAAGAAAACCACGAATTATATTATTTTTTAGAAACTCAACATTTAAAGAAATTAATACAATTTGTTTAATGGATTTGATAGAAATGCCTGTGATAATTCAAGGACCAACTTATTTCACCAAAATTAGATGTAGTACTATTAATGATGACATTACAAGCAGTTCTTGTATTAAAACAACTAAAGGGATTATTAGGTTTCAAAATTACATAGAATTTTCTTTCATCAAATCAAATGTTTTCTTAAATGTCGAATACATTATACTTGAATGGAACACAGTCGTTAACTTCACATCAAATAAGTTTGAAGAAGGAATAATGTTTCCCAAAAGTACAAAGATATCATTATTTGCTCTGTGCATTTCATTACATTGATACGCTGAATACTCCCAATAGTGTAAGTAAAAGTTATAATAAGAGTGATTATTTGATCATATTTAAAAATAATTCAGGGGGTAAGCTATTCTCTAAAAGACACTGTACATCACATTGTGACTGGATAGAAGACTCAGTTTTTCTAACATCCAACCCTAAGGTGATCAATCAGCAGTTCATTGAATATTATAACAACTCGTTTGATATGAATAATATCAGTAATCGAATGTGTCTTTGCACAGATGCAATGAATTTTGACTGCTTGGTTGATAAATTAGAGCCTATTTATCCTGGCCAAAAATATTCACTAAGACTAATAGTGGAAAGTGTGTCCTCAACGATTTTAGACTTTCAAATTGATGAATCACCGCTTACATCATGTAAAACTCAAACTGAATTTAAAAGATATAATATATTTTGGAACTCCTGTACTACAGTTGAGATCAATATCCAATTTAAGAATCGAAGAAGTTGTGAATTATTTATACGGGGTAGAGTATCAACATCTATAGACATCAATGAATTTAATACATTGAGACATGCATATGATGAGTTGGTTGATGTATATCATATATCAATGATTCCATGCCCTGTTGGGTTTATCTTAAATAATGTAGAAGGATTTTGTCAGTGTGATCCCTTGTTGAAGGGAAATGTAGTATTTATTACTGACTGCAACATTAATGATCAGACTATACTACGTCCTGCTAACAGTTGGATATCTGGTGATACTGTCAATGACTCATACGCATATGATGTGTCACTGGAATGTCCATTTGACTATTGTAAACCTCACCAGTCATACAGCAACTTGGCCACTCCTAACTTGCAGTGTCAGTTTAATCGATGCGGTGTGTTGTGTGGACATTGTCCACCAGGTCACAGTGCCGTGTTTGGTTCATCACAGTGTAAACATTGTTCAAATGTCTACTTGTTGATTATCATTCCCATTGCAATAACAGGAATTGTTCTAGTGTTTCTACTCTTTCTTCTCAACCTCACTGTAACTGATGGCTCTATTACTCCATTTATTTACTATGCAAACATTATCAGCATTAACAGTGCTGTGTTTTTTTCTGAATATCATACACTGTTTACTCAGTTTACATATGTTTTTGTGTCAATTGCAAACCTTGACTTGGGGATTGAAACATGTTTTTATCATGGCATGACTGGATATGCTAAATTATTTCTGCAATTAGTATTTCCTTTCTATCTGCTTTCAATAGCCATCTTGCTCATAGTAGCAAGTCGGTACTCCACTAAAATACAAAGGTTGACTGCACGCAGAGCATTGCCAGTACTAGCTACTCTGTTTATACTGTCCTACACAAAGATCTTACAGACTGTCTGCACAGCCTTGTTCTTCTACAGTTCAGTGACTCACCTTCCTAGTAAACACACCACTGTAATGTGGTCAGTTGATACAAGCATTAAAATTTTTGAAACAAAATTTATTTTACTGTTCGTAGTATGTCTTATCCTTTTCCTACTACTGATGATGTTCAATGTAGTTCTTCTATTCACCAGATATTTGTCTCGTTTTAAGTTCATTAATCACTTCAAACCTCTGTTGGATGCTTATCAAGGTCCATACAAGGACAAATTTTATTTCTGGACTGGTTTACAACTTGTAACCAGAGTCATGTTTTTTGGACTATCAGCTTTGGATAGAAATATTGCTTTAATCCTTGGAGGAATGTTACTTTGTATTATTGCTAGCATGTATGGCTTGCTGCATCCATATGCAAGGAAAGAAAAGAATACTCAAGAAGTTTTATTCTTATTAAACTTGCAAGGATTGTTTTTACTAAAAGCTTTTACAGAGAAATGCAGCATTCCAGTGAACATATTTGTTACTCTGTCACTGTTGCAGTTTGGAATAATACTTGTAAAACAAATTACAGTAAATTTGCCAAAGGATAAGGCTCAAAAACTGATGAACATCTTTCCTTCAAATTGCAAGCTACTTTGCAAAGCTAAGAAAACACAGGTTCATAATTTTGAACTAACAAGTGTAGTACCAGAAAAGAGTATTTACCATGAGTTTCAAGAATCCTTACTTCAAGATTTTTAAGCATAATTATAATAATTTTGGCTGCACATATTAAAGGCATGCACATCCACACAGTAGTATACTGATACATTACCCTGTATATATCAATTGTAGCAAATGTGTGCTTATAAACACATGTAGAAGGAAAAATTATGCATTTTAATTAATTAATTACTTAATTAATTAATTTATTTATAATGTACAAAACTCAGAATTGAGTATGACGTACATGTATGTTGGATCATAGAGATCAAAAAAAGTACTGAAACAAGGGAATAGCTAAAAAGTAGTGAAACACGAGAGGTTGTATGTAGATATTTATACATTTATTTATTGCTTTATGGTGGTAATTACACACCAAAGGTCTGATGGTAACATGTACCAACAGTCATTTTGTACATTACATTACTATACTTATTTACTTAATATGTATATACATATATACAGTTTCTACAGATATACGTAGTTGAGATTTGAGGTGGGTGGACGTGACTGATAGCATCTTGAACAAGGGCACAGATAGTGCAATTGTTATTATCATCAAATTTAGTTAGAAAAGGATCCTAGAGAAATGTTTTCAGTTTTGATTTTAGCAAATGAAATGATAAGCCCAAATTAAGGATGGGCATGGCATTCCAGAGAGTTGGTAATCTATGAAAATAAGAATGTCTTGACACATTATTTAAATGACAATTGAGGAATAATCAGTTTGTTATTGGCGAGGTTATTGGTACCAGATTTGGTGTTAGCAGAACTACAGTTGAAATGGAATAGCTAAAAGTAGAGAAACAAGGGAATAGTTAAATCAAGAGAGGTTGTATGCCTATACCTGCAGATATACTAGTGGACATTTAATTACTATACTTCAGTTTATAACCATGACTGAATTTGCTGGCACTTCCACAAAAGCATGCAGGAATCTAGGAATCAACTTGGTTTGGCCTAATACAAATTCCATAGCAACTTATTGGAAGTGCTTTCAGCCGCTCTGAAGACACTTTTGGGCTTGATTATATCTCACAAATACTGCCAAATCGCCTTGAAGGTATTGTGGTGCTAGTTTTGGGGTGATTTTTTTGGCCAGAAAACACAATTCTTCATGATCCCTAATATGAACCACTACTGTGGTTTATGATTAATTAAAGTGTAAGTATAGCTGTATTATTATGATGATGCACTTTACTAGTCAGAAAGTTGAGGTGGAGTTAACTTACAACCATCCTAGCTACTCTGTATGTTTGTACATGTATGCCTAATTAATTACTGTACTAGTGTTATCTCTACTTTAACTTTTGTGACATTTTGGTTGATTTTGCAATAAAACTCTTGGCTTCAGTAGCCTTCTTTCCTACGGTTGCAATTCTATTTACAGTCTGAAACTTACTTTCGGCTTCAGTAGCCTTAATTCTCTCCTCTAGTTGCAGCAACTAAGTAGGTCCACATTTTCACAGGTGCTACTATGCATAATTAGTGAGATTCCCAACTGTGGCAGAACATCAGTCTCTATTAGGCATGAGGCTATTATACTCCAAAAATTGAGCATTGTGCTTTTGAGCAGTGCTCAAAAGATCACCTATTATGCTTTTGAGCAGTGCTCAAAAGATCACCTATTATGCTTTAGAGAATTGTCCATTATTCCCAACATTGTGCCACCATAATTGGTTAATAATGCCAATTCATTGCTGTATCAGGCCATTTTCATTGATGTTTAAGCTTCAAATAGTCCTGAATTCTTTAGCTGGTTGCTGTATTAGAGTATTTCATTTCAATGTGACTGCTTTATTAGAGTAAATAATATCTAATCAAAAACAGCCAAGCTGTAAAAAAAGGAGTGCGGCCCTTGAAAAGGCTATGGTGAAAAAAGATGTGAAATCCAAGGTGGCGGCCAAGAAATGGCTGTGATGGTAGGTTAATGGTAAAAATTTTAATAACAACAATTCAGGTGAATTTGGTGCCGCTTGGTCAATTGGTACAAAATGCACCTGATTCTGTCAAGTTTTACAGTTCTATTATTCAGCAGGTTGCCAAGTTGGTTACCAACAAAATAGACAAAATAACATTTTTGCATCTAGATCTGTAGGTTATCAAGTTACCTGGTTACCAGTAATGTAGACAAAATTTAAAGTTTTGTAGTTCTATTATTCAGCAGGTTGGTTACCAGCAAAATAGACAAAAATTTGCATCTACATGTAGTCCTGTAAGTTGCCAAGTCACTAGTAATGTAGACAAAAATATGAAGTGTTATGGTTCTTAGACTATTATTCAGCAGGTAATATAACCAAGTTCGTTACCAGTAAAGTATGGAAAAATATAGGTTTCTGCATCTAGTCCTGTAAGTTACCAAGTTACCAGGTTACCAGTAATGTGGACAAAAATACAAATTTTTATGGTTCACTTATTCAGCAGGTTACCAAGTTGGTTACTAGCAAAATAACCAAAAATATAAGTGACCGAATTTGACAAAACAAAGCTTCCACACACATCCACTTTTTTGACTTTGAAGTACCATAACTCAATGTAGGAGTGCGCCATTAGCTTCACATTTTGACCTGGTATTGTACTACACGCTATGGAAGGACTTTGTGAAAATTATAGGCCTATAGCTTGCTGAGTAGTCAAGTTACAACTGGTTAAAGTTAGAAAATTGGATATGTGTGGAAGCCTTGTTTTGTCAAATTCGGTCATTGCATATAGGTTACCAAGTTATCTGGTTACCATAAATCATTATTTCTCTGTATTACTGGTAACCTGGTACATGTATGGTAACCTACAGGACTGGATGCAAAAAAAAATTTATATTTCTGATACTTTACTGGTAACCGACTTGGTAACCTGCTGAATAATAGAACCATAGCACTTTATATACCATAGCACTTTATAATACTGATAATTTGGCAACTTGGTAACCTACAGGACTAGATACAAAACAACTTTATATTTCTGCATAGTTTTATTTTACTGGTAACCGATTTGGTAACCTGCTGAATAATAGTACTATAAAACATTATACCGCTTTGACATCTCAGATCAAAGGAACCACAAGGTTATATTTCACATATTGCCCTGGCCTCAACTGTCTTTGATACTGAGGCAGTTACAAAGCATCAGTTCCCTTTGATTATTTATGTAGAGCAGCTTAAAGGTTTGCATTGTAGGTTGAGTAGAGCTACTTAAAAATTTGCATTGTGGGTTTGAGTTTAACATGTTTTAATTAGTGGCATTGTTGTGAAGCAAAAAAAATTTGAGTGAGTCAGCATTGTATAGTTCAGTTACTAGGCATCACTAAACAATCATTTTTGCAATGTCGGGATTGTTTTCTACACATTACATTTCAACTGCATGAAAAGATGTCTCAAACATTCCCAACCTGCATGTTTAAGTGTTTATTTTAGCACCTTAGGTTACTTTATCCATCCACAAAGTAGTTATTTGGTTTAAAATGGTATCACTACAACCAGTGAAACCCACAATCATTTCTTTTTGTGCCTACAATTTAAACCCACAATCGATGCTTGCAAACCTATTAAGCAAGGTGGTGAATACAGGTTTGTCTTCTCTCACCTATTAGGTAGGTGGTATACATTACTTATACAATGGCCACGAGGGATTTGCCTGATATATATTCCCAAGCCTGAGGGCGTGGCCATATATATCAGGCAAATCCTGAGTGACCATAGTATAATTATTAAATATTTCTCTATACTACAGGTAACTTGATAACCTACAGGACTAGATGCAAAAAACTTTATTTCTGCATACTTTACTGGTAACCAACTTGGTTACCTGCCAAATAATAGAACCATAACACTTTATATAGTTTTGTCTACATTACTGACATTACTGATGTTACCATACTCTAACACTGGGCGGATATATGATTTATACAAGTTGATGAATGTAGCATGGTCGAAATTCTGAAAAGTCTTGTGAATAACTGCTAGTAGTCTGTTAGCTTTCTTGGCAACTGTGGTGGTATGATCGTGAAACTTTAACTGATTGTCAATCATTATTCCCAAGTCCCTTACAACATCACAAGATGTAATAGCAGTGCCATCAATTACATATTCACCAAATCCGTGAGGTTTACTTAAGTGTAACCAATTACTCTTACTAATGTTGAACTTCAGTTGCCATTTCTTAGACCATGCAAAAAGCAAATTTATATCTTGTTGAAGTTGGCAAAAGTCGTCCACAGTCCTGATAGTTCTGAACATCTTCTTGTCATCTGCAAATTGTAAAATGGGACTATTAACTATTAAGGGCATGTCACTAACATATATATTAAATAAAATAGGGCCCAAAACAAAGCCTTGAGGCACTCCACTACTGACACTTGACCAATCTGATGCATGACTGTTCAGTACAACTTTCTACTTCCTTCCCACAAGAAAATTCTTCACCCAGTATTTTGGCGTACGCATTGCACGTTTTAATTAAAATTCTTGAATATCGTCCTATTATGCTGGCATAATGCTTGATGCTTTTGCTAGCCTATTATGCTCGAAATTATGCCAGCATAATTGGCGCAGGCCTACCAGCTAGGATGTGCCTTTTGGGATTCTGATGAGTGCTCACCCTGTCTTTCCTTTTATCTTCATTCAGGCTATTCTTCATCTTCTTCATGCAATGAAACCACATTGACTCGAGGCATTAATTTTCTGTATCAACACTTTCCTTGAGCAGCATATTTAGACACCACAACATTATTTAAAGTGCTTGCGCTACTGTAGAGGTACTGGACACCCGGATTCCTGTAACTTCACAGTAGGTTGGCTCATAACAGTCGAGAGCATACACTATACATCTTAACAATCTATTTACTCAAACATGGATGCCATACCATGGTCTGGCTGTACCATAATGACCACACCTTGGTAGGCTAGAAACTGACACGAAACACTCTAATACAGCACACACCCTAATAGAACAGTCACACGTGTTGATAATGATGGTATTGGGTAGGGTCTATTCTACGGAACGGAATGATGGGTTAAACTACGGAACGGAACGCTTTCCCAAATTGAAGCCTGCAGCTTACCATTGCTATAAAACTGGCCTTACAAGTTATCAACGGACTTCTAGTTGGTGATCAAACATACCTCCAAGAAAGATAGAGATGATTAAAGGATTGATTGTGGGTTCGTGTTAGTCGTTATTAGCAACGAATTTGTAATTGTGGTATTAGCTGTCTCAGTGACTGTTCTCCTCCCTAATATACCAAGCAGCGCTCTTTAATTCATTTATTGATGACTGAGTCGAGTTTGTTGCAGTGGCTCAGATGCCGGATTGGAAGTCAGTTAATTGTTTCTGCTGGTATTGACAAGCTATTCAGAAGGCTAATCAATTTCATCAGTTTCGGAGCACTGTCATAATAAACTAGCCACATCTTCCAGAAACCAGAAAGGTACTGGTGACAGGAAAAGGTTAGTTGATCACAACTTGATTCAGTCTAACTTCAGCATAATAGCTACATGGCTGAGTGAGTGAAGTATCACTTTCAGAGTTTCAGACCACATGTGAAGATTTATGATATTGGATTCATCAAATTTTAGTTGCAATGGACTATGATGGTGATGTTTTTGCTTGTACTCTTTTATACACAATACAGATGACTGTGTTGCCTTGCAACAAGATCTGGACTTGCTAGTCCAATGGTCTCACACTTGGATGATGTCAGTCAATCCTCAAAAATATGAGTTTTTAAAGTGACAAATGAGAAGTCCCATCGTACATACTTTCTACATTGAGAACACACTAATCAAGGAAGTTTTGTCTGCTACCTATCTAGGGGTTTTGATAGCAAGCTGACTTTGAATATCATATTCAGAAGAGCCAACCAAATCAACACCTTCTATATACACAGAATTTTACATCACTGTGTCCCCAAGTTGTGTAAGTGCAATTGTTACAGAAGCATGGTTAGACCTATTGTGGAATATGCATCACCTGTTTGGGATCCCCACAAAAACAAAGCTGAAGCCATCCAGAAGAGAGCTACCAGACTCTGTCAAAATGATTTTTTTGAGATACTCCAATGTTCTGATATGCTGATCTACCTACACTACAACAGGGAAGAGTCAGAGCTAAACTCACAATGATGTACAAGACTATTAATGACCACATTGATATCACTAAAGATTTCTTTATCCATTGTGACCCTCGGTTAAAGGAATGGATATTTTCAACTAATGACAAACAGAACATTGATTCATATAAATTTTTTCTCTTCAGTAATTAAGCTTTGGAACCCACTCCCCCTTATGTAATTAATTCTCCCTCCTTCATTTTGTTTTGTAATAACTTAAGTACATGTGAATTATAATCTTGTGTGACTTCTGCACAGTAAACAAATAAATCCAGTTTTAATGACGAGCTGAATTTTTCTCTAAGTAAAATGAAATCTTACTGCATCTTTAATTGCAAAAATTCTAGCCTCACATACAAGTAGCTATGTACTAAATATAATTAATATATATGTGCTATCATAAAGTAGGTATACTAATTACAAATACACTTGAAGTTAGTGTTTCTGACATATTATAGCTAAAACCAAGGACCTTTTAGACAGCACTGTCAAAGATGATTCAATAACTATCCAAAACCATACTGACTGTCATAATAATCTACTCTATCTTCTCTTGAATGGGAGTGTAACAAATCAAATATTATATCAAATTCATCATGATGTGGGCAACACACATAATTTTTAAATTTGTGTACATATTTTCGAGTGATTCCCAGTCCAGCTGGTCCAATGGGTTCATAAGTTCATGTATTTGTCCTGCTCTCTATGCATGTTAGCTTCTTCGTACATGTGCAGAGAAGTATGTGAAATGTTACACTACAGAAATCCCTGTGGTGGCTATCAACATAGCATACATACATGGGAGTCTTAGGAGATATGGTTGGTCTCGAGTACTGATTAAAGGCTAGCAATTGAAAACAGAAACTTTTCAACTCACTGCTGGCTTTAGTCCAATGCAGTAGTTAATGGATTCAGGCATGCCACTTTATTGATGCTCACAGAATATAGCCTCCTTGGGCACACGGCCCAGTCTGTCAGTATCATTGCTCCACACACTGCATGAAATTCCTTAACTTTTTGACTGAGTTAATTCCACTGACTCTTTCTTGTCTCCTTGCATTCTATGTAGTGTACCTCCAGTGTACAGATGCATAATTGAAACACCGGCCCAGGCCCCAGAGTGTATAAGTAAGCATAAACAACTCACATACTATTAGTAGACATTCCAGTATCCGAGATTTTTAAATAAAAAAATTCTCCGTATATTCCCCAATAGAACCCTGGCACAAAGTAACAACTCGTGTTTAACTTGGGATTGCTCCGTCGTCCGAGCTCCAATGAGAATGAAAATCGCTGTGGGGTTTGTCCACATGCTGATCATCATGAAAATCTTAATTTTATCGTGCGTGTTACATATAAGTAAGTTTTGCGTTGTTTTGTAATCTTTTCAAGCCATGCAATGTATGTAGAATACTTTAAAACTTTTAAAAACGTACTGTTGGGTGGAAGGTAGTCACTAGTGCTTACTTTAAAGTGCGTAGTTACTTCGCTCGGGTTAGCAATTTTCAGCTCCAGAACAATTTTCTGATGGCTGTGTTACCAGCTCAAAAGTATAAACCACTTCAAAGTCGGCCAACAATGCCATAATTGAAACCACAACTCCACCTTAGGTATTGTTGCATCATTGTGGCACCTCCACTTTAGTTGTTTACCTTTATAAGTTGTTAACTTGATGTTTTTACCAACTTGAGATAGCCACTTGCCTATGGGTATACACCATTGTATTGAGAAGTGTGCAGTGGGTGAAACATATTTGCTCACCACAAAGCATACAAAGATCACTGAGATCCGATACTATCTGAAGTTACTCTCATTACATGTACAAACTTGCAGCTAGAAGCAACTATAGTTTCAAGATAGTCCAGATTGCTGATGACTTCCTGATTCAATTGTGCCGTTTTTCCCTTTAAAATGTATGGGGAGCCCCGGAGAAAAAATGTACCTTTTTTCAGTTTTTAAGCACTGTGCATGCCAAAGTAGCTAATTCCAACCCAACAAACTATATATTTCTGAGATCAGCAATCAATACTCTATCTATTGAGCATATAAAAAGCCCATTTTTCCAAAATTTAAAAATCGGGCTGGAATGCCTACTATTAGCCTTGATGAAACAAGCAATGAATTAAATACCCTTCATGATAAATTCATCACTGAGACAGTTAATCTCACAATAAGTACTTCGTTACTAATGACAACCAACAAGAACCCACAATCAGTCCTTTAATTGTTTCTATCTTTCTTGAGAGCATGTTTAATTACCCTCTGAAGGTCCGTCGATAACATGTAAGAGCAGTTTCAGCAACGGTAAACTGCAGGCTTCAATTTGAGAAAGCGTTCCGTTCCGTAGTTTAGTCCATCATTCCGTTCCGTAGAATATTGCAGTATACACTTAGCTTGGTGAGAAAACCAACGTAAGGATTTTCTCATAAAGCTATATGCTGTAATACCATCACTCATCTCTCGCTACAGTACTGTACTTTTTATAGCTTGGATCATTTTACTGAGAATACCAATTCTTAAAAACACTAGTTTATTATGAACTCTTGCTAGCTATAGGAAGAAGCACAGGCTATTCACACTATTAAAGTACTATAAGTAGCAACCACTGTGTTGTACTGTTTGTGTGTGTGTGTGCGTGCGTGTGTGTGCGTGCGTGCGTGCGTGCGTGCGTGCGTGCGTGCGTGCGTGCGTGCGTGCGTGCGTGCGTGCGTGCGTGCGTTCGTGCGTGTGAGTATGTGTTTGCATCCATACTATTTTGTTCATCACAACAGTTAATATAAAAATCCTTTATTTTATAGTTTTATTTTTACTTCTCAATATAGGGAGTGTTGACCATGGGGTAGGTGGGTGGGGTTAACGTCCACGTTGTTAATTTAAGTAGCATTGAAACTTTATGAAATAGCTCAACTAATGGTGCATGTATTTATTGTTCAATCAGCCTGCATTAGTGATTCGCGGACTATAAGATTAATTCTCCGTCCGCCCACGCACGTTAAATGTCACGTTTCTTGATACAGTAGGTCCTACAACTGCTTGGCATGGTTATTTAATACCTTTCCTTCCTCATTATATTCATATTTCGTTGTTTTCTGCAGGCTTCCATCTTCTTAAAGTCAAATTTCTCTTTGATATCTTCAGCCTTGTAAGTGAATGGTTTATCTTTGTTTTTCTTATAAGCATCTTCAATGTGATAGTTCATGAGTACATCATACTCCTCATATTCATTATCTTCATTCAGCCAACTCCATTTAACTTTATCATGCAGCAACTTTGCTTCCCTTAGCCTTGACTCAGTGGCACGAATTTTACCTAAAACCTGTTGTATGTCAACCTTCAAATCAGCAACATCATTACAATCTCCTCTCAACTTAATATAACTGAAATCCCTACCAATTTCGATGGTAATCTACACATGCTTTTGCTTGGCTTTCCTCTTAAGCTCCTCTTTTTGTTATTTGTAAGTTTAGAAATTTCTTCTTTAGCAAAATTCTCATTTGTAAATTACTGTATCATCCATCTCTGAATGTGTCATTTTGTGTAGAGAGCAATCTTCCACACGTGACCTGCAGGTTTCAGTGTATATTGTTAACCATTAATATTGTTCACCATTGTGAACTGTATGTACAGTGAAACCTCATTTAGCGGCCACCTCTTTAATAAGACCACCTCATTATATTGGCCACCTCTAGTAGATCCCAAATATAGCTAAGCAGTACTTTATGACCTCATTCATAAGGCCACCTTGTTATTCAGGCCAAATTTTTGGTTCCACAGCTGGCCATATTAATGAGGTTTCATTGTACTTATGTGAATTTTTATTTTTCATAACTTTTCTTCAGGTTTACTGATGGGCACTATGAAGCATTGTTGACTGGTCCGTACATAATGTGGTGACTTGAAATGCTAAAACAGTACATAGCATGTCTTGTATGTACATGTAATGTGTTGTAATTAGTGCTGAGCGATAGTAAAAGCTTTACTATCACGTTAGTTCCTCATTAAATGTCACGATAGTGAATACTATCCCGATAGTTTGTGAAACACTTTGCTCTTTACAAAGTCTTAGTGGTATAGCTATGATTTGCAGTCATATAGAAAGTTATTTTGCATGCACAGGACATTTGTTAATTAATTGCGTGGGCGGCCGATGAATATGGACTTTTGGTAAAGCTTTTACAGGCCACTCCTTTGTAGGAAAGCTGATAATACCAACTGTAAAACAGTATAGAAGGGTTGTTAATACCATTTTAATTCAGATCTGAGCTTATCATAACTATCACGATAGTGATATCCCTACTATCGCGATAACGATAGTGATTTAATATCGCACTATTGCTCAGCCCTAGTTGTAATGTGTCCACACATCCACACATCTTAGAAATAAATATAAATGTATTCTCTATACTCAGTTCCATTATGCCACTGGGTCATAAGTGGGTTGAGTATGGATCATCCAGGACATTTGGGTCACATTTTGTCCTGGCCAAGTGGATCTCATCCACTGACAGAATATGCAGATCAGATCATGTGTATAAATTACGGTGGAACTTGTTTATTGCCACCTTCACTCAATAAGCAGGTAACAGTGTATAAATTCTCAATTGGAATTAGCTTTTCAAGAGAGGTTGTCTTTCTATACTGGTGGCCATTAAGACAGGTTGTACTGATAGTGTACATACTAGAGATGCAACAATATCCTCCACTTAGTGTCGTTTGATAGTGATGCAATGGAGACTATGTATTGTTGCATTTAAATACTATGCTATTATATTGCAACTCTAGCACGTATTTATAACAGGAATGTTTGTTAACTGTTTAGACATACTGGAGCCACACCCACTCATCTGGATTCTACAAATGGAGTCATACCAACTTGTCAGCATACTTACGTGTTACTCCCATTGTGGTTGGATTGGATGAATATACATGCTGTCATGTGAGACTTGTTACCATGGCGGGCCACTGGAAAACATTTCATAGCTGTTATATTACAGTCATTATTGTACAATTCTTACATTATTGTTGTGAAAAGTGGTTGGCATTCATGTGTCCTCTGTATGTTGTAATTACATGTATAATTTTTGTATGGATCGGGGGTGCTATAAAATGCAATAATGCATGGTGACAATTGGCTAGCTACATGTGCTAATTACTCGCAGCTTCTGTCAACAACAACTGGTAACTGCAGTTGTACTCTGTGTCATTCTTTAAGCCGCGCCCTTAGAGGACAAATTACGTCACGATGGGGGCGAAAAAAACGAACAATGGTATGCAGCACCATCGATTATATCTGTGGGCTATAATCTATGGCAGCACACTTCTTTGTAGCTTTATGCACTGATTAACTACATAGAGCGCCAGTTCATCAATACCCAGTGACCGCAGTTGTGCTCTGCGTCATTCTTTAAATTCCGAGTAAAATTCTTAGAGAGAGCAAATTACGTGGGGGCGACTAAATTCAAATTTCAAACTAGCCATTCTCGAAAACATATGTTTCAATCTAAACGAAACTTTTAGAACAGTTTAAAGGCACATTGCCCTACATGCCAAGCGAGTATTGCGGAAAACAACAATCTGGGTTTTGTATTTGGCCTCTAGGTCGACTGAGGACGACTGAAACTTCGTTTGGTGCTGAAATTACGACTGTAGGATAATCATGTATAGTGAAATCGATGATGTGAATCTTGAGGCGATTGAGTGAATACTGAAGCGATAGCAGGGCAATCAATGTTTGGAATGCACAAAGGAACGCAAGGCATACACCTGCGGTTGCGTCTAACCGCATGCGATAAAAAAAAAAAAAATGAAACTTTCCCTTTGATGTCGGCAATCTCGATCACGAAACAATCGGCATGGATTTGCTTCACTGCTTGTGTGGTAGTTACTAGTGACACGGTGAGTTCAACTCTAGAGTTTCAGAGGGATAGCGTAAGTGGCGGGTGAGTTACAGGACGGCCAAATTTGACAACGTTCGTTCCTGTAAAATCCTCACGTAGTGGTCGCGTCATTTATTGTCTGCGGCGCGCGTTTCTGCTTTACTGGCCGCGCGACTCACTACCGTGAGTCTTGATATATAGGTGGTTGGGGGAAAAGGATATCATCTGTGTTTATTTCTACTAAATTATTAACAATCTTGTACAAATATATCAATTTTGATTCATTTCTTCTCTCTGCACCCTCCTCTGATATAGCCTAGATTACTCGCATGATAGAGCATTTTTGAATCTAAAATGAATGACCCGCTCAAGTGACTTCTCCGCAGCAGGAGTCACAAGTGACAAAGGAGACCAGATGACGCTACGAACCTACTGCCTACGAGGTGATAAAGTGTTAGCTAAATGTACCAAGTTTATTTTCTCGAGTCGATCACACTGGACCTTTGTACGGCAGTGCAGTCTATTTTCTTTGTCAGTCAGTCAGGCGGATCAGTTACAAGCTTACAATTCTGCTAGGAAGACAGGTGGGATTTCGTGCAATACGTGGTATTTGAATTTCCCCGAGTGAAGTGAGTGAACACGTCATCCTGTCAGCATGCAGTGTGCTAGGACTGCAGCACAGGATGTGGACCTGTGGCTAACATAAAATAAGTTGTATTTGCACTAAAATATCGGACTGTGGATGAATTTGTTGCAGTACACTTGTGGCACGTGCGATGATGCTGGACGACTATACCTCCATTGGAATCAGTACTGGAATACAAAGTTTCTTAGCTAGTTATTTAAGTTGTTATATACAACACCGTATGTTGGATAGCCCACCATTGGGTCATTAGCCTTTTTGCAATCATGAACGATTTTGAATGTTTCGTGGGGGCATGCCTGCCCCTCCATCACCTTCTGGCTAGCTACGCCCCTGTTCCCTTTTGGCTCTCTTCGCATCTCATGGACCTGATTTTGAGCTTCATTTGCAGACGTGTCAACTCTCATGCTAGTCTGGAGCCGCCCGTCCCGGTAAGGATCTGGTGAAATACAATACCAAATCATTTCAAAAGGAATTCAATTACTTTTTGCGAAGGGGCGGGCGGCGCCAGATTACTCTCACGCACTAGGCGTGAGTCTCACTCTTCGGCTAGTAACCTCACTGCTTACCTTCTTTTTCTCACTCTTTCAGCTCACGCCTAATCTGTCTTCATAATTAGCCCTGTGCTTAAAGTTGGACAAGCCCTGCGCTTGAAATAAGATTGTTGGAAAGAAGTATCATGCACTTTGTTTCTTCAGGTATAGATTGAGCTGCATCGTACACTGTTGTGCCTTATGTTATTAGGATAGTTATATTCACACTATTTATGTGGGTTTTTTTTGATCTTCGCAAAAACCCTGGAGGCATCCTGAGTTTAGGCCAATGAAACTTGATTACCAGTTTCTCGCTCAGATTTTTGAAAATTTGATGCGGGCGGGCGGTTATTATTCATTATTTTTCCAAAAGCACAACACACATCCAAACATGAAGATTCCTGCCAAAAAACAGTGAGATCTACACTGATTACTCTTGCATTAAATAGCTAAGGTACGTTACTAATCTATAACAAGTGATTTTTCCATTATAGTATAGCTGATTGCTCTATTAGAGTAAAAGTGACCGTTCTATTAGAGTATTTCAATCTGAAATACCAATAATGAAATTCCATGCGGGTGTATCAAAAGCATGCGGGCGATGACGCGAAACTGCTAATCAAGTTTCATTGGCCTTATAGTTGCTGGTAGTACTTCAGGTCTCACTTCTAAAATTGTAAAGAGGTTGGCATCTTTACATTTGAATCTATCCAAATGTGAGCTATTTTGGCCTTCAGGTGACCTTCCTTTCCTGAATTTACTCCCAATATTAAGCTTGTTACTGGCTTAGAACCATTGCTTTCTCCACTTTGGAGTGATGACAACTTCTTCAAGTAGCTTCTTTCTTCTCATTTAGATATGGTGGCTGTAACTCAGGATAAACTGGCTATGTTAGATTACCCTCAAGTAGAACTCCATTTCTTACGTAGTTGCCTCAGTAGCTGCAAAATTATTCACTTGCTCCGAACTGTACCACTGTCTGTTCTGAGGCCTTTTCTTTGTCAATTTGACCATAATCTTTGCACTTGTACATGTCTTAGTCATATCATGCAGTGTAGTCTTTCTGATCACTCTTGGTGCTCTGATCACTCTTGGTGCCAAGCCACTCTACCTTTTTGCTTAGGCGGGTTAGGTTTGCACGAATCTGTCCTTTCTGCTTTAGCTGCCTTTTTGGCTCATGTAATAGTAACCATGATTTAGCTTCAATCCTTCTTTCTATTGATGCAGACCAGCTTAGTTTTCCTTATGAAGGGACTACTGCTGCTGTTTTCTCACACTTTCTCAGTGATTGTTCCATCTCATCAGCATCTCAGCAAGATTTGCAAGCATATTTAATCAACATCATTTGTTGACTTGTATGCGTCTTTCAGTATTCGGAATCAGGCTCATTTGACTGCCCTGGCACATTCCTCTGGTACCAGTAGTGGTTGGCTTAAGGCTATTCCTCGATCCTGTCTTGGATTAGTCATCCCTGGACCTGAATTTGTTGTGGGCTTGCGTCTGTGGCTAGGAGATGCTTTATTTCCTCATTCTCCACTGTGTATGTTCCTCTCACCTATAGATTGGTTTGGTGAATTTCTGTTAGGCTGTTCTCATGCTCTGATGAGAATCCGTCACCATGATTCCCTGATTGACATCCTTTATAATGCTCTATCACAAAATTACCCTGGTGTTCTTAAGGAGCAGCATGCTTCCTATAGTGGTGGCTTACGTCTGGGTGATATCTTCCATCCTGACTTCCCGCATGGTCGCTCTGCCTATTTTGATGCTTTCATATGCATTACTACTCAGCCAGAGTCAGCCTGCTTATATTTACTCATCTACGTACTTCTTGTGCAGGGGCGGCTGTTGTAACTGGAGAGTTGGCCAAGGATGAGAAACATTTGGCAGCTGTAGTGAAGGAGGGAGCAGATTTTATTCCCTTAATAGTGGAAGCTTTTGGTGTCTGGACTTCATTTGCTTTGCAAACGTTAAACATCATTGCTGACCAAATTCCCCCCCCCTTGTAGTGGTGTCCCTCTCAAGTTAGCAAGAAAAAATCTCTTCCAGCAACTGTCTGTTGCCATATGGACTAACAGTGCAAGAATGATCCTCACCAATCAGACATTAGGCTCTGCAGGGGTCTGATGATGACAATCCCCTTTACTTTTAGTTAGTAGTAGTAGTATTAGTAGATGTAGTAGTAATGTAATTGTAGTAGTAGCTAGAGTTAATTTTGCTTTTCTGTGCTTGTTATATCTTTCTTTCTCTTTTTGTATTTTCATGTTGTAGTTTGCAGAGTTTGTAAATGTATAGTACCAACATATATATAGTTCTATTATGCCCATTAAAAAAAACAAAAAAAAGAAACAAAAAAAAAAACATTTCAAAGCACAATTGTCCTCCTGTTGAGGCTTCTTTGGACCCTCTTGTCTACTGTCCCTGTTTCCTAAACAAGTATATAGTAGTAGTGAGAATGCGAGTGAAACATCTTTAGAAAGTAGATTAAAGTTTTACAGTGTATTTATACATACTTATTAAATATTTTGAAATACTTGAATATTGGTACTGTAGTACACAATTGTGACTGAATTTTGGAAAATCACCCAAATGGACGTGCGTGAAATAATTAGAATTTTTATGTTTAGTGGGTTGCTAATAAGAGTAGGACACAGTTTTAAAAATATTTCAAAACTTTTCTTGTAATTTAAGGTATTGAGAATGGCTTACAACCATTAACAAGTAGATTTGCACTATAAAGTTTTTGTGTGATCATTAAATATTTTAGGTGTCAAATATGCCCACATGAGTAATTTTTCCAAAATTTGGTCACAATTTTGGATTTTTAAAGCTTGTCAGCTACCTCTTGCACTTGTCTGTTGCATGCCTGCACTGGCTGTACTTGGCCACACAACATATGTGACTGGATCTACGAAAACCGTTCTTATCGCCCAAGACAGGAAGTTTGATTTTTTCACACAAACACAAAGCTTAATGAATGCACTATCAAGTTTTACTGCCACAGTCGACCAGAGTAAAGTGGTCTGCTTTTGCTGGCTGCTTTTTTAGAGCACAGTGGCGAGCCGTACGAGTGGTCTGGGGTCTTGATGGAGCCCTGGCCAACCTAGAGATGGCTGTGTGTGGCTGTACAGCTCTGTGGTGTTGGACAATGACCTGTGCTGTAAATTTCCTCCAGTTCTGAACTGAATAGCCTATAACTTGCAATTGGCCTGATTCATCCCAGCACGTTTCTTTGCAATGTTTGAACACCATCTTGCCCGCCTTCCACCCTAGCCCTGGCCAGCCCCCGCCTCCCACCCTAGCCCTGGCCAGCCCCCGCCTCTCACCCTAGCCCTGGCCAGCCCCCGCCTCCCACCCTAGCCCTGGCCAACCTGGAGATGGCTGTGTGTGGTTGTACAGCTCCGTGGTGTTGGACAATGACCTGTGCTGTAAATTTCCTTTCATTTTAGCCAGTTCTGAACTGAATAGCCTATAACTTGGCCTGATTCATCCCAGCACGTTTCTTTGCAATGTTTGAACACCATCTTGCCCGCCTTCCAGGGCCCTCGCCTCCCACCCTTCTGGAACTCGCCTTCCGGGGCCCTCGCCTCCCACCCTTCTGGAGCTCGCCTTCCACCCTTCTGGAGCTCACCTTCCAGGGCCCCCACCTCCCACCCTTCTGGAGCTCGCCTGATACAGACAACCTCAGTTTAAAAACTATCTAAAATGGCGGGAAACTTAGCTGTTGACTACTTCTTCAGTGGATGATCAGGAAGGTAAGAAATTTGAAACGTGTGAAAATTTGGTATGCGTACTAAGCTACCACCATTGGCCAGCTACAACACACTGAATATTTAAAACCGACGTTTCTCGATACTTTTAAATGGGCGATAAGATCGGTTTTCCCAGAGACAGTCACATAATATTATAGATATGACAATCGTAACAAATGACACAACCACCTACTCTAGTACCTAGGTGATATTAAATGAATTAGAGTCTGTGGTACACACCCTTCATATTTATTCTGATGATATTATGTCCTTTGGTGTTTTTGTATCCAAATGTAATACACTTATTATTCCAAGAAGGATTGCAGATTTCATGGGAAGCAATCGAGCAGTTATCTAACACTGGTTCCGGGAATTTTGCAAGCTGATATTATCAAAAGCAACATCATGAAGGAGGCTCGAGTAAAAGTGTTGTTCTTGGAAGTTGTTAAAATTAAATAACAAGAATTTAACTTGTTCCATTTTTCTGTTCCTTTGATTCGATATAATTATTCAGGTGGAATAATTGACTATATAGTCTTCATCTACAGGAAATTTTCATCCATTATGATATATCTGACATTTAATTGCAACATCCTCTTATCAACATAGAGGTGGATCCAGAATCTGGCAAATGGGAGGGGCAAAAAAGTTAAGTTGTATTATAGATGGCTGGGGAGAGCAGATTCATTTGTATTTTGAAGCAGTGAATAATCATCACCTCTTAGTGTAGTCTCACTGCTTATTTTTCAATTCTGGTCTTTGTAAAGTCTTAATAAAGTTTTAATACTACAGTAGCAACATGATAATTATTTTTGGAGGTGTTTACTATGCACGAAGGTGCTGGGTGACAGTTTGACAGCTGCTGACTTTAGGAGATCTAGAGTTGTAATAAATGGTAGCTATATCTATGCATATTAATAAGCCTTCCGTTGCTGATGCTGTTTTCCCTGACTAAATATTTGGGAAAAAAATTAATGTTATAAGCTACGTATAATTATTATATTGATTATGGTCTGACATATTTGCTATTTCAATCAAATGTATATGGCTCCTCCACATGAGGGAGGGGAGGGGGGATTTACCCCATATATCCCATTAAATGTTAAGTCTTTATCTCAATTACATCTACCAATCATACATGGTACATTCAACAGAAACAGTGTCACTGTGATGTGGATTGGTTGTAGGTTCCTCAAAACTTGGAGGAAGAGGCTTTCTAACACTGTAAAGCAGTGATACTACATACACCAGTTTCCTGAATGTCTTATTCAAGTAATGTCAACTACTAAATGTGACTGGATTTGACAAAACCATGATTCCACACACATCCAATTCTTCTGAATCAACTTTAGCTGCTTGTAACTTGACCAGTCAATATGTTATGACCTAGAATTTTCACAAACTGTTTTCATTGCACTGGCCAAAATTTGAAAGTGATAGCTTACTCTTTCATGTAGTTATGGTCCTTTAAGGTCACAAATCTGGGTGTGTGTGGAAACCTGGTTTTGTCAAACCTGTCACATATACATATCCATGTCTAGGCAGGAGTCTATATGTTTTTTGAGGTTCAAATTATTCTTTCTGACAATTCTTTTAAATTTACCTATTATTCCCAAATTATTGTTTTGGTTTCTCCCTATCCGTGTTAACATGTGCAGTTAGGAGCAGAGTAAAAAGTAAATATAACAAGCAGAGATAGAGAGCAATAATTGGTAGCTACCAACCTAATATTACGTGTTCAATATTATTGTAATTCACTTTATTTTTGTGCAAACATTTTTTCTAAAAATATTTTCATGAGATTTAGTAAATCACTACTCTATTAGAGTAGTTCAATCTTGTATAAAATTCTTGTGAAAGAAATTTTCGTGCAAATTTTGCATACAAAAATGATTTTACAATGATAAAAGCAAATTATGGTATACTTTGAGCAGTGCTAAAAAAATCAAGCCTTAAAATTATACTTTGAAAACCAAGATTATGCTCAAGGATTGAATGTTATATTAGTATTTCCTGACTGCAAGTGATGGAGCATTCATTTTCTGTAAAGCATGAATAACCAACCAAAAAAAAAAAACAGTAATTAATTTATATATATAATTACATGTTTTTAAGCATAAAAATACAGTAACAACATTGTATATTGTGGTCAATTATGCACATAATTATATTGCATTTGTAAATTTTTGAATAATTATCATTCCTATTATGCTTAATGCTTTTAGTCACTTAACATGCTTTAAATTATGCTGGTATAATAAACCAGTGCCTAGCAAATTGAAAAGCTAAGGCTCTTTATGGTCAGTTTACGAGGGACACTGTTGAACAGGCATGTGAGAGAGCCCAATGACACTGCTTACAGTCTACTAATTTACAAGAGAAATAGAAGATTTGCTTTTTGCAGCTCATGATCAGGAACAAGCTCTGTTGACCAATGCAATTAAAACTCATGTGTATAGACTAGGTCTGCATCAAATAATAGGCTAGTGCAGTCATTCATGTAAATTATATGAAAATATGTTTTGCATGAAAAATTTTATTATGAAAATTTTTTGCACAAAAATGAAGTGAATTACGGTATTCATAATCACTTGTAGTGAAATACTCTAATAGAGCATTCACTGATTAAAACATTTGTAAAAAAATGTTGCTAACCTAAGAGCATAATACAAGCATAATAGAAACACTAATGAGCATAATATAGGTAAAAATTTGGGAAATTCAGTATGGGCAAAATTTGACTCTGGCATCAGGCCTAATAATTTGTCTTTGCGTATTCATACATTGTTTGTAGATGGCACCAAGAGTACAGGTGTACATAACATTAAAAAATAACTGAGAGTGTCCTACTGGAATAGATATCCAAAAGGCACTTAGCTGTATTCACCCAATGTACTTGATCTACAACAACTCAAGAGACAAAAATATTTTTCTCAGCAGAAGTCACTGATGTGCAGTCCCATTGACACCAATCAGCAAGCCTTTCGCTTGACTGCAAAATAAAGTGTTAAAATAAAACAAGAATATTCTAAAGTTTACTGATAACTTGACTCAGTGAGTTTGTAAGCACCATATTGAGAGTTGGACACTCTCTCTTATTTTTCATTATTATGTACCCTTGGTGGCATCTATAGACATTGTCGCATCCTGTACCTCATGATTAAGCAATAAAAAGAAAATATTTCATCCTTGCCATGTCCACATGGGTGTTTATCTGCTCCATGGTTACATGTGACCAAAGAACACATTTGTTTTGCATTTATTTCCTTTTATGTACATGTGCACTACAAAGCATGAAGAGTGGACACTAAATGAGACCAGATTTGGGAAAGGTACCTTTCCCACACATTTTACATGCTGAAAAAATTACATAACACCTGACTCCTTTTCCTGATTAACTTGTTCTTAGTATCAAAATCCAGCCAGATACTGTAGCTATACTCATGGAAAATTATTATTATGCTATGATCAAAAAGTTATGAATCTTTAAAGTTCACAAAATGTATCAATTTTTGTGTGTGAAAAATATCTTTTTGCAAATCCAGTCACATATGTAATTACTAGGCAAACAAACTAAACAAATTACATATAGTACTACTGTATATATTTGCACATGGTAAGTAGCACCAGGAACTAACCCAACATTATAAAGTTACACTCTGTATAGAAATGCAATCAATTAAGGAAAAAAGTATATTAAAGTACCTAACAAAATATTGTAAGTGCCTATAATAAACACATTCAAAGGTTTAATTGCTAACACAAAATCGCAGTTTATGCAAAACAGCTAAATTCAGCAACTAGTATATTGCATCCAGTCTTTTATCATCATCTTCAAAAGCTTCATTTTCAAAAGCTTGATTTTGAACCAAAAATGATGGTTGATTCACAAGCACTATAGAGTATATGTAATTAATAAGTATATACGATTAATAACAACTACAGTTAATAAATCAAACAAGGTATATTGACTGTAATAAATGGTACATCTTGAATGCACATAATGGGTAGGGTACTGGTGGTTTAAAACACATAAAGGTTACCAACAGGTTCAGTATGGGGTATTTGGGACAAATCTTCCCCTTCTACTTTCAATTTACCTAAGTGCTATATATGCATGAATAATGAATAACTATATGGTAAGTAGATCACAAAAATCTGTAATACTTCTGGGAATAATTGAAAAAAAAAATGAAACATACTGTAATTGCATGAAGTGTCCACGATCTTGATGATCAAGAAGGCAAAAACTTTGTAGCATTGCATTATATAATATGCTACAATAGTATATGTATGCCCAACCTATGTGTTAGTACTCCATATTTCAAGCATTATCATACATAGTACATTGGTATAGGAATTTTTCAAGTATAATAAATGACCTTCTGAGCAAAAACCCAACTTGTTTGCATAATTCTGTTTAAGAGATAAATGCCATTGACATACATTGGGTAAAAACGTGTGCTACGTACATAAATATTATATGCAATAATTATTTTAATCACTTCAGTAAACAGTGAAAGAAGACTCAAATTGAATAATCCGATATAGTAGTGGATTCACCACTTCATGGAGTGTAGGAATACACACACCTGTATCTTTGTTTCTTTTATCACACATTATTTATTCAGGTACTTTAGTGTTTTAATCCAGGCTAGATACTTAGGTTTTCAGGTCAACCTTGTTTTTCAATATAAAGTAATTGTTTAAATTGTTCTAAGTCAATTTGTATCTGCTGAATCCAAATCTGATGAGTGCCAGTTGCTAAACCTTGAGCATTTTTCTGTAAATAGAATCAAAAGATAACCCTACTGATTTTTCCATAACTATAGAGCAAGCCATCCACATCAATCCTTTCACATTAGTATTTATAGCTATAAATAGGTAGAATAGGACCTACTAGCTCCTAAAATAAATATCAGTTTCAGTTTCCCTTATAAGGTAATTAATGACATCATTGCTGCATATACATGCATATTATTGTGTTTGTTTGAGCAGAAAAGGAAGGAGATTGGTCACTCCATTTGTGTGCTGTTGAAGAAATGTTACCAAATTTCTTTCCATCTAGTCATGTCAACATGGTCTATACTACCTTCAATCTATGCAGCGATTTCATCCAACACTGTTCATGGCTGATGAGCATGTCATGCATCACCAGATTGGCTTTTAGAATGCCATTTGGTCAGATCTCTTTATTGAGCAACTTACATGCGATATGGTCATCAACCAACAGGCACTGTTGGCTCTACAGTGAATGAACTTACTCTGGCCATTTGGGCACTTTCCCAAAGCACTTGTGCTCAGCTGATGAATGACTTGGAAGCAATGAAAGATGGTGAAGAACAGTATGTTGTGACTTCTCACAAGGAGGAAAGGCATACATCAAAGCTAATGCTACAGATATAATGAAAATACATGAAGCAGTATCAACATGCATTGACATATTTGAAAGTGACAAGTATCCAGTCAACGGTCATATTGACATATTTTCTGGTAGAGTTGTTTGTTGATGATGCAGCAGTGAATGTTTATAATTACATGGAAATACCGGTGGTTAGAATATGAGAGACAGTGGCCAGCTGGATTCCACAAATGGCTGACCAAAACAGTGAAGATCATGGAAGCAGCAACAAGACAGATTACTAAACTTGGAAAGGACATGCATACTGTGGGTACTGAATTCATTTATGCACGTGGCATTGGAATTATGGAATTGTCAAAAGAGACTGGTTCTATAGAGACTTTATTCTCTCATGAATTAGCTTCACACCCAACAGCTCTCATTGATGATAATGGCGAAATGAGAAAGACTAGCAAATATGTGTTAAAGGCCAAGTTGCAGGTGATGTGTGGTGGAATGCAGAATAGGTAACTTCCAAAGGTAGTAATCCTGTATAGCTGTGCTTTGCTTTGGACTGTTCCTGGCCAGCTTCACCAGCAAAAGTGTCTGCCTTCATCAATGCAACAGTGACCAGTATCATGGAAAAATAGAAATCACAACAATTTTACATATGGTTTTTGAAAGATACTACAACATGATTACAAAGTCAGGGTGTTGGACAACACGACAGAAAGGATTAAGTTGTGTTTACAAGTTAACAGAAGGATCGTATTGAAAAGGCTGATGACATTCGCAGATAATCTTTGTATAGGTGACCTATCGACATCACTAAATGAAGTCAAAGACTCATGTCTTAGATTTGTAACTGTACTATATGGCAAGGAACAAGGAACATCATTAAACATGTCAAAATGTGTGCAGACATCTTCAAAAGCAAAATTTGGCAACACAATATACCACCGAAGCTGAGTAGCCTGCCACCCACTATGGCCACATTCAAACTCCCCTGCCAATGTACCCATTTCCAAATAGCATGTGGAAGGCTGCTGACATGTCTTCGCCCCCAGATTTCATTTGTGATGTAATCATCATGGCTTCTGCATTACCTTTGCAAACATGGTATTGTTTAAAATACCGATGCATCTATAATTGCATAGATTTTTGAGTGTCACATTAGATTTTCTTTAAATGCTCAATGTTTCACATCTGGCACTCACCAGATTTGGAATTAGCACAAAAAATTAGTCTAGAAAAAGTTTCAACAATTATTTTATACTATAAAACAAGGTCATCTGAAGTATATAGCCTGGACTATTTCTGTACCATGAAGCAAACGTGAGTTACGTGTATTTATTTACGTTGCAGTAAAACATAACTTTATCGTCGCTGTTTTTAAGCTTGAACAGTCTTCTTGCATGATAGCATGGGTGTATTCAAGTCAAAAATATATACATTGATAAATGCTCCAATTCATGGTGAATAGAATTACCATGTACACAAGTCCCAACTCTGTAGCCTAATGCACTCGAGAGTTATAATCAATTAAACTAGTGCCTGTAATTTTTTTACATATAAGCACTGTACAAATCGATCATTTGCTCTTGTTGCTGTCTATTGCTATAACTCCAAAACCGCTCACCAGAAATGGCTGAAACTTCAACAGTCCATTTGAACATGTTGTTGATTTGCAATATAAATTGTAAATAGGCAGGCAGGCGGGCGGGCGGGCGGGCGGGCAGTAGAAAATTCCATTGGATAATTTTTTTAAATTGCGTAACAATTTATTGGAAGCCTTTACAATAGTACTGAAGGCACTTTTGGGCTTGGTTATACCTAACCAATACTGTTAAGGTGCCAGGATGGAGTTGTGTAGCTGGTTTTTGGGTGAAGTTTTTGCCTAGGAAAACCCAAATCTCTATGATCCCTAATATGATAAAAATAAATATCATTCATTTTGAACTAAAAGTTTTTAATTTCGTGGTTAATAAGAAAAGCTTACCTAATTAGAAAGTATACAGGATGATTTATGGTGGCACCACTTCTGAAATCATTTTGTTTACCCTAAAGAACTACTGTGCCAAATTTGGTGCTTTGGTCCACGGAATTACAATGAAGACCACAAGGAACTAGACTATACCCCATGACAATATTATTTGCAATAGCTTACTACAAAACTCCCTTTTGTTAGCACCTGGACAAAAGACATTGGAAGACCTCAGGAGCACGTATTAAAGAACTGAAACAAAGAGGTACTTGGGTGTATGAATGATGCTCCAATTATCAAAAAAGCAATTGTTTACAGACATACCATTTCTTTTGTTCACTGCTCTACGTTGTAACAGGAAATTCTGGTTCAGTGCAAAATCCTATAATACGTACATACATGAAAGATGAAAAAATTTATTACTAAAGATACATACAAATAGAGTTGACACTATACAAAGTATCAGTCTAAATATTACTGTAACTTGTTTTTTTTTCACTGTAAAATATTTGATTTTTTTTACTTGAACATTTTTGGCCAAAGCAGAGTCAAAATTTTAGCCATTTTAATCCAATTTCTAATCTTAGCTATATATAGCTACTACATACTTCACTTACTACCTTTGATAGTGTAGCTGTAGGCTTTCAACTAAGGCTCATCAAACATCAATATACATAGTTGACAATCTATATTACTACCATTGCTGCAAAGATTGTGGCATTCTAACACAGCAGTCATGTATAAAAATTTGATCAATGTAAACTAAAGGTGTATTAATTATATGGATATATACACTGTACATGAAAGTTTTTATCATAAAACTTTAAATAAAGCAATCTGTGGTATTACACAATTATATTGTGTACCCTGTCCTTTATGTTGTTGGCATTGATATGGACTCTTGTTATTATTGATTTATATCTCAGGTATCATGGTTTCTGATTATGTATACTAGTACAATTAAAAATTATTAATGAAGTACAGTAATAAAATATAGTGAATATGAATGACAGTAGCTATTACAATACAGCTATGTGGAAAATCTCTACTTTTTTATGTCACTACCATTTGTTCATTATTATTATTGCAATTTTAGAATTGTGGAAATTTTGCACTATGTACTTTAAAGTGTTATCTTATAAAATTCAACTTTTACTTATTATGAAATTTTCTGTTTCACAATTAACCTGTTATACAGAGTGCATGTATGTCTAGGACAAAAATAGTGCCTTATAACTTTGTACAAAATGAATTTTAAAAGCACGTAATTGGTCAGTATTATTGTGCATCAACAAGCATAGTCACAACATTAGTTGCTGCAAATTAATTTACAAATCCAGTGGCTGATTAGTCGCCTACCCACAGGCTATTTTAGTCTGCAATTGACAAAGTACATATCAGTTGTATCATGTACTCTCCTTGGGCCTACGACCATCAGTGTTGGGTGCACATATCAAATAAATCACTACATACATAATATATGTTCGTATATAGGTATGTACCTCACGGTGGTCATTCCTTTTCCGTCTCGATGATAGCTTTTTTCTACATCTGTTACACATAGGAGAAAACACATAATATATTATGCATCAATTTTGGGATTAATTCATTGAACTATGGTGTGAGCTGCAGTAATTACTAGTAAGTAGTTACTGGTCATGCTGAATGCATATGTAATATGCAGCCTATAAATACCAGCCATGCATGATGCATTTTTGCAATACTAATTAGCACTCTTTACAGTTCCTATGGATACAAATACATAAACTAACAAGGAAAAAACATCCTGACCACCTGGCAGACTCTTGTAAGCATTCGAGTGTAAATTGGATGGATGGAGGCTTGAGGTTGCCAAGGTCCAGTCATGGATTTTTCTCCTTTCTGCACATATTTAATACACATTGTACGATGTTTAAACAGGCTGTAGGACTATGTGTCCAACAGACCTTCAACAGCTGTACTGTACAGGAGCAGTTCTGGAAAAATTACTGATTAGTTTCCAACTTTACCTACAGGGTAGGGGGAGGATCCATACAGTGGTATTGAAATTAGAACCTGCTATATAGGCTATTTAGTTAAACACAAGTGCAAATCATCTTAAAATGTAAAATCTGCTCATTCTAAGGCTATACAGAGATGTTTAATAATTTATCAACTAATATCGAGCAGTTACAGAGATTATGAAATCAAGAATGATAATTATTTTTCAGAGACACTTACTGCACTTGAAGTTGCAAAAAAGCATTTTGGACTGTTTTGTGATGGAGAAAGTAATTTGATTACTAACAGTTACTTTCATAAACTATCCCCAAGTAGTTTATTACGCTATTTTAGGCTTTAAGTTTGTAAGTGTTTTAATTTTTTTCGATCTGAAAAAGCTGACTGGTTTCTGCAAGAGTACATAATAATAGAGTAGGGAGAAGAGTGTCTAACTTCAGTGGATTCACCAAACTCACTGCGCTCAGACCTTGCGCAATCAACTATAGCCACCAAAGGTGACAAATGGCTTGCTCTATGAAGGAGGTTATAGCACTTCTACTGCTTCAATTAGGAAGTATCAATGGTCTTCTGTTCACTTAAAGGTATTGATTTATTGCTAGAAGTTTTATGGATTGAAGTAGGAGGGTTTGAGCGCAGTGTGTTTGTATGGACTATATTGAGAGTTAGACACTCTCCTCCTTCTTCTATTATTATGTACTCTTGGTTTCTGGAAACCAGTGAAACCCCCTTAGAACCGTGCCTAGTACTGTAAAGCCTCAATAAATAAATAAAACATCACATGCAATTATATTTCATATAACTTAGTGAATAAACATGTAGTAACTTTCTTAGATTTGTCATACTTCTAGCTTTAGTACATACAATCACAAGATTGTCCATATGTTAACAATTACAATGCACCAGTGATGGATGTATGTAGTTTGAGGGATAGGGACGTGCTGTTTATGCTTTTTATTTTACGTCCTATGTTTTAAGCACAGCTCAAGTTTTGCCTACTATGCTCAAAGCTCAACATTTTTGTCTCAGACCCTCAGTTACCATGTTCTGCTAATAAATAGTAAATAATAAGTGGCTGAAGTAGAGACTAAATCTTTGCTTGTCAAAATGCATTTCAAAGAAAAGATCTATAATCTTTTTATATTCTAATAGAATAGTCAGCTGCCTGATTGTTCTATTAAAGTTACTGACTATTCTATTAGAGTAAATCGATCGTTTTCTGTGATGTGTATTTTGACAAGCAAGAATTTATAGCATTGCATAAGTATTCTGCCTTTTATGTTAGCATCATGCTCAATGCTTTCAGGCACCTTTTTACTCATAAATTATGACAGCATATAGGACATCACAACTTTCCAGAAAAAGTAGTGTAATGTGCTTTTGGTGTCATAACTTCATGTAGGTTTGGTCTATTTCATTGACAGTTGGACAAGTGGAGTATATAATGATTGTGATTACACAAACGGAAGTTGAAGCCATACCATGTTTGCACAATGATGTAATAACTGGTTAAAACCAGCATATCACATACTTCACTTTTTCTCCATGTAGGTGTATGAACAACAAAGCTGAATCTTGGTGGGAAAGGAGTTCGGTAATAGCTCCAACTTTATACAAGAGAATTTTTTGATATTTCTATGTTATTGTGAATGAAAGTGAAACACAAAAGCTACCTTTTCTCGACTAAACAGTCATCAATAGTTATGAAATTTGGCGTACACACAGATTGTAACACGTACAAAAAATATACAAGACAGATTTAAAAAAAAAGTCTAGTTAAGAGTTATAGCTTTTGGAACCGGCCTTAACCTTTAATACCATACAAAATGTTTGTGGAATGTGTGTTGGTACCAAACAGGTTTAGCTATATGGTCAAATCACTTCTAGTGGCTTTCCTAACTCCATTGGCCTAAAACTATATATTAGTAAAAGAAAGTTTGTTTATTGGGCTACTACAAGGGAAGACTAAATCATCACTGTAACAGCAGAGGCTTACTTGTTATAAAGCAATGAAGAACAACAACTGGTTTTTTGCAACACCACATTTGACGCTTCGTCTGCCACGTTAATGATGACTTGACTCACGTGAGTTGTATATGGCTTTACTCACTTTTGAATGGTGAGTCAGCCAACGGTTATTCAGAGTAAATAGAAGCAATTGGCAACAAATAATGGTCTAAAGGTATGCAAAGGATTTGTGTGTTTCATAAACTAAAATGTATTTTCATGGCTTGTTTTAATCCTCATGCTTTAGTTGTAGGGTGAATCCCCAGGTACAGTAGCTATCATTTAAATCCTTATTGCATTACAAATAAAATGATGTTGATTGCGTAACCATTGGATAATTACTTTAAAAACTGTTCAAGTGTGAACTATTCTGGCCTCCAGAGACTCTTTCCTTGAATTTCCCTCCAGTATCAACTGAGCTAGTGAAGGTTGGAGCTTTTGGGATCCCCTATTTGGGGAACAGACAACTTTTTGGATCAGTTCTTGTCCTCTCATCTAGTCAAGGTTGTGGCTGCTCAAGATAGCATTGTCATTTTGGAAGACCCTCAAGTTGAGCTTCATCGGTGGAAGCTAAGATCATTCATCTTCTGCACAGAGTACCATTCTTTATATTGCACTCCTTTTTAGAAGAGTTTGATTCTAATTGCTTAGGCTACATTCTACAATGTAGTCTTCCTAATGATTCATGATGCCAAGCAACTTTACCATTTCACTTGGAAGGTCTGGGTCTGCACTTGTCTTGTTCTGCTGCCACAGCCTTTTTGGGTTCATGTAATAGTGTTTGTCTCCTGGCTTCTCATCTTCTATCCCAGAACCTTCATGATTTAGTGTTTCCAAATGACAAACATGCTGTTACTACCTTTGAAGGGTTTTGTTTGATCTCTTAATCCCCCCTGCTACCCAGCAGGACTATAAGCTATTTTAGAACAAAATCAGTATGACCAGTTCTTTGTTTTTTTCAACATCTGACACCGAGCTTGACTCACAGGTCTCTCTCTGACTCATCTGGTGCTAGCAGTAGATTTCCTGGTCCTGAGTTTGTTGTTGGCCTTCGTTTGTGGCTTGGAATTCCTCACTTTCCTATTATTAGGCATGAGGCTATTATGCTCCAATAATTGAGCATTATGCTTTTGAGCAGTGCTCAAAAAAATCACTTATTATGCTTTTGAGAATTGCCCTTTATTCCCAAAATTATTCCACCATAATTGGTTAATAATGCCAGTTTATTGCTGCATCAGGCTATTTTTGTTGATGTTTAAGCTTCAAATAATCTTGAATTCTTTATCTGGTTGCTATATTAGAGTATTTCAATGTGACTGCTTTATTAGAGTAAATCATATTCAGTGACTGCTCTATTAGAGTATCTCGATCTTTTTTAACGGAATTGTGCAATCTGCAGATTTTCCTACTGTTAAAGCTTTATAATCATCTCAAAATGCTAGCATAATTCCTGATTCCCACACATAACTATAATTATGTCTGAAATCATGCCGGCATAATCGCCGCATCCCCACCCATTATGCATGTGCCTTACCTCCATTAGCTAGTTTGGTGATCCCCTTCTGGAATGTTCTCATGGTCCTATGAGAAGTTGTTGCCATGATGCTCTAATTGATGTTGTCTGACATGCTCTGTCCCAGAGTTATCCTGGAGTTTTAAAGGAGCAATGTGTTTCTTATGAAGATCATTCTCGCTCGGGTGATGTGCACCATCCAGATTTTCAGTATGGTTGTCCGGTTTATTTTGATGTGTCAGTTCGTAGCACTACCCAACCTTCTCACATTTCTTCATCTTCTTCTTGTGCTGGGATAGCTGCTGCAGCTGGTGAGTTAGCCAAGGACCAGAGACATAAAGATGTCGTAGAATAGGCAGGGTGTAACTTTATCTCACTTGTTGCAGAAATTTTTGGTGTTCGGTACTATTTGCACTTCAAATCCTTCGTATCATCATTAACCGCACCACAGCCAGAAGTGGTGTGTCAACCAAACAGACTTGTAAACATTTACTACAGCAACGTTTAGTTTTGTTACGGATGAATAATGTCCGTATGATTTTACGGTACTGGGCTTTGCAGTGTGAGGACACTAATTTTCCTTTCACCAAACCCAGTTGTAATTATTCTTGTAGTTTAGTTGTAGAGTAGTTTGCTTTGTAGTTGTAGTTAATTTTGCATTTTGTTTACATTCTTTTGGAAAAAAATGTCTTTAATAATTAAAGTGCTTTGTTTAACAAGTATGCATAGCAATCGATCAAGTTATACAGCATGTCCGGTTTTTATTATGCCTTACACTATAATCACTGGGTCCCTATTGAGGGAGCTGTACATATTATACACTACTGTCTATTATACACTACAACAGTAGTGTATAGTAGGGACCACAATGGAGTGAGCATGGCCCACGGGATAAGATCACCCAAAAACCAGCCTCAATTTTCCCTGATGACAATGAGGCAGTATTGGTTAGGTAAAACTAAGCCCAAATAAGCTTTCAGATTGACCTGAAATGCTTTCAACAAGCTACTACGGAATTAAAAAAAAATTATTTAACAGAATTTTCTACTGACTGACTAAGTAACTGACTGATGCCTTCATACAAGCGTAACTCGATAATGGTTAAGGCTATGGGCTTGATTTTTTCACTGTTCAATGTCGCTTCAGCCCGACAGGTGCCTTTAGGCATACCACAGTATGTACAATGCATTCTTCATGGACTTACCAGTGTCCTCCTTTGTGTCCCATTCATCTTTGCTGACAGAGAAAAATGTCGATTTGGCATTAGCACATGATGGCTTTCCTTCGTAATGGAAATAAGAATGGAAATCGTCCGTATTTGTCATAGCGGCTATTTTGATAGCAGAGGTGCTTTTCAAACAGTTTGTGATTCGTACTGCTGTGCAACGGGTTGAACACAGCCGACAATGAAGCTTAATGGATACTTCGATAATTGATATAACCAGGGCGTGTGTGGCGCCATTTCTTTCAATATGTGTGGATTGCATAGGTGCCTTTCAAACAGTTCTCGATTCGAAATGCTGCATGATGGGTTGAACAAAGCTGACAACGAAGCGTAATGTATACTTCACTATTCAGACGATAATTGAGGCACATGGTGCCATTTCAGATGCGAAACGTGTGGGTTTACCACTCATAATAATTATTTACAAAAAAGGTTAACAAACAAGTAGACAGAAAAAATTGGAATTTTCCTTCTTGAGCACAGTAGGGATATAACACTTCTTATTGTTTTACTGTGATTTAATATCGTGCACTACTCCAGCTTGTTTCAGTACTTTTTATCGATGTGTTATGGTCCCTACTCTAGTTGAAAATTCCAAATTTTTCTGTGTACTTGTACTAATACTATGAATATACATTATTTGTATGCAAAATTTTATTTATTTTTCATTGATAACAAGCATTTTGGAGATATTCACTGTAAAATACACAGTGTAATAGAAATTCAATATGAAAATGTATACTCATGAAAGACCATTTGTGTAAGTTAAAAAATTGTGTTATGATAATAAATTTAGTAATTTTCCTAGGTTTCTGGAAGGTAATTTAAGGCCAGTATCTAATCTTAGAACATTATATTCATATATACACACATGTACTACCATTCCAGCAAATTTTATAATGTTTGGGGGCTTATACAAAAGGATTGAAGTAGAAAACTATTACAAGAATTAATTATCACTTATGAAATCATCATTTTTAATTTTTTAATATTGGAAGAAGATTTATTTTGAAAATTATAGAAAGGATTTTAGGTTCTGAAATTACTGAAAATTAGGTAGGAGGCTTTCAGTAATAAGCTGATTGTGGCTTGACAAAACAAAAGCAAATTGTGATGAGCTGAGCACAGGAACTATAGACTGATACACCACATTTGGATGGTGTCCTTTGTGTAAACATTCAAATCTTGTATGGATTATACCATGCACAGTCAGAAAACACTAATATTGATCATCAGTCTTTCAACTTTAATAACATTTGTGACCCTATAAATTTAATGTAAAGATATATTATAGTTTAATTTCTAATAATCACTCATTAGTTCTTATTTATAGTAACCACACTCACTATAGTTGGTTCACATTCACTTGAGACAGTACATCAAAGAAGTGAACATGTATCACTTCTAATGGTTTTGTACAGGAACAAGCATGTTTTCATGTTGTAAACATGCTGAATTGTCCATACTATAGTATGTATAAGTTGAGCTGGATCCTAAAAATTAAAAGTGTATTTTCTCAAGAGAGTTAACATTTCAGCCACCAGATGATTAGTGGTGACAGCAAAGGTGTCAAAAACAGACATGTGTGGTTGACCCCATTACAAGTTTGGGAAAATGATGTAATGGATAGTGCACCTTTATGGGAAATTTATGGTGAAAGTTTTGATTGGGTGTAAGAATTATGTCAGACATTTGAACCAGACATGGGTCAAGCACTTAGTTCAAGGGCTTGAAGCAGTTTTCAAACACCAGTAAAAGTGCTTAAGTACAAGCTCAAGCACAAGTGCTGCAATTAAGTAAATACTTCAAGTACAAAATAAAGTATTATAAAAGCGCTTGATATAATTACTTAAATTCATTTCATTAACAAATGTCAACATATGTAATGGTGCATGCAGTCATGTATCTATTGTTTTAAGTATTTATTGTTTTAACCCTGGTCGATCCAGATATTGGCTTGATGCAGTGTTTACATCTGGCCGTGAAAATCCCATCCAAACAAACTGGTAAGTCAAAGTGATTAAATACAGAAGGTAGTTTCTTCTCTGCCATTCTGTCTTCAGTACAATGGAAAATGGTTGTTGCCTTACCTTATATATATAATGCAAGAAGCCATAGCAACAAAAGAATAAAATACCATGTCTGCTAGGCTGTGTGTGATAGCACCTTTTGGCTGTTAAATGAGCAGCTCATGCTCATTGAATCAAAGACTTTTGGTAAGAGCTGGCAGTTTTTGTGCTTTAAAAGGGCTGTAAAAGTGCTTAAACGTAAGTAATTAAGTACCAGCACAAGCACAAATGCTTCACAGTAACAAATGCTTGTAAGTATTACAAAGCACTTCAGAAAAAGTGCTTAAAGTGCTAATAAGCACACGTGCTTAAGGCTTGACCCATGTCTGATTTGAACAAAATTATTTTGAAATATTTTTAGCAGGTCAAGCAGTACTATAAATGAACCAAATTTCAAGGTTGTGTGTAATTGCATCCACGAGTTATTAAATATTTTTGAGCATCCAGCTCAACACATACATACGTACCATAAAATGTATGGAATACTTTTAAACCTCATAACTCACTTGCACTTGCTCATATCAAGGCACATTGATAAACAATTTCAGTGTTTAAAGGGCTTTACAGAGCTACTAAACATTTGGGCAGCTGTCCCATGTAACAAAAGTTGTTAACAAGAAATGAGTGCTCAAGTGAAGGTGAACTGACTATATCTAATCTATTACGATATTGTACATACTGTATGTGACCCAGTCTGGGAAAACTGGGCTTATTGTCTATTTTAAAGTATCAAGAAATGTTGGTTTTAAGTATTTAGTGTGTTGTAGCTTGCCAATGGTTGAAGCTACCTGTACCAACTCTTTACACGTTTTACACCAATTCCCTACCTACCAGAAAATCCACTGTACAAGTAACTAGCAGTTAAATTTCCCACCATTTTAGGTAGTTTTTGAACAGAGGTTGGCTGTATCAGGCAAGCTCCAAATGGGGTGGGAGGTGGGGGACTGAAGGAGGGCCAGAGGCTGTTCAAAGATTTGAAGAAGAAAGTGTTGGGATGAATTAGGCCAAGTTATGGGCCACTCAGGCCACAAAACTGGCTTAAATGAAAGGAAATTCACAGCACAGGTCTTTAGTCAATAGCACAGAGCTGTACAGCTACATACAACCATGCCTAGGCTGACCACAGCTCCATTAAGGCCCCACACCACATGTATGGATCACCACTGGGCTTGGGAAAAGCAGCCAACAAAAGCAGACCACTCAAGTCTAGCTGATTCTGATTGTGAAATTTAATAGTTTATTCATGCAGCTTTGTGTTCTTGGCGAAAAAGTGAATCTGCTGGCATGGGCGATAAGACCAGTTTTCCCAGATCCAGTCACATATGTTTATGCTAAACATACATTTGTATCATTCTTTATAGATACACACCTGCAACAGCAGCATGCAACTATAGTGATACATGCCAGAGATAAAAGAAGTAATACCACTCCTACAATGATTGCAGCATGTAATCGACTAATTGATACAGTATCATGAACAATATCATCAACATCATCACCAGCATCATTGGAAAATCTTGACACTACAGCAAATTATTTTTTAGAATTACATGCAGAAACTACTGTAGCAACATACTGTAATATTTACAATATATATATAATGACAGGATACAGCAAACTATACTTCTATCATAGTGAGCTGCAAAACCATGATGAAAACATCATTGCACATGTACAGGGTACATATATGTACAATGGCGGATCCAGGATGGGACATTTGGGGCAAATGCCCCCCCCCCCCCCCTCACCTTGTAAGTGGAGGAGCCAGCCATAGCTACTTCTAATTCAAATATTATTAAAACTTTATGTTAGGCCAAGATCACTTTATAAACTTCATTAAAATATACACATTTTACTAGCAGTTACAAATTCACTTGAAAACAAAGTGAACCAAAGCCAAAATAACTGAGAAATTGTCACCCAGCACCTTCGTGCGTACTAAGCGCCTCTAAAAATAATTATTGTGTTGTTGTTTTCAGCCTTTTAAGACTTCACAACCATCTACAATGGTAAAAACCAACAGTGAGACACAACAGGTGATTATTTGTTGCTTCAAAAATGTAGCAACTAACAAGAGAATCTGGCTCTCCCCTACCACCTACAACTTAGCCTGCTTGTGCCCCTCCCCTTGCCAGTTCTTGGATCCGCCCCTGATGTACATGTTCATGCAATTCTGCAATAGTTAAACATTAATTAACACCTGGCTTCTTACAATCTAATTTTGTCATTCTTAATTATAATTTTTCATTTAAATCAATGAATCTTAGTGTCAGAAATTACGGGGTATACACATGTCATTATTGACTTAAAGCTAATAATGATGCATTACAATCACCCTAATATGGAGCAAAATTCAAAGAATATGGAGTGAATATTTGTCTAACAGGCAAACAAGATAGCGTACAGTCTGAAACAAGCTTTGGTGAGTACAGCAATGCAATTAAAATTAGTACATTTAAATTTTTTAAATAATATGCATCTCCTATCGATTTCCAATGTGTAGTGCATTGACTACAAAGTACATTATGTGGATTTTGCTGAAATGGTTATAAATATTGGATCAAGAGAAAAATTTAATCATGGGGATTTATTGTTGTAGAACAACAGGATGTTTTGGAATAGCCTCTTTGAAATACTGCATGAATCCAAAAATAATGAAAACCTTTTGAATATTACCTACTCTGTGGTATCCTTGTATTGCAATCCAACCTTTTTTTAATTGCTGTATATTAGAATGTGCTTGCTAGCATCTGAACTGGGGTAGAGATCAACTAGTGTTGTGTTATTGCAAAGTTTAATTCATACGTATTTTTAATTACTAAGGTGAACTTCTCACAATCCACAACATTTATACAGTATAAATACATCAAAAAGCATCAAGTACCTTTAATGCGATCACTATTTATGTAAGAATTGAACTGACTGTTAGTCACGTGAACTTCAATATAGTATTCAGCATTTTCATCTAAATCACTGAAAACGACAAAGCTACTGCTAGTTGTCACAGGAGCAGGAATGGATTGGTGGCTGTTAGCATTCACTGAAGTGAGAACTACCATATAGTAAGGAAATCCATGAGCTTCATTAAGACTTAATGGTGTCCAAGTCACATTAATAGAAGTAGGATTTATTCGATGGGCTTGAATATTATCCGGTAAATTAGTTGGAGGAAGTTCTCTTGTGAAAAATGTAACATAATCTCCCAGTTCTCCTCTTCCCGTAGACGTAAACGACACTACAGTTACTTGATATGGTACACCGGGTTCTAATTTAGAAGAAGAACAATAAAAACATGTTTAGATGTTATCACACTGATAGCATATGAAACACAAAGTTTATTGGTAATTGCTTTGTAATAGAGGGCATCAACAAACTTCACACTTGGTATACTGACTGTATTCTATACAATATAGAGGCCTATTTATTTGATATATCAACTTTTTAAAGCTCAAATGGTTGAAATACTTATAACCTCAAATACTTTGGTTGTGATTTTTGTTTGCTCACGCACTGTTATCTAAAACAGCTTTAGCAACTACTTTTGTTGAGTAGAGTAGTTATAACTCCATTATCTGCTATCTGTATGCATTCTTTAAGCAAATACTGTTGATGTGTATAGATCTGCATGCATACAAGTTATAAATAAATATTTATGCAATTACTGAACTACTACCATTAATCACATTGTAATTGTACTTTTACCAAGATACATATGTAAAATTTTATTCCTTATACAATTCATAGTTGTCATCACAATCTTACTGATGCACTTACTTAAGTGTGTTATGACATATTCCCTGGTACTGTTGCTTAGAATATTACTGACAGATGTAGTACCGTTGTTGTATATGGAATAAATGACTTGATATGCTAAAATAACTCCATTAGGTTGTGCAGGTTCATTCCAAGTAATGAGCATTTCATTGCTGAGTGAACTTCTGGACACATCAAATTCTACAACTCCTGGAACTGTACAATAAATAACAAATGTATACAAGTATGATAACTGGTATTTAATACGTATAACTATTAAAATACCTATACAGTCTCTAGGACATGTCAATGAAATCTGTGACATTAAATGTGACAAAAGTTTGGAAAACCTACACCAGCATGACATGATTACACTATCTGGCTAACAATCTTCACACTAGACTGCGTCTTGGGTCTACTTTTGTGAGACAAACGTCTGTAGACATACATATACGTATTAAGCCTATACATTGTTCTATCAGCCCAACGAAGAGACTTAAGATGATAATAATGTCTTGGAATGGGTTGAAAAGGTACACTAATGTGAAATAAAGTGTATCATTTCCCACCAACTACTATGCACAATAAAATTTATGGTATTTATGTTCTCAGTAATTTCCATTCTACAGTTTGTTAGCATGCTGCAACTGGACAAACATTTTCACCAATGTTTCACACTTGACAGTGGAGCATTTGCCAAAGTATTTTGGCCAATGAAAATTTTTTGCAATTCACTAAAGTTTTATGCTGCAACATTTTGTTTTTATGGTATTAGCACACAGTAACATTATCTTGCTTCATGAGTGTTGTTGGACCTCACAAAGGGGTGAAGGTGGGGTGGTACAGTGGGGTTCAAAATCTACAAGTATCATAATAGTGAGCTCTGGACCAAATTGCATGCTGCTGGGGACTGCACTGCCATATAAATTTTCTGGTCCCATCAAATACTATACTAGGGAATAGATTTCTACTAAGTACAATAGTACTGTATATTAGGGATCATGAAGGTTTGCACCTTTCTGGCTAAACGTATCACCCCAAAACCAGCCTCACAATGCCTTCATGGTACCTTGGTAGTATTGGTGAGGCATATGCAAGCCTAAAAGTGTCTACAAAGCAGTTTAGAATGCTGCTACAGAATCTCAAACATTTTTATATAGCAGAACTGACTGACTGACTGACTGCCTGCCTGCCCGCCCGCCCGCCCGCCCACCCGCCTGCCTGATGCTTTCAGACAAGTGCAACATGACAACTACTGTACTAACTTAATTTTGCACTGTTCAATGTCACTTTAGCCTGAGAGGTGCCTTTTTGCATACTTATTAAATTATTTATTTATTCATTTCGGCTTTACAGCACAAGTGCTGTAGGTCTGTAGGATTGCAGTGGCAGATTTAGGGGGGTTTCAAGGTTTCCACGGAAACCCCTTTGAAAAATGATTGCATAACAATTAAATGTTTTAATTATTGCGGCGTGTGTCTCGATCGAGATACTCTAATAGAGCAGTCACAGTAGCTACTAAAGTAGTGTGTAGGAAGTTATTTAATATATTTTATATACTGTTACTAGGCTGTGACCTTTTTTTTTTTTTTTTGGTCTCACCTTACCAAACCCGACGATGTAGTGCAAGCTTTTGCGTATCTCATGTCAGTATATATCTCCACCTTCTAAACTGGAAACCCCCTTTATAAATTCCTAGATCTGACACTGGATTGGTGCTTGTTTAAAGATGCTATATTAATTAAATAAGTAGGTTCAAAAAGTTATATACAGAGAGGAGAAAAATCCATTACTGGACCTAGGCAGCCTTGAGCCTGCAGGCATACCATAATACATACAATGCACGCATCATGGACTTAACTTTTGTCCTCCTTTGTATCCCATTTCCTTTTGATGATAGCCCAAGGTGTCAATTTACAGTTGCATGGAATAATTGATTGCAGAGACACTTCTCCTGCTGTTCTTCTTCTTTAGCACTGTGTAATAGCCTGAGAATAGTTGAAAGTGAAGTGTAATGGCCACTTCACATTTAATTCAGTAACTGATAGCTCCGATGAAAACATTAACTCTGGTGCCATCCTTTCTTTAGATGTAGTATGCACAGGTTCACCAGTCATATGTAATAATATTACAAAAAAGTAAACAAACAGTCAAGTATGTAAGGAAAAATTAGAAATTTTATTAGGGATAATAGAAAAAAGGTAGGGAAACAAGGTACACACCTGCAGATATACTAGTGGACATTTAATCTGTACAGTAGAGATTAAATGTCCACTAGTATATCTGCAGGTGTAGGAACCTACCTTGTTTCTCTACCTTTTTCTATGATCCCTAATCGAATTTAAAGTCCTAATTCTTAAAATTCCAATCTTTTTATGCCTGTTACTAATATATTGGGTGCATACTACATATAGATTTTATGCATTAGTTCAAATAAAGTTTTTAATTTAAAAATGAAGTAGGGTTCCAGCAATAAAAAGTAGTGAAACAACATCATAAAGCTACAGCTGTATTTGGGAAAGTCTCTACATTGGCATGTTACAGTACATAGCTACCATAGTCTGTTCATGCCACAGTAGGAACTTTCCCACATAGCTACAGTGATGCTACCACCATCCATATCTCTTGTTTCACTACTTTGTATTGCTGGAACCTTACTACATTTGTAGATACTAATATTTTTATTGCACTAGTTTGTTAACTTTTTCATTATAGCATACTCATTAGACCACTTTATAAGAGTACCTCAATTTAACTGTTTTTGGTGAGTGAGCTCTGCAATAGACCAAGGGGTATGGTTCGGTGCCCTGTATTGTTTTGTATAACAAAACTGTACTGATTGTAGCTAGATCACTAAAGAGCCATGGTGAGAAACATGGGTTGCCATGCTCTGATCATGTATGGGTGTGGAATTTTTAGATTGTTGTACCCAGGCAAAACAGGTGACAATTAAAGCTGCAGGTCTTTACTCCTTTTTACAGTAGCTTGAGTGCTTCAAGTATCTAAATACACTCATCTAAAGAAGGTGTTGATATGGAAAAGAGCACCTTCATTATAATCTTGCTGCGTGAAGGAGAAAACTATGTATGTAATTGAAGATAAAAAGAAAGCATATACCATAGGAAGCAGACACTTGTTGGAATCAGAAAAGGTACATACTATATATAAGTGAGTTTGTAATTGTGGCATGAGATGGTGGCAGTGTACTCAGGCATAGCTGGCAGCAGGTAGGCTGGCAGACCAAAAAAATTGAGTTTAGATATTTTATTGTTGGATTTATAAACACACTGGGACTATTCCATGAGGGTGCTTTTCATCATGTATGATTTGTTATGGTGTTTTAAAGATAACATTTTGGTGTAGGCCTCAGGGAATTATGCTCAAAATTTTCATCATTATTCTATTCCAAATTTCTCCAAAAAAGTTATCATTATTACCAAAATGAACTCATTATTCTCAAAATTATTCCCAATTTTAATAAAAAAATATTTTGCAATTTATAATGTTTAGAAAGATTTTGGAGTAGTAATCATCCTGTAATAATAAACAGGAAAGCTATGATTTAACTGGCAAAATGGTTAGTCATTGTTGCAATAGAGTAAAGATCATTCTGCTGACTGTTCTATTAGAGTAGTTGATTGCTCTATTAGAATATCTCTATCTCAACTTATTTGAAATTGTTTATTATGCCAATTTATGCTCTTAATTACTTCAAAATGCCTCAATAATTTCCAATTCTTTTACCCCATTGTTATGCTCAAAACTATGCAGGAATAATTCCTGGACCTCTAATTTGGTGGATGTCATTTTGTTAGGGGAAAACCCTACTAAAAACTAGCATAGTGTCTAATTAGTAAAAGGCATGGTTAACAGATGTTATTAAAGGATTTTACTAAGTACATGCTCTCCTTGGATGCACAATGCACTCCAGTGTGTTTTGATCCTAGAGATGATTTTAGATGAATTGCTTACCAATAGATTACGTAAAGACATGTACAGTGTAGTACACTCTATACCTGACTCTCCTGTTCTAATTTGTGCTGCACTACTTGAGTTGCTTGTTCCTGCTCCATTAGTAGCAGTGATGGTCACTATGACTAATTGATGAGGAGCCAATTCAGTAATACTATAAGATTGTGTCTGTAAGCACACAAAAACAATCATGAATACAAGGGTAATGCAAAGAGAATCATGTACAGTATATAATACTATGTTTTAATGTAAGCTGGGGTAGAATCGATCACCATTGGTCCAAGAGTTAAGAGAACCCAAAGAGACTCATTTTATCATCATCAACCCTTTGTATTAAGGAACATCTACTGTACCTATTTTCAAAATTGCAGATGGTTAGTAATCAATACGGACACTTACCAAGTGAAATGGTCTTTTGTAGTATGGAACTCATGCTTCACATACTAGGAGGCTTTTTATTAAATGTATGAGCTTTAAAAATAATATGTTAATTATAATAATTTTGTGAAGTTTTATTAAGCAGATGTACCTAACATCAAACTCCACATTCTACTGTCAAAGGGGAATATTTCATGATTTTTACAAAAACAGACTAAAAAATCTAGGACTGTGGGTTCTCAAACTTAGTAGTGATAAGATCATATATTTTTGTATAATTTTGTTATAAAAAATGAAGTGCACATATACTGTACCACTCCCTATAGTGCTCTATGTCCATTCATCAGCATACAGTAGTTTATCTTAATATAGATCCTGCCTAACTAACTTACTTAAACATTTAGCGTGTGGAAAGCACCTTTGGATGATGGCTATAGAATATGTAGATGTTATATTCTGATGCATTCAATACAGTTTTTCCTGCTAGATATATAGTAAATTTGAACATTGTATCAGCAGCTTCTAAATAATTGTATAAATTTTAAGGCCCACCATTTTTTCACAGCTTAGCTGTTTTTGTGTGGATAATAATACCGGAATGACTCACAGAGTAATTGTCAGCTATTCTGGATTACATGAGAATTCCAGTTATTCTGATTGTCAGGTTTATTGTCAGCTGTTCTGGATTGCATGGTGTCGAGTACCATGAACACCTCAGGACCAGTCTTGTCTACATTGTGAAGGATGAACCCTTTAGCAGTATAATATGCACCCTTCATAACTAGCTCATAGCACAAGAACTTTGATGACTGTTTTATCAGTCTCATCCAAGAGAGAACCAAGAAGTGAGGATGGTATGGTTGAGCATTTTAATCGAACATTACTCCAGTTGCTTCAGGCATATGTTACCTCAAATAGTGACTGGGAGGTGTACCTTCCCCATGTGCTGTATGCATATTGAACATCATGCCACACCACAACAGGAGCTTCTCCTTACTTATTGCTCTATGGTAGGGACCCACCGACCTTCCAAAGAGAAAAGCAGCTTGCGTTTGATTTTGTCCACACCAACATTGCCCTGGCAGCCCGTAACCAAAAATTACATTATGATCAATACACAAGTACCCCATCCTTTAAACAAGGAGACCCTGTGTGGCTCTCTGTCCCAACTGCAGGCAAATTGGATCCTCGATGGGAGGGGAAATGGGTTGTAAAATCTGTGAAGAGTCCTGTCAGTATTGAAATATATGATAGTAAACGAACTAAGGTCGTGCACACTAACAGACTGAGACACCGTTATATTCCAGACGTGAAAGAATGTGCAACACATGGAGCTGAGGATGCTAATACATGTACTGATACCTGTGCTAAATGGTACTCTCAAAATTGCGACCTTGATCAGAGTGAATGGATAGTGGTGGTCCATATGTGCAGAAAAATTTTACCATTTCTGTAGCAATACGATTAGCTGTTTTGTCCGGAAGGGGTATAGCATCAGCCCATTTAGTGAAATAGTCTTGCAGGATAAGCAGATATAGATTATTGGTGGTTGAGAGCGGGACCTGCAATATATCAACAGCAACCATTTGCCATGGTTGGCCAATCGGCATATTCTGTAGTGGACTTGGAGGTAGGCTAAGTTTGGATTTCTGACAAATAGTGCAGTTCCTGCAATAGCGCTCTACATCCCTTGCCATGCTAACCCAGTAGGCATTCCTACGCAGCCTATCTAAGGTTTTGTCTATGCCTAGATGGCCAGCAGTGGGTATATCATGGCTTAGGGTCAACGCCTCTTGCTGGAATGAAGGTGGAAGAATAGGCAATATTACAGCTCCTTCCAAAGGCTCAAGGGAGTATGTTGGACACAATACACCATCTGCAATTGCCAGCTGTTTCCACAACTGTTTGTACCTACGTAAGATACCTCGATTGAACGTGATATAAAGAGGTACATCAGAGGATTGAAGTCGTGCTTTGTGAACAACAGATATGATGGGGTCCAGCATTTTAGCTTTCTTAAATTCTGGTAGTGAGTAATGTGGTAAAGCTACAGTAAGTGCACACGAAGGTGGTGGCAACCGTGAAAGTGCGTCAGCATTGGTGTTGGCCGAGCCCTTCCGATGCACTATAGTGAAGTCATATTCTTGCATTGCTAGGGTCAACCATTGTAAGGGTTCATGATCAGTGTGAATCTGAAATGACCTTCCCAGGAGATAGTGACGAAATTGTTTAAGGGCAAAGACAATAGCAAGACATTCATGTTGTATGACTCTATAGTTACGCTCTGAGAATGTAAGAGACCGGCTAGCATACGCTATCACATGCCCATACTGCTCTAAGACAGCTCCTAATCCTATGGCCTGGCATCCGTTTGTAGAACAAATGGTTCAGCTTCTTGGTGAAAACAGGGGTATGGAAGAACAGGGCTTTGTACCAAATGAGACTTTAGGGTGTCAAAGGCTTCATTACATGCTAGATCCCAAGTAAAGGGTACATTCTTGTGTGTAAGAGAGTAAAGGGGTCCAGCAATATTTGAAAAATTAAGAATGTAACGTCTATAATAAGAAGCTAGACCAAGGAACTGGCGGACTTCTGATGGATTTGTTAGAGTTGGCCAATCTGTGATATCTTGAACCTTACTGGGGTCAGGCAACATTCACTTGGCTGAAACAATGTGCCCTAGATAGCGCAAACTGGGTAATCCAATGTGGCATTTCATACCCCGAAGTGTTAAGCCAGCATTTTTTAAGCGTTGAAATACAACCTTTAAGTGCTGGGCATGTACCTGAACATTATTTGAGTGGATTAAAATGTCGTCGAGATATATAGTAACAAAGGGCAACCCATGCAAGGTCTTGTCCATAAGACGTTGGAATGAGCTAGGGGTACCTGTCAATCCAAAGGGCATCCTGCAGAACTCGTATAGTCCCATACCAGGGCCCGGGCAGAAAGCTGTTTTCTCCCTATCAGCAACATTAACAGGCAGCTGCCAATACCCGCTCTGTAAGTCAAGCGTCGAAAATATGGTGAACCCAGTAAGTCAGTCTTGCACTTAATCAGAAAGTGGCAAGGGGTACGAATCCTTGGTAGTGCATTTATTCAACTCTCTGTAATCCACACATATTCTCAACTGGCCTGACTTTTTGGGCACAAAAACAGCTGGAGCCATCCAGGGACTTTTGCTACGAACAATAATACCTTACTCTAGCATGGTCTGAATTTGCTGGGTTACTTCACTACGATAATGTGCTGGGACACGCCTGGGTGGGATCCTCACTGAATTGCCTACAGTAGGTATGTAGTGGTGTGTACTATCTGTCATGCCAGGGGTGGTGCAAAACAGTTCTTTATAACCTTCCAACATACATTTAAGCTGGGAGTTAGTACATTTTGGAAGCTCAAACTGAGATGACTTTTTATAATCGGGGATGGCACACTCATCTACAACGTCAACTTCTGGCTCAATAATAAGGGATTGTAACATGCACACATGGGCTTGATTTTGGCAAACATCTTCATATATTGGAATAACTTGGGACAATGCAACAGGATCTGTAGATGGGAGAGGGTCAGGGGATTTCTTACGGACAGCAACTGGGGTTTGACTGAAATCCAGAATTAGTCCATTTTGTTGTAAAAAGTCTATCCCCAGAATCACAGCTGTGACAAGTTTCTTAACAACCACAAAATCATGGAACACATCAAACTCACCCAGCCGTACTTTTGCCCTTATGTGTTTGAGGATTGGCAACTGATCTCCCGAGGCTGTCACAAGACGCAGTGGCCTAGCTTGGGGTGTATCAACAATGTTCTGTATGTTTGATAGTGTATCACACTGCACCAAAGATACTGACGAACCTGAGTCAAGCATAAGATCCACTGTACCACCACCTAACTGTCCCTTTACTATGGTCGCTTGAGATTTAACTACAGCTACTGTAACAATCATAACATCCATCAGGTCAGTGTGAGGGCTTATTGACGGGGACGCCTGTTGCCCAGTGCAGGCGCCCTTGCTCGTTTCCCTGATACCAGCAATTTCTTGATAGGTACCCTGGCTGGCCACAGGTAAAACACAGATGACTCCTGGCAGGGCAATCATGTTGTACATGTCCAAACTGGTTGCAACTAAAACAGTGTGGTCTGTTCCTGGGTAGTGGTTGGTTAGTACTCCTCTGACGTGTTGACAACAATGCTACTTGCTCTGACAAAACTGCCACCTTATCCTTTAGCTGTCGTACCTCTGATGGTTCATTGGTTGGTTCTTCAATAGCAGCAGCAGGTTGAGAATCCACCGCCATCAAAAGCCTTGCACGTGTGACTGCTGCTTCGAGGGTCCTTATTTCTCCGGACGCTCTTAACTGCCGAGTTATAGCTTCTGGCAAGCCAGCTACAAACTGGTGCAACAAAAGTGGGCCTTTAGCTTCTTTATTCAGTGACGGAACGGCCATTTCTAGCAGCTTTTTGAGGTCATGTACGAATACCGATATTGCTTCGCCTGGGCGTAACTTTCTTTGGTGAAACTCATCAAGTGATATGAACCCCATGGGCATCACTGCCGACTGTATCTCCTACTTAGCAATAGTGTAGTCGTCTTGTTGTTCTGTCGTGAGTTCCGGCCAAACAGCCAGTGCCTCCCCTTCTAGCAAGGTTGGTAGCTTCGCTGCTTTCACCGCTGCGTTCTATCCGTTGGCTCTCAAACAGATCTCGAATCGTTGAAACCAATCTGCCGTATCATCACCCGAAAAGGGCTTAGGTAAACTTATATGCTGTTCTGCCATACTGACTAAACTGTCCTCTGCTACCAGTGTAGTCACAGCAACTCGATCTTAATATTGCACACTCACACGTGTTGACACTATCACGTGATACACAATTATGGCCTAATACAATTATAAATTATTGTCACTCTAGTGTTACACACACAATCTTAATTGTGAGTTTATTATATTCTGAAATAATGTGTATATTTTGGAACTCCTACTTAACAAAGTTGTTCAGTAGATGTAAGTCCAACATAGAGATATGTATGCACAGCTCTTATCCTATGTATGTAAGACAGACCAAGATGTATCCGCTATATTGTTGACAATTGAAACCTTATTCAAGCTTTTAAATTTGACAGTCATTGTTATCTATTAATCTATAGTTCTTTCTTCCTAGTCTATTAATTTTCCTTCAAATCTACCAAAACTGTTCTTGTTAACTGTGGCAGAGGAATTCCCTCAAAAGAAAGTATCATGAAAGTAATTTACATGTAGATATTTGCATGAGTGTTTATTTTTTTATGTATGCTTCATGGCTTTGGGGATAAGGTTAGAATTAGACCGAAAGTAGACAGTAGAGCTACTGTAGGTGTGGTGGAAGGGTGGAATGCATAGATAAGAAACTATTATATATGTACATATAGTCTGTTTCTGTACATATGTGTGCACATATGTGAAATCCATGGCAAGCCACTAGTGATTACATCCTGGAGTGTGCAATGTTCGTACCTGCCAACTGCACATGGTCCAGGCTGTTGCCACACCAATTAACTAATACAGGTGTATGTGTGACAGACAAGCACACACATACATACATGTAATATGTACGTATGTAGATGGATACACGCATACTTATTCTTCAAAGAGTAATGTTCAGAATACAGGGTAGGCTGTCTGGTGCAGATGGCTGTGGGCATTTCTGGCTTGAAGTAAGTGAACAATATTTTACTCACCATTTCTCCATTATATGGGATTGTTATTGAAATGCTAGAAACACTGGAATCAAGTTTATATGTGACAGTGTAACTGATCAATACTCCATTAGGTTGTGTTGGAGTTCTCCAGATTACTTGAACTGAGTGACTATCAATTGTAGTGAGTGATAGTATTGCTGGAGGATTAGATCCTGTTGAGGAAAATTTCATGAACAATGTACATGTACAGTATCACACAGGCAATCATACTTTGTTGAGAGGTTGTCACTGTGATAGGATCACTCAAAGCTCCATTAATACTGGTTACAGCATTTACTGTACAATCATAAGTAGTGTATGGACTTAGGCCAGTAATGGCTCCTACTGTAGTATTTCCAGTGATAGCGGCTTGATGCTAAAGAAGATTACACAACATATGTGACCGGATTTGTGAAAAGGTACCTTTTCCACACATTTGACATACCAGCAAACAAAATGTCATAACTGCTGACTCCTTGCACTGATTTACTTTCTGTTTGTATCAAATTGTAACCAACTAATGTAGGCATATCCATGGAAAATTGCAGACACATGCATGCAATGATATAAAGGTTACAATGTTTGGAAGTTGAAAAAATGGGTCAAATTTTATGTGTGAAAAAGGTACCTTTTCGCAAATCCGGTCACATATATTGTGCAACCAGATCTGCCAAAATGAGTCTTATAGCCCTTCCAAAATCCCAATTGTGACTACTCATGTGTTTGGCCTATTACGTTCAAATTTCACCCAGCAATAGGTAGGGGTTTAATGTGACCAAAGTTCAGAGTGCTACCATATTTACAAATCAAGTTATGAGCTGCCAAGTATACACAATTGGAAAGGCTATAAGATCTCTTTTTGCAGATCCAGTCACATATACTGCAAATACATAGCAGTGGTAACAAATCATCATGGTAGATATATATTTTGAAAGCCTACAGAGTAAAAACAACCTAGCAATATTTGTTGCATTGTAATTTGATAAAAACATAAAGATCTGATAATTGTTATTACTACTGTAGACATTGTTTGATCTTTTGTGGTCAATCAACCATGTGCATATATAGAGAGAGAGCACAGAATCAGGATTACAAATCTATTTCATTTCATATTTTTTTTGTGTGTTTGCATTTCATGTTGCCATACTTCAGATTAGTCACTTGTTATAACACTTAAGCAGTACTCACTATATTGCTGTTTCCATCTGAACATTTAATAATGTACCACCTAACATTAAATCGGCGTTGTTCATTTAAAACATCCCAACTAAATGTGATTGTAGTTGCCATAGTGGAAACAACTGTGAAGTTGGTTGTCAAAATTTCTGTATACAAATAATAAGACAACTATTTATTAATGATTCATATCAGTTCTAGCAAAGTACATTATTATTATTATTATGTATCATACAGTTATCGGAATTGTATAGTATAGGATCTCCAAAAATGACGTACGTATGTACCCCCAAAATGTTGCCCATAAAAATTATCTAATCCAATACAGCCAAGCTGCAAAAAAAGTGTGCGGCCCTCAAAAAGGCTATGATGAAAAAAGATGTGAAATCCAAGGTGGTGGCCAAGAAATGGCTGTGATGGTAGGTTAATGGTAAAAATTTTAATAACGACAATCCAGGTGAAGTTGGTGCCGCTTGGCCGGCACTATATGCCAAGCGGCATATATGCCAAGCAGCATGTATTTGGTGCCGCTTATGCAACAAGGACCTGGATCAGCATTGGAGGTGTACAAGATCGAGATACTCTAATAGAGCAATCAGCTGACTACTCTAATAGAACATTCACTGGAAACATGTATTTGGTTCTGTTATGGACTTATGGAATTTTTCCAAAACTTCCTGCACCTATGCATACAATGAAGTGCATTGGTTAAAGGGCTTTGTTCATCTACTTGTGTAGTTAATATGTATGGCAATACTTAATTCAGGTACACAATTTCCATTGAAAATGCTCTCAGATTCAATCTTGTATTGTTCAAATTTCAAAATTTTCCACTTTCAACATTCTTATTCTAACATGCACCTATTCAGTGTTGTGCAATTGTGAGAGGGGTGCATCATGTACTTGGTTGTCTGTACCTACCAAAACTTTTCCATTAGAAAAATGCTTCAGAGAGCCATACCTATAATCTAAAGGCAGTGTATAAAATATCTACAGGTATGAATTTTATGTGGGAAATGTCTCCAAATTGCAGTATTTTAGCATCTATTTTTCAAAATTTTCCTGGGGGGGGGGGGGGGGGGCATGCCCCCAGACCTCCTAGGTCCAGCATGCGAAGCATGCAGGGAAGTGTGCTTTGCACACCTCTACCCAAGAGATTAGTACCTTGAATTAGCCCCCCCCCCCCCCCCCCCCCCCCTTTTGTAAATCCTAGATCCGCCCCTGAGCAAGTAGTTCTGAATGGTGTAACTAGTGAGCAGTGTGAAGTTATCTCTGGCATACCGCAAGGTACAGTACTTGGCCCTTTACTATTTACTTGTTTTATTAACGACCTACCAGCTCTAGTGAATTCTCAGATACGACTCTACGCTGATGATATACTTATTTTAGACCGATTTATTCAAATGAAGACACTTTGGTATTGCAGAGAGACCTTGATGCCATAGTGAGGTGGAGTGAAGACTGGCAAATGTTTTCAACCTTAGCAAATGTGTACACCTCAAGATTACTAACAGGATATTAACAACTAACTCAACATATTTTCTGAAACAACATCAAATTTGTAGATCTAACAGTGCCACTTACCTGGGAGTAACAATAGATGAACACCTGAAATGGACAAACCATATCCAAAATGTTACCTGTAAAGCAAACTCAGCCAATGCCTTTTTGCGACGTAATATTAGCTTTTGCACTCAACAAACTAAGAAGCTGTGTTATCTAGCAATGGTACATCCTATCTTAGAGTATGCATCAACTGTCTGGTCTCCATACACTAACAGTAACATCTGCAAGTTAGAAATGGTCCAACGAAGAGCTGCAAGGTTTATTACAAACAATTATTCACCCTGGGCTAGTGTAACTGAGATACTAGATCACCTGAATCTACCAACTCTTGAACAGTGACGGAACAATTTGAAGCTAGTTATGATGTATAAAATGGTGCATAGACAAGTTCACATCGATAATGGAACCTATTTAATCCCAACAGCAAGCCAAACACGAGGTCACGATCAATGATTTTTGCAGCCACACTCCAGAATTGACTCTTACCTTTACTCTTATTACCCCTCTACAATTAAATCATGGAATAACCTATCTAGCAGTACTGTGGAATCACCTACCTTAAGCACATTTAAACAATGTATTAATTATAGCTAAGTACAATCACTACACTTTATTCTTAATTTAATCTGTTGTACTATATACTCCATATGGAGGTTTCTGTACAGTAAACAAATAATAATAATAATAATATGTAGATAGGTACACATACACACTTTTACGAAAACAATTTCAGTAAACCAGGTGCGCGCCCACAGCTGGCCTTCGGCCGGCTGTGGGTGCGCCTAATTAAAAAAGATAACGACAACAAAGGACCACGGGCTGCATTACAAGTACGTGGCAGTTTATAGTGTCTATTCACAGCAGTGACAACTCTGGAATGGTAAAACTCAAATCATACCTGACTTCCTCCCCAAAGCTCAAACAATTGAATTTTTTTCCTGCCAAGACACCACAATCTGTCACATCTGTTTGAATCAGATGATTGGGAGTCTGGGAATTGTTGTCCCAACAAAATTGTTCCAACAAAAGTAGACTCAATCCATTCTGATCAGCTAAGGTTTGCCACCAACACAGATCAGTTTAAACTTTGCACAGCACAACGACTTAAGATAACATACAGCTAATAAGAAAGTTCGACTCAGTCCTTTGCAAGAAGCTGCACTTACAATTCCATGCTTTTACTGCAACTCACGAAATCGGCGAAAATACGATGTGCCGATTTCTCAATCTAAAAGACTCGTGGCTTCTGATTTGTAGTGGTTCAAATATCAGCACAACAAGCTAAGTACCCTGCAGTAGTAAAGAAATTGTATAGTGAAAGTCAATTTTTTTTATTGGGGACCATACATTAGGGCTGCTCTTGATAGTCCAAGGTAGAAGTTCAATAGAATATTGAAGTATGAGGGCATGACAAGCATATACCTAAAAATATTTGATATGGGGTGATATATGTATAAAATCAATTATGCCAGCAAAGTACCATAGCCATGTTAAACTATCACCTTAATGGGTCGAGGTGGTGTGTGAGCAGGAAGGAGAAATCCAGTGAAAGCAACAGTCTTAAAACAATTTTATCTATATAGAGTGTGTTTCCAAGACTAGATGGTTCCTACCCGGAAGGTTGGACATTCTTTCCAGTTGAGCTTGTTTATAAGTTGCGAGATAGCAGGTAAAGCATTGGGGTCATTCACATTCAAGGGATCAAACTCGCTGGCTGTTGTTTGGAATGGCTGGGCTTGCTGGCCTCATCCCAGGTGTGATATGCTCGGTTTTGTCTTTGTCAATTCTCTCTCTTATATTCTCTCAATCAGCTTGGATGGTATCAGTCATAGTCTTCATTGTATCTTTGGTATGAATAATATCTAAAGGATCGGGATCCTTGAAATGGCCAACAGGTTAGAGAATTGGTGATTAGTTTCTCCTAACCAAATATCATCACACGAATGGGCAACATGTGCCATGCCATTTAAAAAAGTTTGTTTCTTTAATTTATTTTTAAGTGCCGCAGATCGCAAAACATATATTGTCTATATTGTCACCTCAGTAACAATTTATGTTATTATGAATACATACATGTACAACAATGACTGTATCTACACTGCATATGAAACTACAAACATGCGTAATTACATCTACACAAGTGCATGCATATATATATATAATACACATACACGTTGCTTATACAAATACATACACACACATATAACATACATACACATACATATATCAAGACACACAGTAGTGTGTTGTGCGGCCCAAGAAGCCGGCACACCACACCGTGAATATATTTACAGGAAGAAAGTAAACGTGATTTTCACACTTTTGCAGCTCCGTGATTCCTTATCCGATTGAAACCAAAGTTGCTACAGAAGTGCCGTCTAGGTAGGGGAGTCCACATTCTAAATTTGAAGAAAATTGCTCCAGTCATTTCCGCAATACGAGCGGCCAAAGTTTGGGTTTTTTTTCTTCGTTTTTTTCTTCTACTTTTTTTTGCACACTTTGCAAAAGCCACCATAAAACACGAATGCATGCTGCAATCGGGCTGAAATTTGGCATACGTAAAAGGCTCATTAAGGCGAATCTCAGTACCAAGTTTGGTAGGAATCCGATGAATATTGATGGAGTTGTAACCGATTATTTGCGTAAAATAAGGTCGAAGGTCTGTCACGCCCACAGGGTAAACCGCTTGAAGGAATGAGCTGAAAATTGCTATGTAGATGGAGTAACTATCGTAGGAGTGCCTTTTTGTGGTTTGAAAGGAATCCAGTTAAGGGCCATCGAGATATGACACAAAATCCAACCTGTGTAACAATTACGCGATTGATTTTTATGAATTAGCAAGGTTTGGCATTTCAGGATTTGCACCCCAAAAACCTGCTTTCAAAGATTTTATACTTGAAACCTCTTTATCCACATCAAGCATGCCATGTTTCTATACCTTGAATCTGGAATATACTATTGTAATTTAGACTATGGTACAGCTCATTTACAGGGTTACTAAATCACATAGTCACCTGACATGCTCATTTAGTCACCTACACATGTTCATTTAGTAACCCACCCTCAGGCAATTTTTTACGTGAAAAATAATTATAACACGAAAGGTGCACTGGAGTACTTGATAATATTGTAATACAATTCTTCTCTGTGTTCTGCAAATAATTCTGGACAAATAGTAGACTAAGCGACGTATCTACTGTAGCTCTAGCTGTTGCTCTGGTTACCGGTCGAATAATTATTTTTGTGGGCGCTGTAAGGACTTCAGCAAGAAACCGTTCTGCCATTCTGCATTGCTCTTTCACCCCACCCTAATAGTCTGGCTATAAAGGTATGTACTTTAAACCATAGTCTAAATAAGTTAGACACTGCGACCAACGGGAACTAAGCAATTTAGTAACCCCTCTGGCCCTTAGTAGTGCCCTCGCTGCACCGGCTCGGGACGCTACAGCCTCTGGCCATTGGGGTTACTAAATCACTTAGTTCCCTTGGTCTTGGAGTCTAACTATTATTTAACACCCCTGATAAAAATCGTTAATCCCTCTGGGTTTTGCATATTATACTATAAAAGTATGCAAAGTTATTAAGTTTTGTGTGTTGATCATTATGCTCTATGATTTAGCCATCACTTGTGCCAGAAATATTGCCAAAATAACAACTGATAACTATACACTAATAATTTTAAAATCAATCTGTATGCATATCATCCAATTACCTTGCACATTGCCAGTTCTAAACATCCACATTCCTGGTATACCCACATTACTGGTCCTTGTAATGTTGATGATACTAGGAGTTAGTGATTCAGGAATCACAGTAAAATTGACACCATCACCAGCATTAATTCCTGCTAGAGCTTCAGTCCCATAAAGTCCGCTAGATCCACCAGAGTCATCACCAGTAGTCCATTGCATTCTCCCATCAGCATATAGGAATATTACAAATGACTCAACTCCACTAGTGGCTAGTACACACTGGAATGTGTTGGTCTATAATTAGAATTAATAAAATTTTATTTAGGATTAACAAAATCACATGCATAATTGTACTTTTGATAAATTAAAAATGCATATCATCCTCTCTTAATCAAATTGCACATTAAAGGTAATGGGGTGATATATGGTAAAGTAAGCACTAAGACTGTCAATCAGGGTCTCATCTAGCTGTTTATGTTTTGCATTCCTTGTAAAGTATTCCCTGATTTTGTAACCTACATAATAATATGTGCGTGCATATTTGTGCATTATAAAAATTATTATTGCTATGTACCTGTATTTCTAATTTCACCACAATAGACATAATATTATACAGTGGACAAGATTAGCATTTGTGCATTTGTGGTATTTAGGAAGGAATTATCTTTGCAATGTGTGAGCAAAATTAATTGTCATATAGCAATAATACAGCAATAACCAGCTTATTAAAATGATCATTACTTTTTCTGTATTTTGGTTGTAATAGCCAACACCACTCCATGTGACAATTAACAAATTCTGCATTGTTATGCCTGGCAGTATAGAGAAAGCTGTACTTATTTCACTGGTTGCTCTAGCAAGGAGACTAGGATCAGTGGTTTGACGATAGAACACTTGTCCAGTTCCCCTGTTATCAACATCAGCCCAGTATGGTGCTATGATCAGTGGACTTCCAATCAGTGGGAATGACCGAGGAGTACGGACATTATAACTTTCATTGAAGCTAATAATTCCATGGTCGTTTACCTGCATTTATTTGGATAGAATAAAATGATCACTTTTCATTTAAATACAGTAGTGTACTTTTGGTGCACTATTTTCTTGTATAATTTAAAATGTGATTGTAGATATTTAGGTAAAAGAGTTTTGTAAATAAGTAGTTTGCAAGCATTTTTGAAATCATCCAAACTTAATATAATATTATATAGTTCGTTTTATTTTTCTCCTATTTTTCTTTCTTTACCTTTTAGTCTATTATGCTCAGTAATTTTCCAGATCTATTTTATTCTTAGAATTATTAACATATCACAAGCAAGTTCTATGTTGAACTATGCTCAGTACTTGTGGATTGACTGTTCTATACAACAGTAAATTCCACTAATTATATCTTGATCTTTTGTGACATTCTTATTGCAAAATTCTGATAAAATTACACATGTTTTGGCTGCATCATTGTATTTAAAGTTTTGTTTGCTTTAATTTTTCTCAAGTACAAGTGCATTTTATGTTATTTTGCCCAACTATGCCAGTATTTTGCTCCTTGCTTTTGTTTTTCTATTTCATACACCATGTAATAGTTATACCACAGGCACGAGTGCTCTGCCTGATATATACACACAAGCACAAAGGCCACAGGCCCAAGTGCAAGCGTGTATATATAGGCAAAATCTTTATTTGCTATATACCCTTATCTTATATAGAGAACCAAGTATGCTGTGATTGTGGGATTGAATTTTGCCAAACAAACTGTGATTGTGGGATTCAATTTTAATACATCAAACAGTAGTTTGATTTTATTTTTTGTTAATATAGCAATTTCAAAAGACTAGTGTTAATTATGTGCTACATTTACAAAAGTAAATAAAACTACTGTTGATGTATTAAAATTCAATCTCACAATCACAGGTTGTTTGGCAGAATTCAATCCCACAATCACAGCTTGCTTGATTCCCTATATAAAAGAAGAGGATAACAGTATAACATCAAAGAAATCTGATGATTTCTGGATATAGTGTGCACTCCTATTAGGTGTGCAATGTCTCAAGTTAACGAGATATACGCACTGGTGGCAGTGTGTATATCTCATTAAGGCAGTGTGTAACGAGATATATGCACTGCCTTAACGAGATGTATTCACTGGTAGCAGTGCATATATCTCGTTAACATTTTGAGTCAGTGCGATATGTGATATATATGTTTTAATCTGAGGTGTGAAAGTGGCACATATATATATTCCAGTAAATTCAATGCACATCTAAACTAAATCTTTTGTAACTTTTAATTAATACAAATTATAAAAATATTAGCAACATTACCACTTTTACAGCCCTACTTTACATAATTATGTATGTGTTATTGAATTATGAATGCTATAGCATACAGTAATTTAAATTGACAGATATTTGATAACTGTATGTAGTAGTTGTAACATGGGCACGAGTGATTTGCCTGAAATATACACACGAGCATGAGGGTACAGCCCGAGTGCAAGTGTGTATATTTCAGGAAAATCACAAGTGCCCATGTTACAACTAATATATTCCACTTGGGTTAATCACCTGCAAGTGTGCATGGAAACTGTAGGAATGCTTTGCGAGTGTATTTATATGGGACCATGTGAATTTCAATTGTGGATAACGTTGTAAGAGCAACGAAAAGGCACTGCTGAGAGGCCTAACGTAAGTGTATCATCACGAGCATGCAGATCGCTTCGATTGTGGGTATGAAATTAAACACAGGAAGCCCAAATCAACTCATAATGAAGCTCAAAGTACTTACTATACTAGCCATGAATAAACTAAAGCAGTGAATATGTTTACAGCGCTATAATGGCCTAGACAATTAAGCGCCATGCCCAGTCACTATGCGGTTGTGACATCGCGCCAGATGTCAAAACAGCAATGTAAAGACGATTCAACTGCACTAAAGTACTTACTTTACTAGCCATGAATAAACTAAAGTAGTGAATACTATTAACACTAATGGCCAAATCAATTAAGCGCTACACTCAGTGTCTGGACATCGCCACGTGACTATTGAATGCAACATGTTCAATATAAACTAACCTGTGATCTTCTTCATTCAGTAAAACAATGAACTATCTTCTTCCCCAAGTCCATGATCACTTTACACTGATCACTTTACAAAAATTAAAACCCACTATCGATCCTGTTAAGTGTCACTATATTAAAGTAGAGGAGATCACACAGTTTCATCAAAGAAATCAAATGATTTCTGAGAATGCTGGGAATGCATTAATGAGAATAGGAGGTAGTATATACAAGTTATATCCCTCTTAGGAGGGATATAACTTGTATATACTACCTCCTATTATCGTTAATGCATTCCTGAGTACTGATAGCAGTGCTATTATACCACTTATACACCTTCTCTTCCCTTTGAAGTGAGGTGTGAAAGTGGTATATGTAATATTAAATCTCTGTGCACCATTTATGTGCCCAGATTTGCATGAAGGGATCCTATAGCTTTTTCATTTGACTAATGATAACTCCTGATGTGTTTAACCTGTCACCTTAAAATTACACCATGCAATAGAAGTACGTATGTTAGGGATTTATTGTGACCATATTTCATGGTAGTATCATATTCACAAGTAAGTTAACAGTTCTGTCAAGTACATGCACTTTTGCTTGCTATAAGAATCATCTTTGCAGGTGTTAATATGGTCATACAGTACATCATATAAGTACATATACCCAGTATAGTTTTTATATTTTTGGTTGCACAAATCTCTATTCTACATAATAATTTGAAGAATAGTAACTTTTATAGTACAAACAAGTACTTACATAAACGGTGCTGAAAATTTCACCATAGAGTGTAAAACTTTCAGACAGGTGTATTTCTGATGAGCTCCCCTTTCCGCAAATAGACATTGGTAATGTTGTATCATTTTGTACTACTCCATATGGATAAAACTACAAGACAACCAAATATATAGTATGCATCCATAAATGCATTAATACAGTGAGTGTATACGTATGTACCTGAGTATTCTGATTATACAGCCTATGTGTAATGGTGATACCATATGGCTGTAAATCAAAGCATGCATATTTTTGTATATGTACAAACATCAAATTTTCTAATACACAAAGAATTTAGTTTTATTTCAAAGTGAAAATGTCTATACCACATACCTACATTAATATTTGATTGTATACTGTGCCATGTGTGAGAGCTTAAGCTACAAATTTAATACTTCAGGATAATAGAGAAAGTATTAAATTACAAGTACAAACATAAACTAATATACATATGTATATACAGGTAGGGTAACAAATACTTTTTTTAGTATTTCTGTTGGATTAGTTATATATACATATAGCATTTATAATTTACTGGACACTTACCTCTGAAGCACACGTGTTAATTTCTGGCTGACACGTATCTGTTTCTGTATAAATATAAGGAAACATAGTTACACTTTGTAGAAACTGGACTAATCAAGACTCTTGTTAGTTTGTTGTGTGGCCAAGAAAATGATTGTGCACATTTCAAATCAGGAACTATGACCACTACTATAAGTGATTTGTATGTAGTACACTAATTTGACAAATTCAAATTGTCATTTTAAACATCGTCATGTAGACGTAGACAAAAGATTCTTTTAAGTCACCCACTATGAAGCATGGACAAATTTTGCTGTTGAGCACACCCTGATTATTAGGCATTATTTTATTACAAGATTTGTTTTATATATAGCCATACAATTTCATTCTTTGTTCTACCATTTTTTTGCTGTTACCAGATTATCATTTTTTAATTCCTTGTTTATACAGTATATTAATTCTTCCAATGGCAATTTTTTAAAAACATTAGCAACTTGTATGATTAGCTTATATTATAGATCATATATATAATATTTTACTGGATCTGCGAAGAGAGGTCTTATAGCCCTTCCAATTGCATTTACTTGGTAATCCATAACTTGACTTGTGAGTATGGTGCCAGGCTGAAGTTTGGTCGCTTTACACCCCTAACATAGCACTATTCCTGGATGTAATTTTAGGACAATATAATAAGATCACATGATGAGTTATAACTTTTCAAACTGGAAAGGCTATAATGACTCCTTTTCGCAGATCCGGTCACATAATTGACTAAATTTGACAAAACCTGCTTTGATACACAAAAGCCTTGTCAGTATATATATATATATATACCACTTTCACACCTCATTTCAAAGGGAAGAGAAGGTGTATAAGTGGTATAATAGCACTGCTAGCAGTGCTCAGGAATGCAGTAATGAGAATAGGAGGTAGTATATACAAGTTATATCCCTCCTAGGAGTGATATAACTTGTATATACTACCTCCTATTCTCATTAATGCATTCCCAGCATTCTCAGAAAGCATTTGATTTCTTTGATGAAACTGTGTGATCTCCTCTCCTTTAATATAGCAACACTTCACAGGATCGATAGTGGGTTTTAGTTTTTGTAAAGTGAGCCAAGGCATAGATCATGGACTTGGGGAAGAAGATAGTTCATTATTTTACTGAATGAAGAAGGTCACAGGTTAGTTTATATTGAACATGTTACATTCAATAGTCACGTGGCGATGTCCCTCAGACACTGGGTGTAGCGCTTAATTGATTTGGCCATTAGTGTGATGAGAACCATTTAGGTGTTTATCACCAGGAGGCTAATAATGTTCTTGACATGATACTGTATGCTTAGCAGTTGCTGCCCTTTGAATACCAATTGTTACAACAATCAGAATATCAATCAGAAACCATGCATAATAATTTCATACATTATAATTATTTGCATACAAAACTGCAAAGAAACTATAGGCAATAAAATGTCTATAGCTTTTGAGGGGCTATAGGTATGTCCCAAAAACCCTTTGCTCTAATATACCTACTAAGTCTGGAGTACATCCCAATTAATTTTCAAGCTATTCATATTATTTTTGTTACAGTTGAAACTATACTTAATTTCCATTTAACTGGTTATCGGTCTCCATAACAGTTGTAAGTATGATGGATATATGGGAAGTTTGGTGTTATTGCCATAGGGTTGGAGATCTGTTTAATCACATGACTTTGCTGATTGGCTTTCAATATAGACTGCATTGATGTCCTACCTCTTGACAGGTCACGTGATACCACCGAAACCACAAACAGGGATACCAGTGCAAATGCTGCAATTGAAAAAAAACCAAAAAAAAAAACCCAACAAATTAAGAGGCAATGACTTCCCATGTCACCTTAGCTGGCCTAAGGCAGTGACATGTCCCTAGAGCTAAGGGAGTCTTTAGAGGGAGGTGGGGTATGGGAGAGACACGAACTCCTGAAACTTCTTGCACTTGCCGAGTAACACAATGGAGTGAGAGATACTGGTGAGTCCCTTTATACCCTGTCTAGGAATGTGTTTACCTTAGCAACTTGACACCTCCTCTGGAGTCCAAACCCTACCCATAACTTGTTTACCTTCTCAACCAAGCTGTCCTCTCTGGGACAAATGCTTTAAGGAATGTGCAATGTTGAATGCTGCCATAACGACCAGATGGACACCTCATAAGGGAATGTGCTGTGTTGGAAGCATCTTAGCAGGGATGGATGTGTAGTGCTGTTGACCTGCCAGTTAACCCTGTTTAACCTGCTGTTAAACTTGTATTAACTGGTTATCGGTCTCCATAACAGTTGTAAGTATGATGGATATATGGGAAGTTTGGTGTTATTGCCATAGGGTTGGAGACCTGTTTAATCACATGACTTTGCTGATTGGCTTTCAATATAGACTGCATTGATGTCCTACCTCTTGACAGGTCACGTGATACCACTGAAACCACAAACAGGGATACCAGTGCAAATGCTGCAATTGAAAAAAAACCAAAAAAAAAAAAACCAACAAATTAAGAGGCAATGACTTCCCATGTCACCTTAGCTGGCCTAAGGCAGTGACATGTCCCTAGAGCTAAGGGAGTCTTTAGAGGGAGGTGGGGTATGGGAGAGACACAAACTCCAGAAACTTTTTGCACTTGCCGAGTAACACAATGGAGTGAGAGATGCTGGTGAGTCCCTTTATACCCTGTCTAGGAATGTGTTTACCTTAGCAACTTGACACCTCTTCTGGAGTCCAAACCCTAGTTTACCTTCTCAACCAAGCTGTCCTCTCTGGGACAAATGCTTTAAGGAATGCGCAATGTTGAATGCTGCCATAACGACCAGATGGACACCTCATAAGGGAATGTGCTGTGTTGGAAGCATCTTAGCAGGGATGGATGTGTAGTGCTGTTGACCTGCCAGTTAACCCTGTTTAACCTGCTGTTAAACTTGTATTACATTCTATCATAAAAAGAACTTCTTTCTTTACACAAAAATAAAAACACAAAAAAATATTCCTGAAAAGCATAAACACAAGCATAATAGGCAGACAATTGGGGAAATATAATAATTAAATTTGGAGCATAATAGACTCAAGTCTAAGGGCAGCCTCAAGAATTCCTCCAAACAATATTTGTAAGAAAACACAATAGATACACTATAAAGCTGTTGAGAAGATACTTCTGTATGTAATTTACAGTTTAAAGTGGTTTGATGGAGATATGCTTTCCAAACACCTCAACTCTCATACCTTATGTGCAAAATACACTCGTTGGATTGATTGATATCTTGAGCATGGTTTTCCATCTTACACATTGCAATTTCTGAGCTCTTATGTAATTTAATTTCATTTAAAACATCTCAGAAAGGCACAAAACAGTGCTCTGATAGCTGAAAACTTGGAAGAATAACTTAAATAGCACAAGAACGGTGACAAATTTTGCAGAGAAAGTAAAACAAAATTCCACTAAGAGGGACCTCACTCATACATGGGCCAATCTCACTTGTTTTAGCCTTAGGTCTACCTCTAGTGGACCTTACAGGTTGAGGTCTCTGGCTTCCTTATAATGGATAGCAACATAATTACTGAATTAAAAATAATTCATGAAGTACGAAATACACTAAGTTACAGTATTTACAAAGCTAATTATCTAGCTGAAAAGTTTCATTATAACGTACTTGATTTATTGCTTATTTAGTCAGAATGGGATAGTATTAACTACATGGGTGCCTGGTTTTTAGAAGTAGCATAACATCAGCTTGTATTATTTTGATTCCAGTGCTTGTCTCAGTTGTCTGTTACAAACACTGGCATAGACCTCATAATACAGATTTCCCCTTGCAACATTCTTTTGGCTTTTATTAAATGCTATAGCCAACAGTGACTAATTTGCTAAGCCTTTAATCATAAATCAAATGACAACATTCTTATTTAGTAACACACAAAAAAATGTGACCGGATTTGCAAAAAGGGTCTACCAAACACATTCAAATTACCAAATTGGATGATCAATAACTTAAAATTGGAAAAATCTATTTACTTGAAATTTGGTCAGTAGTGAGTGCCAACTTAGCTTAACAAGTGGACAAAATTTCAGGTTTATATGGTAGCAAATCACTAAAGTATGGTCTCCCAAGTTCATAGAATTGGAAGTGTGTGGAAAACCCTTTTCACAAATCTGGTCACATATCATATACTTTACTGTACTGTATGCTGCAAAAATAGTTGCAGTACTATAGTACTGCATGTAAAACTTCATATGTATATATTCTGTACTACTTCACATATTTTACCTTGTGTAGGCTTAAATATCCAAATACCTGGGATGCCCACATTGCTTGTTTTTGCAATGTTTACAATATTAGATGTTCGAGATCCAGGAATGGTTACAAAATTAATCCCATCACCAGCATTAATTCCTGCTAGAGCTTCAGTTCCACCAACTCCATCATCTCCACCAGACAAATCACCAGTAGTCCATTGCATTCTCCCATCAGCATATAGGAACATTACAAATGACTCAACTCCATTAGTGGCTAGTACACACTGGAATGTGTTGGTCTAATACAGTACAATAGTAAAATAACATCACACAATGCCATGAATTAATAACTTCCTACAAAGTTTAGTTTTATTTGCATTTTATTATGTGTTTGCAGATACATGCATACATTATACCAACAAATATTATTCTGAAACAACCATGTTCACTGTTCAGAATGAAGCACTTGTAAGGATAGGCAAACAGAGGAAGATTCATTTCAAAACTGAGCATTCTCTAGAAAATCCAGGCTGGCCAGCTACAATGGTACAGTAACATTCTAGTTGAGCTTAAATTCTGAAGTAACATATGTAATTGTTAATAACTACTAATTCTTTTATTATTTAATTTTTTAATCCATCTAATGCTAATCTCATCAGTTCAGTTGTTGTTGTAGTACTGTACTATGTAGATACATAAAATCAGAAAAGGAAGATCAATAATTGTGGGATACAAAGATCAATAAAAAATGATTTTGTCAGACACAGTTGTTGGAAACTATTAACTACTTGGCAGGGCTTTAGATGCAAATTATGGGATATAGTTATATCTAATCCAAAACAGCCAAGCTGTAAAAAAGTGCAGCCCCAAAGAAGCCATGGTGAAAAAAGATGTGACATCCAACGTGGTGGCCAAGAAATGACTGTGATGGCAGGTTAATGGTAAACATTTTAATAACGACAATTCAGGTTAATTTGGTGCCGCTTGATCTTGGCACCAATTTCACCTGAATTGTCGTTATTAAATTTTTTACCGTTAACCTACCATCACAGCCATTTCTTGGTCACCACATTGGATTTCACATCTTTTTGTATTTGTATACATCAAACTGTGGGCTGTCTTTTTTTTCCATTGCAACTGAAAGAAAAAAGAGTTAAAGTAGATTTTTAATACCTTGATTTTATTAATTATATAAATTTATATAATATTTATTACATGCCAATTCTTCTCTGCAGGATAACTGGTTTGCAGCTGATCTCTTTATTGGCTGAAGCCAAACTCTCTACAGGGTGATTTGTTGCTAGCTGATCTCTCTGCAGAGTGATTTGTTTGTAGCTAATCTCTCAACAGGGTAACTTGGACTCACTACAGTGTTATTTCTTTGTAGCTGAACTCTGGGTTGATTTGTCTAGCTGCTCTCTACATGATGACTTGGTTGTAGCTGAACTTTCTACAAAGTGATTCATTTGTAGCTAAACTCTCTACTGGGTGATTGATCTCTCTACAGAGTGACTTGTTTCTATCTGAGATCTCTCTACACGGTGACTTGTTTTTAACTGATTTTTCTATAAGGTAGCTTGTATGCAGCTGAACTCTCTACAAGGTAGCTGATCTCTCTACAGGATGATTTGGTTGCAGCTGAACTCTATACAGGATGATTTGGTTGTAGCTGAACTCTATACAGGGTGATTTGTTTATAGCTGAACTCCTTATAAGGTAGCTTGTTTGTAGCTGAACTCTCTACAGTATTATTTCTTTGTACCTGAACTCTGTACAGGGTTACTTTGTCTAGCCGATCTCTCTACACGGTGATTTGTTTGTAACTCTCTCCAGGAACTCTCTACTGGTTGATTTGTTTTTTAGCTGAGCTCTCTTCAGGGTGACTTGTTTCTAGCAGATCACTCTATAGGGTAGCTTGTGAACTCTCTACATGATGGTTTTTTTGTAGCTTAAGTCTCTACACAGTGACTTGTTTGCAGCTGAACTCACTTCAGTGTGACTTGTAATGTTCTGAATCTCTATTTGTAGCTGAACTCTATACATGGTAACTAGTTTGTAGCGAAACTGTTTATGTTTGTATCTGAACTCCCTGCAGAATAACTTGCAATGTAGTAGAATTCTATAATGGAGAAACTTATAAACGTAGCTAAATGCTCCATTAGGATGACTGTTCTATTAGAGTATCTCAATCTCGCATTTGGCTACACGTAGTTGACAACTCAGTGGTTTGTAACTTGATTCTTCTGTTCTACTGCAAGGACCTTCTATGATGATTATTGCAGCTACACACTGATTTTAAGTTTATTGCTGTAAGCGGTTTGCCTGGTAGGAGTGAAAATTAATTACGAAGCTCGATCACACAATTATTACACACCTTCGATTTTGAGTCATATATCCATGATGATTATTTAAATTCCTTTCAAACCAATAAAAGGCAATCCTATGATGGTTGGTCTATCCACATATCAATTTTCAACTCATTCCTCAAAGAAATTTACTCTGCAGACATGACAACAAATCAATCTTACTTTACGCAAATAATTGGTCATAATTCATGTGCTTTTCATTGAATTTGCACCAATCTTGGTACTAGAATTTGCCCTTAGACTGCCATTGAGTGTGCTAAGTTTCAGGTTGATTGGTTAATGTGTTTGTGTTTATAGCAATTTTTCAAAGTGTGCAAACGACGAAGAAAAACAAACAAAAAAAGGAAGAAATAAAACAAACGTTTGGCCACTCATATATCGGAACTGGCTGAGGCAATTTTCTTCACATTTGGTATGTGTGGTAGCCTACCTGGCGGGCACCTCTGCAGTGAAACTGGTTCCAATCAGATGAGAGATCATAGAGCTACAAAGGTGTGAAAATCATGTTTTCTTTCTTCCTGTCAATATACAGTACTCACGGTGTGGCGTGCCAGCTTCTTGAGCTGCAAGACACACTACTGTGTGTCTTGATATGAGCAATATTTATTACTTTATACAATAATATTTTTCTTTCATTATTATATTTAAAGGAATGGAAATATAAACCCAAGTTAGCATAATGCACTATACCAATGTAATAGTCCTTGCATAACTATATTAAATAAATTCTATTAGGGATATTTGGCCATAGTTCAGTATAAACATGGTCATTATTTACATGACTTAATAATATAGTATGAGTGTACTGAAATATGCACATTAAAATATTCTACTGAATATCATATGCACCTGTACCTTTTCAGAACTTTGATAGTAATAGCCAACATGATCCCATGTTGCAATTAGCAATCTTGTAATTGTGACAGTGTGAGATGAAGGATAAGCTGCTCTTATTTCATTGGTTGCTCTAGCAAGGAGACTAGGATCAGTGGTCTGACGATAGTAAATATTTCCAAATGCCCTTGTGTCAACATCAGCCCAGTATGGTGCTATGATCTTATCAGTTCCACTCAGTGGTAGAGGAAGTGGAGTATGAACATTATAACGTTTGCTAAAACTGATAACTCCATTATCATTGATCTGTAGGTATTATAATTAAGCAATGCACATTAGCAATGATATATCAAACAGTACAGTAGTACTGTTTATGTAGGGATCGCCCAAAAGTGACGAGCACTGCCAATATTTCTGCCTTTAAAAATCATTGAGAGAAATATTACAGAACAAAAATCGCCTTTGCGGAATAATATTAGTCACATGAAATACAGCATTGAGAACAAGAAAACACTAACCAGTGACCAGATAAAGATTTTTTTTAAATTGCCAAAACTCAAAATTTTGTCTGCCTCACTGCCTCAGTGCCTGACCACATTCGCAAGCCTAGAGGCCAAACAAAGCAGTGCACGGCCATAAATTTACGCCACAATAATAAAATCACCAGTGGGATGTGCCTTTTGGGGTTCTGATGAGTGTAGGCCTTCTGTGCTGTATCTTTTCTTTTATCTTCAATCAGGCTGCTTGTCTTTTTCATCCACAAAGCTATACTAAGGCATTACTTTTCTGTATCAACATTTTCTTTCAACAGCATATATAGATGCCACAGAATTATTTCAGAGCTGGATTTCAGAGAAGCGCTTCAGTCCAGGCACTACCTTAAGAGATATGCTAGCTAGATATCTGCAAGTTTGTGATTGGTATCCTGTTCACAACCACACCAATCAATTAAAGATCTAGATGGTCTAATAGCGATAGAGCAGAGGGATTACACCTTCTTAACAATCTAGCTGTTTACTTAACAGTAAACAAGATGACCTCACCCCTTATTGGTCTAGCTGCACACCCCTTGGCTGGCTTGAGATATATACTCTAATACAACAGTCACTCTAATACAACAATCACATGTTGTATTGTAAATTGTAATAGAACAGTCACAAGTTACACTGTAGCTAGCTGTGCTACAACAAAAATTAAACAAGCTAGAATGTTAATAAAATATCAATCTAAAAATGAAGTAGGGATCTATGAAATAAAAAGTAGTGAAACAAGAGATGAATGATGATATTATAGCATAGCTCAGTGGGAAGTCCCTAATTTCGCATACACATTAGCTATATACATAATTTTGCTCATTGCCAAAGTAGGGACTTCCTACTGAGCTATGCTGTAATACCATCATTCATCTCTTGTTTCACTACTTTTTATTGCATAGATCTCTACTTCATTTTTAAATTAATATTTTTTAAATACTAGTTCAATATTTACATGTACACAGGGTTGTGTGTCATGTAGTCCAAGAAGCTGGCATGCCACACAGTGTGTTATTGACAGAAAGAACAATAATGCAGTATTAATGCACATATAACTCCATGCTGCCTTTACAAAACAAGATGAAGTTCGTTAGGGACATTTTCTCCACCTTCAGTACTTCACATACCAATTTGAGCATAATGTCTACAGATTTGATGCAAACCTTAATTGCTTTGTTTTTATCTTCCTTCATCTGTTCTCTTTTTCACACACAAAAGTTGCTATAAAACACATATGTGATATTTTTTTCCTTGAAATTTGACACACATAAGTGAGTTTAAAGGAAAACCTTGATACCAGGTTTGGTTTGAATATAATAAACAGTCATGAGTTATTAACAACTAGTATGTCGTCACATTTATGGGGCAAACCACTTATGAGCACTTGGGTTTGGTCTCAAGCCAACTATAGCACTTAGTTTCACCTTATGTTATATTTGTCTCTAGGCCACACCTTCATCCTACATCTGTACTGCACTCACCATAGTTCTCCAAATAGTATTTATTATACAGTATGTGTGGTAACAGATTGTAAAAATCATCCATATTTAAGCTTAAAATTACATCTGCACATAACGTTGTTATTCTATAAAACCAACAATTCTGTCACTGGCCATTCCTTAGGTCAACTTTCTGGTAGCTGCATCTTTGTAAGCTTTCAAATGTATCTACATAACTGAGAAGGCACAAGGGAAGCTAAAAGTGATTTCATGCATAATTATGTCAATCCAGCAGAGTAGTGCAGATGTTAATGCATAGACACTTATGTAATTTTTGGCTTTTGACAAGCAGTTACAATCAATATCAGTCTTATTCCACAGTATAGTTGAGCTCAACCTAACACTGTCACCAATACCTGTCCACCAATGTGGAAATATGATGCAGATCCTTGAATCACCTCTAAATTAAAAAAAAATTAAGTATTAGAATCATTATATGCATGGTTGATATTCCAATGTTTATAATTGCATATTTGTGTACATGTACATAATTACGTACATATGCTGTCCTGACTGCTTCACCATAAAAGATAAAATCTTCTAGTAAGAAAATCATTGGTGAACTTCCTTCTCCAAATGATAGGTGTGGCAATGCAACATCATTATGTGCAAGTCCATAAGGATATAGCTAAGGAAAATGTAATACTAGATACAGTATATAAACATATCAACACATAAATTTAGCAACAAATGCTATTACTGTAACCTATGTAGGATTGCCCACATAGGTTTACATTATAGTAAATTATGCATTCTACAAACTTACTTCTAGTAAACATGTACTGAGTTCTGGCTGGCAAAGATCTATTTGGCCAGATATATACAGTATAATAATAATAAACAAAGTTAACAAAATGCAGTAAATTGCAATGTCATTTATAATGTTGATTATAGTACAAATGACTGATTAATATTATGTATTGTGTTCAGATATATAACTGCCCATTTACGTGCTGATTGGAATGGCAACATTCCAGGTAGTGTGCACCTGGAAGATTTGAGCAGTGTACACCTCTGGGGTGCAATCACCACCTAATTAGCATGGATTTCATATATGTGCATATATACAAATTACACATTATTACAGTATAAAATTTATAACATTTTCCTAGCTATACAAACCGCCCTTCCTAGCTCTATTGCCTACTTTTGTCCTGCAAAACACAGCATGCATTTTGGATGGATTTCATGATCTTAAACTTGCTAAACTAGTTTACAAACAAACAATGAATTATTATGATATCATCACGTTTCACTTCAAATTGCATATTGATTTTACTGTAATTCATGATACTATAGTCTTATCTTATCACGAGTGTGTTGGCCTCATTTACTGTGGTATGGTATGTAGGTTTGTACTGTATTTATTCTACACCAACACATGTTAACTTCCAATTTATTGTATTTCAATAAATTCAAAATTTAACACATAACATTCATTTAGTTTTATATGTAACAGCTGACTTATGTATACTCTAAACTCTAAGTCTTTATTACAAACTTTGTAACTGTTATAATATTATTGGCCTGAAAATACTTTATTTCAAAGTACGTAAATATCTTTCACCAATGATGGATCCAGCATGCATAGGAAATTTAGGCAAATGCTTCCTCCACAACATAGTTAAAGTTCTTTAACATATTATCCATGCATGGTACTACGCAAAATAAGTACACTGTACCAGGGGATAGTCTGTTTAGGGGCACATCCAAGAGTTTACAGGGGAGGGAAGCAAGCAAGCTTACATAGTTGTAGGTGATCAGAGAGAACAATTCTCACTTGTTATACACTCTAGCTAATGTACTCGATTCAAAACGATAATTCTAATGCTGTTGTATCTCTGAGTGGTCAACTCAAAGTATTCACATATGTCACTTTCTAAGGCAGTAAAGTAAGTTAAACTAAAATTTCCACCTCATGCACTGTGCAGTACACCATCAACTACATTACATCCATAGGAGGAAGTCCTATGGACGTAATGGTTATTTTTGAAGAGTTTTTATTTTCAGATGTTTTGAAGAGGCCCTTCTCTTCGAAAATAAATTCATACAAGGAAAAATAACATGTTTTAACATTATCAAACAACACGTATTCACTCGTTACAAGTTTAAGCTCAGTACTATTAATAGTAGTTGAACAGTATCTATACTGCATCAATAGCCAGTAAACTGTTCAGAATGGCCATTGTTGGGAATCCATGCCGTCTGTTGTTATACCCTGATCGATCCGATTGCCTTGCTAGTGGCTCCACTTATAACTCAGCCTTCTTTCCAGTGGGGATTACTTTGTCTTCAATTCCATCAGTAAGGTGAACACATTCAGACTATGTGTTTTTGTAATTTGTGATACGAATTTTCATTTGGTTGAAATCCACTTGTACTTTGAAATAATTATGCATTCTTCAAAATTAAAATCTTCTAAATTCAGATTTTACTGTTCCTACGAAAATTTTTCTGGTTCGAAAATAACCAGCTATGTATATAGTATATGGCAGACCACCTACATGTACAATGTATGCTTTTCAGAGTAGTAAAATCTTTCCTATACAGCCTCTTAACCAGGTAACTACAAAAGAATCAATTAAGGTACATTTTAAGCAGTCAATAACCATAATAGCACAGTCACATGTAAGAGAAAACCATCACCTCTCAGTAGGATTTCACTTTAGGATTTCACCATTTAGGCCTTTGTATACAGAATGTTGCAAAGTCATGAAAGCTGTTACAAATTAAAGCTTTCAATGCTCTAAACATATGTAACATGACAAACTTTTGAGGTACTTACATGTACTATGCACAACAACAGTTTCACTTTGGTTTCAGGTGAGTTTACAGTAAAAGCAAGTAATAATATTTGTGCAAAAATGTCCCAACACACAAATTGCTAGCATCACACTGAAAAACTATCGTAGTCTCTAAAATTTTGAAATTTTCTGAGGGAGCATAGTGGTATGTATCAGATCTATATGTACAGTACTTTGAACACCCAGTATACTATAGATACAGTGTATGCATGAGCGTTGCGCAGATAGCTATGTAAGTCTTATAACTTTTTCTTTTATCACACCCAGTGGCAGTATGTACACTATATGGCTACACACCTTCACCAACTTTAAACATCCACACTCCTGGAATGTCTACATTACTGGTTTGGGTAACATTGATGATACTAGGAGTTAGTGATCCAGGAATGGTAACTGAGTTAACACCATCACCAGCATTAATTCCTGCTAGAGCTTCAGTGCCATTAAGTCCACTAACTCCACCAGACCTGTCACCAGTAGTCCATTGTATTCTTTCATCAGGATATAGGAACATTACAAATGACTCAAATCCACTACTTGCTAGAACACACTGAAAAGTACTGGTCTAAAAGAAAGGAAGACATATAGACACATTGTGGTACTGCTAAAAGAAAGATACTGTGAAACAAACACGTGTATATATTTTAATAATGCACATTAGCACTAATAGCAATAATATAACATACAAAATGCAGTAGTACTGTGTAGTAGGGGTAAAGTTTGTGGTGTTTCTCTAATAAAATATTAACTAAAACAGCTTCATCAGCAATATTGCAAAACACCTTTGGGATTTAATATTAATTTTTTACTGTCTGCTGATTAGGCATGAGGCTATTATGCTCCAAAAATTAAGCATTATGCTTTGAGCAGTGCTCAAAAAATCACTTATTATGCTTTTGAGAATTGCCCATTATTCCCAAATTATGCCACCGTAATTGGCTAATAATTCCAGTTCATTGCTGTATCAGGCCATTTTCACTCATGTTTAAGCTCCAAATAGTCTTGAATTCTTTAGCTGGTTGCTGTATTTGAGTATTTCATTTCAATGTGACTGCTTTATTAGAGTAAATAATATTCAGTGACTGCTCTATTAGAGTTTCTGACTGCTCTATTAGAGTATTTCATTCCTTTTTAATGGTATTGTGTAATCTGCAGATTTTCCTACTGTTAAAGCTTTATAATCACCTCAAAATGCTAGCATAATTCCTGATTCCCACACACACCTATTATGCTCTAAATTATGCTGGCATAACTGCCGCATCCCTACCGCTGATCACATCATTTCTGCAAGGAGACTTGATTTAGTAGTGGTTGATAAACATTTACATATTGTCAAGTTAATTGGAGTAGCTATCCCATCAGATTAAAGAAAAGAACACAGAAAATCAACAACTATTGAGACCTGTGAATAGAATTGGAGCAGCTATTAAGAATCATAGCTGGTGTAGTACCAGTGATTATTGGCATCTTGGGTTGTTTCTGGCAAACTTTGTTATACATTTAGTTGTTTCTATGGTAAACAGGTATAGGTTGCAGTTTAAAATCAGTTCTAGGGTCAGAACGAATTATCATTCTTCATATCTCTGGAGCTGGGGTGGCTCCTGAGCTGGATTGAACATTAATGATTGCCAGATTGTTTTCCAGAAGTGTATCCAGGAATTTTCTTGAAGGTGATTTTCCAGATTTGGTAATGGGTCATAGGTGCAAGGGTTTGGGGTGTGTGGCCCCCAGTCACTGACATATTTTAAACATTAAAATGCTTCAAAATGTACCAGGTTCATGATTTCATGGGTAGTACAAGTTACTATAAAGATCTCATTATCCTCCAAAGATCAAAGCATATTATGCATACCATTTTCTAATACATGTTTTGTTCCCTTAAAGTCACAAATGTCAATTATAATTTGTGACTGGTCAGATATTGTATTGACCCAAATATACAAGTAAATGAAATTTAGCAGGTGACTTATTCAAGTTAGACTTGTATTTATGTAATTCTTTAATGCCCATGTAAAAATTGCATTCTCTAATGAATGTTTCATTAGAATAGTTAGACTGCTCTTTAAGAATACATGGAACTGCTCTGATAGAGCATCTTGATCTCTATAGAGGGATACTCTTGGCCTTGTTCTACCTTAATTTTCACTTTTGAAGAATCAATGTATAAGTTTCCCAATGCACTACAGCTATGCCCTTTTCCCCTTTAATCTGAACATATGTACTACTAAACTAAGATAGTTTGATGTACCCACAACAACTGAGTTAAAAATTCAGAGGAGTTTCTAAAACCCAAGGAAACCTCCTTTATACTGTAAAAACAAAGGTGTTCGAAACACCTGTTGGGTGTCCTAACTACTATGTCTGTGGGGCTCCCTTGCAGGTGTTTTATTACACTTCATCAGGGTGTTACAAAACTCCCACTAGGGTGTTAAATAACACCAAATACTAAAAAGTCTGACCCTTTGAAGGAAGGGTATTGGGATAGGTGTCACAGGTTGCTAACAGGATTACCATTTCTAATGTCAAAGGAAGTCTACCTATTGAAATAGAATCAAAGCACATGTACAATACATAACACAGCTACATGCTTTTATTTATACCTTGCTTATAATGGTTAGTATTTTGTATTAATAATCTCACAACCAAGAATAACTTTTGATTGTGGGTTTCCACCAAAAACACCCTAATGGTGCAGAGAACCACCCTTAAAGGTGTAGGTGTAATAATTAAACGCCTCTATTTTTACAGTGATAAATCCTTGTTTCTGTCTGTTAGTAATGATAAACACCAATAGTAACAGTCATGATGATGGTGACAACAATAGACAACGCCATTACAGAAGTTAAATTTACTATTTTGCAAGTATGTAGTACATAGGAAGAGGGAAAATTACCCATCTATGTTGCATGTACACCAACTGCTGTACAATGTCAATAGTCAACTATTAGTTCTTACTGTATATTGTGAATATTTACTACTGTAAGTATGTGAGTGTGTACAGATCTACTGTAGGTCTATTTCTTTATTAACTATACCTTGTAAGTGCTTTGATAATAGCCAGTGTTTAGGTAGTGGCTAACTTTACTCCATGTTACAATTAGCAAGTTCTGAATTGTTTCATCTTGATGGAAAGAAAAGGCTCCTCTTATTTCACTGGTGGCTCTAGCAAGGAGACTAGGATCAGTGGTCTGGCGATAGAAAATATCTCCAGTTCCTCTAGTGTCAACATCAGCCCAGTATGGTGCAATAATCTTATCAGTTCCTCTCAGTGGCAACGATTGTGGAGTATAAGGTGTGAATTGGCCATCAAAACTAAGAACTCCATTATCATTCACCTTGTATATACAGCAAAGTGTAGCATGTACATATATACATATACAATAAACATATGATATTCATTAGAATTTGGTATCTGGATACTAAATTTACCATAATCATTGGATAATTCATTTTAATACTAGTAAATTACAAGTGTGTAGAGAGGAAATGACTTTGATTACCAGCTACATTTCAAGAAGCTGCTATTTTAAAACGATTAAAAAACAACTACTATTATGTTTACATACGTACTGTAGGAACAAAGTGGTACAGCTGTCGAGTGAATTCTAGCACTGTTCTATTAATCAAAGTACTGTAGTTCGGTATTCATTCATTAAGACATTCAGATATCCTGATACTACAGTAAATTTGATATTCATTACAGCCTTTATATACATATGCAAAATTACAGCAGTGATTAACTATACAATACAGGGTGTATGGCATTTCTAACACATATCGCCCCCAGGAAGTGTATTATGTACTAAACTCTACTACATTTAACCCTTTTCTTTTGTGCTAAAATTGATAGCTATCCAAATTAAAATTGCCTCCATGTCAAAAACATTTAAAATGCACACTTATTCAATATTTGACACATACATAAACAGATCTGAATGTTTCATCATAAAAGAAGAAGTACTCAGACAAAGTAATCCGACTTGAAATTTCTTCATCAGTATATGTATTAGCTGTTGGCAAGATAGTGTCATTGTGTGACAACCCAAAGGGATATAGCTAAATGATAGAGAAATCATGTATTAGTTAGTAATTACCCAACACACAAAAAATAATTTTGTGCATAATTACAGAGACAAATTTCATCACAGCTACATACACGAAATGTTAGGAGGATTTCATTTTTAAGGCTTTACATGTTTGAAAAGGTGCAAACCATGACTGGATCTGAGTAGTCTTGAACTTTCAGCCATCTGATTTACGCTTGAATGCTTACAGGAGTCTGCCAGATGGTATGGATGCTTTCTCCGTGTGAATTTCACATATTTGTATCCATATATAAGAACTCTAGAGAGTGACTTAATGGTACATCTATTATACATTTATTTTATTATTGATCAATGCTAAAACAGCCAAGCCATGAAAAAGGGTGTGGCCTCCCAAAAAACTTAGGGTGACAAAATTATGAAATCAAAGGTGGCAGCCAAGAAATGGCTGCAATGTTGCTAATACCAATGATGAGTGCGATCATTGGCATTAGTATTATTGCAGACATTCTTGGCACCAACTATGATTTCAAACCTTTGACCCTGGCCTTTTTTGGGGTCATAGTTTGGCTGTTATGGTACAAATATCATGTTTTTGTTAATGTAAGTCCCAAAGTGGGCCTAGACCATCTTTTGGAGCTGTACTCTCTACAGGGTGATGTGTTTGTGACTGAACACTTTATAGGGTGGTTTATTGTGTATCTGAACTCTCTACAGTGTGATATGTTATATAACTCACTGTGTAAGTAGCCAAATGTTATATTTCCTGCCATTTTAGATAGTTTCTAAACTGAGGTTGACTGTATTAAGCAAGCTTCAAAAAGGGAGGGAAGTGGAGCCCCAGAAGAAGGGCAAGAGACTGTTTTAAAAATTGGAAAGAAAAGTGTTGAATTAGACCAAGTTATGGGTCAAAACTGGCTTAAATGAAAGGAAGTTCACAGAACATATTTTTATTCAACACCACAAAGCTGTGCAGCCACATATAGCCATCCCCAGGGCTGTCTTGAGCTTCATTAAGGCCCCACACCACATGTACAGATCACCACTGAGCTTGTGAAAAGCAGCCAGCAAAAGCAGACCACTCAAGTCTAGCTGATTATGATTGTGAAATTAGATATTTTATTCATGTAGCTTTGTGTTCTTGGTAAAAAAATCTAATTTTCTGACATTGGCAACAAGACTGGCTTTTCCAGACCCAGTCAAATATAGTCATAATCATTTCCATAGTTATATGTGTATCTATTGATTTTAATGGTGCTTAAAATTTGCATACCTCTAATAAACAAGTACTGGATTCTTGTTGACAGGTTTCTATTGATATATAAAATATGGCACAAGTAAATACACAATAAATGCAATTACTTCTGCATTGTACAGTAGTGTACATTTGTAGACATGAAGAATAAAGTGCTTAATAAGATGTATTTTTGTACAGAATAACCATTTTTCAAGTTTAAAACAAAATACCCTTTTACATACACATTAGAAACAATGCAAGCCATATCATCTTTAATTAAGTAATCACACATGTGACCAAAAACCAATTGAATGACAGTTTTTTTTTATAATCAGTATTGGTATCTATTCATAAAACCTCCCTACTACTGTGCACATTTTAAATTGATACCACAAATAAATACAATTGAACATGTTCATATTATGCTCATGAATACGGTCCATGAATGCACATATACCTTGAATAATTAATTCATTGTTATTATTCTATGTGGCAATTTTGTGATTCACAAAAGGAAGCATAACTAATAGAAACCCACATAAAGTACCTTCTCAATTGTTAGAAAATAGTATGCATAAAATCTGATAGTAATAATCACTAAGAAACCTCTGGAGAGGTTTCCTAAAATGATAGGTATCTGCACATCTCTAGTCAAGGGAGTCAACACAAAATACACCTCACTAATAAATCACTGATGTACTGAGTAGCATTGCAAATCTCACAGTTGAATACTGATCTGCTATGCCTTCTTCAGAAAGGTACAGCATATCAGTGAACTTCCTTTTATGGATAATGATGTGGAAAGTGATGTGGGTTTACATTCTATGCAAGATGTGGTGAAAATAATGATGATGTTATACTCAACCCACCATCAATCTATCTATCTACTAGTATAAATATACACTGCCATTTCTAAGTCAGTTAGACACTGCCAACACAGATCTTTGTGACTTTAAAAACCTTTGGCTTTGCCTTGGGTTTTTAAAATCACAAAAATCCTTGTGGTACTGTAGGTCTATACCTATTACTTTTATTACTGATGTATTGTTATAGGAGTGCATTGACAAGGGAGCACGTAACTCCATAAGCAGTGAAATTCGAACATGGCTGCTGTGTACTATAATAAGTAACTTTTAAAATTAGGATATTATGCAGAGGCACCTGCTCAAATACGTCACATTTCCACTGCGACGAGTGAGCTATGGAAACAAAGTCCAATAGTATGACAGGAATAGTAGCACAGGCTTAGCAGGACAGTCTTTCTACAATCACTAATCACATGAAATCATGCTAAATTACTCCACTTGACTATCCCAAGCTCTACCTTGGACTCAACAATCTTCCTATTGAAGCAGCTTTACATAAGGCAATGGAGTAGCAGCCCATTCAGTGTATCCCTGTTGCTTGTAAGAAAGATGTAACCAACTATATACATATATAGTAACACTGGACACCATGTTTAAATTTCGCCTGTAGTACTGGTAGTGTATGTAGGTACATGCTCCCTTGTCCATAGGATTTGATGAGCTCCTAATTGTTATGACAAGCATTAAACAAAAGAACTTTAAGGCTGCTCTTCATTTTTTTTATGATTATAATGGAAAGACATGCTTCTTATAGGAACTCTGTACTACTTTTACCTTGATAGGCTAACAACACTATTTTCAGGCATTTAATGCCCGTAGAATCTATTAGAAAAGGTGTTCAGAAAGCCTTTGCTTTACCTACATTTCAAACTGACAATGAAGAAACCACAGGGCTTACCATTGCCTTTATTACTGCTACTAGTTACTTTTAATATGAGATGCTTTACGCATGTGGGAGTGAAAAGACACACAGACAGTGACATACATTATAAGCATTTATCTCAGGAAATCAGGTGCATATCCTCCCTTGCCAGTGGTCAGCTGTGGACACATCTGGTTTCCCTCCCACTCTCCCAAAAGAGAACACAGTAGTTTAGGCAAAAAAATATCTTTCAAAAGACAATTTATCCTAGTTTCTTACTATAAGATGTTCAATTATCGTGATAATATACAGAGTATTTTATATACATACCTTCACCAACTTTAAACATCCACATTCCTGAAATGCCTACATTACTGGTCTGTGTAATATTGATGATACTAGGTGTTAGTGATCCAGGAATAGTCACAAAACTAACACCATCACCATAATTGATTCCTGCTAGAGCTTCAGTTCCACCAAGTCCTCTAAATCCACCAGAGTTATCACCAGTAGTCCACTGAATTTTTCCATCAGCATATAGGAATATTACAAATGACTCAACTTCACTGGTGGCTAATACACACTGAAAGGTGTTGGTCTAAAAAGCAATACATGTATCTTCCATTAATTGCACATACTGTAATGTGCATCTATATAGTATTAAAACCATAGGTGGTGGGGGGAGGGCCATGGATCCCCACTTTTATTGTAAGGAAAGATGGAGATACTCTAATAAAACAGTCAGGATCTAGATACTCTAATAGAGCAGTCACAGTATTCAGAGAAGCAGTGTAACAAGCTAGTTAACCATGTATGTGTAGCTACAAATAAGGATATATAGTTGGTGGAGAACAGCTATTGTTAGCAGGTAGTGTTAACTTTTTTTGGGTCTTTGGCTTATACAGGTAGCTGGCCTGATACCCTCACTCTTTGGCATGCTCCACTGCTCCTGATTAAAACACTTATTTAATATGTACAATTACAATGAATAACATTTCACAGTACATGACTGCTCAATTAGAGTAATTAAGTTGCAGCACTGTCGTAAAGAGACCGTTAATAATGTTCTTCAATGCTTATTGTATCTCGGTTGAAAGCAGAAGGTCATATATTATTATAAACTCTTGTTGAAAGGCAACTAGGGACCCGCCGATTATGCTGGCATAATTATGAGCATAATAGGTGTCTGAAAGCATTGAGCATAATGCTAGCATACTAGGTAGAATATTTGTGTAATAGTATGAATTCTTGCTTATCAAAATAGCTATCACAAAAAGATCGATATACTCTAATAGAACAGTCAGTAACTCTAATAGAACAATCATACAACTGACTGTTCTATTAGAGTATATCGATCTTTTCTGTGATATACATATTGACAAGTAAGTTTGTGCTTCAGGCACTTATTATTTATCCATAAATTTGAAATTATTACTAGAGCATGGGAACTGAAGCATAAATAATTGGGCATAATTTGAGCATAATGGGTAAGTATTGAGCATATGTTTAAGCATAATAGGTAAAGTTTTGAGCAGTGCAGCATAGCATAATAGGTAAAATTATGAGCATAATCGGCGGGTCCCTACAGGCAACAGCTACAGGGTTAAAGGCAGTGTGCCACAAAGTTTACTAGTACTTACTGTATAAGTAATGACAAGCTGTTTTAAAAATGGGTAATATTATTTCTTGTAATCTGTGCATATGAAATTTATTTTACACTAAGAAAACATAATTTTCCTACATCACAATTATATGGAACAAATTTTATTTCATTGCCATGGCAACAAGATTCACTAGACTGATTGGACTAACAGTTTGACTGTAGTAATATACTAGTATTGCTAGCCAACTAGGGTAGGCATTGTACTATACATAACAATCAAACAATAAAAATATGTGACCGGATCTGTGAAAAAGGGACATAATCGCATAAGCCTAAATTTACAGTATAAAGCATTGAATACAGTGGGTAAAATACTTGCATATTATTGATAAATTTTTTAAATCCCTCTTGTAGTGAAGGAAGGGACTAAAAATAAAAACCTAGATATCATCTTATTCGCCTGCTCAAGAGGAGTTGGACAATCTTTGTTTCATTGCAGTAGACCCAAGGACACGTAAGTTATGAGCGCTTGTTTACGTCATGTAAAAGCGATCGTACGCAATCGATTTTCTCCACGAATTTCGCCTTTGTATGCAGTGAAGAAGGGTGAGTAAAGGAAAACCTTACCCAGTAATTCATTCTGCTGTTCATGGCGAACACGATGGTGAAAAGTTTAGCTCTACCTCGATCCGTTGGTAAGTTACAACCGTTTTTGTAAGCGCCTGTAATTTATTCTCCCTATACCTGCTGTACAAATCGATTTTTCTGTTGTTGCTACTTTGTAGGGCTGTAACTCTCAGAGTGTTTGGAATATGAAGCTGAATTTTTGCCAGTGGGTACACTTGTCTACATAGATTATAAAAATTCAATAAACAGGAATTCAGAAAAAATGCGATTAGCTATGTCCTGTTTTGCAGATCCGGTCACATATTATCGCAGATTTCCTCCTAGCTATATATATATTAATCTAATCCACAATAACAGAGTGGTGAAAAAGGTGCAGTCTCAACAACAGGCTGCCCTGTAGTATCAAAAAGATGTTGCAAATTTGGCCTGACATCAATTTTATTGATAAGCAAAAGGCTGAAACAAAGTTTATCGATGTTGCAATATCAGGGGACTCATGGATTTTCATTCAGAAGTCTATATAGAGAAGACAGACATGTACTGTGACTTGATTTTGATAGTGAGCAGGTTGTAGAACACCTCTACATCTGCTGTTTCAGTTATTTTTTGAGCTCTTGGATTAATTCCAACTAATTAATCTCTCAGATTGGTCCACCATCATCTGTAATACAGAAATCTGTACAATGGAACCTCAGTTATCCGGACCCCACTTATCCGGATTCTCGGTTAAGCGAACCACGGAAATGACTGCTCTATTAGAATAGTTAAAATGTTGATATTTAAAAATTTTTCTTCACACTATTTTAAGGTTATTTATACACAGTTTCAGAGATATGGACTTTTCAGACTTATGGACCACTCCTGGTCCCAAGGGGTTCGGATAGCTGAGGTTTCACTGTACTTCTAGAATTCTGAGACACTATTTGTTTTAAAGGTTTTGTGGTAGAATTTTATTATTTACCTATTTCTTTGGACCATCTGTACCAGATCTTTTTTGTGAGTATTATAATGAACAACAATAATAATAATCACATGTACATTTAGTTGTGCTTGTGCTGTTGTCTTTCCCTTTTGTTTTTGTACTGTTGTGCTGTGTTTTATACTAATTCTTTATTGCTAAGCTCTGTTTGTAGTTCTGTAGGTTTAGGTACAGTATGTCCTTATAGAACATCTTAACATGCAGTTTTAGCATGGTGGATGGTTAGGGACAACATACTAATATTAATAATAATAATAATAATATAACAATTAAAATAGCAAATATATTTTGCGTACCTTATCAGTTTTTCTATTGTAATATCCAACATCTTCCCATGTTGCAATTAACAAACGTTTAATGGATATATCATGAGACATAAGTAAAGCTGCTCTTATTTCACTGGTTGCTCTAGCAAGGAGACTAGGATCAGTGGTCTGACGATAGAACACTCGTCCAGTTCCACTGAGGTCAACATTAGCCCAGTATGGTGCAATAATTTTATAAGTTCCACTCAATGGAAATGAACGAGGTGTACTACTAGAATACCGACTTCCAAAACTAATCACTCCATTTTCATTAATCTACATGTACGAACATGGAAAATTATATAGTAAATTAATGCAATTATATATGTGCACTTTACATAAACCAACTACTGTATGGCAATTTTATATACTCTGTGTTCCAACCATGCTTGTCATATACTTGAATGATTATTTTAGCTCTTATTCTCTTTCATCTACCATTATATATATATGCCATAAAAATGTTAAACGGAAATTATAGTACACTTGGCACTATATAATATAGATTATATATAATCTTTTGACTTCCAGTAAATAAAAATGCAGAATGACAATTATATTGACTGTTACATATTATGAAGTACAAAATTTCTAAACTAAAGAAAAATCTGAACTATATTGACTGTTAATATTTTATTAATGTATCATCCATTTAAATATACATCATACCAGTGGTACTATACAGTATAATGTACATAGTACAGTATTTAAGTATAACATACAAATACTTTTTACTTACATATACTGATCTGAAGGTTTCATTGGAAAAGTAAAAGTAATCAAAAGAATAGTACCGATAAGAAGAATAGCTGCTAAAGGAATTATCGTTGTGGGAGTATCCAAATGGATAGAACTACAAGACAAACATATCTGTCACATACATTCATTTATGTCACAAGTGTAACAAAATTAAAATACAAGTTGAACATGACAATACGATTAGGAACATCTTACTACACAATACTGTAATGACCGCTTGTAGCTAAAAAAATATAATAAATAAAATGATTCACAGTTCCAAGATTTTTTGGAATGTTCTGTGATAGATGGTGAAAACTGAATGGACTCAGAATCAGAACTTGCAATGAACCTAATTCGCAATCTTATTCACTTGAGTTCTGATTATTAAATGTGAGTAGCTATAAGGACTCGATGCAGTCTCAAAATTGTAGCTGCTCCAGTGAAGTGAAAGTCATGAAGGAAACCTATACAGCAGCTGGAGCTTACTATGCAGTATTAATCAACTGAACCATCAAAGTGTTCCCAAGTGGCTGCATATGACAAGTAAGATGTTGGTTGCAAACACCTTTATAGTGACTACAATACAAAAATAATTATGCTTAAAATTTTTTGCAGAAACAAAATCTGACAAATCAGGAGAAATCTATAAAAAAAGAGTTCAGATTTTGAGATTTTAGATACTATAAAACTTCAAAATTGAATATTACGAAATCTTAAGCTTGTTGCTGACCCTTTGCTAATGCTTGTGAATAAGTAATAGCACTAGTTCTCACCTTAACCAGACATTGCCCAACTCATACAGATATATTGTAGAATAGTGATAGCTAACAAACTGAACGATCAAGGTGAAAATCCAAGCTGTGCATACTACTGCATTACATCATGTGATACTTAACAATTGAAAAGATTTTTGTTTACATGTTATGGATTTTTCTACTGACTGATTAACTAACTGACTGACTGACTGATGCCTTCAGGTAAACATAACAATTACTGTAATGCTATGTACAGGTTTGATTTTTGACAATTAGATACTATGTTGTCTTGACATGTGCACCGCAGGAGGTACAACACTTGCATCATGAACTGACACATTTTTTCTTTATTGTTTGTAACATTAAGGTGTCAATTTGTGGATAGCATGTTAACAGCTTCATGCATTGTGTAGCTACAGTATACCACCTGCCAAATGATTGCAGGTGGGCCTCGTAAGTACTGTAGGGTGGTATAGGGTTATGTAGGGTATTGTAATGAACAGAGCATGGTTGAAAACTAAAAGTAAAATGGCTTTTTTGCTGATTACCACATATATTTACTTTAGTTGTGCCACACCCTCGAATAGTACTGCACTACACTTTTTCAAATACTCATTACTAGTTCTCTCAAACAATACTCCATCACAATTTTAAAAAGGCATTGCCCTAAAAATTTATATGTTTGTCACACAATTAGAATTCTGGATATTAGTTGCATACTGCAGTAAATTGACCACATAACATGAGGTGTGATATGTATGCAGTTGTGCTACAATGACTTGGGTGAAAGGAAAAAGAAAGGTTTTGTATTGAATAAATAAGTACAGTAGCAACATGTTGTGACAGTGTATAATGCTAAAGAATAACTTGTAATGGCAGGTTAAAAATAGTAGTAGCACACCGTCAAGTAATACCAAAAGTGTAGTACTATTCACAGGGCTTTTTCCTTATTTTTGGGAAAATAAATAATACTACAATAATATTGGGGTTGCACACTTGCTGTTTACATGTAATTACAGCATAGTACACAGTACCTGTATGTCCTACTGTAGTTATAGAAAAATCAGGAGTTTTACAAGCAAGTACATTGCAGTAGTGATCACTACATCAAAAAGTGCTGTTACCAGAATTGAAATGTATACACCTGTTTTTAATTGCTACTTTAACCATGCTGGTTTACTGCAAATTTTATGAGTTAACTTTACACTTTAGATTTCTTGTAGCACTTTTGATTGAAATGATTCTTAGTAGCTTATAAAAGTTCACTTGTTCATTACAAATAGTATTTATGACAAATGGAAAGATGATGATGATTACCTCTGACACACATGTTCTGGACTCTTGCTCACAGCTTTTACCTATTGTAACAATATTGACTCAAATAACAGAACAAAGTAGTGGCTTTCATAAAACCAATGTGCAATGTAAACGTCACTGGGCCTTTGAAAAATAGTGTAAGTAGGCATATTAAATTTGTCTACTTTTTCAAACTTTCATGGTTTATAAACTTTTATGCCATCATGCTATGGCTACATAAATTTCAATGTTGACTAAGCACTTATTTGGCTTTATAGTGCATCTGAGTTACAGAATGCAGAAATTCTATTCCCATAGAAATGGGTGCCCACATGTACTACTTTTCAGCAGACCAGTCACAGATTTAAAGGATACTTGTACACCAATGCTACAGCATTAAAACATATAGAATTCATTATTGAACCACAGATGTCTACACTACAACAATGCAGTGATCTATCTACTGTAACGTGAATATATACATGCATACATACCTACATACATACTGTATGTACATGCATACATACATACATACATATGTACGTACATACATACATACATACATACATACATACATACATACATACATACATACATACATACATACATACATACATACATACATACATACATACATACATACATACATACATACATACATACATACATACATACATACATACATACATACATACATACATACATACAATACAGTCCATTTATAACTTCACACACATGTGGCATTTTTGACGTAGCACCATGCAACTTTTTCCATGACAAAAGAAAAAAAATTACACGTGGGACTGGACATTGTTATGCCGTGGCACAAGGCATTACCACACGTCAAAAAAGAGATTGCCATGCCATGACATTGCAACAGAGAAAAAATATGTACAGCTACAAATAAAATTTAAACTCAAAGAAAATTGGCACGTGAGCTAAATGGGTTAATCCAGTTCACCTTGTGCAAGATCCCATGGTGGTGTGAAGAAGAGGCCTGCCGTGACCTGTAATACGAAGTGTTGGTTAATAATTGAGTTTTAAGAATGCAATGCACAGTGAAGTAAATGTAGTTTAGCCTCTTAATTGCGTGTTCTCCTCTCATGACCACATGTGGCAATCAGAGGACTCCCGCGTGGCAATCTCTTTTTCCACATGTGGTAATGCCTTGTGCCATGGCGCGGCAATGACCAGTCCCATGCGCAACTTTTGCTTTTGCCATGGGAAAAAATTGTGTGGTGCCACACCAAAAATGCCATGCGTGTGTGAAGATATGAATGCAGCTGAAAGTTTCAGCAGTGAAACTTCTACATGATATTATATTAGATGCTTTAAGTCAGCTCATTTGTACAGCATTATTGGATTTAACCTACTGTAAGATTCGGTGACTGCAATGTCATGATTGGTTTCACAGCTCATTCTGAAAGTGTGAAGCTACACTGATTTGAGTTAATTTATACTACGTGTACGTATGTATTATTTTGGTTCAACACCATGTTGAGTTTCTGCAAGGCCAGGTGATGTTGACATCTATGCTACACCTTATCCTGCTATAAATGAGAAGCTCACATGTTTAAAAAAAATGAGTTAGTCACACTCTTTGTAAAAACAATAGTGCGTAAAAGTAAATATCTGGTTATCATAAGACTTAGATAGTGAAGTTGTACCTACAGTTACTGTACATGTACATTGAAGTTGTAATGTGGAACTATAATTATGTGGCAAATTGTCACCAAGTTCTCACAAATTTTGTTTGCTAGGTAGTACACAGTATGTACTACAATTAGCTAGTATATTAAAAATTATTAATTAAAAAATAAAGTACCGTATAGTAAAAAACTTTAGCGGTAAAAATCTTTGACAAATTTGGCAAATAGCGTTCAATTTGCCAAAGGTTTTTTGCCAATTATTTTAAATGATCACACGAGCACATTGAGTCTTGCATTGAGTACCGTATAGTGGGTTATTTTTGAAAAGAAAATTTTGCACAAAAAACAATATCTGAATTTCGAAGGATTTTAATTTTGAAGAGTGCATATTTCAAAGTCCAGATGGATTTCAAATAAACAGAAATTCGTGTCACAAAATATGAGGATGTGTGAATGTTTGCCAAAAACTGACCTACTGATGGAATAATCCCCATCCCTATGCATTGGAGAGAAGACTGAGGGAGTCTCAAGTGGAGTAAATTCACTGGCTCGATCATGCTCGATCGTAGCTACTACCATAGATTCTAGAGCAGACAGCATCAATTCCCATTCTGGATCATCTGTTTTCTGGTTATTGGTACAGCAATGATACAGTTTACCCATTATCATCAGTAATACTGAGCTAAAACCCGAGGAATACACACTGAGTGAGTCGCCAAAAGTTGGATCCGAGGTTGGATCGTTGCTTTCACTTGTGGGAATTTATTTTCGAAGAACAACCGGACGTGGGAATTTATTTTCGAAGAAAAGGGCCTCTTCAAAATATTCGAAAATAAAAACCTTTCGAAAATTACCAGCTATATGGTAAATAGAACTTGAGATGAAGGTGAGTTTGTACCACCACACAATAAAGATCGAGCTGATTTTGGAGATCTTGATCTTCCAGCCTAGGAATGTGTCCCACAGTTGTAAGCACTCAGGCCTTGGAATAACATTTCCAGTCGACTCCCGTTTGCACGTTAGTTCAAGTAGTTCGTCGTCTCGTGATGGATTTGGCCAAATACTTTGATATACGTGATAATCTCTGCTACTGGAGTTGACTGAGAAGCAAATAGCTACGGTCGCTCTTGGCATCGCAGGAGATAGAGAAGCACGCCTTTGCTAGCATGTCGCCAGATCAGTAGCTACAAAAGTACTACTACAACAACAAAGCTAGCTACCTATACACTTACTACACTACTTAACTGATAAGTTGACACCTTATCATTATATCCTAACCAAGATCTTTACGCACCATACAGTAAAAACTTTGGTGGTGAAAAACTTTGGCAAATGTTATTTCAGTGGCCAAAGTTTTTCCGCCAATTTTTTCAACAGAGTGGTTTTGTCACACTTTTTTACCATCAAAGTTTTTTACTATATAGTAGGAATCCAAGCGATAAAAAAGTAGTTAAACAAGAGATGAACGATGGTAGCTATTACAGCATAGCTCAGTGGGAAATCCCTACTTTTGCATGGTATAACAATTATTTTGTGTTCAATGCCAAAGTAGGGATTTCCCACTGAGCTATGCTATAATAGCTACCATTGTTCATCTCTTGTTTCACTACTTTTTATCACTTGGATCCCTACTTCATTTTTAAATTAATAAATTTTAAGATACTAGTTTGTTTAGTTTTTTGTTAAGGCATACAGCCAGCTATAAACATGTGAATGTTCTATTAGAGTGACTGCAGTGTTAGAGTATCTTGAGTCAGCCTGCAAAGATGCGTGCTAGCCCAAAAAGGGGCGTGGTTTTGAGTCAGCCTTCCAAATTGAAGGTGTGTGGTCACTGAAATACAGTTAGTGCAAAAGGGGTGTGTCATCGTGGTTTCAATTGATAGATTGATAGGTCGTGATCTATCATGAAAGCTATGTAGTACCGGTACCTCCGTACAGTATCCTCTGTCATAGATTATATAAGTAAGGAATATAATCTATTCCTCCGTACAGTAGCATAGTCTAAGCGCCTTGAATTTATGGTCTGGGCAAGTGCAGGTATGTCTTATATTGTGATGACATCATAGGAAGAGACTTAGACTACTGAGCTAATTGAGATGCGAAACCTAATGCACACAAACTTGATTTCAAGTGATTTTAAGGTCTTTGGAATAGGTTATGGTTGTATTTTTCACAATTTGAGTAAGTGCCTATTTCATGCATTGGATTACTCTATGTGTTTACTGGGCGAGATTGCTGTATTGTTAGGTGTTTATAAGCATCGTATCCTTGCTGTTGGAGATTGTTTCACTGATTTATCAACCATTCTGGTATTTGTTTGCAAAACTCGCATTGATTTGGCCAAATTTCAGCATATAGATGGCTCAGCCAGATGGCTAAAAAGCTTCAATTTTAATCATACTCTGCATGTAAGCACTTTACCTAGTACTGGTCATTGCTGATCCATGGCACAGTTGCTGTCCTGTGCTCCAGAGGAAGAAACATTTTTTCGTCACCAAATAGCCACACAAATCATGCTGTTACTAGAAATTGATCGATAAAATCAAACCACCAATACTTTGAGTTGATGATAGACTACTTGAACAATGTTGAGAGTGAATATCGCGGCATTTAAGGAACCCTACCAAATGCTGCAAAGAAAAATCACATGATTTTCAGACATTTCTATCGTTTTCTACCAGAAGAAAGCGACAAACTTGGATGCCATGCTGGTGTTGTTCAAGTTACACTTAGCCTAACACATGAAAATAGTTAGATAGTTGATCAGAGGACATTGATTTTTTGGTTTGCAGACCCTATCTTAGCTACTGATACCTGTACACCTGTACTTGTCCTCTCAGATTTGTGTCAAAAACTATGTACTTCGGACATATCATTCATGAACAAGCATTGATGTGTAGGTGTAATAATAGAATTATTTGTGAACATTAAATATTCTGTTGTACGTACCTTCACCAACTTTATACATCCAAACTCCTGGAATACCCACATTACTGGTGTAAGTTACATTGATGATACTAGGAGTCAGTGATCCAGGAATAGTTATAGAGTTAACACCATCACCAACATTAATTCCTGCTAGAGCTTCAGTTCCACCAAATCCATTAACTCCACCAGAGACATCACCAGTAGTCCATTGCATTCTCCCATCAGCATATAGAAATATTACAAATGACTCAACTCCACTAGTGGCTAGTACACACTGGAATGTGTTGGTCTATAAATAATGTACGGTACATGCACATTAGTGATTATTTTAGCATGAACAAGTTGATGTTATGCACTTCTAAAAACTGAGCATCATGTAGCCACCTGTAACTGTAGCCAAAATTTATTACAATGATATTGAACAAACCACTTTAAGCAACATGAGAAATTTGATGTAATATACACATGTTCAACTGTTTTGTTAGTTTGTCTATCATGTTTTTTCCACAAAATTAATTCTCTCTACAAAACCCCTTCACATGCCCCTTTTGAAGTTGAAGAGAAACAACATTTTCTTCAAGGTCTGCTACAGTGTTTTGTGATAATTAAATACAGTACCTGAAGAGCCCAATGGAAAGGTAATTCACAAAATTTACAGAGAGTTGTTACATCTGTACCATAGACTCTGGTTATTAACCACATGCGCTTATACATTTTGGAGAAAATTACAATATTGAGGTTTAGCTACCATGCTTGCTAAGCTCATACACTATAAAATGATTATGTTTCAGCTGGGAGAGCATTATTCATGGCCACCACATTTATAAAGAAATTTGGATGCCAGTGATTGGTGAATACTTACATGTACATGTGATCAAGAACATGGCTGATCAAGAACATTCCAAAGATTCTTTTGCTATTAGCGTTATTAGCAATGGAAACATTGTTGGACACGTGCCTTGTGAAGTATCGTGTATAGTGTGATACAGTGCTTCATCGAGCATGATGGGAGTGTTGATTCTCGAGTTACTGGATGGAGGAAGCAGGTAAAGGGCTAGAAGTTCTTTGCATTTATCATTTTCACAGTCGTAAAAGCTATATGATACAAAAGCTACTGAAACTGCTCAGTCAATTCTCATACTGAATTCTACTCTGAGACTATCTACTAGCATTTACAAGAAACTTAACTGGTATCATTATTTAGCTGCAATTAATGTTGGTAGTAGGACTAATGGTCCTTGGATACAACCCCCGTCCTAGGATGGTGGTTGGGTTAGGTAAATGTACAGGTTCCCAGAGTCCCACTGTAACACTTCCAGTATTCGCAAAGTCCTTTCTCCCTTTCTACTGGTATAATACTACAAACCTAAGCACCACACTGGTCTCATTTTACCAACCAACTTAACAGCTCGGGGATGACCTGTCCATATTAATTTTACTAGTGCAAACAAACAAATAGATTGTAGGAGGATTGCTGCAGTAAGACCCTATTAGGATCCCGTACTGTCACATTCCACAAGGGAATGGACGAGTTTGCAGCTATGTTGCCATGCAGCTGCGGACCTACTACAGCTGCATGGGTGACCATATGACTGTATTCTTGCTTTACTCTACTGGCCACGCTTGTGCAGCTATGTTACCATGCAGCTGCGGTCCTATGTATCACAGCTACACACAGTTTTATTTTCATTTTTTGTGTAGCTGGTAGCTAGTTTGTACATTATTCTAAGGGCCAAACAAGTGCACAACCATTTGCAACGATGATGCCAAGCAGCTGCAGACCTACATGCTATATACAATTGTGACCGGATTTGCGAAAAGGTACCTTTTTCACACACAAAATCTGACCCAGTTTTTGAACTTTATAGCTTCATAACTTTTTAATCATTTCATGTAATCATCTGAAAGTCTCCATGGGTGTAGCTAAAGTATCTGGCTGCATTTTGATGCAAAGAGCAACTTAATCAGTATAAGAAGTAAACAGTTATGACATTTTGTTTGCTGGTATGTAAAATGTGTGGAAAAGGTACCTTTTCGCAAATCCGGTCACAATTTGTTTTGTAAAGTTTTTTCAATTCACAATTCTATGGGCCAGGTTAGCACACAATTATGCAAGCCATTTGCAGCTGGGTTGCCATGCACCTGCGGACCTATCAACTATATACAATGTTTTGTTTTGTAAAGGTTCAATTCACAATTCTATGGGCCAAGTTAGCATACAGTTATGAATGTAATTTGCAGCTAGGTTGCCATGCAGCTGTGGACTCACTCAATCAATTTGTTTTGTAAAGTTTGTTCAATCCTTAACTTTTATTTCTTTATATTTTTTTTTAGTTTTTTAATTTTTATTTGTTTATTTGGTATTTTACTTTATTTTATATTTATATTTGATTTCTATTTTTTAATGGGCCAGGTTAGCAAACAATTATGAACAATCGTTTGCAGCTAGGTTGCCATGCAGCTGCATAGGCATGAAGATCCTTCATTCTCTCATTATAAATCACACACACACATAATTGCAGCTAGGTTGCCATGTAGCTGCATAGGTGAAGAAGTTCTTTCATTCTCTCATTGATAATCTTGCAATAGCAGCAAATAATACGCACGCATAACTGCAGCTAGGTTGCCATGCAGTTGTATAGGTATAGAAGTTCTTTCATTCCCTCATTGATAATCCTGCAATAGCAGTAAGCCCTGCTCATAATTTTACCTACTATGCTTTTGAGCAATGCTCAAAATTATGTGTTCAGAATCAAGATTATGCACGAATACTGACTGCTTTATTAGAGTAAATTATTATAGTGTTGTCTGATTGCTGTATTTAGAGTAAGTGACTGCTCTATTAGAGTATCTTGATCTTATTTCTGCACCAAACAAGTAATATTAATTAAGTTATATTATGCATTTTTTTCTTTAATTTTATCCTTTAATATGAAATGAAATGCACTAATAATATGTACCAGCTGTGATAATTGGCTTTCTTTTAAGCATGCGCATTGCACTGTATAATCAAAGTTAAAAATATTGTCGGTATTATACTAGCATAATTCTTGATGCTTTTGGCCACCTATTATGCTTTAAATAATGTCGGCTAGGACCTAAATAGCAGCAAAAATCACACACGCATAACTGCAGCTAGGTTGCTATGTAGCTGCATAGGTATAAAAGGTCTTTCATTCTCTCATTGCGAATCCTGAAATAGTTGCAAATAACACACACACACACACACACACACACACACACACACACACACACACACACACACACACACATACGCACACACACACACACACACACACACACACACACACATCTGGGTAACATTGCAGCAAACAATGAACAACAGCAAGCAGCCTTATGCAGCAGTAGCATTGACGTATTGGTGCCTGTATACATACAGGTGTGGTGTCATGCACATTGCAGCTGAGTAGGTTGTGTTTTTTTTTGGAAAGAAACTGACAGTAGTAGAGCGCACACAGAATCTGGAAGCAGCAAACAATAAACAGCGGAAAGTAATATACACAGCAATTCAATAACAATGTATATATCATTTGCAGGTACATATAGGTATACAAGATCTGTGTTACTATGTTATCATGCAGCTGCAGATCTACCATCGACAAGAGATATCAGATATACACACATGCATAAAAACACACGCCCATAGTGGCAAGCAATGAACAGTAACATCACAAAACAAAATTCCATACATGATAGTCCAATTATTCACACATGTTATCTACCCATTATGATCAAAGCATGTCATTCATACCTGCTTACAGGCATCATATATATATATATATATATATATATGTATGTATGTATATAAATTTACAACTGCAACTATGTACAGCTATGTTGTCATACAGAGCTGTAAATCTACTATCGGTAAGGAACATGTAATCGACTTTAAAGGCCAAACCAAGGAAAGCGTGCAGCTTGTCGGTTGGCATGAGGCTATTGGTTTTTTTGTTTTTTTTGTCATAAGGCAGATGCCATGATGACAGCAAATGACACACCATACATCATATTGTAGTAACAGCAAACAATATATGTGACTGTCTCTGGGAAAACCGGTCTTATCACCCATTTAAAAGTATCGAGAAACGTCGGTTTTAAATATTCTGTGTGTTGTAGCTGGCCAATGGTGGTAGCTACGCATACCAAATTTTCACACGTTTCACAACAATTTCTTACCTTCCTGGTCATCCACTGAATAAGTAGTCAACAGCTAAGTTTCCCGCCATTTTAGATAGTTTTTAAACCGAGGTTGTCTGTATCAGGCGAGCTCCAGAAGGGTGGGAGGCGGGGGCCCTGGAAGGCGGGCAAGATGGTGTTCAAAAATTGAAAAGAGACGTGCTGGGATGAATTAGGCCAAGTTATAGGCCATTCAGGGCTCAGAACTGGCTAAAATGAAAGGAACTTTACAGCACAGGTCATTGTCCAACACCACAGAGCTGTACAGCCAGGTGGGGACTATTCTACGGAACGGAACGGAACGGAACGGAACAGAACGGAATGATGGACTAAACCACGGAACGGAACGCTTTCTCAAACTAAAGCTTGCAACTTACCATTGCTGAAACTTCCCTTATAAGTTAGCAGTGGCATCTCCAGTGGGTGGTTAAACATAAGATAAAAAGAATTAACGGATCGATTGTGGGTTTTTGTTGGTTGTTATTAGTAACGAAGTATTATTGTGGGATGAGCTGTATCAGTGATGTTCATCTATACGGAAGGGAACTTTATGTGGGCTGTTTTTCTTATTTAGACTTTACAAAACAGTCTGGGCCGGTCTTTCAAGTCATAAGTCAGTGTATAAATAAAGCAAGCAGGAAGATACTGGTAACAGGAAAGAGCCAGCTGAATTAAAACTTGAAGAATTTTGTGCAGTGTGTGAGGAGCAAATATTTTGGCAGACCGCAAGGAGGGTATATTCTGCAAACATCACTGAAGTGTATGCATGGAGTTAATTATATATTAACAGCTGGTGCAGTGGACTAATGCCGTATTCAATAGTGAGCTGATTTTATCTGTTGCACAATTCAAGGATGTGTCTGACTGCTAGCCTTGAATCAGGCTAAATGTCAAAACTCCAAGATCAGCCAAATCTCTATTATAAGCCGCATGTGAAACCATGCCCGTAGCCACCAGGCAAACGTGATTTGGACCAGGATGTGTGTGTAATTTCAATGTATCTAGTCAGACCTGAAATGGAACACTTACATTAATTACATACCACCTAAGAATCCTAGGATTTCTTAAGTGTAACATTTCACATGCTTCACTTCAAACAAAACAGGTTAAATTTGTTCGTCTATTTTCAAGTGATTCCCAGTCCAGCTGGTCCATGAAATTACAATGGGATCACGTGTATTTGTTACAGTGCGGGCTGTCCTGTGTTGGATCTACTCTAGAGTTGAGATTTCAAGGTAGACTCACTGCCAATTTACTGACACTAGTACTGTTGTAGCATGTTTAAGTGGAGGACAAATGAAATAGTAATGCTAGATTATTTATGTATACAAATTTTTCATAATGAAATTGATATCCCATTTTGATTTGTACTTCCACTTTGCAACATATTCAAGAGCAAGAAGCTACCACACTTAATCTCCAACCACTGTCATTAATTAACCAAGATCTCACTAGTCTGTAATTCACCTTACTGTAGTGATTTTATTGATTCATCTGTATGCTTTCTTCATTTCCTTTGAAGTTGTACCAAGAGTTCATAATAAGGTGGGGAGAGTCTAACTTGAATGCATTCACCAAACACCCTGCTTAAAGTAACACCTCGGCCTTATTTCAGAACAAAGGCTTTACCTTCTTCAGCAACTCTAATCAACAGTTTTCTATCCCCCAGTAAAGGTGTTGATTTGATGAAAGGTGGACTTTACAAAGGGTGTTTGTACAGGCCATACTGAGAGTTAGACACTCTCCCCCATACAAATCAGTATTACGAACTCTTGGTTGTACAGTATAGGTAAACAAAGATAAGTTTCTCTCCCATCTTATTCTAGGATTTCTATTGACAAGGAAAATTCAATTATTTGTATACAGGCTCAAAATTGAGAAAATATAAAGAAAGTGAATTAATATTATACAGTCAGTTTGCTTTTGGATATTTAATGTCTCCAACCACAACAAAAATTCGATGAATCCATGCATCTCACCACTGGTCGTCTGAACATTCTGAAAGTGATACCTCACTCAATCAACCATATATTCTGTTTATTAGACTGAATAGTCATGATTACCTAAACAATCACTTAATTAATGTTTTATAATTATCCTATTCTATTTTCCTGGAGGTTCCACTGATAAAATGCAATTTCAGCAATGATAGCAGCTAGCCAAGCTGCAAGTTGATTCAGAAAGCACTCCATTCTGTAAAATAGACCCCATCCAGAATTCAACTCAGTACTCAGGCTGAGATATCTGACAATAGTCCACTACTCTGTTAATGAATCATTGATGTTCACACAATATAGCCTCCTTGAGGTATCTGAATGTTTGCTCCTCACACACTGCACAAAATTCCTTTAGATTCTACTTAGACTGAGTTGATTCAGCTTGTCACCATACTTGTTTCCTTTGTAGTGTAGCTATACACATACTGATTTATGCCGATTAGAAAGGCTGGGCCTCAGACTGTACATTCTAAAGTAAAATAACTCACATACTAGTAAAAAAAAAGTCATGCATTAAGTTCCCCTACTTGATATATCCGAAGATGAAATCACTGAGTCAGCTATTCCCACAATTAGTACTTCGTTACTAATGACAACCAACAAGAACCCACAATCGATCCTTAAATTCGTTTTATCTTTCTTGGGGTACGTTTGATTACCTGCTGGAAGTGCCACTGATAACTTGTACAGCAATGGTAAGCTGCAAGCTTCAATCTGAGAAAGCATTCCGTTCCGCAGTTTAGTCCATCATTCCGTTCCGTTCCGTTCCGTTCCGTAGAATAGTCCCCACCGTACAGCCACACACAGCCATATCCTGGTTGGCCAGGGCTCCATCAAGACCCCAGACCACTCGTACGGCTCGCCACTGTGCTCTAGAAAAGCAGCCAGCAAAAGCAGACCACTTTACTCTGGTGGACTGTGGCAGTGAAACTTGATAGTGCATTCATTAAGCTTTGTGTTTGTGTGAAAAAATCAAATTTCCTGTCTTGGGCGATAAGAACGGTTTTCGTAGATCCAGTCACATATAAACAGCTATAGTGAAAATCACTGTGAGAGATACTTTTATTATGGAGAGGAGAGGGAGAGAACCATCACTAATAATTGATGAGAAAACATGCATGATTACAAACAAATTATATATTATGTGTTATGTGTCCTCGGACAACATGCGACCACATGTCTGACCAACAGTGGACAGCAGTGGGCATGGCAAGGAAAAAAAAAATTATATTTAAGTACAAAACTAAAGTTACAGCTTAAATTATATACAGATTAAAAACAGTCCGGGTTGATTGTCCATTCTTTAGAGCTCCTACCATAAAATATACATTTTATCACTGTGATTAATACGTGTACACTGATCATATCTGTACACAAGTGTACTCAAACTGGATCTTTGTGTACCCACCTTTGAGTAGCACCCATATCAAGACACACGGTAGTGTGTCGTGCGGCCCAAGAAGCCGGCGCGTAACACCCGTGAGTATATTGACAGGAAGAAAGAAAACGCAATTTTCGCACCTCCATAGCTCTGTGTTGCCTTGATAAAACAAGACGATTTTTGCTGTGGACACTCCCTCCACCTACAGCACTCCACATTCCAAATTTGAGCGAAATCGCTTCAAGCGTTCCCGAGATATGCGACTTCAAAAATTGGCTTAGTTTCTTCTTATTTTTCTTCCTCTTTTCGCACACTTACAAAAACTGCTATAAAACGCGAACGCCATATCCGATTGCATTGAAATTTGGCACACAGAAGGGGGGTATAAAGGCGCATCTCTGTACCAACTTTTGCTAGGATACGATACACAGGAAAAGAGTTATGATCGATTATTCAGGAAAAATAACACCAATATGTTGTCACGCCTACAGGGTAAACCGCGTATGGGAAGCTGAAAATCGGTGGGTGAATAGGTTAACTATTGAACCTCAAACCTTTTGTGGTTTGAAAGAAATCGAGCTAAAAACCAGGAAGATACAACAAAAAACCAACAGTGTGTAACAATTACGCAATCGAGATTAGCTAATAAAAAACGACTACTTGCCACGCCTACCAGATAAACCGCTAGGGCAAATGTTTTGAAAATCGCTGTATAGAAGGAGTAATCATCTTAGAAAGGCTCTTCAATGGTGTAGAAGAATCAGACTTAAATCCACGGAGTTATAACACGAAATCCAACTTGGTGCAGCAAGTGCGAGATCGAGATACTCTAATAGAGCAGTCACCCTAATAGAGCAGTCACCCTGAAGAGAATTCAAGAGATCAGCTAGAAACAAGTAACCTGTATAGAGATCAGCTAGAAACAAGTTACCCTGTAGAGAGATCAGCTACAAAGAAACCATCATGTAGAGAGTTCAGCTGCAAACAAAACACCTGTAGAGAGTTCAGCTACAAACAAATCTCCCTGTAGAGAGATCAGCTAGAAGAAGTTTCCTTGTAGAGAGTTCAGCTACAAACAAATCACCCTGCAGAAAGATCAGCTAGAAGGAGTCACCTTGTAGAGAGTTCAGTTACAAAGAAACCATCATGTAGAGAGTTCAGCTACAAACTAGTGACCTTGTAGAGACATCGGCTAAAATAAATTACCTTGTACAGAGTTCAGCTACAAAGAACCATCATGTAGAGAGTTCAGCTACAAACAAATCTCCCTGTAGAGAGATCAGCTAGAAGAAGTTACCTTGTGGAGAGTTCAGCTTCAAAGAAACCATCATGTAGAGAGTTCAGCTGCAAACAAATCACCTGTAGAGAGTTCAGTTACAAACAAATCTCCCTGTAGAGAGATCAGCTAGAAGAAGTTTCCTTGTAGAGAGTTCAGCTACAAACAAATCACCCTCTAGAAAGATCAGCTGGAAGAAGTCACCTTGCAGAGAGTTAAGTTACAAAGAAACCACCATATAGAGAGTTCAGCTACAAACTAGTGACCTTGTAGAGACATCAGTTACATTGTAGAGAGTTCAGTTACAAAGAAACCATCATGTAGAGAGTTCAGCTGCAAACAAGTCACCTGTAGAGAGTTCAGCTACAAACAAGTCTCCCTGTAGAGAGATCAGCTAGAAGAAGTTTCCTTGTAGAGAGTTCAGCTACAAACAAATCACCCTGTAGAAAGATCAGCTAGAAGAAGTTACCTTGTGGAGAGTTCAGTTACAAAGAAACCATCATGTAGAGAGTTCAGCTGCAAACAAATCACCTGTAGAAAGTTCAGCTACAAACAAATCTCCCTGTAGAGAGATCAGCTAGAAGAAGATTCCTTGTAGAGAGTTCAGCTACAAACAAATCACCCTGCAGAAAGATCAGCTAGAAGGAGTCACCTTGTAGAGAGTTCAGTTACAAAGAAACCATCATGTAGAGAGTTCAACTACAAACTAGTGACCTTGTAGAGACATCGGCTAAAATAAATTACCTTGTACAGAGTTCAGCTACAAAGAACCATCATGTAGAGAGTTCAGCTGCAAACAAATCACCTGTAGAGAGTTCAGCTACAAACAAATCTCCCTGTAGAGAGATCAGCTAGAAGAAGTTACCTTGTAGAGAGTTCAGTTACAAAGAAACCATCATGTAGAGAGTTCAGCTACAAACAAATTACCTGTAGAGAGTTCAGCTACAAACAAATCTCCCTGTAGAGAGATCAGCTAGAAAAAGTATCCTTGTAGAGGGTTCAGCTACAAACAAATCACCCTGTAGAGAGATCAGCTAGAAGAAGTTAACTTGTAGAGAGTTCAGCTACAAAGAAACCATCATTTAGAGAGTTCAGCTTCAAACAAATCACCTTGTAGAGAGTTCAGCTACAAGCAAATCTCTCTGTAGAGAGATCAGCTAGAAGAAATTACCTTGTAGAGAGTTCAGCTACAAACAAATCACCCTGTAGAAAGATCAGCTAGAAGAAGTCACCTTGTAGAAAGTTCAGTTACAAAGAAACCACCATGTAGAGAGTTCAGCTACAAACTAGTGACCTCGTAGAGACATCAGCTAGAAAAGTTACCTTGTAGAGAATTCAGCTACAAAGAAACCATTCTGTAAAGAGCTCAGCTGCAAACAAATCACCTGTACAGAATTCAGCTACAAACAAATCACCCTGTACAGAATTCAGCTACAAACAAATCACCCTGTAGAGAGGTCAGCTAGAAGAAATTACCTTGTAGATAGTTCAGCTACAAAGAAACCACCATGTAGAAAGTTCAGTTGCAAAGAAATCACCCTGTAGAAAATTCAGCCACAAACAAATTGCCCTGTAGAAAGATCAGTTAGAAGAAGTTACCTTGTAGAGAGTTCAGCTACAAAGAAACCATTCTGTAAAGAGCTCAGCTGCAAACAAATCACCTGTACAGAATTCAGCTACAAACAAATCACCCTGTACAGAATTCAGCTACAAACAAATCACCCTGTAGAGAGGTCAGCTAGAAGAAATTACCTTGTAGATAGTTCAGCTACAAAGAAACCACAATGTAGAAAGTTCAGCTGCAAAGAAATCACCCTGTAGAAAATTCAGCCACAAACAAATTGCCCTGTAGAAAGATCAGTTAGAAGAAGTTACCTTGTAGAGAGTTCAGCTACAAAGAAACCATTCTGTAAAGAGCTCAGCTGTAAACAAATCACCTGTACAGAATTCATTTACAAACAAATCACCCTGTAGAGAGATCAGCTAGAAGAAGTTACCTTGTAGATCGTTCAACTACAAACAATTCACCCTGTAGAGAGAGCATCTAGAAGAAGTCACCTTGTAGAGTGTTCAGTTACAAAGAAACCACCATGGAGATTTCTGTAATCAATATATGTATTATATATATAATTTGTACATTTACTGATAAAATATTTAAAGTACATCTACTTCATCTTTTCTTCTTCCTGTGGTAAAAAAAAAGATAGGTTAAAAGTCCCAAGGCCGGCTTTGAGGTATACAAATACAAAAAGAAATGAAATCTAATCCAAAACAGCCAAGCTGTAAAAAAGTGTGCGGCCCTCAAAAAGGCTATGGTGAAAAAAGATGTGAAATCCAAAGGTGGCGGCCAAGAAATGGCTGTGATGGTAGGTTAGTGGTAAAAATTTTAATAACGACAATTCAGGTGAATTTTTGTGCCGCTTGGTCTTGGCACAAAATTCACCTGAATTGTCATTATTAAAATTTTAATGATAACAATTATTAAATGTGTGTATTAGGAACATGTGATTGGCTTTACCAAGAAAAGCGTGAATTTTTTTTGTTTGTCTGTTGGCATGAGGCTATTGTTTTTCCTTGTCATAAGACGGATTCCATGATGACATCAGATGACACACCACACATATTATTGTAATAACAGTTATAAATTTATAAACATATATGCCCGTAAGCAGGTACAAATGACATGCTTGATTATAATGGGTAGATAACATGTGAATAATTGGACTAATATATACGGAATTTTGTTTTGTGATGTTACTGTTCATTGCTTGCCACTATCAGAGTATGTGTTTTATGTATAAGCGTCTGTTTCTTATCAATGGTAGAATGGTATTATATAGCTACACATACAAATGTGCATGACACCACACCTGTATGTATACAGGCACAAATATATACATATATTAATGTTAATGCTACTGCTGCATGGGGCTGCTTGTTGTTGTTCATTGTTTGCTGCAATGTTACCCAGATATGTGTGTGTGTATGTGTGTGTTATTTGCTGCCATTGCAGGATTTGCAATGAGAGAAGGAAAGAACTTCTATACCTATGCAGCTGCATGGTAACCTAGCTGCAGTTATGCATGAGTGTCATTTGCTGCTATTTAGGCCCTGGCCAGCATTATTTAAATAACCAAAAGGATCAAACATAATGCTAGTATAATACCGACAATATTTTAAAATTCAATTATAGCACAATGCGCATGCTTAAAAGAAAGCCAACGATCACAGCTGGTATATATTATTAGTGCATTTCATATTAAAAACAACATGTAATATAATTTAATTAACTATTGCTTGGTTGGTTATTCACACATTTCAGAATAAGGTTAAGATACTCTAATAGAGCAGTCACTCACTTTAGTACAGCAGTAAGGAAACACTAATAATTTGTCTAATAAAACAGTCAGTACTCAAGTATAATCTTGATTTTAATTTTGAGCATAATAGGCTTGATTTTTGAGCATTGCTCAAAAACATAATGGGTAAAATCGTGAGCAGGGCCTACTGCTATTGGAGGATTAGCAATGAGAGAATGAAAGAACTTCTATACCTATGCAGCTGTTTGGCAACCTAGCTGTAAATGGATTCACAATTGTGTGCTAACCTGGCCCATTAAAAAAAAATAATAATAAATACATAAATACACAAATAAACAATTGAAGAATTTTTTTTTTTTTTAAATGTGGATTGAGCGAATTTTGCAAAACAAATTGTATATGTGAGTCCGCAGCTGCATGGCAATCTAGCTGCAAATTACATTCATAATTGTTTGCTAACTTGGCCCATAGAATTGTGAATTGTATGAACTTTACAAAACAAATTGTATATAGTATGTAGGTCCGCAGCTGCATGGCAACATAGCTACAAATGGCTGTGTACTTGTTTGGCCCTTAGAATAATGTATAAACTAACTACCAGCTACACAAAAAATAAAATTAAAATAAATAAAACTGTGTGTAGCTGTGATACATAGGACCACAGCTGCATGGCAACATAGCTGCACGAGGCGTGACCAGTAGAGTAAAACAAGAATGCAGTCATATGGTCATCCATGAGGATGTAGTAGGTCCACAGCTGAATGGCAACATACTGTAGCTGCAAACTTGTCCCTTCCCTTGTGGAATGCGACAGTACGGGATCCCAATAGGGTCTTTCTGCTGCAATCCTCCTACAATCTGTGTGTTTGTTTGCACTATTAAATATGGACAGGTCATCCCCAAGCCATTAGGTTGGTCAGTAAATGAGATCTGTGTGGTACATGTACTTTAGTTTGTAGTATTATACCAGTAGAAAGGGCGAAAGGACTTTTGTGAATAATGGAAGTGCTGCAGTAGGATGCTGGGAACCTGTACATTTACAAAACCCAACCACCATCCTAGGACGGGGGTTGTATCCAAGGACCATTAGTCCTACTACCAACATTAACAATATTTTTGCCTTGCCATTGTATTACACTTAATAATATCTCAGGGAGACAAGACATAAAATTTAATGTTTGTGCAAAATGGCCATATACGTAGGTCACTAATGATGAAATCCGTCATAGCACTATATCAAAAAAATGCATGCATGTTATGATTGAGAAGTACTACTTATCTGAAAAGTTGCATTATTTTATGAAAAGGTACACAATTTTTACATTGTGTCGCTATACTAATACCTAGCATCTCTTGGAATTTGCAGAATATCACTGTAAATATTATGGATACAAGTGTTTAATAATATCATGTACAGGACTAAAATTGCATTTGTTGTTTTACCTTATTACTGTTTCTGTAATAATAATGATCCACATCTCTCCATGTTGCTATTAATAAGTTTGTGATAGTCACATTTTGAGACAAATGTAAAGCTGTTCTTATTTCTCTTGTTGCTCTTACAAGGAGACTAGGATCAGTGGTCTGACGATAGAACACTTGTCCACTTCCTCTTGTGTCAGCATCAGCCCAGTAAGGTGCAATAAGTTTAATAGTTCCACTCAATGGAAATGAACGAGGTGTACTAGTGGTATATCGACTTTCAATACTAATTACTCCATTTTCATTAATCTACATGGAAAATACAGTATAACTATAGTAAAACAATTACATGTAGTAACATAATGCATTTCATATACAGTATGTATGCACTTCATATAAACCAGCTACTGTAGGGTAATGTTTATTATGTTCTAAGCTACAAAATACACATGCCTGTCACAATTATGTTACTTTTAATCTTATCCTTCTACCATTATGCCATAAACTAAGAATAAACACAGAAAACAGTATACTTTAGACCATGTACATACACTGATAGTACTGTATAGTGGGGATGAACAAGGTTCGTGCATGGCACACGATAAAATATCTGCCTCAATTCCTCTCACAATGATGCGACAGTATTGATTATGCACTGTAGAAATAAGCCCAAAAGTGCATTCAGATCAACCTGAGACATAATTTGCTAAAATATAGGATTTTTTTCGATAGCATTTCTACTGTCTACCTAAGTGATGCATCCAGTCAAGTGTAGCAGAAAACTGGCTGCAGCTACAGCTTTACTTCTTTCACAGAAGTGCTTCAAAGTCATTTAAGAAGAAACCTTTGGCATATTGATAAACATAGATTGCGTGTGCTGTTGCCTTATGCTTTATCTTTTTTTACCATACCCATCAGCCAAGCACAGCAGGGTTTCCATCTATGTGCATACATGTTACACGATATGAATGCACCGACATATTGGAATACACATCTTTTGAAGTGTTCTCCATTGTGGATGCGATCTCACTTGCCACCAGGGAATGGATTGTTTGTCTAATGGTATGCACAAAGTACTATCAACTAGGACATGGCTGACTGCTTGCATTCCTAGATGCAATGTTTGCTGTGACCAATTATTTTTCTGGTATACGAAGGTATTAGTATAGATTGCATAGCTCTGAAAGTGACATTAATGGTCATGAATTAATTTAAAAAAATTTGCAAACATGTTAAGGAAAATTAAACTAGAGTGGGGGACAGTAGTACCCTAATAAAAAGTGCTCAACCAGCTGGATTGGAGTAGTATGCAATGTCCAATTACAGTACTTCAAAAGAACAAGAAGATATTCCTACCATGTTGTGGAGACTTCATAATTGAATTACAGCAATTGGACATTATGTACTAATTCAATCCAGTGTGTTTCAGTACCTTTTATTGGGGTACTATTGTCCCTACTCTAGCTTAAAATACCTATACTTGTATTAAAATTTGTCAGAAAACCTGAGCTACTGTACTGTACATGCACTGTAAGTCCTATCTCTAATAGATATTAATGTCAAAGAAAATTTAAGGTACATTATCATATAGACAATGTGTGATTTTTGTTGTGGTCTGGCAAATAGCTGCTATTACTTCAGATTTAATGATTTTACAGGAAAAGTAAGGGCAAAATATTGCAGTGTATTGTTAAGTGCTATATTGCAAAATCTATCCCTAAATAGAATAACTCTCCACGACACAAGTAGCTAATGACAGTTTGATATCTGAGGTACAGTAATGGCAGCTGCACTGTGCAGCTTCATCATATTGCTGGCTGTAATACAAACTCTGATTACAAGTCATTGGTATACACATGGAGTATTGCAGCACAGACCAAAGAAACCTCTGAAGTTTGTTGACTTTGAGGAAGGTATCACAGATTAGTTGTTTATAATCACATGAAAATGTGATCTACATGTACATGTATGCACACTGCATAAGTATAGTTCAGAGTTGTGATAATAAGAAGTCATTCATATATGTATTTTCATCTAGATCTCAGCAAATCATATGCCAATGCTACTTATGTTAACTCTCACATGACTGTCAGTCATCAGCACTGGAACTAGTAGCACCACATAAAATGCCTAAACCAAGGCAAAACAGACCACTGATCTATAAACATCACATACTATACAATACTGTATAGTATGTATGTATTATAATGATCAGTAGTCGGTTATTTTGCTTTAATATTTTGAATTACTAGTGCCAATACTGATGTAAAGAGGAACAATATAGGTAGAATCGGTACTTCATTTTTGCTGCGGATGCAGATTGTCTGATTGCATTTTATGCAAACTCTTTAACATAACTGTGTTACCTTTGTCTTTAAGCCAGGGGCAGTTTAAAAGGTGAGTGAGAGGGGAATGGGTTAGAGGAGAATGATAAATAAAAGAGACAAAATTCATCTAACCTAGAATTTTGTGAAACAGAGTACTCTGATTAAAAGGTGTTGTAACATAACATTCTAAACGCTGATGTGCTTCCTTTTGTGTACATATGATACATGTAATACACACAAAATTCTCATTATTACTAAAATGAAGTAGGGATCCAAGCAATAAAAACAATTAATAGTGAAACAAGATATGAATGATGATATCACATGGTGGGAAAATTGCATGTTATAACAATGATTTTGTTCAACACCAAAGTTGGGATTTTCCCATCTAGCTGTGATGTGATACATGTATCATCATTCATCTCTTGTTTTGTTTCACTATCTTTTATCACTTGGATCCCTTTAAATTATATTCTAGTTTGTTTGTTTGTTTTTGTTATAGTGTGCAGCTATAAATGTATGACTGTTCTATTCGGGTGGCTGCTGTATTAGAATGTCTCGAGTAGGGCCCAAACCAACTTAGGTGAATTCGAAGGTTCGTTCGAACGAACGAACATTTGAATGCAGGTTGAACAGTCGAACTATAGCTACTAATTAGATACAGTTTAGCTATCCATCCATAATGATGTGGGGGAAGCTAGACAGATAGTATTTGACATTTAATTAAATTATGTGTTGATGGTTTAGTGGTGGTCACAAGGCCATGCCCCTATAAGGTTTTAAGGTGTCTATGTGGTGCCAGTCACTTGTCTAACCTGTACATGTATAGCAGTAGTAAAATGTATTTAAAACCTAGTAACCACAAGCATTTTTACTTGTGCTATTCATTTTCAAGTTTTCTCAGTAAAACTGTTGAGTCAGTACAACTGCATGTGTGTATTGAAACTTTTGAGACATGCATTTAACACTTAATATGCTGTGATTTATAAATTGTAAACAGGAACCAGCTCCATTTAAAAGTTCGAAAGATTCGTGAACTTTAGTTGAACCCTGACAATCCAAGTTCGTTTGGGCCCTAGTCTTGAGTCAGCCTTTCATCTACCAAAGAGGTGTGTCACTATTTCATAATTATTTCATTGTACAAATAATAATTGGGTATGATCATTATGTCCCCATGCTCGATCATTATTAATAAATGGGCATTGTCTCAAATATAACCTATCAGGTATCCGGGGGGGTTCAAAGGGTTCCATGCAACCCCCTTTTATGAGGAGCCACAATATTACTGAATGAGCTTCTGCCAAGTTTTTCTCTAATTCAGTATATATGCTAAAATCAGTTTATCAGTCAAGTACTATACTCCAAGCAAACACTACTAGTGATTAACACTCTTTTACCATCCACATTTACACAAATATTTTGAAGTTTTCACTACTTCAACATAATACAACAAACTGATTAAATATTCCAGGATATGAATATATGATAATTAGTTAAACTAACAATTAATTATGAAGCCATAGAATGCTTATGTACTCTGTTGTGTGGCTTTGTAGTGAAACTTAATGATTTTATAGGTTTTTGTTAACATGTTGGTTGCTGGGGCCCTCCCCTGGAAATAGTGGCAAAAGCCACCATCTATTGAGGATTAAAAACACATATGTGCTCATATATATATATACATTTATTTACCTAGCTATCCACCCTTCCACCGCACCAAGCCCTACATTGCCTACACTTTTTCCTAATGCTAATCACATAAACAATTTTTCCACAAAGCCAATAGTGTACGTGACAATACACAACAATCATGCAACAAGAACACAATGACACCATAATAACAAATAAGATTATGTGTACATGAGATCATACATACATACGTCTAGTACAGTATTAATCCTTACATATACTGATCTGATTGTTGAATTATAAAAGAAAAAGTCACCAGTCAGAGTAACCAAACCGGATGAGGTACCATAGTAGTAATATGGCAAGGTAGCATCATTATGAGTGTATCCAAAAGGATAAAACTAAATGGCATAAAACACATAATATAACAGCAATCTAATTTAAAATAGTCAGTATAGAACTTCCATAAAAAGTGTTAAAATACAATAGTATTGATTGTGTATGTAAAATTGTATACAGCATTGGTGATCCAGGAGGAGGGTTTAAATTTTTGTAGACAGGATTCTCACAAATTGCATTATCTTAAATCCAATATCAAATAAAGTAGTTGAATTGGTTTCTTTTTAATTAATGACAAGATAGATGTCTTTATCTAGAAGTGCCTCCCCTGAATAAACTAAGCAACTATTAGCTAAGGCCTAAATTGGTGTACCAAGCTAAATTTTTGCAAAGGCTTAAATGGTGTAGTCAACAGTGAAACAATGCTGACAAAATTTTTGGTTTTCCATACTGTATCTACTATATGTAACTAGACTGTAATTATCATAGCTAGCTCTGATTAGAACCTAAAATCTGGATCAGCCAACTAAAGTACAATGTATACTGTCTAGTAGTAGAATATGTATCACTCACATACCTCTGATGAACATGTTGCAATACTTGGCTGGCAGTTATCTGTTTATGTACATAAATTACACAGTAACTACAGTAACATACTGAGATAAAAATCAATTAATGCAATATACTGTATTGCATGCATACTATTACTAGCAATATAATTTTACAATCAATCGTTGTTGTGGATACCAGGGTTGCATAATAGATTATACATTCTACCATTGTATAATTACATGCAGTTATATACTCAAGCAGATAGGCTAAGTTAAAAATGTAATTTATTGCTTGCCAATAAATTGAAGTTAACGTGCTCGGTAGTCATAGCGCGTGGCGAAGATTCAATAATAAAATATTGAGGCAATAATACCTGTTAAGTAAGTTCTGGAAGCTCACGTGCTATAACGTGCTATACTGTGTCTCGTGAGTCAACCTGCCGTTCAAAGTGTGATATTATCTCCAGCTGTAAAAAAGGTCCATATCCTGATACTAAACGTTCTATCTTCACTGAAGAGGTGACCCGTCATTGTTGCTACCGTGAACGAGTGTACTGCTGCTGACTCGTCAAATTTGATCGTGAACCACTCAATAGCACCACCACCCCCAAGTGGGATTCAATACTGCCATTGTGCTGATACTACCGTCGTCCTAACACTGCTATCATTCTGACGTGCATTAGTTATTTTATGTACATTTTGTTGTTTTAAATGTATGTTGTTTACACCCGCAATAATTATTGTAATGCCAGCCACTCGTCACGCATCTGAAAGTCCAACAGCCAAATCTTACAGCCTCGTAGGCGCGCCCAAATCCCAACTAGCAGCTTTAACAGTGACAGCATTGAAATCCCATCTTTAGCATTACGCTTGCCCACAACAGGAAAAAATGCTGCATTAGTAGACCGTCTCTACAACCACATATGTTCACTTTCTGAAGGAGCTGCTGGAAGTAACCCTATTACTAGCACGCATGGCTCTCAAGCAGGAAATTCTACTACCCAATTAACGACTTCCAGTTCCCAATCAACACATTCCACAACACAGTCAGCAAATCGCTCTGCCACAACAACTTGTAGACCAGCTGACTGCTTACCTCCAACAGTATCGAACCCCACCAGTAGGAATCCAGGCCAGTAACAGCAGAAATATTACAAAATAATGATGACAACCTGTCTGTTGCATTGGGGCCAACTCACACCACTGTCTCAGTTCCAGTACAAGTGGTAACTTCATTACCTGTTGTAACATCAATTACCACCACCTTGTCCAATGCCATGTTACCTGCAATCACTAGGACCCCACTACCTGATCTTGATTGTGCACTTGTTACACCTAGTTGACTTTCGTAGTGTAACTCGTTTTTAATCTGATTCCTTGTAAACTACTGAAAGATCATTCTAATATAATTATCCTACCTCTCTAACTATTTCCATTAGTTACTTTGCCTGGTAGGCGTGTTCCAGTTCTCAGTACTGGAACTAAAAGTAATTCCAGTACTAGCAATTTTATTTTAGTTCCAGTTCTAGAACTAGAACTGGAACTGGAACAATAATTTTGCTTTTCTCAATACTGGAACTGGAACTAGAACAATAATTAATTTTCCTAAATACTGGAACTAGAGCTGGAACTAAAATGAAAATTTATCAAGTACTGGAACTAATACCGGAACTGAAATTGGTCATAATCATTTAGTTATTATCAATAAAAATAGCAAATATGATGCACATTACATGACTACAGTTAGTGTGCTGATAAAAGCAAGAACTGATAAGTATTCAATGGAATGATGCAAAAGGTTATATAGCTAGAAACACTGGCTAGACTGGAGGACTGGACAACTGGACTCATGCCTTATATAAATATTCAGGCTTGGAGAAACCATTACATTGTTAGAGTTAATTCTATCTTGCTTCTGAGGACAATTTTGGTTTTTAACTTCCATGCTTTTTTTTAGGGTAATGAAGTATTGAATACAACACATAACACAAATTACAAGTAAAATGGTAACTAAATACAAAATTAACTCTACTAATACAATTACAGTAGCACTACAACTACTACTAACTAAGGGTAAAGGAGATTGTCATCATCAGACCTCTGTAGAGCCCAATATCTAAGGATCATCCTTGCATTGTAAGTCCATAAGGCAACAATGCAAGGATGATCCATGCCTTTGAGATATTGAACTTAGCTATACTGCTATAAAAGAAATGATATTGCTACACATGTGTAGAATATGCAAATTTTAATATCATGCACTACTCCAGCTTGTTTATACTCTAGTTGAAAATTCCAAAATTTTTGTGTATTTGTTAATGGTAAATGATAGCTACAAATCTTTGATCTATTACTTGAACAAACCAAATCAGAAATAGGATTATGTATCACCACATATTTAATTATAGTGACCATTCTACAGATATATGATTGGGCAGAGTTTACTACTCTGCCAACAGAGTAGTAGTTACAGGTGATGACCTACCAATGCAGTTTTTGTCCACCTGATTATTAAATCTGATAAGTTGTCTAGCATGTAAGCCAGGTGTTCAGTAGAATAATGTCCCTACCCCTTAAATCTACATGTACAGTGTATAGGAACATGTATAGGAACTGCTAGAAATTATTATAATAATAACTGTCATTTCTGTGTGTCTATGTTGCTGTTGGTGCTGTGAAATGTAAAACAGACTCTCTTTACTTTCCAATTCCTATTAAGAGGTTTCCAAACTCACTGGTGTGATTTTAGCATACAAATGTGACCAAATCTGCTGAAAGAGATTTTATAGCTTTTCTAATATTACATGTTTGACGAGTTACAGTATCACTCATCATGTCTTTAACTTATTGTCTTACAATTAAATTCAGAAATAGTGCTATATTAAGAGTGTAAGGTGACTCATTTAAGTTGGCACGATGCTCACAATTTAAGTTATAGATTGTGAATTACATGCAATTGGGAAGGCTATTAGACCCCTTTCGCAGATTCGATCACAAATTATACTGGATTTCATGGTCCCGATAGGTTTCAATACCTCAGATATGGGTAATTGATTATGTACACTTTATACTGTAACCTATATGCAGAATATAAGACATCATCATGCATGGGCTGTAACAAATAAACATTTCATGCTTTTGGAATCAGTACGTACCTCAATTGTAGAACATTATGAAGGGAAATGTCACATTCATTTGTGACTGGATTTTGGAAAAATGATCCAAATCACACATTAGAAGTTTCGAGATAAACAGTTTTAAAGAATTTAAAGTCAGCATAACTTGAGAAGGATAGCAAGCACATGTACGAAACTTACACAAGTGATGCATCAATCTATTATATTTTAGACCATTTCCAGTACTTGTAGCTGCTTGCAGAGATTCCCACCAAATAAGATAGAAAATCTGAGCAGCTGGATTACCAAAGTAATATCACAACTCCTCACAAATGGGCGGAGGGCGGCAGAGTGAGCAAGAGATAGATTTCAAAATAAAGCAAGACCGTGATTGAAGTCTAGATACAAGATTACAGGGCTATGCTGGCTTCTTAGTGGTATATAAGCAACAAAATCAACAGAAACAAAAAACGTTTGGTCAAAAATATCAGGCCATTTACCATAAACCACAAACTCCTGTCACACCAGGCCCTTCACAAAACCAGAAACCACCATTCAAATTTTACACACCACCCAGAAAAGGTGTGTGCTAAAACTGGGGATGGATAAAACCTAAACCTGACCGGACCAGACCAATTTTCAAGTCTCAAAGTAAGCCGATTCACACAATAAACTAACAATATAAATTACTCACCTTGTAGCAACTCTGCCAAGAATGCTATCGCGATGGGGCTAACTAGCCTTTAATGGAATCTGCACAAAACAATTTCAACTCTTTTAAACAATGTAACTACACTACATTGCTTTTAAATACATTTTACTACACAGTTGCTACAAAACCAAGTGTTCTTCCTGCTATTCTTACATATAATGAACTCCCTGACATGATCAACTGCTTGAATGTATTAGAATCATGTAGCTAGTTCACATTGAAATAAACTATGGTGATGGAATGACTAAGGCAGAGAAAGGTTAACTACAGTATGTATAATTACCTTTTAATTTAAAAGACTACCATTAGCTTGTCTATACTACATGATTCTTATAAATTCGAACAGTCAATGATGTCAGGGAGTTCATTATGTGCAAGAACAGCAGGAAGAATAATTGGTTTTGTAGCGACTGTGTAGTGAAATGTATTTAAAAGCAATGCAGCGTAGTTACATTGTTTAAAATAGTTGATACTGTTTTGTGCAGATTCCATTAAAGGCTAGCACCAGAGGAGGTTGGTCACGCGTCATAATCCCATGATGTAATATTACGTTGTTCTTGGTGTTAAGAGCTAGGAAAGCAGTGCATTGTATTGAGAAGGTTTTTAAGGGTGCTGGGGTGCTCTGGTATGGATATGAAATCTGTCTTTTGAATATTAAGAGGTGTGAAGTTCAACCCTTTCTTTGAGATCACGAGATGTTTGATGATGCATGACCAACCTCCTCTGGGCTAGCCCCATTGCAATGGCATCCTTAGCAGAGTTGCTACAAGGTGATTAGTGTATATTGTTAGTTTATTGTTGAATCCGCTTACTTTGAGACTTGAAATTTGGTCCTGTCCCATCCGGTCCAGGTTTTATCCACCCCTGCTAAAACTAGCCTCTATTTGTTTGAAAAATGCTGAAGGTCAAAATAGGTAGAATGATGGTGTAGCTATCCACTGGTGGTGTTTTGCCTGATGTGTAGTTTGGATCATTTTGTAAAATCTGGTCAAATTTAGTTATATGTTAATGATACAAAATTATGCCTGATGAAGACCAATACAGTACATGATTGGTTTCTCTTATTCAGCGTTAATGTTTTAGTGCCTCAATTCATTGTACCAATGCTCATTGCTACATTAACACGTTATAATTTATATAAGTGCATTATGTACATACATACATACATACATACATACATATATACATACATACATACATGCACAGTACCTCTGCCAACTTTAAACATCCATACTCCTGGAATACCTATATTACTAGTTTGTGTAATATTGAGGATGATAGGGGTTAGTGATCCAGGAATAGTAATAGAGTTAACACCATCACCAGCATTAATTCCAGCTAGAGCTTCAGTTCCATTAAGTCCTCTATACCCACCAGATCTATCACCAGTAGTCCACTGTATTCTTCCATCAGCATATAGGAATATTACAAATGACTCAACTCCACTAGTGGCTAGTACACACTGAAATGTGTTGGTCTAAAGAATACAGGTAAATGTATCAGGTCCAATTAAATTTAGAAAGTTGGAATACAATTGAATGTGTAGATACATCTGTGCAGCTACAAATAAAAGCCACACAGTTCCACTTGATAGGCCACCTTTGATAAAACTGCACAAGAATTATTTTAAGGTCATTTTACGAATAGTACGTATTATGTACAGGGTAGCATTTTAAAACTAAAATTAACCATAGTGTTGTTTTTTAAGCACAATTAAAGTGGCATTGTATTGTGAATTTGTTTTATTGTGAAACCATTCAAGATTGCATAAACACGTGATTATTATTACATTTTTGTGTACAATAAAATCACGTGTGTGTTAGTGGGTGGGAGAACAATCTTAAAAACTATCCACAGATTTTATTCGATGGTTATAAAAGGAATAAACAAGCAACTGAGGAGTAAGTTATGCTACACAACAACTTGTGTTCATGTACGACAACCAGGCGGGTTGTAACAATAATGTTATTGTACAAAACAAAGCACTTCATCTCGAAAAAGATAATCATGCCTTCTACTATAATGCAATACCTTTGTTACAATGTCAGACAGCCTAGGGGGCATTTCAAGCTAGCTCACCTGGCTTACAATCGTCAGACAAGGACAGATATACAAAGACTGCCACTTTAATCTCACACGTTCTCCTTAACAATGACATGTTTTGTTTATGACTACATCATAAACTTTAATGGTTTCATGTATAAATAATTCACGATGCATTACCCCTTTAATATAACTACACTACTGTTACACTAAATATAATTATGATAATATTTTAAGTTTGCAAGGAGATATCTATATACAATAGGGCTGGGCGGTTTCTCGGTATTATAGCAATACCGCGGTATTGCAATGAAATGATATCTGTATCGCGTAGATTTCGGTGAAACGATAATATCACGACATCGATATTATTACGATTTTTAGTGTTTGTGACAGCTTATTAAGTCCTTAAGGTTGTTATAATGCACCTCAAATAATCACGTGATACTACTGCAAACAAGGACCTAGTACTAGCTAGTCAATTTTTTTTACAAAGATCGAGATACTCTAATAGAACAGTCAGCTAGGATCGAGATACCCTAATAAAGCAGTCAGCTACTCTAATATAGCAGTCATCTTTAATAACCGCGATAAATAGTAATATCGTGATATATTTCTGTACAATATATCGTGAAGCGAAACTCCAATACCGCCCAGCCCTAATATACAACAGAATGGAAACTGATTTGCTAACAGACTGAGGCAAACTTGACTCATGTACCACAATAGCTAATCTTACAGCTCCTCAGATTTGCAACAAGAGTTCATTCACTCACCAAGGAAAAAATATGTATATTTGTAGCTATCCCTATTCTTTCATTAAGAAACTATTGATTCCTGGCTTCAAAATTGCCAACTGTTAACACATCAGCTGCTTTCAAATAATTAGCAAACATATCTCTTGTATCATATTACATATGTCTCATTAATTTGGCACTATTCTGAATGCTTAGGATGGCACAATCATTATTATTATTATTGTCTGCTTATACTTTTATCTGTATAAAGCCCACCAGATGATTGACACATACCATTACATGTACAAGTGATGGAATGTGTGAAGTAAGTTTTGACAGCCTAGTACATTAATTTTGTGACTGTATCAAACTTAACTCCACATGTTGGTTAAACATCTTCAAACAATGATTCTGAGATGTGCCACAACTTACAGCAACATTCATACAGTACAAATTTCTATACTTCTCTTGCTTTGCACTAGCACTGCATGTCTGCTTTCCCAGATGACTATTGTATAAGGCTGCAAACGTGTACATGATGATTGGGCATGTTAGAAATGATTTGCCTATGCTAACTATTCCAGACACTTTTTCAGAGCAGGAATTTATGATTTCCAATCAATAAAATGCTATGTGGAGAAAAAGTAATCTGACCATGCAAGACTACCTTTGCTTAAGTACTCAACTGGCCTTTTTATTCCATACACCAGCCATATGGTTGATATAACCTTTATATGCAGTATTTTCCTGCACATGCATTCATAACATTGACCAATTAATACCTACTGTTTTATACTACCTCTAGTGCTGTGATGCAGGTGTTCTACATAGTACATTGTGTTTAAATATTCTCTAAAATGCATGACAGCTGCAATGCTACTATACAAGTACGCACAAATAGTCTTCCTCCATTAAGTTTTGTGTAACAAGTAAGCTTCATCAAATTGTACTTTAATCATAATAAAACATGTCCAATTGGTTCCACTTGGGGTACTTAGAGATAATAAGTCACTCTCTAGGATTTCTATGGATACAATACATGGAAATAGTAAGAAGAAAATATCCTGACCGCCTGGCAGACTCCTGTAAGTGTTCGAGCGTTAATTGGATGGCTGCAGGTTCAAGGCTGCCCAGGTCCAGTCATGGATTTTTTCTTCTTTCTCCTACTTTTCAAACATACTTAGTGAAGCTAATATAAACATCTTAGGCCTTTGTAAGGCCTTCTGGTATACAGGCTCTGCCTTTACCAAGTACTTTAACCATAATTAGGCACTATAAACTTTCAATCAGGTTACAGTCATCAGAACCTTTTAAAGTCAGTCCTTTTAATTACATCAAAAAGGGTGAAATATTCCAATATAGATGTGTAAATTAATTTTAAACATGACATTAAGACTGATATTTACAAAATCTGGGTTGCAAATGTCTACTGACACAATACATGTGAAATAACAGAAATACAAATTGGTGTCATTACAAATAAGCAATTACTGTCACAACTACGTATTATTCATACTTGTCTAACATAATAAACTTTCTATTGAGGTATGGTTGCCAGCTAATAACATTAAACATGGCTTGAATAAACTGGCAGCCTGCTGTTTAAGCATGTGTCACTAGTAATAATTGTGAGTCTTACGTGCTTTAGAAACAGCTGATAAATATTGGGTTATAGGAAGTCGCATTTGCTAATAAAGTATTTGGATGTTTTATAAATAATATTTATTAGTTATTTAAAAATATTGTACTACTGTAAGATTGAATTTTAAAAGTACCTTTGTCAATTTTTTTCCTAAGAGGCATGTTAACTACTGGAGCACTTCTAGAAAAATGCTTGTGCTCTTGATCCCCCTCTCCACCACCCACTCCACCTTTTTGGTGCTCTGACACCAACCTAAGTAAATTCATTCGCTGTCCAAATTGTTATTCATTATAGCTAATGATGGCTGAAATGCTGCAGTGATACTGTATGCAAGTAGCATTGCAGTTCTGCACAATATGTGCCATTTTCAATTTCAAAACAATTTGGAAGTGCTCTAGCATATGAAAATGAATTAAAATAAACATTAATATACGTAGCACAACACTTTTACGATTAATTTTATGATATGAAGTGCATAAATAAGTACATAAACTTTCTCATATACATAACTCTAATGTATCATAGTAATCCTAGAATCATACCTTATCACTTTGTGCATAATAATAGCCAACGTGATCCCATGTTGCAATTAACAAACTTTTTATCATCAAATCTTGAGACACATGAAATGCTGCTCTTATTGCACTGGTTGCTTTAGCAAGAAGACTAGGATCAGTGGTCTGACGATAGAACACTCGTCCAGTTCCTCTGATGTCAACATCAGCCCAGTATGGTGCAATGATCTTGTCAGTACCATTAAGTGGTAATGATAGAGGAGTACGAACATTATAAATACTGCCGAAGCTAATAACTCCATTTTCATTAATCTGTATTGCAAATGAAAAGAAATAAAATGTAATGCAGTACACAATTAGTAAAGAAATAGTTTATAAGTAGTCTAAGAGTTGCATTTTGCTAGATTTTATACAGGTGTTTGGATCAGTTTGTGGATGTCTGTGTAATACACAGTATTTGAGAGCCTTCACTCCTGACAGGTAATAGGAGAGGCCCATACTTTTCATTCTTTGTACGATAAAGTTCTAAGAGAACTTTAATGTTTTTGGATTTCTATAACTGACAAAGTATCTATGTATCAGCAAAGGTAAGTTTTGTAATCAAGACACACAGTAGTGTGTCGTGCAGCAAAAGAAGCTGGCATGCCACACTGACAGGAAGAAAGAAAATTATTAGTTTCAGGCATTTAATTTAATTAGTAGCTCAGTGTTGCATTTACGAAACTAGACAAGTTCTGCTGTGTGGAAATATCCTCCACCTTCAGGAGTCCACATACTTGTAGCAAATTTGAGGGACATTACTTCATTAGACAAGCATTCTCAAGACATGAGACTGGCTTAACTTCTTCATTTTTCTACAAATTTTTCTTCATATTTTTGCACATTTACAAAACCTGCTATAACTCACAAACACCTTGTTTGATTGTCTTGAAATTTTGCATATATAAGGTAGGTTAGTCTCATCCAAGACCACAGGGGTGTGGTGCTAAGCAATAAAAACAATTATCACAATACAAGAGCTTGATTCAATGATGAATCACTGCATAAGCTGAATAATGGTACTGTACAGAAAATTCAAAGACAGTAAATAAGTCGGATGACAAAAGGAAAAAAAAGTGAGTTCTAGTTGCATGAAACATTATAGAATACATACTCGACTTCAGAGAAATTCTCAAATCGGATTAGCGACCGTACTTTTGTTTGGTCATGTCCAAAATTTTGTATGCAAATTTTAACACCAAGTTGATTGCGATTAAAGATCACACAGTTACAGCATTAACAGTTATTCACAAAATGATACCAATATTATGTCACGCCCACAGGGCAAACCTCTTATAGCTAGCAAGAAACTGAAAATCAGCATGTGGATAGGTCAACTATTGAAACTTAAACTTTTTGTGGCTTAAAAGTAATCAAATTAAAAACTATGAAGATACATCGCAAAAAACTAACACTTCTAGTGTAGCTACTGTAGCAACCACACAATCAAAGTTTTTTTAATTTAAAATCAATCACTTACCACACCTACCAGACAAATTGCTCAAAGTATGGAGTTGAAAATTGGTATACAGATGGATTAAGCATCTTTGAAAGGCCTTTAAGTACACAGCATGATTAGTGTTCTAACACTAGCTATATTAATTCCATCTTTAGTTAGTATTGTGGTTAAAATTGAATGTGAACTGGGCCTGCGAAAATAGGGCATGTAGGCACATGATTTTTACTTACCTTTTCAAACTTTCATCACTCATAACTTTTTGTACCATCATGCTATGGCAATGCAATTTCCACTCTTAGTAAGCATTTAATTGGCTTTATGATGCAAGTTACAGAATGCAAATATTCTGTTCCAATATTGAGAAATGACCTGTATAGTGATGGAGTGTAGTTTGTGCCCAGATGCCCTGTTTTCACAGGCCCAGTCACAAATATGGGTAAACACACAACCTGTACACCCGATGTCTTATACAAAAAATAAATCTAAATCTTGAATCTAGTAAGTAACTATCTAACAATGATTTTACAACAAAGTATTAAAGGGACAGTATGCCAAGCCATACAAGTGCTAATTTCACATCCCATAAAATAATTATGTTCATGACATGATAAATTGTCACATTTTATTACATCACACCATGAAATAGCAAACTTGTGGTGATCTTCTAATGGGATAATTGTAAACAAAGTGATGGTAATGGTTTAAATTTGTACTGTTTAACTCATAAGGCATATTCCCTGTAGTTCACATCATTGTTTGGTAGTGAATATAACTGCTCCGTAAAGCCTCGCCCCATGCTGATTGCAAACAGCTACTTCAGCCAGGCTCTAGCAGCTGGTACAAGCTTGTAATGCTGTCACGATTGTTGCACTGACAAGAACTTGTAGTAAAAAAGTCTTTTGAGTTATTTAACGGTCTACAATGGGCTGGCGCTGCTGTTCTTGTGGCTACATTTCCAAGTACTCCATGCCATTGCATTACCTTCGAGCATTCACACCGTTAACAATCTTCTACTTGGTTTAAATAACCAGTCTAGACATGTAGTTTCACAGCAAAATGATTCCAAATCATTGTAGCTGGTTGTATGGAAGTGAGAATTGTTGTTCATTTACAAACTACAATCACTCAGTAATTACGTAAAACAGCGTCAAATGCTTGTCACACTTGTATGGTTTCAACACCTGTATGGCTTGGCGCACTGCCCCTTTAATTGAGGTACTATTTACAATTTAAGTAGGTAAGCTATTCCAATCATGGTGATCCTATTAATAAAGTAATTTGATCTATACATTATAATCTTGACTTTTCCAGAGTTGATGCTCCCTAGTAGTAATACATAGTAGAGAAACTGCATGTATATAAATCAGTAAAATCTGTGTTGATTATTATTAAGAATTTTGTAAAGGACAACTAGGTCACTTCCCAGATGTCTGTATTGGAGTGATGGTAATGATAATTGTGTCAACTTCTCAGTGTAGGATTTATCCCTGTAGTTGTGATAGAAGACGAGTAGCTCTTCATTATGCCTTCTCTATCTTTCTTTGATCAAGAGTGTAATGAGGTCCACAAATAGCATTACTGTATTCTAAGATGGGTCAAACTAATGTAGTAAACAATTGTGTTAGCATGATAGGGTCAAGACAATCAAAAGATTTTTAATCATTCCAAGTACTCGGTGGTAACTTGAGTAGTGTGGTAATGAAATTTAAGCTGTTTGTCAAGAAGAATACCAAGGTCACTGTGGGATGTATCGAGTTCAATCAGTGTCCCATTAAGATAGTAAGGACCATTGGACTAAAGTAAAGATGCTATTATTTGGAAACATTAAATTTTAATTGCCTGTTGTGATGAAACATGGTGAAACAACCAATTCCAAAAACTGATTATTTAGAAGCAAAACAGGCCAAAAATCTATAAATGACTCCAATGCTATTCAGTATTGCACCTATAATCTGCTTTTTTGTTTGAGCCTAAGTAAGAACTAATATTTGTGCCAGTAATTTCAACGCAAATGGAACAAATACAGGCAGTATTTGTATATCAATTATGCTGTAGTAGACTTAAAAATTGGATTTAATACCATTGAGCTATAATACAAAACCCAACTATGTGTAGCAAGTGCAAAATCGTGATACTCTAATACTGCAGTCACCCTAATAGAGCAGTCAGTTATGTAATAAATAACTCTATTAGAGCATTTAGCTATGTTACAAGGCACCATAGAAAGAGTTTGGCAACAAGTCACCCATACAGTATTCAGTCGCAAAAAAATAACCCTGTAGAAAGTTAAGCTTTCATTAAGTCTCCCTGTAGGCCTGAGTCAAATATGCTCAATTTTTCCCCAAAATGCTTTAAGTAGTTCCACCTATTATACTCTTCGGTGTTCCTATTATACATTATGCTCCCAGATTAACAATGTTTCTTACAAATAACCTTGGAACATTTTAATTGGTAAATAATCTATTACTACAAAATACCTTGGTGTGATAATCAACGGTAGTCTTACCTGGTCTGATCATGTCACCTACTGTACATTGCTCAAAAAGCAAATTTAAACAATGTCAGAGCCTTCTTGCAAAGAAATCTAAAACACTGTCTTCCACCAGTCAAGATCAAATTTAATGTTATGAGTCGAATGTATGTCCTATTTTAGAATACTGCTCCACTGTGTGGGGCGCCCACACATCTCAGAGAATTATAAACTTAAATCAGTTCAACACCATATGGATAGATTTGTCTTAAATGACTTTTCACAAACTATTAGTGTTACTTGTATACTTGGGAGCCTCCACTGGGCCACACTGGCACAACACCATACTCAAGCTAAGCTAATGACTCTATACAAAATCATAAGCGATATTCCAGCCCACAAAATTTTAATCCAATCTATACCACCTTATCTAATACGCAGCCACTGTATTCATCACTTCAAAGCTCTATCAGCCAGATTAAAAACACACAGACTGTCATTTTTCTTCTCGTCTACAGTACTCTGGAATGCTTTATTTTTTTATCACCTGAAATTTCAAATACAGACTAAATCATTGTTTTGCAATCACTACATAAATAAGTAAACTGTAATAATTATTGTAATATGTATGTGATACTCATGTTGAGTTTGTACATTGTTGATAGATTAAAAATAAAGTGATTGTTCTATTAGAAAGTATCGATCTAAGGAGCTACAGTATGTACAGTGCATTCGAATGCTCTTTTGCTAACGTTTCTTACAATTTTATCATTGAATATTTTAATCAGTGGATGCTCTGTTAAAATATTTCACTACAAAGTGACTGTTCTATTAGAGAGTGTCAATTTAAGTAGCTATGTACAGTACTCTATTAGGGAGTGTTGGTCTATTTTCATGGAATTAAGCTCTACTTTGAAATACCCACTTAATAATTATGCTAGCATTACACTGGCATAGCACTCCAGCCTTTTATGTGCTTTATTATTCTGGAATATTTGACCCAGGCCTATCTCCCTGTAGAGAGTTCAATTACATTAGAAGTCTCCCTGTGGAGAGTTCAGCTACAATAAGTAACCTTGTAGAGAGTTCAGCTACATTGTAAGTCATCTTGTACTGTAGCTACAAGCAAGCCAACCCTTTACGAGAGAGCTTGTTTGATAAAATAAATCTTTAAAATGCAGTAAAATAGTTGAATTGGAAATATCCACAGACAAATATTCAGCTTTTGATTTGATCTCTTCCCCTTTTCTGCAGTAAAGAAAAACAATTTTAAAAAAGCTTCAAATCTGACCCAAGATTGACTTTAGATTATACATACTAAAAAAGTGATATCTACAGCGTACACAAAAACAGCCAAAAGTTTACAAAAAGTGTGGACCCCAAAAAGCCAGGGTGATAATAAATGTGAAATCCAAGATGGTGGACAAGTTAATGGCAAAACTTTATTAACAACAGTTCAGGTGAATTGGTCCCAAGAGCAGGCAGCATTAAACTTCACCTGATTGTCACTATTAAATGTTTTGCTATTAACATACTGTACCATCAGAGTAATTTTTTGGTTGCCACTTTGGATTTCATATTTTTTTCACCTGGGAGCTGCAACCTTTCTTTACAGCTTGACTGTTTTGGTATAGATTATTATACACATTTTATGCTACTGTTTAAATGTGTACTACTGTTGAGAACAAATGAAATAATGCAAATCACTACGTATAATAACTCTGAGATCGTCTATAAGCTTTTAACAGTCATCCTGACTTTATGTACATGAATTTTTTGACATAGGTTGCATAAACAGGTACCACCAAAGTTATAACCTTACAGCAATGCTTTGTCATAGGTTGATAGATTTTGAGCAGATTCACATGAAACTAACATAATGCTTTAAGCCAGGGGCCAAATGTACTGTACCAAGCAGTACAGTACTGTTTGAGTAGGGATCATCCCAAAAATGACATGTCCTGCCTAAATACTACCTTTAAAATCATCCTAAAACATCTTATATAATAAACATCACCTTTATGGAATAACATTAGTCCATCTAACAGCATTAAAACAAGAAAACACTTATATATGCAGCTGAATGTAAATTAAAAAAAATTAAAAAACACTGAAACTTTTTCATTTGCCTGCCTGCCTGCCTGCCTGCCTGCCTGCCTGCCTGCCTGCCTGCCTGCCTGCCTGCCTGCCTGCCTGCCTGCCTGCCTGCCTGCCTGCCTGCCTGCCTGCCTGCCTGCCTGCCTGCCTGCCTGCCTGCCTGCCTGCCTGCCTGCCTGCCTGCCTGCCTGCCTGCCTGCCTGCCTGCCTTCCCGCCCACTCACCTGCCTGACTACAGTAGCAAAGCTGTAGGCCAAACACAGCCACCATTTTACTCCACAATAACAAACTCATCAATGGGATGTGACTTTTGGGGTTCTGACAAGTGTGTGTCTTCTGCGCCTTGTCTTTCCTTTTCTTTTCAGTCAAGCTAGTTGTTTTCTTCTAGATGCAATGAAAGTATATCAATATGTTAATTTTACCTATCAACACTTTCCTTGGGCAGATTTAGATACTGCACACTTATATAAGCACTTGCGCTCAGTAAATACCTGTAACTTCACATAAGGTTGAATGTCATGCTGATTAATGCAATCTTGGTTGATTAATAACAATCGAGAACCAAGACCACACCTCTTAACAATGAACACTGTATCATGATGACACACCCAATTATTGTTGGTTTAGGTGTGTTCATAATGCTAGCACAATGAAAATCTGAAATAGTGACACACTTCCCTCCTTTTAGGTGAAAGGCTGACTTGAGATACTCTAATACAACTAATAGAACAGTCACACATGTATAGCTGTATGCTATAACAAAAAAAAATCCAAACAAACTAGCATATTACAAATTATTAATTTAAAAATGAAATAGGAATCCAAGCAATAAAAAATAGTGAAACAAGAAATGAATGATGATAAATGTATTAAAGCTTGGGGGAAAATCCTTACATTGGCATTGAATGAAATCATTGTTATAACATGGCAATGTGGGATTTTCCCACAGAACTACAGTATGCTGTAATATCATCATTCATCTTTTGTTTCACTACCTTTTATCACTTGGATCCCTACTTCATTATTTAACAATTTCAATTTACTAGTAAAATCAAAAGATATTGATCTTTCAACTGCTTATAATCAAGCAACCACATTTCTATGCAAACAAGGCAATTATACATACTGCATGTCATTATTACTTTACCACAAAGAAGAGGTATATATGTAAGTGCATGTACATGCACATAATGATACCCACTTAGCTACATGAACATTGTGGTTTTGCATGCAACCATGTTATTCAATTAAAATTAGAAGACTCATATAATTACTCCACTGGATTTGTAGCTAACTATGTGTCAAATAGAGAGCACAAGAATCTTCATGGATTTGAAAACCACTGAAGTTGCTAAAATACAAAGATCCAATGGTGTGGGCTCTAACAGACTTAAATAATGGGGGCATTTTATATAGGGAATTTTGTATGGGCATATACTATAGGTGAAGTCATTGCAGGACAGGATTTTTTGTCATTTCAAAACAATCACACTATGTTAATATATGTGGAAGACTAAACATGCTTTGTCGAAGAGTTGAAGAAACTAATAGCACCTTATCACTGTTTCCTTGCTCAAGGACCACAGTGGTAATGCAGATATGCTAACAAGGAAATTAGTGCTACCTATAGAATACAGTAGGTGTACAAAATCAGTTTGAAGATGCAGCTTGAGCTGATTACAATGGTGACGTATTGTTTCATATGGTGCCACAACGTATACAATTTGAAGACTAGGCACAACATTAAGTGCAAGTATGGACCACACTAACGCACAATAACTCTACCCACTTAGATCCTTGGTAAAGTACTCCTATAGTTTGGTGGAAGATAGAAGAACACTCTAGACGAGATGTATGCAAACAGAATTTTCTCAGAACTTGTGAATTCATTGCAATCATTGTACATAGCTACAACATTAGACTTTACCTTCCATCACGAATTCCTTTACGTGTGCGAAACAAATGAAGTGGTTAAACTCATGTTGGCTTGGGTGACTGGTCGCCCACTGCAAGTCATTAACATGAGCCAATCAGTGATCACAATTGAGATTTGTAATGTTTGAGGTCTTTCCACTAGCAGGTCTCTAATCATTTAAAGATTTGCTAGCAGGTTGCTTAGTGTATGTATTTTAAAGATCTCATTATCTTCCAAAAATCAAAGTGCATTATGCGTGCACTATTATCTAACTGCTTATCAAATGGTACGGTTGTACCCTTTAAGTAGGGATCCTGGTGAAATTGTCGCACGCCGCCAAAAATCTCGTCTTAAAAAAAGCATCTTACAGATATCTTATGAAATGAAAATCACCTTTACTAGGGTTGGCAATGAAAAAATTGACTCTCTTTGGATCAACTTGTAACTCAGGGGATGGAGCCTACCGATGGTCTAGTTTTAAATGGTGGATTTGGTAGCGACCAAATGCCTTCCATTTTGGATATAGCCATGTCATAAAGTTTGAAGAATTTTGGCTTATTTTCATTAAAATTGGCAAGAACATCTAGAACGTTGTCCATTGCTATTTTAGGTTATTGGGTGAGGTGCTCTACAAAATACACTTGTTTAAAAGGTGATTCACTGTACTTCAATTTTTGTTAAAACAGCGCTTGACGGGTCTGCAATGAAAAATAAACCAACTGAAACTCACTTAACAAAGTCCAAAGTTGGTTCACTAACTCCCAGTCACCTTTTTGGAACTTATTAAGTGGAGATTTACAGCATTTATGTGCCAATGCAAACTGATTCCCTTGCTCACACTATGATTTAGAAACTTGCAGTATCCGTTTCACCAAGAATACACATCCGTTTTCTATAGTATAGTGACTACCATGTACTGCACTATTCATGGAAACAATGAAGTGCTCTAAACAGCATTGTTGATGCTGCTGCCCATTTTTATTTAAAAACCTGAAAAATCATGAAAAATTAAAATGTGCACTACAAACACGGCAAGGAGAAACACTGTATTATTATTCTATGGTTTTGATGTAGACCTTGGTAGGATTGATCACTCCAAGTTGGAGGAGAAACTGTAGAGGTTGATTTTTTATTGCCAACCCTACCTTTATGGAATAGTACTGTCCATATAATCCATAAAATAAAACAAAACACTTACAGATGGCCGGATATAGAATTTTAAAATCACCAAAACTTGAATTTTAGACTGACTGCCTAACCGCCTGACTGATCACAGTCACAAGCCTAGAAGCCAAACGAAGCAGTGTACGGCCACCATTTTATGCTACAATAGCAAACTCACCAGTGGGATGTGTCTTTTGGGGTTCCGACGAGTGTGTTCCCTCTGCGCCTTGTCTTTTCTTTTATCTTCAATTAGGTTGCTTGTCTCTTCTTCATCCAACGAAACCATATCAAGGCGTTATTTTCCGTATCAACACTTTCTTTAAGCAGCATAATAGACGCCACAAGAATATTTAAAGCGATTAGACTACGCGCTACTGTAAGGAGGTACCGGTACTAGATAGCTTTCACAATAGGTCACAAGATCACGCCCATTCTTTACTCTCCACACTATCGATTGAGACACACCCCTTTAACGCTAGCTGTATTTCCGTGACTACACACCTTCAAGTTGAAAGGCTGACTCGAGATACTCTAACAATCAGCACATGTTGCTGTCAGACCTTCAGTGCTGGTCACTGTAATCGTTAACCTGTGCCAAAAACAGCCCACCTGTAAAAAAAGGCGAGGCCAAGAATGCATAAGTACATGTTCATGGAGTAACTACAACCAAAAGACATAATATCAAAATCTGGCCAAGAAAGCATTTACAGTATAGGCACTTTTGTGCATTCGTTTTCTATATGCTTCACATTATCGCATCCAGCTAGTTGTACATGTGTGCTTGCAATATAAACAATACTACTGAGACGATAAAAGATATTACACTGCATTGTTACCAAAATTAATTTAACTAAAAATTTATAATTGGTTTCTACTTGGCCATCTTTTTGCACTGTATATATTAAAATAAAAAGATGGCCAAGTAGAAACCAATTGTAAATTTTTAATTTTGGTAACAATGCAGTGTAATATCTTTTATCGTCTCAGTAGTATTGTTTATATTGCAAGCACACATGTACAACTAGCTGGAATGTGATAATGTGAAGCATATAGAAAATGAATGCACAAAAGTACCTATACTGTAAATGCTTTCTTGGCCAGATTTTGATATCATGTCTTTTGGTTGTAGTTACTCCATGAACATGTATTTGTGCATTCTTGGCCTCGCCTTTTTTTACAGCTGGGCTGTTTTTGGCACAGGATATCACTACTTTGTATTGAATAGAGAACATACAGTTAGGTATTATATTACATAGGAGACACTGCATGCATGCATGCATAATAACAGCTTCAGCAACAGATTAGCTAGCTAAATTAGTAGCAAAAGCTTCCAAGTTCAGTGTTTAGGAGCGCTACTAAAAGTGACTTGCTAAGAGAAAATTCATTCAAACTGTGAAAATAATGTTCAAATTCCCGCAAGGACTCATGTGATATCTCGCGTGATGTTTCACGTAAAAAAGAACCGGCAAAGTTGAGGCTACTGGTCTTGCTGAAGCAGTGGGTTGGAGATATTATTAGTCTAGTCGAAATCTGTGCATGACAAGTGGAGCTGAATCAGCTGCGAGTTGTTGCTGAGTGTATGCCTCAGAATGGACATGCCGCCTGACGGCACTGAATGCCGGCATCACACTCAAATTGCCGGGTAAGTTCGTGTATAGCTAAGTCATTGTAAACGGTTTAACTACCGTCGTAATTTTAGACAGGAATCTCCTATGCCATAGTAGCTTCCTGGGATTATATACTATGCTTGTGTAGGCCAGAGCCTCGTAGCTAGCTGGCTTGTTCTAGCTGTGTGGGTCAGACAACGAACAAGTTGAGCTGAACCCTGAGAAAACAGCTAAAAACGAAAGAGGATTTTTTCTCAACGTTTCAACCAACCAAGATGGTTGGTGATGACAACAAAGATGTCAAGAGCAGACAAGTGCTTCCACCAACAGTTCAGGAAAGGTTAATAGGCTAGCGTAAGCGATCAAATGTCGACTGGTATCTTATGTCGACCACAGGTGTATCTAAAGTTGAATACTGGAATTAAAAGAAATTGTCTGGATAATTACTACGGTAAGGATAGTTGGTGAGAAGAGCTCCAAGAAGAAACCCAAGAAGTGTGACAAGCCCTCAGGAATACCTGTATATCCAAATAAGGCAAATGGAGACTGAGAAGACAACAACACTCAGAACGAACCTGAAATCACACTCTGGACGCGAAAGTAAAGAAATTGTATCAAGCAATAATACTTGGGTCAGCTAAAACACTAAACAAGTCTTATTTGTCCTCCATTTCACTCGCATTATACGAAAATTATAGAATACAGTGTTACCATGGCATCGTATAAACATTACCATATATGGATATTAACCTTACGATTGTGGCATCTGATAGTATACATTACTACTCTACTCCCTAAATGTAATTACCATGGCAAAGGGAAAAACCGAGGGTGGTTGACTTTAACATATTGAAGAATGTATTGCAGTCGAGTTAGAATACGTATGGTCAACTTACGATATGGATGGGATGAAAGGGGAATCATCTTTACTACTCCTTAACATGCAATGAGGGTTAGTTAAGTACATACACGGAATCTGCTTGTACTTAAGATGTTGCTAAACTAATAAGCTTTGGCATGCGTTGAATGGTGTTGGCTTGGTGGAATATAATCGAAAAGCGGTCGACAATCGATCGCTTACACTATATACTTTTATGGCTTCCTATAATGTATGGTGAAAACTTTAGCTATAAATAACGTGTCAGGCATTTGAATGATTAGCGGGTAAGTCAATACTACAAATGAGTTAATATTTTTGAGGGCTCAGCTCAATGCATACATACAGTATACCATAATTACTATGCATCAATTGATTGATGTGATAATAATATGAGCAGATCTGAGACAACCATGGACCCTACTATATAGTAACTGGGCAGATATATACAGTTATGTATACTCTGATATGATTGTTGAGTGTTGTATATAGTTTGCCAATGGTCAAAGCTAAATTAACCATTTTAGATACCTTTTTGTGATGTTGAAGGTGTCAGGCAAACTCCAGTTAGGGGCAGGCAATAAAAGATTAGTTTTTAAAACAGGAGAGGAACATGCTTAGGCCCGCAAGGTACGGGCTTAATCTACTTACCCTTGTAGATGAGCCATATTGTACATAATGCACGTATCAATGTATTGCCCTACTACCCCCCCCCCCGGACATATATGGGGCTATAGTGGGCACAACCAAATGTTAAATGCCCCATGGTAGGACAAACCTATTGTTATTGTGTCAAATCCCCACGATTGGTTCCAGTTACAACGTGGGGGATTTGACATAGCGTAGAAAAATACTTGGGTGCTTATTGAATGATTGTCAAATGCCCCATAGTGAAGCAGCTGTTTCATGTCAATTTGCCTTGTAAAGCCTCACTTACATCCAAGGGGAGTGGTGGGGTAACACATTGGTAGGTACTTAATGAGTTTGCATCATAAACCTTGTGTTGAAATTTAGTCTGTCTTGCTTTTTTCATGCTTATATATAGCAGCTAATGTGCTTATCCTCAAACAATCAGGACTGGAAAAACTACAAATTGTCTTCTACTTTTATCTATCAACTATCCAATCACTGCTAGTTTATTAAAATTTCCTTTGCTGTTGTAACTTGTTTACCATTATATTATAACCATTAATCCCTCCTAGTTTATATGCCTCCTAGCAACAAAAATTGTTATGTCAACAATGTAGGTGAGAACCACAAAAGAAGTCAAGTAATATACTCCAAAATTGGTCATCAACTGCTGCAGTATGCTGAATACATCTTGGGAATGACTATGTTGGATGCTCACTTTAACAATAATCATAATAGTGGAAGTAAGTGTTTGTTGACATCTTAGTCTGACTATGATTACATGTTTTTAGTTAGCTGCGCCTTACCGTACTGTATCCCTTTCTGTATATGCAGGGTGGATACTGACGTTGTGACTGTTAGCGGGTGAGTTTATGGTCAATGGACAAATCACGCAAATGCTGAAGAAAAAATAATATGTGGCACCAAGACCCCACTACTACATTATGAGCTCTTGGTGGTACTTCATAGCCAAACACTAGTGTATCTGGCTTCTTGTGATATTGTAGTCATTTTTTTAAAAAATTTTATGGGGTCATCACAATGTAAATGTTTACTATTACAATATATCATGCTATCATTAAAGAGTTACTATAATTGTGGGTGGTTGCATGAGGTTCTACGAAGTGCTGTGACTGAAAGGAGATGCGCTGATGCTGGCTTTTTAAGTCAACACTGAAGTTTCACAGGCACTGAAGGGCTGTGGGCAGGGTTAGAGACGTGCACGGGTAATGTAGCAGTAAATTACTTCAAATGTATCACTACAGCGGGTACGAAACAGCTGGCTATAGCTATGTACGGCCCTCATAGGTGAGAGTCACACTGACGAGTCAGTGGAGGCATACCGTAATTAAAACAAATCAGTGACTGCTCATAATTAAACCAAGAGTTGACAGCACAGTGTCTATCAAATCAGCCAGCTTGCTATGGCTAATGACCTTGCCCACTTCCACACTGTTTGGGTTTGGGAATTGAGGCGGGCGCCTCACACCTCGACGTCATGGCGGCAAGTTTGAATCTTCAAAGATAGCGTCCGCAATCCGAAAAATCAACTTCTACAAATCAATCCCCCTACCATTGTGGGATGTTCATTGTAGTATCCTATTGCTTGATCCACCATGAAACCGGAGGCACGATTGTTGTCTTCACAGAAATATCGTTTTCAGTATCTCGCAAGATGCAAAATTTATTTTTAAAATTTCGTGCTCCACACAAAGGACCGGATGAAACTTGCTACTTAGCCAAATTGTATCCAGAGTTGTTGTAGTTGAAAAGTACGCACAGAAATAAGTAAATGATCTGCTGGGTGCCCGGCACAGGGTTGTTTTCTTTGAAAAAACAGACAAAGAGATACGAAGTTTCAGATTCAAACTGCCCTACCACCCAGGGCAAGAGAAGCCAACTCTTCCTCATAGTGTTTCGATACGGTTGGGTGCATAGTCTGTCTATGCTGTTAGTTTGGAAAAGATCTGATACTTCTCACCATTTGGGTGACGAGCGTCAAAATTTTCTGCAGCATCAAAGAATTGTGTCGCGCTTTCTAGCCATTTCCAGCGCTTATGCAGCCACAACAATCATCAATTATAAACTAAAACTATGGCAAAAGATGTCCCTGAATGTTTGGTAGCAGCGGTTGTCAATTATTATTTCATCCACGGCTTCCACGCCTCGCTCTAAGCTATGCATCCAGGGAGGCAGCAAAATCGTCCAAATTTGACTTCACCCCTCACGCTCCACAGCAGCTTCAAGTTTTCACTAGATCACCCTACATCACCATTATGCTGCAAAACATCCAAAAACAAACCGAAAAAAGCACAAAATCTTTCATTTTTGATTCGAGCTGGGTGGAGCTCCTGGTGAGCTGCTGGTATACTGCACCATATGAAATCACAGAAACACCAACTACTACTACCAAACGTTTTGATCCATCATTTATCATCATTCTAAACAAAATTAAGTGACCAGTGTGTCATCAGAAGTACTGGAAAGCACTTTGGTACCATTGAGAGAATCCCTTGAAATGACGCACGAAAATTTTGACGTTCTTCACCCAGATGGTGAGAAGTCTCAGATCCTTTCCAGACTAACAGCATAGACAGACTATACATCCAACCTTATCACATCACTATGAGGAAGAGTTGGCTTTTCTTGTCTTGGCTGGCAGGGCAGTTGAATTCGAAAATTTGTGTTTCGTTTTCTGCTTTTTGAGAGAAAGCAACCCTGTGCCGGGAACCCAGTGAACCATTTGCTTATTACTGTGCGTACTTTTTAACTACATTAACTCTAGATAATACCTAGCTAAGTAACAAGTTCTATCCTGTTCTTTGTATGGAGCACGAAATTTTAAAAATAATTTTTGCATCTCACGAAATACTAAAATCGATATTTCTGTGAAAACAACAATCGTGCCTCCGGTTTCATGGTGGATCTAGCAATGGGATACTACAATGAACAACCCACAATGGTAGGGGATCGATTTGTAAAAGTTGATTTTTCGGATTGCGGACCCTATCAAAGAGCACAAAAGCAATCTCATAAACTAACAAACAACTTTTAGCGAAATTAAATGTACAGATACATTGTGTAAAAAGCCCCAGATAGCCGCAGCCTTTTTACAATATGACTTCATGGTTGAAAGAAAATTGCTTCAATGGGATGCGATGACGAAGAAAATGAAAAAAAGAACGATGCACATTTGAATAAATAATTTAATTAATGCATGGTAAATGGGTGGGCGATGGAACAAACTACTCCAACAATTCGCCTGACTTTTCGTGTGGTAGTTAATCATTGTGCTTCTTGGCCTCACGACTCACTACCGTGAGCCTTGATAACAATAACAATCAAAACCACAATGACCACGCCCCCTTTTGGCAAGCGCACATCTTTGCAGGCTGACTGGAGATACTCTAATACAGCAGTCACCCTAACAGAACAGTCACATGTTTATAGCTAGCTGTATGCCTTAACAAAAAAACTAAACAAACTAGTACATTAAAAATTATAAATTTAAAAATGAAGTAGGATTCCAAGCGATAAAAAGTAGTGAAACAAGAGATGAACGATGGTAGCTATTACAGCATAGCTCGGTGGTAAATCCCTACTTTGGCATGGTATATAATTGTATTATCTTACCAGCCATCTTACCAGGGCTGTATCTAGCCCAAACATGATGCTCGGGCAAGCCCATTTACCTGTACACCTAGTCCAGTGAACAATCTGTGTGGGTTCATACGTGCATTCATCAAATTGTTGTTTTCAAGTGCATGGCATGGCTAGCTACAGTTATTAACTCTTATCTGTATGCATATATAATTGCTCATCAGTCTGCAATCACTCCATACTAGTCTCTAGCTATGATGCATGTAATCGATTGTGGGACTGCAGCATGACATGCCACACAAAAGGATACTACCAACTCATAATGAATAATACTACTGAACCGGTAGATTTCCTACACTGACTCGTACTTGTGTGGATCACAAAACTGTCATGACACCGGTTCATCTACGTACTCATTAGGGGCATCCATTCCCTGCAACCACCTGCCAACTCTGCTGAGTGGTCCTACAAAGTATCGTCAGTAGTTCTCTCACGTTATTCCCTTGACATTCCTTCATCGTAGTTGTATCACAATAAATCCGGGTACTGATTATTCAGAATTAGACCGCTACCTGCTGAAATCAAGTAGCCAAACAGCTAGTCGTTTTTCCACTTCACGTGGTCTATATACAGGCAAACTCCAAACTATTATCACTTAGATGAGACTACAAATTGGCACTATTCATTAGATTTTAGGCGGGCACATCCCCGGTATTTTAGATTTAAATATAGTAACTCGTAATCCATGGGGCTATTATTAGAAGTCAGACTCTTAATTAAATGTGCAGCGCTTATTTTCCATGCAAGAATTCGCTGCAAACGTTCGCTATAGTCAATGGTGGATAGAATCGTAATTACTGAATTGTGAGCAATGCATTTTCATACGCGGCTGCCACGCCAGAAGATTTTCTGATGTCCGGGCAAGGTGAGCTGATGCCTGGCAAATGCCCGGGTATGCCCGGGTGTACATACGCCACTGCATCTTACCAGCCTTTAAATTATTTATAAGGAAATGCTGATCTTATCACTATGTAGTAGTGACGACAGAATGATTAGATAGTTAAGCAAAGTGGCAACTACAGTGAACAATTGGATATAATTATTTACCATACAAATACATAGTCTAAGATACCTGTATAATTTTTAATGATTGATTTTATTATTGACTGATGTACTTACATATAATGAAGTCACTCTTTCATTATAAAAGTAGAAATCATCAAGCAAAGTAATCAGATATGAACCAAAATAATATGACTGCAAGGTTGTATCATTGTGTGAATATCCAAATGGAAAAAACTAAATATCATGAAAAAGTAATGCTATATTAATGTACAGTCATATACAGTACATGTGTAGTATTATAGGAGTTGCATACATATATACAAATCACTTGATTAGTGCTTACCTCTGACAAACATGTTCTGAGTTCTGGTTGACAGTGATCGATTCCTTAAGGAATAAAAGTAAACGTTAAGCTCATAGGTACTGTACTGAAAATAATAAATAGCTACTGTAAATCATATTTATGACTGGGTTTAGTAAAACCATTTTGAATTGCACATTAATAGTTCTGAAATTAGTGGATGGTATGATGTCATTTAGAACACTGCTGCAACATAGATTATATTTGTAGCAGCATATTAATCTAAGATTGCACCAACAAATCACCTGAAAATCATACTTAAAACCACACAGCAACTTCTATGCTTTGACATGTAATGTTTTGAATTACCATTCACTTCTAGAAAAACTGATAATAACCACTTTTATCAAGATTTCATAATATATACCGGAGAGAATATCCTATTCTCATATACCACTGTAGAAGGGTATATTGTGAAGCTATGACATAATTGTGAAGCTATGACATAATGACAAGATGTTGTAGTTTGTGATGTATGAGCAGCCATAAAAGTGCAAGAATCTTTAGTAATATTTCACACTCACGATGTTTAGGATAGCCGTATTCCTGAATGGCCTAGCAAGAAACACCTATGAAGCAATCTTAACCCATGAAGGAACGATTGTGGTTCAGTGAGAAACACTTATAGCTGGAGTTACTTTGGTTGCTAGCAACATTCTTAGGCATGTGTTCAATTGATACCATGTTCAACTAATGAAATCATTAATTATACAGTGGAATCTCCGTTATCCGGATCCCACTTATCCAGATTATCGGTTAATCGAACCACGGAAATGACTGCTCTATTAGAGTAGTGACTGTTCTATTAGGGTAGTAGAAAATACTGATATTTTCTTCAAGAAAATTGGGCAAACTCAAAAGTGCTACATCATAACTTCACAATACGCCTTTCTACAGGGGCATATGAGAGTAAGATACTCTCCTCAGTATATTATCATGAACTCCTGCTTTTATTCAACAAGCAGTGATTCACAATCTATGATAAATTACAGTAAAAATTGTCCACAAATTAAATCTCAAATGCTAACCTAGCTTAAATTAATTTCCCAATCTGTAGTACCAAGGGATTAGGCTTGCACCTATTGTGCTGGCATAATTTTGAGAGCAATAGGCCACCAATTTCGTGAGAATAATTCCGGAATAATAGGATGGTTAAATGAATAATTTTAGAATTATCGGATGTCCATGGGATTAATCTGTGGAATTAAGGGGCGTGTCTATTCTTGATTGGCTAGAAGAAAGAGTTAAGCTACTAAGAGTGATATATACCTGACAATGTTATACGAGTGCTGGCTGAAAAGGAGGTGAAAGATCGATATACTCTAATAGAACGTTCAAATACTCTAATAGAGCAGTCAGATTGTGACTAGCTACAGAAACTAAATGAGAATAAGTTTGGAATAATAGGCTAGACACAAGAATAAAAAAAGAATAATAGGTGAAAATTTTGGGAAATTCTGGAAGGAATAATAGGTAAAATTTTGAGCATAATAGGCGCAAGCCTACAAAGGATAATACATGTAATGTGGTTTGCAAAAGTAGCACAATACTAGCATGCTTCTCTAAATACACATTGAGTGTCTCTACTTGCAACTGTCTTTAGAGGATTTCCTACATACTACTATATTGACAGACAAGTGTAACAAAATTTTGGATTTACGGGATCATTACAATAAATATAAAGGGAATTATTATCTAATCCAAAACAGCCAAGCTGTAAAAAAAGTGTGCGGCCCTCAGAAAGGCTGTGGTGAAAAAAGATGTGAAATCCAAGGTGGCGGCCAAGAAATGGCTGTGATGGTAGGTTAGTGGTAAAAATTTTAATAATGACAATTCAGGTGAATTTTTGTGCCGCTTCACAAAAATTCACCTGAATTGTCGTTATTAAAATTTTTACCACTAACCTACCATCACAGCCATTTCTTGGCCGCCACCTTGGATTTCACATCTTTTTTCACCACAGCCTTTCTGAGGGCCGCACACTTTTTTTACAGCTTGGCTGTTTTGGATTAGATTTCATTTCTTTTTGTATTTGTATACCCCAAAGCCGGCCTATGGCCAGCTTTGGGACTTTTTTAACCTATGTTTTTTTCTTTACTACAGGAAGAAGAAAAGATGAAGTAGATGTACTTTAAATATTTTATCAGTAAATGTACAAATTATATATACTGTATAATACATATGTGACCGGATTTGCGAAAAGGGGTCCAATTTGCCAACTTTGACAATTGATAACTTCAGATTGGAAAGAGCTATTGCCTTGATATTTGGGCAGTGGTGAGCACCACTATAGCTGAATACATGGTGAAATGTTCAGGTTAATATGTTACTTGAACACTGAGTTATGGTCTCCAACATTTACGGAATTGGATGTGTGTGGAAGACCCCTTTTCGCAAATCCGGTCACATATATTGATTACAGAAATCTCCATGGTGGTTTCTTTGTAACTGAACACTCTACAAGGTGACTTCTTCTAATTGCTCTCTCTACAGGGTGAATTGTTTGTAGCTGAACGATCTACAAGGTAACTTCTTCTAGCTGATCTCTCTACAGGGTGATGTGTTTGTAGCTGAATTTTGTATAGGTGATTTGTTTGCAGCTGAGCTCTTTACAGAATGGTTTCTTTGTAGCTGAACTCTCTAAAAGGTAACTTCTTCTAACTGATCTTTCTACAGGGCAATTTGTTTCTGGCAGAATTTTCTACAGGGTGATTTCTTTGCAGCTGAACTCTCTACATGGTGGTTTCTTTGTAGCTGAACTATGTACAAGGTAATTTCTTCTAGCTGATCTCTCTACAGGGAGATTTGTTTGTAGCTGAACTATCTACAAGGTAACTTCTTATAGCTGATCTCTACAGGGTGATTTGTTCGTAGTTGAATTCTGTACAGGTGATTTGTTTGCAGCTGAGCTCTTTACAAAATGGTTTCTTTGTAGCTGAACTTTCTCCAAGGTAACTTCTTCTAACTGATCTTTCTACAGGGTGATTTGTTTGTAGCTGAACTATCTACAAGGTAATTTCTTCTAGCTGATCTCTCTACAGGGCGATTTGTTTGTAGCTGAATTCTGTACAAGTGATTTGTTTGCAGCTGAGCTCTTTACAGAATAGTTTCTTTGTAGCTGAACTCTCTACAGGGTAATTTGTTTGTAGCTGAAATCCCTACAAGGTAACTTCTTCTAGCTGATCTCTCTACAGGGTGATTTGTTTGTAGCTGAACTCTCTACAGGTGATTTGTTTGTAGCTGAACTCTACAAGGCGATACTTCTAGGTGATCTCTCTACAGGATTCCTTGTTTCTAACTGAACTCTCAACAGGGTGATCTGTTCATAGCTGAACTCTCTACAGGTGATTTGTTTGTAGCTGAACTCTCTACATGGTGGTTTCGTTGTAGCTGAACTCTCTACAAGGTAACTTCTTCTAGCTGATCTTTTTCACTGCATATTTGTTTGTAGCTGAGTTCTCTACAGGGTGATTTGTTTGCAGCTGAACTCTCTACATGGGAGTTTCATTGTAGCTGAACTCTCTACAATGTGACTTCTTCTAGCTGAACTCTCTACAGGGTGACTTGTTTCTAGCTGAACTCTCTACAGGTGATTTGTTTGCAGCTGAACTCTCTACATGGTGGTTTCTTTGTAGCTGAACTCTCTACAAGGTAACTTCTTCTAGCCGATCTTTCCACAAGGTGATTGAGTTTTTTGCAGCTGAACCCTTTACATGGTGGTTGCTCTGTAGCTGAACTCTCTAAAAGGTGACTTCTTCTAGCTGAACTCTCTACAGGATGATTTGTTTGCAGCTGGATTCTCTACGTGGTAGTTTCTTTGTAGCTGAACTCTCTACAATGTGACTTCTTCTAGCTGAACTCTCTACAGGGTGACTTGTTTTTAGCTGATCTCTCTACAGGGTGACTTGTTTTTAGCTGATCTCTCTACAGGGTGACTTGTTTCTAGCTGAACTCTCTACAGGTGATTTGTTTGCAGCTGAACTCTCTACATGGTGGTTTCTTTGTAGCTGAACTCTCTACAAGGTAACTTCTTCTAGCTGATCTTTCTACAGGGTGATTTGTTTGTAGCTGAATTCTCTACAGGGTGATTTATTTGCAGCTTAACTCTCTACAAGGTGACTTCTTCTAGCTGAACTCTCTACAGAGTGATTGATTTTTTTTGCAGCTGAACTCTCTACATGGTGGTTTCTTTGTAACTTAACTCTCTACAGGGTGATTTGTTTGTAGCTGAACTCTCTACAGGGTGATCTGTTCATAGCTGAACTCCCTATAAGGTAACTTCTTCTAGCTAATCTTTCTACAGGGCGATTTGTTTGTAGCTGAGTTCTCTACAGGGTGATTTGTTTGCAGCTGAACTCTACATGGTAGCTTCTTTGTAGCTCTACAATGTTACTTCTTCTAGCTGAACTCTCTACAAGGTGACTTGTTTCTAGCTGATCTCTCTACAGGGTGACTTGTTTCTAGCTGAACTCTCTACAGGTGATTTGTTTGCAGCTGAATTCTCTACATGATTGTTTCTTTATAGCTGAACTCTCTACAAGGTAATTTCTTCTAGCTGATCTCTCTACAGGCCGATTTGTTTGTAGCTGAACTCTCTACATGATGGTTTCTTTGTAGCTGAACTCTCTACAAGGTGATTTCTTCTATAGCTGATCTTTCTACAGGGTGATTTGTTTGTAGTTAAACTCTCTACACAATAGATTCTTTGTAGCTGAACTCTCTACAAGGTGATTTCTTCTATAGCTGATCTTTCTACAGGGTGATTTGTTTGTACCTGAACTATCTACATGATGGTTTCTTTGTAGCTGAACTCTCTACAAGGTAACTTCTTCTAGCTGATCTCTCTACAGGACAATTTGTTTGTACCTGAACTCTCACATGATTGTTTCTTTGAAGCTGAACTCTCTACGAGGTGATTTCTTCTAGCTGATCTTTCTACAGGGTGATTTGTTTGTAGCAGAACTCTCTACAAGGAAACTTCTTCTAGCTGATCTCTCTACAGGGAGATTTGTTCGTAGCTGAACTCTCTATACATGATTTGTTTGCGGCTGAATTCTCTACATGATGGTTTCTTTGTAGCTGAACTCTCTACAAGGTAACTTCTTCTAGCTGATCTCTTTACAGGGTGAATTGTTTGTAGCAGAACGATCTACAAGGTAACTTCTTCTTACTTATCTCTCTACAGGGTGATTTGTTTGTAGCTGAACTTTTTACAAGGAAACCTCTTTTAACTGAGCTCTGTACAGGGTGAATTGTTTGTAGCTGAACTATCTACAAGGTAACTTCTTCTAGCTGATCTCTCTACAGGATGATTTGTTTGTAGCTGAACTATCTACAAGGTAACTTCTTCTAGCTGATCTCTCTACAGGGTGATTTGTTTGTAGCTGAATTCTGTATAGGTGATTTGTTTGCAGCTGAGCTCTTTACAGAATGGTTTCTTTGTAGCTGAACTCTCTACAAGGTAACTTCTTCTAGCTGATGTATCTACAGGGTCACTAGTTTGTAGCTGAATTCTCTACATGGTGGTTTCTTTGTAACTGAAGTATCTACAAGGTGACATCTTCTAGCTGATCTTTCAACAGGGTGATTTGTTTGTATCTGAACTCTCTACAAGAAATCTTCTTCTAACTGATGTTTTAACAGGGTGAATTGTTTGTAGCTGAACTCTCTACAGGGTGATTTGTTTGTAGCTGATCTCTATACAGGTTACTTATTTCTAACTGATCTCTTGAATTCTGTTCAGGGTGACTGCTCTATTAGGATGACTGCTCTATTAGAGTATCTCGATCTCGCACTTGCTACACCAAGTTGGATTTCGTGTTATAACTCCGTGGCTTTAAGTCTGATTCTTCTACACCATTGAAGAGCCTTTCTAAGATGATAACTCCATCTGTACAGCGATTTTGAAAGCATTACCCCAAGCGGTTTACCTGGTAGGCGTGGCAAGCATAATAATAATAATAAAATAAAAATATTAAAAATTAGCTAATCTCGATAGCGTAATTGTTACACACTGTTGATTTTTTCGCTGTATCTTCCTGGTTTTTAGCTCGATTTCTTTCAAACCACAAAAGGTTTGAGGTTCAATAGTTAACCTATTCACCCACCGATTTTCAGCTTCTTCCCATACGCGGTTTACCCTGTAGGCGTGACAACATATTGGTGTTATTTTTCGTGCATAATCGCTCATAACTCTTTGTCTGTTTATGGTATTCCAGCCAAACTTGGTACCGAGATGCGCCTTTATACCCCCCTTCTGTGTGCCAAATTTCAAGGCAATCGGATAACGCGTTCGAGTTTTATAGCAGTTTTTGTAAGTGTGCGACAAGAAAAAGAAAAATAAGAAGAAGAAGAAGAAGAAGAAGAAAAAAAAAACGAAGAAACTCAGCCAATTTTTGAAGTCGCATATCTCGGGAACGCGCGAAGCGATTTCGCTCAAATTTGGAATGTAGAGTGCTGCAGTTGGGGGGCATGTCCACAGCAAAAATCGTCTTGTTTCATCAAGGAAGCACAGAGCTACGGAGGTGCGAAAATTGCGTTTTCTTTCTTCCTGTCAATATACTCACGGGTGTTACGCGCCGGCTTCTTGGGCCGCACGACACACTACCGTGTGTCTTGATCTGAAGTGCAAATTTAATCACTTCTTTTTAGGCAATACCATTACAGTAGCAGTAATCAGCATACACTGTAGCTAAAGCATAAGGATTAAAATTAATTTACACTTTAGATGATGTGATTCTCCCAGCTTAACCCTTAAAGCTGCATACAATTATTGATAACTATTGTAATAAGTACACAATGATACAATTGTTTATTGTAATATTTATTGTAACACTTGCAGCTGATCCAGCACAATCTAGAACATTTAAATAATTAATCGCACTACAAAATTGTGTCTGTGCTATTCATTGAGCAATACGTAAGTCAGTTCCTTGAAGTTGTTGTTGTGTCACTCCAGTGGTATTCTATGTTTTCTAGCAAGGTGGTACTCCAGTGGTATTCTATGTTTTCTAGTGCACTAGCCCAGTAACGGTATGAAGAATGTTTGGTCTGTGTATCAGCCCTGTGATGGTATAATTCTAATAAATATGCATGTGCCTGGGTGCATAGTAGGTGTTATTCAAAGTTGAGCCTGTTGTCTGTACCGTAACAAATCTGGGGGTTTGTCTGGGAGCCAACTTGTCAAAAAACCAACCTCCTAATTGACATGGACAACAAAAGAAACTATTGTTGCAGCTGTCGTTGTCTTCAAGACCGTTTAGAAGTCAGTATTACCTTTGCTTTAAATGTAGACTTTACCAAGGTGTCTGCCATTATTTTAAACAACCGCTAAAGTCCTTGGTACCAGGATAATGGTACCCACAAGGTATTCCATCATTACTTTGTTGTTCCTTTTCTTTTCTTTAGTTTCCTTTTGACAGGTTTTCAGCGAAGTCAAACTATTTATTGTGTTCTATTACTGTATTTCATATAAGATGTTCACAGAATTTAATCTGAGAACTTTTGCCAATGAACCTTCACTCCAAGTTGTCCAAACTTTGAAGAAGTCACACCTTCAACCAATCACCATGCATTTTAAGCTATCAATGACTACATTGACTAGAAAGGACAAACATTGTAATATGGTTATGGAATATTCAGTTGACGAAGAGCTAGTTCCTGAGGAAAATAGTGAGGCTTACCTTTGTGCACTGTGGATAACAGCGCACTAGAGCTTAAACACCTAGAATTGCAGGATTGTGAGTGGGAACGAGAAAGCCAACTGATTCTATGTGAACTTGAGATATGAGAGAAGATATTGTCTGTGCAGTTTAAGATGAAAGAATTAGAGAAAGCTGCAGCTACACCAACTAAATCCTCTGAAGTATCCACAAAATTGATGTCATAAAACACATACAGTTTGTACAGTACCACAGTTTCAAGAGAAAGAATAGACAAGTACTTCCACCATTTTGAGAAAGTAGCAACAAGTCTAGCATGGACAAAGGAAGTGTAGATGGTGTTACAGCAAAGTGTACTAACTGGCAAAGCCATGGAGGCATATTCCACTTTAAGTGCTGAGCAAAGCTCATAGTATGATCAAGCTATTTTGAAAGCATACGAAGTTGTACCAGAAGCATACAAGCAAAACTTCAGGAAGTGCAGAAAGGAAGAGAAGTAGACAAACACCAAATTTTCCCACACAAAGGAAGCTCTACGTATTTGATTGCTGGTACACATCGAAAGATGTACGTAGCAAAGGACTATGAGAAGCTTCGTCAGATGGTCTTAGCAGAATACAAGAGTTGTTTACCTAATAATAATAATTTATCAAGACTTACATTAAAGAGAAGAAAGCGGACAGTCTCCAGCAAGCTGCTATCCTTACTGATGATTATTCGCTAACCCACTGCAGCTTTTTTGTAGTTCCCAATAGCCCTCATGGTAGCGCATCACTAGATGACCCATCCAGCAGCAGTAACCATAATGATACACCTAGTAAACCCAAGTCAGCTGGTAACACAGCAGATAGTCAGAGACCATGCAGTATAGAAGTGGTTCTAGGAGACCTGTATGTAACTATTATAAACATCGAGGTCATGTGATTTCAGAATGTTGGACTTTAGAACAGAAGAAGAATAATCCCTCTGGTGTACTATCACATCAAGGTTCGAATTTTATGTCCAGTGTCATGCAACAAGTCACTTATCAATTAGGGATCAAACAGTGTAAATCAGCAGCATGTCACCCTGAGTCCCAAGGGCACTTGAATGCTTCATAAAATTCTGAAAAACATGATCCCTGCTTACTGCTTTCAGTATGAGAAACAATGGGACCAGGGATTCCACTAGGGAAATGAGGTAGAATGAAGGAGGGCCTCTCTTGTATCAAGGCAAAGGCATCTGAAGGTTTTCATATATGGAATGAGAAGTCTCAAGACCTCATCACAAGGCTTGTTTGGCAGAGATGGTCAAATTGTGAGTGAACTAGTTTACTACTTTTGTGATACAGGAATCACTGGACTTTTGCCCATATGAATTAGTTTTTGGACATACTGCTTGTGGGCCACTTAAAGTATTGAAGGAAGGCTGACTAATAGAGGAACCCCCTTACAAATTACTAGACCAGGTATCTACTCTCTGTAAGACACTAACTGTTGCTTGTGAGTTAGCACAGAAGAGCATGAAGCCAGCGCAGTCTAAGATGAAGAGATGGTATGACAGGAATACCAAGCAACATCATTAGGGTCAGAGACAAGGTCCTTGTGTTACTGCAATTAAATTATGCCCATTCAGAACCACCCTCTTCAGACAAGATACTTTGGTCTTTATTCAGTAGCTAAGAAAGTCAATGACGTGGACTATGTCATTAACATTCCTGATAGGCAGAAGACTCAGCGTTGTGTCATGTGATTATGATGAATCCATATGTTGAGAGATCAGAGAGTAGCAGACAAACAGCTAAACAGCCTCCAGTTCTGGTTATTAGGAAGGGGCTTGTAAAATCCTGTGGAAGTGCCATCAGTAAGTGAAATCACAAGTGACAATATGAAACTGATGAATTCTGAGATATTAGCTACTGTAATTTGGGAGCAAGGTTGAGCCATCTAACCTGTACACAGCAAATGCAGCTTTCTTTACTGAAAATGGAGTTTACTGATATATTTCCTGATGTGTCACGCCAGACCACTACTGCATCACATGATGTGAAGGTTGGGTATCCTACCCCATCAAGCAGTACCCGTACCATAAGAAGGAAACAGACTATAATTATGTTGGTTAATGATATTATTGAGCCCAGCAAACGCAAATGGATTTCTCCGTGTGTGCTGGTCCCAAAGGTTGATAAAAGGTCCAGACTCTGTACAGATGAGCAAATTTGATATTTAAAGGGATATTGGCAAGTTTCCTTAACATCTCAAGCTAGGGAAATAACAGCATTTGTGACCCCACAACTTTTCAACGTATGATTCACCAGTTTCTTGTGGGCCTAAAAGGATACGAGGAGTATATTGATGATATTGTTTTTTGTGTGAAAGGTGGAATTAGTATAAATATACAGAGGATAAATCAGTTTTTGACAAGTCTCAGACAAGTCCAACTGACTTGTAGGAGCATCAGTCCTATAAGGTAGAGGATTTCCCTATATCCACAAGCAAGAGCCATCTACTGAGCTTCTTGGGGATGGTGGGTTTCTATCGTAAGTTCTGCAAGAACTTTGCAGTTGTGGCTGAACGTCTGACAAGACTCCTTCAGAAGAAACACAGCTTTACTTGGATGGATAATCAACAGCAAGCTTTTCTAAGATCAAGAGGTTACTCACCACTGCCCCAGTGTTGGTCATGCCAGATTTTTACAAACCATTCATCGTACACGTGTATGCCAGTGATTTGGGAATGGGAGCTGTCCTCATGCAGGAACACGTGTACAAGTTAGAGCACCCAATCTGTTATTTCTCAAAGAAATTTAACAGTCCCAGAGGAACTACTCCACCAGTGAGAAAGAGGCATTGGTTCTGATGAGTATACCCTCAATATACACCACATTCCAGGAGAGTGAAATGTTGTGGCAGAAGCTTTATCAAGGGAACTTTGTATCACTGTTGTAACTTCACTAACTTGTGCACTATTTTCACTTGGGTATAGTTTTTATGTAACATTTTCTTTCTTTTGGTTTGTATCTAGGCCATTTTTCTGGTTGTACCAATCCTTCTTTCATGAGGAGTATATATGTGATGGTATAATTACGTATAATAAATGTGCATGGCCCTAGGTGCATAGTGGGCATTATTCAGTGTTGAGCATGTTGTCTGTACCGTGACAGCCCTAGAAGGGATTCCAACAACAGCATGAAGACTAATCGAGGCTTTGTATTGCTTGGCAGACAGCCAGTGTAATAATCCTATAAGGGGTCTATCAGAGAAACATGGGTTCATTTTCTTGAGATGATATTGCAAATATTCTACAGGTTGCGAATGAAACAGACTGGATGGTGTAGGTACAACACATGCTGGATGCAATGGGATTTGTAACTGGTACTGCTAACCAGCAAGCTAAAAAATACAAGAGCAATAAGAAAAAGGTCTTCTACTTGATATTACAGTGTATTGGTCCAATAGTGATGAGATCCCAAGCCCCTAAGGGATGTATTCTATCAATTCTTTGAACAGAAGACAGTTGAGATATACGTAGAATTTATACACTGATGCAACTATATGGACTAGGGACATGCAAAGTCATAAGAAAACTGTGACCACATATGTACATACCAAACTGCCTAACACAATTGCAAAATATGAGTTTTCAAAATTTCACCTTTGTTTTTACTTTAGAGGGTTCAGGAGCTTAATTATTCTTTTTGCACACTTTACAAAACTATTGTAAAATGCAAATGTGTAGCTCAAGCTTTGGTACACTTTGAGAGTGTATTGCAACACAATCACATAGGCTACCAAGCAGTCCAAGCTTGGTGCATATCTGATTAATAGTCATTATAGAGATATGGTCAATTATTTACAATAAAAAGGCCTACTTGTTGTCACGCCTACAGGGTAAATCACTTATGGGAATAACTTAATAATCAGTAAGTGTATAGGTTAACTCAAACCTTTTATGGCTATAGAGTTACAAGAAAAAAACAAAAAACAAACAGTGAAGTTGAAATACTCTAATAGATCAGTCACCACAGGGTGAAAGAAAGGGTGCATCAAAATGTCAAAAACTTATTAGCATTCAAACTAGACACTGAACTCCCAAATCCTTAACCACTGTACTAAGCTGCTGCTATCATGGTAGTTCATCTCACTTAATTTATATCTTATAAATGAAAATTCTAGCCAAAATCTATATACTTAATAGTAAAAGTTTATAATTTCAAAGATCTATCAATGTAAGATCTAGATTATTCTAAAGCAACATATTTTATTTGTGTTCTATTAGAAATTCTTGAAAAAAATGTGCTCTTTATTAAAAGTACTCTGCAGTACAATACTACTGTAACTTCTCTAGCATTCCACTGAATCAAAGCTGATATTATAACCATTGTGGTACCGATTGCTGGGATAGTACATCACCATCAAGACTCACTCATGCCAACTGTCATAATTATAATCATCATTATAAATGCTATCTAATCAAAAACAGTCAAACAGTAAAAAAAGTGTGCAGCCTCAAAAAGCCATGATTTGAAAACCAAGTTAGCATGCAGCCAAGAAATGGCTATAATGGTACAGTAGGTTGCAAAAAAAAGTTTACGTTTCGTAATTGTAATTATGGTGTGATTACTAAGTACTTATGCATGTTTGTACTGTAATTACATTTTGACCATAATCCATAATTATTAGAGGTGCACCGATAATCAGATTGGCTATTGGTTATTGGCTATATCGGCCTTGTTTTTGCATATCGGTATCGGATCGGTAACATGCATAAAAAAGCAGCAGATACAGATATACATAAACATCTATTTATGGGCACTCATGCTCTAGTAATATCCTAGCAGCGCATGATTATGTAGTGTTGACTATTGATTACAGTACCACTCTGTCACTTATTTACCACATTTAGAAAGCAAATTTTTAGAGAAATGTCCATGCTACCATATCGGATCGGCTTTGTTTATCGGCTTGATAATATTATTTTATATCGGTTATCAGAATATCGGCTAAATGCCATATCGGTGCACCTCTAATAATTATGCAAAAAAGTGATTTTTCACCAGCCATATTTACAATATATTTATAATTACCAAAAGAGCATAATTCATAATCACACTTTTGTAATTACGCTACTACAGCATAATTAAAATTACAAAACGTAAACTTTTTTTTTGCAGCCTACTGTAGGCAAATGACAAAAAATTAATAACAACAATTCAGGTGAATTTGTAGTGCCTCCTCCAAGGACTAGGCAACAAATTCACCTGAATTGTTGTTATTAAAATGTTTGCCATTTACCTATCATCACAACCATTTCTTGGCCACCAACTTGGATTTCACATCTTTTTCCACCATTGCATTTTGGGGGCCACACCTATGCTACAGCTTAGCTGTTTTGGATTAGATATTACTTTTTTGTATTTGTATACTCTAATACTCCAAAGCTGGCCTAGCTACTATGGCCAGCTTTGAGGCTTCTTTTACCTGTCTTTTCTTTACTACAGGAAGACGAAAAAAGATATGAAGTAGTTGTAGAGTTGAACATACATTTGTGACCGAGCCAGCGAAATAAGGGCATGTGAGCACATGATTTTTGCCCTACTTTTTTAAACTTACATCACCCATAACTTTTTATTTTATTATGCTATTACAGTGAAAGTTTCAGCTCTTGTTGCACATGTAATTGGCTTTATGATACAAGTTACAAAATGCAGATAGTTCGTTCCAGTACTGATATATGACCTGTAGAGTGACAGAGTGTAGTTTGTGCCCACACGCCCTGTTTTTGCAGACCCAGTCACATTTTTATACATAATTTTACATTTAATATAATGAACTTTTCTCAACAGGTCAACAGAATGTAAAGTATCGAACATGTTGCAATTTTGGACAGTTAGTTCTAGTTACAAATTACTATGTAACTACCTGTAGTTATAATATTACAATACAGTAGTTATACTTTAATCTACTGCATAACTTAGTTACAGAAGTATCTGAACTCTCTACCATATCACTTGATTTTACATGCACTGGAGCTGAATTCTCTGCCAGGTGACTATATAGCTTATAGTTGGACTTGCTACAGGGTGATTTGTTTGTAGCTGAACTCTACACAGGATGATTTGTTTTTAGCTTAACTCTCTACTGAGTAGCTGTTTGTAGCAGAACTCTCTATACTTAAAATTTGCAGTTGAATTCTCTACTCGGTGACTTGCTTGTAAATGAATTTTCTAAAGGGTGATTTGTTTGTAGTTGAACTCTGTAATGGGTGGCTTGTTTGTAGCTGAACTCTCTCTGGGTAACCTAACTCTCTATAGGTGACTTGTTTGAAGCTGAATTTTCTACCAGGTGACTAGCTTGTAGCTGAACTGTCTACTGGGTGGCTTATTTAAAGCTGAACTTTCTACTGCATCGGTGACCTGTTCGTAGCTGAGCTCTCTTCATGTGACATTTTTCGTATATAGCTAAACACTCTACTGGATGACTTGTTTGTAGCTGATCTCTCTACTGATAGAAGTTGAACTCTCTAGAGAGGGATTTGTTTGTAGAGAACTCCATACAGAATGACTTAATGGTAGCTGAACTCTCTACAGTGTACCTTCTGTAGCCAAACTTACTACTGTATGACTTGTTTGGAGCTGAACTCTCTACAGGTAACTTTGTTTCTACCTGAATTCTCTATTAAACAATAGCAAGATACATGTGCTGAACTCTTTACAAGGTAACTTATTTGTAATTAAACTCTCCACAGGGTGACTAGTTTGTAGCTAAACTTTCTAAAGTATAACTTTATGTGGCTGAATTCTCTACTGGATAACTTGTTTGTAGTTGAACTCTCCACAGCTAACTTGTTTGTAGTTGAACTCTCTACCGTTTATATTATGTAGCTGAACTCTTTACGGGTGACCGTCTGTAGTTAAATTTTCCACAGAGTAGTTTGTTTGCACAGTAGCTCAACTCTATATATTGGGTGACTTGTTTGGGCAGCATCTACTTTATCTACAGTGTATACAGTTGCTGGTAGCTATTAAGTCCTGTGCTTTTTACTGTAACAACCAAAACAGCATCAAATGAATAAAACCAAAACAGCATCAAATGAATAAAAATTATATCATTATTGTAATAATAGAATACAATGAAGTAACTACATAATTTATGCAAGTAAGTTACACTGTAAACTCATACAAACTGAATTCTCTAATAGAGTGATTGTACTACTAGAGTGTTTTGATTGCTCAATCTAAACGTAGTTGGATCTCGCATTATAACTTGGTGGCTTTCACTCAGATTCTTCTATATTACTCCATGGATTTTCTATGATTACTCCATCTACATACTGGTTTTTTCAGTGCACTCTTCTTACCAGTCTACGTGGTAGGCATGTATACTAAGTTTTATTTTTTATTTTTTTTAAATTCATGAAACTTGATCATGTAATTGTGACACAGGTTGGGTTTTGTAGTATGGTACATGGGCAGACCAAAGGTTGCTGTCAGTGTTACAAATCAGTTGTAAACTGGTTTACAAAATGATTATAGCATAGCTAAGTACCTCCTTTTGGCCACACAGTCTGGCCACTAATTAGTTCAAAGACTTCAAATGAAACCAAACACCAGACCAACATAGGAGGTCACAATGCAAGGCTAATAATATCAAGGACTGACATTGACAAGGAAGTAAATCACTCTGAAACAAATGAACACACAACACTGCACTCGTCTGAATGAATGGGAAGCAGTACAACCACTAGGCTGAGTTGGTATCTATACCACACGCTCGTTCGCCAATAATGTATAGTTATACAACGGGCATGAGTGCTCTGCTTGATATAAACACATGAGCCTGAGGACCGTTAGGCCTGAAGGCAAGTGCGTTTATACAGGTAGAGCACGAGTGCACATTGTATAACTTTATGTACCACTCACCTAATAGGTGGGGAGAGTCTCACAAGACAGCTGTAACACTTATAAAGGCCAGGTTTCTAACATTGATTGTAGGTAACCAAGTCGTACATTGCGATGACGTTCCCTCTACAGTACTGCAGCCACCTGAGATATTGAAAGCTACTACGCTATGGGTTATATCACTAACCTTGACTTTCAGCATGCCAGTGTGATCACTCAATCGCCATATAGACTAAGTGCCAGAATAATCACCATAGTGATCTCTCGAGTAAAAGAAAAGCACATAATAGATGGTTTAAGTAAACAAAACCAAACTACTAAATGATACTAGTCTAATTCTTACTATTCACACTGGCTAAACTCGAATCTGGTGGCATGACAAAAACTTTTATTGAGTAATTGTTGACGTGGACTACAGTTTAATCTGGGCTCAGATGGTACCAGACTAGTAAGGTGTATAAGTACGTTTATATATATATATATATGTAGACTAGAGTTGTGGCCACCCGTGTTGGCTTTTTCAATCGCCATTGGCTGCTTGGTAAACATTATACATATTGGTAACATTATGGCGCACAATCAACCTTTACATATTAGGTTATAAAAGAATTTGAGTGATCTGTGAGGTGTCTTTCCACCTAATAGGTGAGGTGTCGTAGTGGTCTCGGCTGCCAGCACTTGTGCATTGCTGCACAAAACCACAGCCAGTACAATATCTGTATATTGCATTGTGGTCGGTGCATTATAACTTATAATGCACTTGTTGCAGTCTGCAAAACCGCAACCAGTGCGTTATAAGATATAATGCACTCGCTGTGGTCAGCAAGAGTGCCATATACAAATTATGGCACTGGTGGGACCTTTGAACTGCCCAAGCAGAGTGGTACATATTAAGCTAACCAAAGCCATTATAGTGCTGCACCACTCAACAATGAATATCAGACACTTCAGCTACACCCTTCTAAATGATGCAAAGCAGTACAAAGGCTGGAGTGATTGGCATTGATTATGGCACCTCACACTCATGCACAATGAATGCGCTACCAATGAATAAACTAGCTAACAATGAATTAACTAATCGGTAATTAGTAAGTAAAAAAGTTCCTTATGCACAGCACTCAGTGGAAGCCAATATTAGCCTTGTGTTCTTGTCCCTTCCATGTTACAAATGGGTGCCTTTGATCTGTGCACATCCTATACCACAGATCAGTTAGAACACACCCATTCAGTTTGTATCTGATTTGTAAACAACTCCACTCTCGAGCCTGCGGCCCTCGAGTGTCGTGTTTACAAATCAGATACAAACCTCATGGGTGTGCTACAACTGTTATCTGTGTCATATCTCCATAGTCTTTATCTAGATTTCTTTTAAACCTCAAAAAGGCACTCTAACGATGGTTACTCCATCTACATAGCATTTTTAAACTCATTTCTCCAAGGGGTTTACCCTGTGGGCAAGACAGAAGTTTTACCTTATTTTATGCAAATAATCGGTCATAACTCTGTGAATGTTCATCAGATTCCTACCAAACATGGTACTAAAATCTGCTTTAATGTGCTCTTTAAGTGTGCCTAATTTCAGAACAATTGGAGCACACATTGATGCCTTATGGCAGATTTTACAAAATGTGCCAAATGAAGAAGAAAAATGATGAACTTAGAAAAAACTTTGGCTACTCATATCTCAGAATTGGCTGGGGAGAGTTTCTTGCAATATGGCATGTAGACTCCCTTTCCTGGCGGGCACTTCTGTAGCAAATGTGGCTTCAATCTGATAAGGGATCACAGAACTATGTATGTGTGAAAATCACATTTTCTTTTTTTCCTATCAATATACAGTGTACATGCACTCATGGTGTGGTGCACCGGCTTCTTGGCCACACAACACACTACCAGGTGTTTTATGCTATCAAAACCAGCGTCAAAAGGCTGGAAATCATATTCTAGCACAAAAGATACAGGATTTGCTTTGGTAAAATTTGAGCAAATGTAACTTATTGCGTTTTTCATGAAAAATCTAGATACTCTAATAGAACAGTCACTGCAAAATTAATATAAGCACTACAGTACAGCTCCACAATACCCATAGCCATGAACAAGCAATCACAAAATTAAACAGCATTTATCAGTATTAGCTAATTGGCTAATATATTGTATATAACTAGATCCTTTGGCTTTGGTATCAGATCAGTGGGTATTTGTAGAGCAGTAGTTTGTCTTACAGTATATCATCATCATTCTATCTGTAGATAATAGGAACATTGATGTGTGTATGTAAAAAAAAAGCCACAAATCCAGGTTTATGGTGGGCTTTGGGGTATTTAAAATATAAAAGAATTGCGAAAAATGCCAAGTTGTATAAAAAGGGTACAACCTTCAAAACCTGGGTGAAAAATGAAGTCAAAGGTGGCACCTATGAAATCGCTGCAATGTTAATCATTATCAATTTTAATAATGGTTTTGTGCATTATTACAATGTATTACTTTGATTTCATTTTTCACCCATGATTTTGAAGGCTGCACCCTTTTACATAGATTGGTTGTTTTTGCATATTTTCACTACCGTACCAAGAGGCACAATATGAGAATCAGAGAAATATTGACAGCCCAAGGTGGTGACTGGATTAATTGTAGAGACGATTCTAATACTTTCTTTGTTTGTAACACTGTGTAATGGGACTGAACATAGCTGAAAGCAAAGCATAATGGCCTTTGCACTTTCAAGACAGTGATTGACAATTATTAATAATTGAGGCATGCAAATCATTGTATTTTTTGTGGTGACTCAGTGGATTGATTGCAGAGGTGCTTCTTCTACTATTTTACATTTGTAGCGCTGTGTAAATGGCTGAACATAGCTGAAAGAAGAGTGTAATGGCCACTGCAGTTTCGAAGCTAAATTTGATAGTCTGGGGCATGCATTCAGATGAAAACATCCTTTCTTTTTGTGCAGTACGTATGTGTGAGTTCACCAGTCATAATAATGTTGCAGAAAAGTGAACAAGTACAAGGAGTTTTAAGTTCAATTAGGGATCACAGAAAAAAATGTAGGCAAACAAGGGAGGTCACCTACACTTGCAGATACAGTACTGTATACTAGTGGACATTTAACCCCTAATTCAGTCTTGGTCTTAGGTATAGGCTGAATTAGGGATTAAATGATCACTAGCATATGTGCAGGTGTAGGCTACCTCCTTTGTTTACCAAATTCTTTCTATGATCACTAATCGAACTTAAAATTCCTAATTATTCCTTATATTTGTAATGATTATTCATACTTGTGTAAGTAACCCAACGGATTAACTTAATATTGAAATATGGTTTGCAGCGCTAATAACATTGGAATAATCTATGCTGGCAGTTTAAAACCCATGCATTACTTGACATGTGGTTCATGTGCATTGTAAAAAAGTGGCCAATGTAATTTATTATAGGCCTATGCGATTTTAAGGATTAAGTACTTTCTTGTAATGTTCTGTATTAGGGCTATTCCTATTAAATCCTTTGTTGTGTAGGCAAACTCTTAAAAATCTGGTAGGTCAGTTTTATAATGATGTAATATGAGAATTCAAGCAATAAAAGTAAAATTTATCACACAGAATAGAACTACAGCTACAACAAGTTGATGTTGTGCTACTTCTAAAAGCCAGGTGCCGTGCAGCTAGCTAACTCATCTGGAATTAACTATAGACAGTATTCCCTACTGTGAATTAACGAACTATGTATTACTACTTTACAGTAGGGTAGTTTTGGGTTGTGCAATAACACTATTACCTAATTCTCGTATTTTGTAATTCATGAAATATTCGTAATTTGTTCAAACATGTTGATATGCACTGCTAAGGAAGCGTTTGTTAAACAAACTGCTTTTACCAGCATATTACGCACATAAGTATCTTCTAAACTGTTTTATAGTGTGACTAATGTGTTTTTTCTCGCAAATTCTCTCAACAAAGCCTCAAAGCTGCTCTTCATTTTCGTTTGCATATGTAAGAGATACACCTCCTTTCAACTCGAAGCGATAGGCTATTCCTGGTAGTGTACGAGGCCTGCACCATTGTTTTTCAGTTGCTAAATGCCTGAAAACCTCAAGGGGAAGGTAGTCTGAGGAATGTTGCCACACCCATATTTCAGTCCACCGAAAAGAAACCACCTCAGAGCAAAGTTCACCTGTGCAGAAGTTTTATACAGGCTTCATTTCATTTTTACTTCTTATGTAAAAACCGCTTTTACCATCATTAAACGATTTTGCTCATGTGGGTGCGTACGGACAAACATAGGTAGATAGGTACACACACACACACACACTTTTATGAAAACAATTTCAGTAAACCAGGTGTGCGCCCACAGCTGGCCTTTGGCCGGCTGTGGGCATGCGCCTGGTTTAAAAAGCTTTACATGAAGCAAACAGTAGAAGTGTCTTCTGCAGTACCATATTGTCTTATAGTAGAGTGGCATAGTGCAACTTTTGATACAATTATGAAACTTTCCAAATAGGTTGTACTCCTTGCGACATATATATTATTTTGGATATAGAGCCATTGTATATTTGACCTTTGGTGACCTTTACAGCCATTTTTGTATTGAAAATTCATTGTTTTTGTCTTTATCTCCCTGAGGCATCATTTTGCACAGTTTCAAATTAAAGGTGCTGCTAAAATGAACTACTCGGCTTTTATTTGAAGTAAATAGGTGATTGCATTCCAAAGTTATGATCATTTATATTAACCACGAATTCTATGAATTACTTGCCCATTAGTAGTTTGCACCCCAAGGGCAACAAATTTCATGACTTACAAAAGTGATCATAATTTTGTAGTGGAGTGGGATATAAACTTCAAACAAAAGTCAATATAGTTCTTAGATCAACACCTTTAATTTGAGTTTTAATAGTGTAAAATAATGCCTCAGGGAGATAAAGACAAAAATGATTAATTTTCAGTGTAAAAATGGCTCTAAAGGTCACCAAAGGTCAAATCTGTGATGGTTCTATATGTATATGTGACCGAATTTTGGAAAACCGTCGATATACACACAATAGTACTTTTGTAATAAAACGCATTTAAAACTATGGGTAAAAAACACAAGCTCCAGAAAAAAAATTATGCAAGTTTTTATCACCTCACTGGTGGGAAGATTAAGCCTGCAATGGATAAATCCTGGAAAGCATCGTGTTCGCCTGTCCATAGGGAGTACAAAAATCTTTGTTTCATCACCATACACAGAAGGATTTCAAAGTTACAGATGTTTGTTTATGTTGCAGTGACAAAAGAATTTACTGACGATTGTTTTTCAGTGTATGCTGTTGTATCAGTAAGTTATGATGGTTTATTTAAGCACCTGTAGATTCTTTTCTCAATAGTTTCTGTACAAATCAATTGATTTGCTCGTCCAACTGTCTATAGTGCTGTATTTCCAACACTGTTTAACTTATGAAGCTGAAATCTAACTAGCACATTCCTCTGTCCCTGTAGAAAACAAAAAACAAATAAAATGCATTTTGAAAATTGTGCGGATATTGACGGTTTTCTAAAATCAGGCCACATATGTACATAATAGGACGTATGGCTGTGGTATTCGGGATTAATAGTGCAAGCATTGTAAACAGGAAGGTGTAAAATAGTGCAGGGCAAAGCCAAGCACTATTTCCTTCCTGTTTACAATGTGAGAACTATTAATCCTGAATACCACAGCCATCTGTCCTATTGCAAATTAGTCTGACAACCATAGCAACTGTTATTAGGCAACAGAAATCCAAAAATAACCACTGTAATATACCAATCACACTTAACAACTGTTGCCTAGCTAGCAACTGTAGCTATGGTATCAAAATGATAGTTACCTTAGCAACGGTTACCTAGCAACCATTGCTAAGTAACCATAATATTGCTATGCCATGGGGCGTCTGTCACTATGGTAGCACTAGTTGTCAAGTCGGACATTTGCTTCTAATAGGAACACACCACACTATTTTAGCCAATCAAATTAGTATTACAGACTTTTGTCAAAGGATCTTGACAAACAAGTGTAATACTAATTGTATTGGCTAATTGTTTGATGTATTTTCAATATAATACGTCAAGGTGCTATTATTGTAACACATTCAGTTATTGGATCACAAAAATATATGTCAAGAGGAGCACAATTTGTGTGGAAAGTTTCAGAATTGTATCACAAAGTGCATGAAATTCCCATTTTTTGGTGCGATGCCACTCTACTATTAGAATATGGCATACGTGCATAGTATGCTTTGATCTTTGATTTTAATGAGATCTCTAATATCACTAAGAAACCTCCTGGCATATTAGAAACCTCCTTAAATTAGTTAGAAACCTGCCGAGTAATTTATTTAGACTTCAAGTATATTTACTGCATACTATAAATCAGGAAAATTTCAGCATAAAGAAAGTCTATTAACATTTCAACACAACCTATTTTTGTCACTGGCATAATTAACAATAATTTTTTGACAGAATGGCAATAAATTAATATTTATGTATGTGCAAATTATTCATACAGCTTTTAAAAAAGTTGTTTTAATTTTTGTCAATACATCCAGCGATAAAATTTTTTTCATGACAAATTTTTCTTAATTTACAATAGTATTTAGCAAAAGGTGCTCAAAATCTAGTTATGAGAACTTGTTTTTGATTGTGGGTACCTAAATATATAAAGTGGTCAAAATTGAACACTGAGCCACTACGTCAGGTAGGAACTAGAGCCTTGACTCTTCATAACTACATTTTAGATACCTCAGCTTTGCCTCAGTTTCTAAAACTATGAAGAACCTTGGGATGGGCTCTTAACTTATTCTTAAACAAACATCTTGATTGCTAAGAATTGATTTATATGGTAGATATTCACATTTAAAGCTCATCTTTTTTTACTTTTTATCCCCAGAGGAATTTTCCCATTTCCACTTGAAAAGCTGTTTTTCAATCATAAAGATGAGCTCAAAGCCATGATACCATCTTGGCACACATGATCCTATATCACATGACTATCACAGATACAGATATATATATATATAAAATTATATATATTCCAGGTCATAAAAAAAAGACAGTAGGTCAGCCTTATGCAATATAACATTTGATAGGCATGGTCAAACGTATAGATTTTTCATTACACCCTAATACGGCTCCAACTCACCCAAATGTTTGGGCACAATGCTAGAACTAAAACAATTATCCTTCTTTGCTCTCCATTAATTTCAATTCATTCAGTTTGCTAGTTACAGTATTTACAAAATACATACAAATTTGTTGTAATTGAGATAAGTTTAAAAGGAAATAATTATTGAGATATATTCTTAAATTTGTGATCACAAACTTCCAGTGTGATGGACTACAGTATAAATTGAAAACTTTAAATTTCTTATTCTCAAACTCATTTAAGTATGTAACTGTTGATACCTTAGTGCTACTAATTCAATGTGAATGAACTATGTATAAATTTGGCAATATAACAATAATAATAATAGCACATACTTAACTTTGATGCAATAATTAAATAACATGCCTTACCATTACCAACTTTAAACATCCACACTCCTGGAATGCCTACATTACTGGTTTGCGTTATATTGATAATACTAGGGGTTAATGATCCAGGAATGGTAACCGATGTAGTACCATCACCAGCATTGATTCCTGCTAGAGCTTCAGTTCCACCAAGTCCATCATCTCCACCAGAACTATCACCAGTAGTCCACTGCATTTCCCCATCAGCATATAGGAATATTACAAATGACTCAACTCCACTAGTTGCCAGTACACACTGGAATGTATTGGTCTAAGGATGCAAAGTAGAAATGTAAGTATTACATAATTATGTATAAAAATTTAGCGAAAGTGTAGTCTATTTTCTGAAATTAATATTTTTAAAAATGTGCATGATATGCATAATTCACAGCATATTAATTTTAATTATAAAAATGAAGTAGGGATCCAAGTGATATAAGTAGTGAAACAAGAGATTAATGAAGGATGTACAGCATACTGTAGATCTGTGCAAAAATTCCTGCACTGGCATGTTATAACCATTATTTTGTTCAATACCAAAGTACAGCTGTAGGCTAAGTAATCCTACAAAGCCATCATTCATCTCCTATTTTTATTGCTTAGATCCCTACTTCACTTTTAAATATTTTTTAATACAAAGATGCTTAGCATGTGTGAATGTTCTATTAGGGTGACTGCTGTATTAGAGTATCCCAAATCAGCCTCTAACTTACCAAGATGTATGGTCACTATTCCTTATTTTCACTGAGCTAAACACAGCTAAACCAAGAAAGGGATGTGTTCATTGTGTTTGAGTAAATAGATTGTGAAGAGGGTGGTCTCCATGCTTGGTTTAGTCAACCTAGATTGTTATAGCCAGGCAAAGCTAATTTATACTGTAGTTCTCATTATCTGACTTCATCACCTTCTACCCTGCCTCTTCTGAATTCATTAGTGGGTTCATCTAAAAACAAGTCACTGTATAGAGAGATCAGCAAGAAACAAGTTACCCTGCAGAGAAATCAGCTAGAAACAAGTCACCCTGTACAGAGTTTAACAGCATTTCAAGTCACCTTGTAGAGGGTTCAGAGCTATTTGTTGGCAGCCACCTTTGATTTTACAACTGTGTGTTTGTAAGCTACCTTGCATTTCTTCATGTCTACAGATACAGTGATGATTATTAAAAGTAGAAGTATAAAGATTGCATTTTGACAATTTGTTAATAATATCAATAGAGTGTACTTTCCTGAAGACGTCTCAAACATATAGTGTCTTTGGACTCACATTGTAGTACACAGACTAATTAGAATGAGGTACTGTTAAAGCTGAAAACACTTTTCAAATTATTTCTATTAATTCAAAGTATGTATGATTGATTGTACGCTTAAATACTGCAGATATTCAACATTAAGTTAACTGTGAACTAAAATATTTGATGTGTCAAATGCACTCATTTTCCAAGATTTGATAACATACAGTTTGTATTTGCATTAGTTAAAAAACTATTATGTACTGTATGTATATGTATATATACCTTGTAATCTGTATCTTCTTGGTAATTCCTGTACCCAACTCTGGACCATGTTACAATTAACAGACTTGTGATAGTTGTATTTTGAGCATTAGGATAGGCTGACCATATTTCTCTGGTTGCTCTTTCAAGTAGACTAGGATCAGTGGTTTGACGATAGAAAACTTGTCCAACTTCTGTGGTGTCAACATCAGCCCAGTATGGTGCAATGATCTTATCAGTTCCACTCAGAGGGAATGGTTGTGGAGTAGAAGAATAATAGTCACCAGATAAACTAATTATTCCATTTTCAATTACCTATATAAAATAAACAATATGTATATATCCACACAAAAAAGCCAAGCTGTGAAAAATAGTGCATGCTTCAAAAAGCTTGTGTGAAAAAAAAGTTGTGTTGTCAAAGGTGACGACCAATAATTGGTTGCAATATGATGTTAATAAATTTTAAAAATGCACAAAGACATTATTAAAATTTATTAGTATTAACATCGTTGCAGCTAGGGGAACGTCAAATTCACCAGCAAAATTTTTGGCATGAGTGAGCTAAAGCAGTGGCATATTATAGATGCATTTTTTGTGAAGTGGATATAAATATTGCACAAAAGATTGAGACAGAGCAGTCACACACGATATAATATGAATAATACATACTGTAGCTAATTGTTACAGGAGGAACAAGTGACAATCAAAAACCCTTATAGAACAGTCACATAATTGTAATATTAACTAGCTTGTTGCTGTATACAGTATATGGTAAGAGCGAGTGCAGATCAAGATACTCTAATAGAAAAGTCACTTTAAGTAGTGATGTCCTACAAAAAGCTGACACCTCTCGATTAACACATATGACACACCCCATATAAAGCACTACTAACATGCAACTTCTACTGAAAATTTTAGATCAATGCTGTATTCTATAGTGAAGTTACAGCTATTACAATGTCATCGAAAATTAGACCAAGTTTACATAGGAAAAAATGGCACCAAAAGGGAAAATTAGCTACAGTGATTTCTACATTTTAATAAAACTAGACTGACTCAAATTGTTTGTATAAGCCACTAAAACCATTCTTAACAAATCTACAGGTAAGAAATTGGACATAGTGCTTTCAACCATGTATCAAACTTACAACAGGGAAAATTGCTGTTTCTGAAACATTTGCTTAATTCTAGGGCAATGCCTTCAGTAATCCCATTTAGACCAATAATGTCCATTAAAATCTATTGTATCATTTCAGTATACAGCCCTATCTTATCACACAGCTGTTCAATGCCAATATTCCATCCATTCAATGACACTACCAAGCACATAATGGATTGCGGAGCTAGTATTCACATTGCTCAGCTCAACTACGTTACAGATATATTTAAAACAACTTAATACACTCGACTGAAGTGCGTACATTAGAAAAATCTAGTGTTATATTGCATACAAACAGTAAAATAGGTTATAAATACCTGCTATACTAACCGTACCTTTGTGGCTTGTACGCTTATCAGATTTGAAATCAGCACTATTGAAAACCTACAAAACCATGAAGGCCCCTCAAATCCAGCTGTAATGTCGCAGAAACACCATCAAACTGAAACAACTAGCTAGTGCCATAACCGTAATACATTTTGTCTCTAATTATCCGAAACCTAGATTTTAATGTATTTTTGACTTTGAAATACGATAACTTCGTAATTACAAAATGAAATAAGTTCAATTAAACTTTATTTAGAAGCAAAAGCATACAGGAACGAAATTTCGCTTAGTAATAACTTGTTGAAAGTAAGTATTGGTTGTTAAAGAAGACTATATATACAGCCCTGTACTAAAAAATACAAGGTTGGATATCACTACTTTAAGGTGAAATTGTAGTTTTGCACTTGGAAATGGACAATAACAACCAGGTTGTGTGGCTCCTCAGGCACATGCCTAGACTGCAAGCTGTCTGAGGATCAAGCCACCTCTTAGCCTGGAATTATTTTCTGCATCCACCATATAGTTTTCAGGTACAGGTTTCTGATTCACTGCTTCACAGACTTACTGTTAGCTTCCTTGCAGGTCCCTAGAGGGATAGCTGTCCAATTAAAATATATATAATTCTTGTGCAAAATATGAAGCATACATAATAGTTAAAATAATAAAAGAAATGCTGGAAAGAAAAAATAGGTGGCAAAATAGACTCGTTCCTAAATGCAGCCATTTCTTGACTGCCACCTTTGATTTCACAACTTTTTTATAAGGCCATACAATTTTTCACTGCTTGGTTGTTTTTGTGTGGATTTCACTTATTTTTGTGCTTTACTGTAAAAGACCCCAAAACTAGCCTACAAATGGCTGACGCTTTGGGGTTTGTTTTTACTCACATTTCTTCTTTTCTATACAGACACAATGATGATTATTGAAGACAGAATTATAAATGTATGATTTACTTCAATATTTGTGACTGGATCTGCAAAACCAGTCTTATCGCCCAAGATAGGAAATTTGATTTTTCCACGGAAACACAAAACTTTATGAATGCACTATTAAATTTCACTGCCACAGTTGACCAGAGTAAAGTGGTCTGCTTTTGCTAACTGCTTCTTTCAAGCACAGTGGCAAGCTGTACGAGTGGTCTGGGGTCTTGATGGAGCCCTGGCCAACCAGGAGATGGCTGTGTGGCTGTACAGCTCCGGGGTATTGGATAATGATCTTTGCTGTAAATTTCCTTTAATTTTAGCCAGTTTTGAGCCCTAGGTGGCCCATAACTTGGCCAAATTCATCCCAACATGTCCCTCTTCAATTTTTTTAAAACAGTATCTTTCCCGCCTTCCAGGCGCACGCCTCCCACCCCTTTTGGAGCTTACCCAGTACAGTCAACCAGAAACTTAACTGTTGACTACGGATGATGATCTGGAAGGTAATAAATTGTTGTAAAATGTGTGAAAATTTGGTATGCGTAACTACCACCATTGGCAAGCTACAGCACTATGAATATTTAAAACTGCTGGTTTTCAATGCTTTTAAATGGGATATAAGACCAGTTTTCCCAGAGCAAGTCACATTTGGCATTATTATTGTAACACTCTAATAGAGTGTACATTTTTGAGGACTTCTAGAATATTTTAGAACAATCTAGTACTCCCTCCTATGGTATGTAGATGTATGAAATCACAAACGTTTCTTTATAAACAGATTTATAGGGACAGAACACCAAACCATACATGTGCTAATTTCACATCCTGTAAATGTGTTCATGATGTAATAACTTATTGTGGTTCATAACATCATGCCACAAAATGGCGAACTTGTATTGAGCTTCCAATGGGATAATTGTAAACAAAGTGATTGTAATGATATAAACTTGTACTTTTTCATTTGTAAGGTATCTCTCCTGCAGTTCACATCGGTGTTTGGTAGCTGAAAAAGAACCACTCTGTAAAGTTTCACCCCATGCGAAGCTGCTTTGGCCAGGCTCTAGCAGCTGGTACACATTTGCAATGTTGTCATGATTGTTCCACTGACAAGTAAACAAGCCTGTTGAGTTAATTAACAGTCTACAATGGGCTATAGCACTGCTGCTCTTGTGGCTACATTTTCAAGCGCTCTCAATTTCAGGTATTCAGAAATCCCCAGTAAATGTACAGAAATACCACATTTCTGTACATTTCTGGTGTACATGAAATTTGTACATTTCTTTGACATTTCATGAAGTAGCATTACCAAGAGTTCATAATATAAAATATCTCTTACTATTTGTGACTGCATCTGCAAGAATCTTATATGTTAGTGCAAGCCTAATTTTACAGTAAAATGCAATAAACGCGATGGGTAAAATATTAATTTTACGAAATCAAAAAAATCCCGTAAATTTTTTGAGCACATGATTCAAGGTGATAACAGCAAAAACTATGATAGCATCATGATCCCCAAAGCAAGAGGAGTTTGAAAATCTTTGTTTCATGTTAGTACTCCTAAGGAGAAAAGGGGTGACACAAAGGCACTCACTGTAGGTAGATCTGTGACCATGGTCAAAGTCTAAGTCAAAGATCAAGGCCACCAAATTCATGCAAAGGAAACAGTCTTCGGCTGGTCCAGACTTTGACCTTGGTTGAAGATCTACCTACAGCATGTACATACATGATACACCCAGGGCCGCCCACAGGGGGGGGGGGGGCAACTGGGGCATTTTGCCCCGGGCCCCAGCCTGAAAGGGGCCCCAGGAGGCCCCATGAAGGTCCCCCTGAATACCTGTTTAAAAGATCGATATACTCCAATAGAGCAGTCAGATCTAAATACTCTAATAGAGCAGTCAAGTATTCTTCAGAGGAGCAGTATAGCAAGCTTATAGATAAGGAGATATGGTTGGTGATGGGTAGTTATTGTCATTTCCAGCAGGTTGTGACCTTTTTTTTTTTTTTTTTTTTTTTTTTGGTCTTCACCTTACAACTTGGGTCGCCCCACTTTAACTCTTTGCCCTGGGCCCCTTAATTTCTCTGGGCGGCCCTGGATACACCTTTGAGGAGAGAGAAGATACAAGCATTATACACCTATCAATGTCATGCCCCACCCCCAACCCCTGGGTAAGGTAGAGGAATTTAGGAGATTTGACAAAGTCTAGTGTCAAGTTCCCCAGTACTGGGGCCAAGAAGCTTGTCAAAACCCCAACCTCAAGACAGGGGTTTCTATAGGGGATTTGATTCACCTATTAGAATAGTTTTTTAATTCAGCAAACTGCTGCCATCAAAAGCCCAAGGGGTGGGGCAAGTATGGATGTCAAATCCCCAGTAGGTGTGTGGGACCCCTGGAGGTTGGGAGGTGGGGCTTTACATTGATAGGTGCATTAGTTTACCTTACATTGGACAAGCGTTCATCATCATTTTTCTCACATTTTCGCCTTCACCCAACTTGTAGGAAAGGTCTGGAAGACAAAACATACCCAGTAATGGATTCACTTGTTAATGGAGAATCCAATGGTGAAAGTTGCATCTTGGTAGAAGACTGCATTCGAAAACTGTAACCGTTTATTTAAGTGCTTGTAGCTTGTTTTCCGTATCATCACTGTACAAATCAATTTTTTATGCTGTTGTCAATTTGTAGCACTGTAACTACTAAATTTCTTCGCTTCTAGAGCTGAAACTTTGGTTGATCATTCCTTTGGCTATCTAGATAAAATAAAATGGAATTCAAAATATGTGCTAACATATGTTCTTGCAGATCTGTTCATAGTTTATTATACTCTTGGTATTACTAGTATAGGGTGCAATTTCCATGACATTTCCTAATAGCAGGGTAAGTGTACATTACAGCTAGCTAGCTTACCTACTGTAATAGAGTTTGCAAAATGTATAAGAAACCTATACTATCAAGATAGTATTTCATTGTGGCTTTGGGTTATCATTAGGGACCGGCCGATTATGCTGGCATAATTATGAGCATAATAGGTACCTGAAAGCATTGAGCATAATGCTAGCATAATAGGTAGAATATTTTGTAACAGTATGAATTCTTGCTTATAAAAATAAGTATCACAGAAAGATCGATATCTCTAATAGAACAGTCAGTAACTCTAATAGAGCAATCACATAGCTGACTGTTGTTCTATTAGAGTATATCGATCTTTTCTGTGATATGCATTTTGACAAGTAAGTTTGTGCTTCAGGTACTTATTATTTATCCATAAACTGGAAATTATTAGCAGAGCATGAGAACTGAGACATAAATAGTTGGGCATAATTTGAGCATAATAGGTAAGTATTGAACATAAATGTAAGCATAATAGGTAAATTTTTGAGCAGTGCAGCATAGCATAATAGGTAAAATTATGAGCATAATCGGCGGGTCCCTAGTTATCATGTTTCCTGTTACTGTAGGAAATGTCCAGTAAATATGACATTTCTTGAAATTTACATGACGTGTCCTTGGCCTCTATAATGTACCATATATAAAAATTATTGTATTTTCAAATACACAGGTTACACAGAGACTTTATCCTAATCTGTAAAGTGTTACAGTAGCCAGGTATGACAGCAGATGGAATGACAATCTCAGAGTAGAATGAATGCAAATTTGGGAAATCTCACTGCATGCCATGTGTCCTTGACTTATGTGAATATCAAATTTTTGAATGGTATAGGAAATCTCACTACATGCCATGTGTACTTGACTAAGGAAAATGTCAGATTTCTATATGGGAAATTTCTTAGTGTAGGAAATCTCACTTCATGCCATGTGTCCTTGACTAAGGAAATCTTATGTAAGTGTCAAATTTCTGAGTATATACATGCAGGAAATCTAACACATGTCAAATTTTTTGGTAGATGAAATGTTCAGATAGATGAAATTTCCAATGTTTTAAAAAATGTCACAAAATGTGACATTTACGGTGTACTGATTTACTCCAGGCTTGATATAGTAAATTCAAAAATGACATGTACTGGACATTTCCATTCTGATTTTGGTCTGGAAATGTCACTTTTTTTTTCTGTGTCTGTGCCATTGGATTACCTTTGAGCATACACTCTGTTTACAATCTTCTACTTGGCTTACATAACCTGTCTAGACATGTATGTAATTCCACAACAAAATAATTCCAAGTCGTTGTAGCAGGCTGTATGGAAGTGAGAATTGTTGTACATTTCCCTACCACAATTATTCAGTAATTACGTAAATCAATGTCAAATCTTCTTACACTTGTATGTTTCTGCACTTGTATGGCTTGATATACTGCCCTTTAAACTTGAATTCTCATTTACAAGTAGAAAAAGTGAGGTGATCAGCCAGGATAGCAGTGGATTAGTGGTTAAGGATGTAGGTGTTAAGTATGGAGGACCCTCTGGTATGTTTTTAGACATATTTGTAACTTTTTTCACTGATCTATTAGAGAATCTCAATCCCTTGATTTCACACCTGTCAGTTTGGTTTTTGCTTTATAACTTTGTAGCTGTAGCTCTATTGCTATTCAAACTATCAAAAGTACTGCAGCCTATGTACAAATCAGTTTTCAAGTTACCTATATTTCCATACTCAGTTTACCCTGTAGCTGTGACAATATTTGACCTTTTATGCGAATAAACAAATGTTCATAACTTTATCAGATTCACAGCAAACTTGGTAGGTCAATTTACCTTTATACGCTCTTCATTTGTGCCAAAGACCACAGCAATCAAATTCAATGTTTACGTTTTATAGCATAAATCAGTGTTGTAAATGGGTCAGTACTGTTGACCTATTTGACCCACTGACCCAAATAGTAATCCGGATCTGACCCACATGTGACCCGGTTTAATTAAAATAAAGGCGTGCCCCAAGAGCTAGATTAAAAGTCCACAAGTTCCACTAGCCAGCCCTACATTTTTATACTATACGAAAATTGTCTGCAAGAAGTGAGTAGCTACGTATTATCAAGTGGGTGTGGCTCTACATATGTATTATCTGGTGGGGGTGGTTCCACGTAAGTTTACATGCAGCTACAGAATTTCCAGAAGTTAATTACCTACATTTCAAGTAGCAACACGAATCTGGTGATGCATGCATGCCCACAGAGCACAGCCGGTACAATTCCAATAAGTGAGTGTGGCTCTACATACCCTGAACAGACAGCAAAGCATATTCCTGAATGGTGGGTGTGGCTCCACGTAAGTTTCTTTAGTGTTTACAACTGAATTTTCATGAATACAATCAAGCTTGTTAACTTATAGTCACATGTGATCTCATCCGGGTCACACCCAGATATTCAGTGAAGTGGATAAGACCCACTTGACCCGGACAAAATATGACCCAGATAATCTGGATGACCCGGCCCACTTACAACGCTGGCATATATGTTTTCAGATTGACTCTGAACCAAGTTTCTATGAAATTTTGAAAAATACATTGAATTTTCAACTAACTAACTGACTGTCTGACTATCTGATTGCAGCCAAGCATTCGACTTTGCTTCATCCTGGGACGTGTCTTTTTGTCAACTGCAGCAGCTTTAATGCATGCATCATAATAACTGAAATCTTTGTAACTACGTAGCTAAATTCATTTTATGATTGCTTTTTTTCCTGAGCATATCAGCTGTGCTGTCTGCTCAGTAACAATAATAATAATAATCATGGACTTACATACCCTTTCTTCTCCTTTGTGTTCATCAACTCTCAACTACCACATAAGCTGTGTAATGTGCCATGGTGGCTTCAGTACTTTACTTTTTTGGATTGATTGTAGAGAGCTGCTTCTCATACTGTTCTAAATTTGACACATGCAACTGGTGGAACATTGATGGAAATAAGTGGATTGTCCCTTTGCACTTCAGCAACTGATAGTAGGGGGGCGCATTTAACTAAAATTTCCATTGCTACTGGACTGATTGCCATAGTGATTCAATACTGATTGAAACACTACAGAAGTACTGATTGCAGTGTGGAATGACCCTTCAAATCCAAGTTAAGACATATGTTTATTCACTCACCTGATGCCATTTTTCCTTTGATGCAGTAAGCTATGGTTCACCAGTAATAAATTATGTGTTTACAGAAGAATAAACAATCAAGCGTAAGGAGAAAAAATTTTAACAACATCCAAAATTACATTAACTTGATTAATTGATCTATTATACTGATTCAGAAGCTAGATAGTTGTGCATAGTTGGTTAATTCCAGATGAGTTATCTAACTGCATGGTATCTGGATTATGGTGTTTCCATGTATCCTTCATCTCGTCATACAATTCATCCTCTTCATATTGGATTTGCAATACTCGGGGAATCTGTAATTCTCTACCGGGTGACTAGTTTGTAGCTGAATTATCTACAGGGTGACATTTTTGTACCTGAATTCTCTACAGGGCGATATGTTCGAAGCTGAGCTGTTGATTTGTATCTAGCTGATCTCTCTACAGGGTGATTTGCTTATACGTGTAGCTGAACTCTGTGACTTGCTTGTAGCTGAACTGCCTAAAAGGTGACTTGTAAACTCTCTACAGGATGACCTCTTTGTAGCTAACCTCTCCACAGGGTGATTTGTTTGTAGCTGAGTTTTCTACAGAGTGACTCTTTTGGAGCTGAACTCTCTACTGGGTGACATATTTGTTACAGGACGACTAGTTTGTAGCTGAAATCTCTACAGGATGATTTGCTTGTAGCTGAACTCACTAGCTACAGGTGACATGTTTATACTGTAGCTGAATTATCTACCAGGTAAAATTAATTGTAGCTGAATTTTCTACTAGGTGACTAACTTGTGGCTGAACTCTTTACAGGGTGACTTGTTTCTAGCTGAATACACTATTAGGGTGGTTTGTTTCTAGCTGAGCTCTCTACATTGTGACTTTTTGTAGCTGAACTCTCTACAGGGTGAATTGTTTATAGTTGAATTATCTACTGGTTAAATTAATCTAAACCAAAACAGCCAAGCTGTAAAAAAAGAGTGCGGCCCTCAAAAAGGCTATAGTAAAAAAGATGTGAAATCCAAGGTGGTGGCCAAGAAATGGCTATGATGGTAGGTTAATGGTAAAAAATTTAATAACGACAATTCAGATGAATTTTTGTGCCGCTTGGTCTTGGCACAAAATTCACCTGAATTGTCGTTATTAAAATTTTTACCATTAACCTACCATCACAGCCATTTCTTGGCTGCCACCTTGGATTTCACATCTTTTTTCACCGTAACTTTTTTGAGGGTCACACTCCTTTTTTACAGCTTGACTGTTTTGGATTAGGATTCACTTCTTTTTTCTTTTGGATTTTTAAACCTATCTTTTTTTTCTTTACCACAGGAAGAAAAAAAGATGAAGCAGATGTTAAATACTTTAAATATTTCTAATTTTATCATTAAATGTACAAATTATATATATATATCAAGACACAAGGTAGTGTGTCATGTAGCCCAAGAAGCTGGCGTGCAACACACGTGAATATACTGACAGGAAGAACTAAAATGCAATTTTCACACCTCCGTAGCTCTGTGCTTCCTTGATGAAACAAGACGATTTTTGCTGTGGACACGCCTGTCAACTTCAGCACTCCACATACCCACTTTGAGCAAAATCTCTTCAAGCGTACCCGAGATATGCGACTTCAAAAATTGGATTAGTTTGTTCGTTTTCTTCTTATTTTTCTTCTTATTTTCGCACACTTGTAAAAACTGCTATAAAACACGAACACTATCTGATTGCCTTAAAATTTGGCACACAGAAGGGGGTATAAAGGCGCATCTCGAGCTCTGTGCTGCCTTGATGAAACAAGATGATTTTTGCTGTGGACACATCCTCCAACTTCAGTATTCCACATTCAAAATTTGAGCAAATCATTTCAAGCGTTCCCGAATTACGCGACTTCACAAATTGGCTTAGTTTCTTAGTTTTTTTTCTTCCTTTACTCGCACACTTACAAAAACTGTTATAAAGCGCGTATGCAATATCCGATTGCCTTGAACTTTGGCACACAGAAAGGAGGTATAAAGGCGCATTTCTGTACCAACTTTGGCTGGAATGTGATAAACAGGCAAAGAGTTATGAGCGATTATTCACAAAAAATAACACCAATATGTGGTCACGCCTACAGGGTAAACCGCTTATGGAAAGAAGCTGAAAATCGGTGGGTGAATAGGTGAACTATTGAACCTCAAACCGTTTGTGGTTTGAAAGAAATCGAGCTAAAAACCAGGAAGATACAATGAAAAAACCAACAATATGTAACAATTATGCAATCGAGATTAGCTAATAAAAAAAACTACTACTTTCCACGTCTACCAGAAAAACTGCTTGGAGTAATGCTTGAAAATCGCTGTACAGATGGAGCAATCATCTTAGAAAGACTCTTCAATGGAGTAGAAGAATCAGACTTAAAGCCACAGAGTTATAACACAAAATCCAACTTGGTGTAGCAAGTGCGAGACCAAGATACTCTAATAGAGCAGTCATCTTAATAGAGCAGTCACCCTGAAAAGAATTCAAGAGATCAGCTAGAAACAAGTAACCTGTATAGAGATCAGCTACAAAAAAATCGCCCTGTAGAGAGTTCAGCTAGAAGAAGTTACCTTGTAGGGAGTTAAACTATGTAGTTCAGCTAGAAGAAGTCACCTTGTAGAGAGTTCAGCTACAAAGAAACCACCATGTAGAGAGTTCAGCTACAAACAAATTGCCCTGTAGAGGGATCAGCTAGAAGAAGTTACCTTGTAGAGAGTTCAGCTACAAAGAAACCATCATGTAGAGAGCTCAGCTTCAAAAAAACCACCTATGGAGAGTTCAGCTACAAACAAATCACCCTGTAGAAAGATCAGCTAGAAGAAGTCACCTTGTAGAGAGATCAGTTACAAAGAAACCACCATGTAGAGAGCTCAGCAACAAACTAGTGACCCTGTAGAGACATCAGCTAAAAGAAGTTACCTTGTAGAGAGTTCAGCTACAAACAAATTACCTTGTAGAGAGAGATCAGCTAGAAGAAGTCACCTTGTAGAGAGTTTAGTTACAAAGAAACCACCATGTAGAGAGTTCAGCTGCAAACAAATTACCTATAGAGAGTTTAGCTACAAAAAGATCATCCTGTAGAGAGATCAGCTAGAAGAAGTTACCTTGTAGATAGTTCAGTTATAAACAATTCACCCTGTAGAGAGATCAGCTAGAAGAAGTTACCTTGTAGAGTGTTCAGTTACAAAGAAACTTCCATGTAGAGAGTTTTGTAGTATTATATAATCTGTACATTTACTGATAAAATCAGAAATATTTAAAATATTTAACATCTGCTTCATCTTTTCTTCTTCAAATTCCTGTGGTAAAGAAATAAAGATAGGTTAAAAGCCCCAAAGCCGGCCATAGGGTATACAAATATAAAAAGAAGTGAAATCTAATCCAAAACAGCCAAGCTGTAAAAAAAAGAGTGCGGCCTTCAAAAAGGCTATGGTGAAAAAGATGTGAAATCCAAGGTGGCGGCCAAGAAATGGCTGTGATGGTAGGTTAATGATAAAAATTTTAATAATGACAATTCAGGTGAATTTTGTGCCAAGACCAAGTGGCACAAAAATTCACCTGAATTGTCATTATTAAAATTTTTACCATTAACCTACCATCACAGCCATTTCTTGGCCGCCACCTTGGATTTCACATCTTTTTTCACCATAGCCTTTTTGAAGGCCGCACTCTTTTTTTTACAGCTTGGCTGTTTTGGATTAGATACAATAAACAGGTAAAGAGTTATTAGCGATTATTCATGAAAAATAACACCAATATGTTGTCACGCCTACAGGGTAAACCGCTTACCGTAGGCGGGGAAAGTTACGCGTGGGAAAAGTTTTGCGAATTTCGCGATTACAGTAGCCATCGCGAAACTTTTACATCGGTTAGCTTCTACATGCTTGTATTTGTACAGTTGTAAATTAGTATGCAAAATCAGCATCGCGAAACTTTTACGCCGGTATACAAAGTAGAGTGCAATTGGCAAAACTTTTCCCATGCGTAACTTTCCCCGCCTACGGTATGGGAAGAAGCTGAAAATCGTTGGGTGAATAGGGTAACTATTGAACCTCAAACCTTTTGTGGTTTGAAAGAAATCGAGCTAAAAACCATGAAGTTACAACGAAAAAACCAACAGTGTGTAACAATTATGCAATCGAGATAAGCTAATAAAAAACGACTACTTTTGTATTTGTATTTGTATTTTAAGGATAAAGGCTTATGCCTGTACATCCATAAACAAAATTAATAATTATTATGTACTTAACTATTTTAATTACTATACAAAATCAAATAAGCAATTACTGTAGTGTCTGTCCAGCAGTGTTTTAAAATCATTGACAGAGGGAGAATCAACAATAGATTGGGGTAATGAATTCCAGTCATTGATTACTCTGTTACTATAAAAATTAGATCTTGTATACGAATTAGTGTGATGTTTGAATAATTTCCTTGTGTGACCTCTTGTTACTGTAGAAGTGGATGGGGTAAATAAATGATTTTCTATCATAACTGCCTTTGAGAACTTGATACAAATATATCAAATCACCCCTTCGTCTACGGTGTTGTAAAGATGGTATGTTTAGATATCTTAATCTGTCGTAGTATGATAAATGGTTGATAGATGGAATCATTCTGGTTGCTTTACGCTGCATTCTTTCAAGATTAGTTTTTGATTGTCAAGTATGTAAGAAGGTCCCCATATGACATTGTTATATTCAACAATTGGGCGGACAAGTGTTTTATATAGTTTTACCATGACATCAGAGTCCTTACACTCAAATGATTTACAGATGAGACCTAGAATCCAGTAGGCCTTTTTAACTACTTGTCACGCCTACCAGAATAACCGCTGGGGTAATGCTTTGAAAATCACTCTACAGATGGAGCAATCATCTTAGAAAGGCTCTTCAATGGTGTAAAAGAATCAGACTTAAAACCACGGAGTTACAACACGAAATCCAACTTGGTGTATCAAGTGCGAGATCGAGGTACTCTAATAGGGCAGTCATCCTAATAGAGCAGTCACCCTGAAGAGAATTCAAGAGATCAGCTAGAAACTAGTAACCTGTATAGAGATCAACTACAAACAAATCACCCTGTAGAGAGTTCAGCTAGAAGAAGTTACGAGTTCATCTACGGAAAGAGATAGTTCAGCTAGAAGAAGTCACCTTGTAAAGAGTCAGCTACAAAGAAACCATCACGTAGAGAGTTCAACTACAAATAAGAGACAGTATAGAGACATCAGCTAGAAGAAGTTACCTTGCAGAGTGTTCAGCTACATAGAAACCATCACGTAGAGAGTTCAACTACAAATAAGAGACAGTGTAGAGACATCAGCTAGAAGAAGTTACCTTGTAGAGAGTTCAGCTACAAACAATTCACCATGTACAGAGATCATCCCTAAAGTCAGAAAATTTAAAGTATGTAACATCTGCTTTATCTTTTTTCTTCCAGTGGTAAAGAAAAAAGATAGGTTTAAAAACCCATAGGCCGGCTTTGTGGCATACAAAAAGAAGTGAAATCTAATTCAAAACAGCCTACAATAGCTGTAAAGAAAGAGTGTGGCCTTCAAAAAGGCTAAGGTGAAAAAAGATGTGAAATCTAAGGTGGCGGCCAAGAAATGGCTATGATGGTAGGTTAATGGTAAAAAATTTAATAACAACAATTCATGTGTATGTTGTGCCAAGACCAAGCGGCACCAAAATTCACCTGAATTGTCATTATTAAAATTTTACCGTTAACCTGCCATCATAGTCATTTCTTGGCTCCCACCTTGGATTTCACATCTTTATCCACCATAGCCTTTTTTAAGGGCCGCACTCTTATTATTTTTTTTAACCAGGCACACGCTTACAGCCGGCGCGCCTGTTTTACTTGGCTGTGGACGCGCGTCTGGTTAACTGAAATAATTATTATTGTTTTCATAAAAGTGTGTGTGTACCTAAACTACCTATCTATACCTATGTTTGTCCGTACGCAACCACGTGAGCAAAATCGTTAAATAATGGTAAAAGCAGCTTTTACGTAAGAACTAAAAGCGAAATGAAGACTGTATTAAACTTCTGCACAGGTGAACTTTGCTCTGAGGTGGTTTCTTTTCGCGGACTGAAATACGGATGTTGCGACTTTTCTCAGACTACCTTCCCCTTGAGGTTTTCAGGCGTTTAGCAACTGAAAAACAACGGTGCAGGCATCGTACACTACCAGGAATAGCCTATCGCTTCGAGTTGAAAGGGGGCGTATCCCTTACGTACGCGAGCAAAAATGAAGAGCAGCTTTGAGGCTTTGTCAAGAGAATGTGGAAAAAAACACGTTAGTCACACTATAAAACAGTTTAGAAGATACTTCTGTGCGTAATATGTTGGTAAAAGCAGTTTGTTTAACAAACGCTTCCTTAGCAGTGATATATCCTACGCTCTTGACCATCAAAAGCAAATTGATATAATCCTTCTAGACTTTTCTAAAGCATTTGATACAGTTCCACATCAACGACTTCTGACTAAATTAAGGCATAATGGAATTAGCAACAGTACTCTCGCATGGATTGAATCCTGGCTCACTAGACGTTCACAATGTGTAGTTTTGGATGGTGAAACCTCAAACCCTGTACCTGTTTTGTCAGGAGTCCCTCAAGGAACTGTCCTGGGTCCCCTGATGTTTTTACTGTATATAAACGACATAGCAAATGATATTGATTCTCCTCTTCGGATGTTCGCAGATGATTGTTTACTTTACAGAATAATCAATAGCTGCAGAGAAGACACCATCCAGCTCCAACAAGATCTGAACAAGTTATCTGAATGGGCTAACACCTGGCAACTGAACTTTAATGTCATCAAATGTGCTGTAGTGCAATGCACAAGGAATACTTCACCCATCACACATAATTACATACTGAACGGCCATATATTAGAAACATCTGAGCAACACTCTTATCTGGGCATCTTAATTAACAAGTCATTATCCTGGTCTTCACACATATCTACCATAGCAGCAAAGGCGACAAAAACCCTCAACTTTTTGAAACGTAATCTTAGTAGTTGCTCACAAAGAGTTAAGAAATCTGCATACATCACAATGGTGAGGCCACAAATGGAATATGCATCAGCTGTGTGGGATCCATACTACAATTCACAAATTCAGCAATTAGAGAAGGTACAACGTCGTGCAGCCAGATGGATTTATAATGACTATAGTAGATTTAGCTCAGTTTCAGCAATGTTAAACGAATTATCCCTGCCATCTCTTGAGACTCGTTGCAAGATATCTAGATTACAAGTCCTGCACAAGGCACTCCATCACCAGTTTTCCATCTGCATACCATCATATTACTTACCATCAACGAGAGAAACTAGATCATACCATCCATTGCATCTCATAATTCCATCATCATCCACCAGATCATATCAGAGCAGCTACTTCTCAAGAACTGTTAAAGAATGGAACACCTTGCCTGTTAACATCATTGAAACGTCTGATCCAGATTCGTTCACATCACTTTTACAATCATGTTACCACACTAGTACTAGCTTGTAATTAGCTGAACAATTGGTTTACTGTATGTTAAGTTAGAACTGTTTTTTGTTGTTGTTGTTGTTGTTTTTTTTTTGTTTTTTTTCCTGAGCATACCAGCAGGGCTGACTGCTCAGTACAAATAAATAAAATAAATAGCAGTGCATAGCAACGTAATTGAATGAATTATGAAAATTTCATGAATACGAAATACGAGAATTAGCTAATGATATTATTGCACAACCCAAACTACCTTATTGTAAAATAGTAGTACATAGTTGGTTATTTCATAGTAGCATATACTGTCTATAGTTAATTCCAGATGAGTTAGCTAGCTGCATGACGCCTGGTTTTTAGAAGTAGCACAACATCAACTTGTTACAACTTGTCTGTTTTGGATTAGATATTTATTACAGAACTCTCTACATGGTGGTTTCTTCTACAAACTGAACACTCTACAAGGTGGCTTCTTCTAGCTAATCTCTCTACAGGGTGAATTGTTTGTGGCTGAACTATTACAATGTAACTTCTTCTAGCTGATCTCTCTACAGGGTGATTTGTTTGTAGCTGAACTCCCTACAAGGTAACTTCTTCTAGCTGATGTCTCTACAGGGTCACTAGTTTGTAGCTGAACTCCTTACATGGTGGTTTCTTTGTAACTGAACTCTCTACAAGGTGACTTCTTCTAACTTATCTTTCTACAGGGTGATTTGTTTGTAGCTGAACTCTCTACAAGGTAACTTCTTCTAGCTGATCTCTGTACAGGGTGAATTGTTTTTAGCTGAACTCTATATAAGGTAACTTCTTCCAGCTGATCTCTCTACTGGTTGAACTGTTTGTAGCTGAACTCTCTACAGGGTGATTTTTTTCAGCTGATCTCTATACAGGTTACTTGTTTCTAGCTGATCTCTTGAATTCTCTTCAGGGTGACTGCTCTATTAGAGTATCTCATATTTGCTACACCTGAAGCTGGATTTCGTGTTATAGCTAACTCCGTGGCTTTAAGTCTGATTCTCCTACACCATTGAAGAGCTTTTCTAAGATGATTACTCCCAGGGGCGTAGCTAGCCAGACGGTGGTGGGGGGGCAGGCATCCCCCACAAACACTCGACATCGTTCATAATTGCACAAAAGGCTAATGACCCAATGATGGGCTAGCCAACATACGGTGTTGTATTATTACAGCTTATGTAACCAGCTACATAACTACTTCATTACTGATTGCTCCAGTTATCACTTATCAATGGAAATATTTTCGCCGAGCCTCATCGCACGTGCCACAACTGTACTCCAACAAATTTGTCCAGTACAAATACAATGTTTCACAGTTACTTACGTCAGCCACAGTCTGTGTTGCAGTCCTAGCGCACTGGCATAGTATGACGAGCTCACTCACTTCAGCCGGCGAAATTCACTAAAACTCCATGTATTGGCACGAAATCCCAACTCTATACCTTTCCTGTTAGCAGTATTTGTAAGCTTTGTGACGGATCATCTGACTGACTGACAAAGTGAAAAATAATTAAACTGGCCGGCATTCCACTACATTTTTTATTTATTTTTTTATTTTATTTTCCAAAAATGTGCAGCCTCAGTTTGAGGATTAATGCACATATGAAACATGCATACAAAATGTTTTACAATATGATTGATTAAGGGATTACTGATTGGTAGGGGAAAGTAATAATAATTTCAGTTGGTACTTAAAAATTTGTAATGATTGTTGTTGGATTAGGTCAGGTGGGAGTGAATTCCACAGTCTAATTGATCTAGGGAAGAATGAATTACTGTACTGATTGGTCCTTGCATAGATATGATGAAATCTTTGATCATGTCCTCTGGTGTTAGACGTGACAGGGATTAAATCAACTGGGGATATATCAATGAGATTGTGAACAATTTTGTAGAGGAGGGTGATACTAGATACTTGTCTGCGGTGTTCTAAGCTGGGAATGTTAAGGTCAATGAGCATGTTAGTTACGCTGCTGAAACGCGAGAAGTCAGCCATAATGAATCTGGCAGATTGCCTCTGTACTCATTCAAGCCTATCAATGTCTCTTCTTATGAGAGGGGACCAGACAGGATTGGCGTATTCTAAGATTGGTCTTATCATGGCATTATAACATTTCAATTTGATTTGAGTTGGGCAGGACTTAAGATTTCTCTGTAGGAATGCTTTGACTGATAGAGCTTTGGATGTGATGTTAGTAATGTGTGTGGACCAAGACAAGTCATTGGTGATTGTAACTCCTAAATATTTAGTAGATGAAACTTCTTGGATAGAGATGTCATTAATGGTGTAGTTGTATGTGATCGGATTGTGTTTACGAGTGATTCTCATGAATACACTTTTATCAGGATTAAAAAACATACCAGATCTAGTGCCCCATTGTGATAAGGAGTTGAGATCATTTTGAAGTGATAAACAGTCGGATGTAGAGTGAATAACAGTATAAAGTATGGTATCATCAGCATACAGACCAATGTTGGCATTGATTGATAATGGGAGGTCATTAATATAACATAAAAATAATAGAGGGGCTAAGATTGTTCCTTGGGGGACACCCGAGTTAACTGCATGTGACTCACTGGTTGAACCGTCAAGAGTTACTTGTTGATGCCTTCCGATGAGGAAGTTTTGTAGCCATGTTAGTAGTTCCCCTCTGATACCATAGTAGGATAATTTGTTACATAAACGGTGATGGGGGACTTTATCAAATGCCTTAGATAGATCTAGAAAAATGATGTTAATTTGAAAGCCAGAGTCAAGAGATTTAGAAATGTTGTTTACGGTAGTAATAAGTTGTGATTCACATGATCTTCTAGGTCGGAAACCATGTTGTTGGTCGCAGAGGATATTTATTAATTCTAGGTGAGAGAAGAGATGAGTGTGAATTAGGCGCTCCATGATCTTGCAGCTGATACTGATTAGCGATATTGGTCTGTAATTGAATGCAAGTGTTTTGTCTCCTTTTTTGAATACAGGTACAATATTAGCACTTTTCCAGTCCATGGGAAGTTCTCTTTGATGAAGTGATGAATTGATGATCAGAGTTAGTACTGGAGCAATTTCTTGAGAGGCTAATTGTAATAAGTGTGATGGGATTTTGTCTGGTCCTGGTGCTTTATGAACATCCAAAGTTGTTAGGAGCTGGGAGACATCAGCATAAGTAATGGAAATAGGTTGTATATCAAGATAAGGGCTTTCATCTGGTGTGAGAGTACACTGGGTGTCTTCGGTGGTAAACACTGAGCTAAAATAATCGTTGAGGATATTAGCTTTGTGGGTGGAATCAGTGATGGTATGACCATTATGTGACAGTGGGGGTATTCCAACGTGATCCAATTTTTGCTTTTTGATATATGACCATAGTTTTTTTTAATTAGCTGTGGAACTGGAGTCAATGAGCTTCGAAAAGTAGTCATTATAGGCTTGACGGCATTCTTTTTGAGCTAAATTTTTGAGAGTTTTATAATATTGCCAGGCGGCAGGTGAGTGTGTTCGGCGATACTGAGCATAAGCTCGCTTCTTTCGTCTACAAATTCTTTTAATGTAGGTGGTGATCCATAGTCGGTTTGATGTCTTGTTCGAAGATAACTTGCTAGGAACCGAAGTGTCCAGACAGAAGTGACAAGCAGATTTAAAGTCAGTCCACAACTGGTTGATTGGTGTGTCAGTGGTGTTGGAATGCAGATATTCATTGCTAAAGTCATAAAAGAAGTTTCTTATTAAGCTAGAGTCTGCTCTATTCCACAGGTAAATTTTTCTTCTTGGTTGTTTTTGCACAAAGATACTAATGTTGGATTCAGTCAGTACAGCTTCGTGGTCAGAAATGCCAGCTATAGGTGTATTAATTAAAGAGGGTCTATTGGTTAAAAAGATATCTAGTGTGTTGCTTAATCTGGTTTGGAAGTCAACAGTCTGAGTGAGTCCAAAAGTATTCACAAAATCCAAAAATGTGCTATTTACTGATAGAGGGTAGTTGGAACCAATTATATTAGAATCAGTCCAGTTTATATCAGGGAGGTTGAAGTCGCCGGCAATCCAGATGATATCATTCGGAGAGGATAAGATAATGCTTTCAAGTGTACTGCACATGGCTTCTATATAGTCAATAGATCACTACATTACGAAGACCCAGTGTGACGAACTCGGGAAAATAAAGTTGGTCCATTTAACACTTTATCACCTCGTAGGTTTGTAACATCATTGCAAATCACTTGTCACGTCTGAGTTGCGACTCTTGCGAAGTCACTTTGAGCACTTTAGATTCGAAAAATGCACTATCACGTGAGTAGTGTAGGGTAAAATAGAATATATAATTGTGTCTAATATTTTCGTTCGGTGAAGGAATATTGTAGTGCCTACACGGGGGTTCCCCTGGGGATTCAGGCATACCTTATTTTTAGCGCATCGTTTTATTTATTTATAATTTATTTATTGTTAATCAGCAGGACCCTCCAGGAAAGCTTGTGACGGAAGTTTTAAAATGCCTCCCCTTGTCCCCCCTTGGCTACGCCACTGATTACTCCACCTGTACAGCGACTTTCAAAGCATTACCCCAAGCAGTTTTTCTGGTAGGCGTGGCAAGTAGTCGTTCTTTATTAGCTAATCTCCATTGGCATTGTGTAGTTGTTACACACTGATGGTTTTTTCATTGTATCTTCCTGGTTTTTAACTCGATTTCTTTCAAACCACAAAAGGTTTGAGGTTCAATAGGTAACCTATCCATCCAACGATTTTCAGCTTATTCCTATAAGCGGTTTACCCTGTAGGCATAGGCGGCGGAAAGGGGGGGGGGGGGGGGGGGGGGGGGCTTAGCCCCCCTCAGAATGATATCACACCAAAATTATCTTTCTTAGAGTGGGGGCTGAAAACCGTGATAAAGACCGAGATACTCTAATAGAGTGGTCACTCTAATAAAGTAGTCAGTGTGTAGCGAGCTATGTAAGGATTTTTATGTAGTTTATCAGCTAGAAATGGTAGCTGGTGAGGTGGAAAGCCCTTGTCAGTTGGTTGTGACCTCTTTTTTTTGGTCTCACCTTACCAAACTATAGAAACAAGTCTGGGTCAGCCCAGCCCCCCCTCATATCAACTACTTCCTCCGCCGCTGCCTGTAGGCGTGACAATATATTGGTATTATTTTTCGTGAATAATCGCTAATAACTCTTTGCCTGTTTATCATATTCCAGCCAAAGTTGGTACTTTATACCCCCCTTCTGTGTGCCAAATTTCAAGGCAATCGGCAAGGGGTAGTCACTTCAATACCGTCTGTTGAAACACTTACGACCGGGATCAAGATTTAATCAAGCGATCAAGGGGCTTTTGTACATGAATCAAGCGATCAATACGTCCGCAAAAGTGACGATCAAGCACCTTTCAAAGCTAACTTTAGCAACACGGTAATTTACTAGTATTTTACGGTAGACTATCAAGAATCAAGGCACTTTTACAAGTGCAATCAAGCGATCAAGGAGAAATTTCGACGAAAAATTCTTGATCCTGGTCGCAAGTGTATCAACTGGCGGTATGGAAGTGACTGCCCCTTGATAGGATATGGCCTTCGCGTTTTATAGCAGTTTTTGTAAGTGTGCGAAAAGAGGAAGGAAAATAAGAAAAAACCCGAAGAAACTAAGCCAATTTTTGAAGTCGCACATCTCGGGAATGCTTGAAGCGATTTTGCTCAAATTTGGCATGTGGAGTACTGAAGATGGCGGGCGTGTCCACAGAAAAATCGTGTTGTTTCATCAAGGCAGCAAAGAGCTAGCGTAAGTCATCATATATCTGCCGGGGTTTGCGCCAACCAACGTGACTCTTGTTTAGAACAACCCATGCACAAACTTTTCATACCCACTGATAGACTATTTAATAGTGTAGGTATATACTGTAACAATGTATAAGGTTCCCAGGCAGTGGCATTCTTCAGCAACAACCGGCTAAAGGTAAGGGTGCACGGGATCAATTATCGCCCGTCGACGTCTTTTATCGTCCACTCGATAACTTGCGTGCATCAATTATCGTCTCCTTTAACGTATTTTGTCTGGCATTCTCAAACAAATTAAAACTAAATCTTGCCAATAGTACACAATGATCTGCTAGTACTAATTGTAATTACACCAAAATTTCAAGAAATTCTAATGCGCGATTTTCGAAATACGCTCAAATCAATTTCTAATAAAACAAACACCACAGTAATTTATTAGTATTAGTATTAGTGATTTAGGATACATAGGCAATGCCTGTATATGATCCTATTCTATAGCTAGCAAAATAAAATCAAACATAATTTAAATTAGCTACCAGTCATGATCGATAGTAAACATTTGTGAGAAGTGTTGATCCAGTAGGTTTTTAAAATTGTTGATAGATTGGGCTTTAAATACATTTCAAAATGGACAATTGTTTCATCAAGGATGTTACAAAGGTCAGCATAGTAATCCTGGTGGGACTGATAGCATTTGTAGCTAATTTTGTTTCCTTTTGCCCAGCTGCAAATGAGAACATTGACAACATCGTAAAAGAGCTGTTTATCAAAAACCAATAACTTCCACTTTGATTAGTCTCTTATCCATAACTCTTGAGTAATGTAACATAATATATTAAACACTTGACAGCATCTTATTAGCCTCCAAACTTCTGAAAACACTGTACGTTGGTTGATGGGAGCCTGTAAATTAGTGTTCCTTAGTTACATATACATTCTTCCAACTATAAACTGCTACAGTTGTCAATTGTCCTGTTGCTCCAATAACCTGACAAGAATTTCCTTTGGTTAACCTTGCCTTGTAAGCTATTTTCTCTTAGGTAGCTCGATTTACAAAAATTATACTTGCCTTTCTTGTCCAGAAAATAATAAATAATACCTGTCATTATGCAGCCATCAGTTTAAACTACCTCAAACAGTCTGGGCCGGCAGTACAAATTCTAAAGTCCAATCCCATTGAGACCGTGGTGAGGACTTTCTTCTAAGGCAAATCTGTACGATTGTAACTTGGCAGTGGTCCGCTGGGAGGGATGATTCTTCCAGTACAACAAAGCACTAGTCTCTTCTAAATAACTGCAGCCTGTTTCTTGTTAGTTCTGACGTCGTATGTAAAGGTTCTGTGTGTTCTGAAAGCGTGAAAAACAATACGGATAAAGTACAATACTCTACACATAGTCTTTTGCGTCAAGAATAACAGACTGGCATACACAAACAAAGTTATAACCATACCTCTTGTCAGTCACCAACAATCCTGCGTTATCACAGTTGATTGAAGGTGGTAGAACAATGAAGAAGGAAGCACGAGGTCACTTAGTATTGCAAAGTTTCGTGTTTGAATCCGGATTCTATGAGATGATAATTGATTACGAGTTGGCCAATAATAGATGTCAGCCGATATATTATGATGACTTACGTTACAGATGTGCAAAATTTGCATTTTCGTTCTTCCTGTCAATATACTCACGCCAGTCACGGGTGTTGCGCGCCGGCTTCTTGGGCCGCATAACACACTACCGTGTGTCTTGATTGTAGCTGAATTCTCTATAGGTAAATAAATTATAGCTGAATTCTCTACAAAGTGACTAGCTCGTGGCTGAACACTGTACAGGGTGACTTGTTTGTAGCTGAACTCTCCACAGGGTGATTTGTTTGCAGCTAAATTTTCTGTCAAGTTTGTAGCTGAGCTCTCTACATTTTGACTTTTTTAGCTGAACTCGCTACTGGGTGACCTTTAGTAGCTGAACTCTCTACAAGAGTTTACCCTGTGGGTGACGATTGAAATTTGATTTTATTCTATGCGAATAATCATTCAGAATGCCATGAATGTTCATCAAATTCCCACCAAACTTGGTACTGAGATTCACCTTAATGAGCCCTATAAGCGTGCCAAATGTCAGCTTGATTGGAGCAAGCATTTATATTTTATGGTAGATTTTACAAAGTGTGTGAAATGAAGAAATTAAAATTTGGCTGCATGCTCATGTCTCAAAAAATAGCTGGGGCAATTTTCTTCGAATTAGTACATGTATGTAGACTCCTCTACCTGGCAAGCACATCTGTAGCAAATTTAGTTCTAATCAGGAGATCACAGAGCTACATATGCATGAAAGTCACATCTCCTTTTATCTTGTCAATATAGTAACAGTATGGCTTGCTGGATTCTTGGGCTGCATGACACACTATTGTGTGTCTTGATTGAAGCTGTGATATCAATGAAAGATACAGCAATTACAATCCCATGATGAACCAAATACAGATGTACGTAATACTATTATTGATGAAATATAGGCAGACTGGCAATACATATGTACATCTGTATACATACGGTATGCATGCATTATTTTAGTACAGTGTGATTTCAACAAACACCATAGCTGTACGTATTATATTCATGCTTTTGAAAATGCCAAATACACACTGTTAACTACTGTATATAATGTTATGTACACACAGGATACACTTTTACTGTAATAGTCAACATACGTATGCTGTCCTGATAATTTCATTTTGAAAGTAATAATTTTCTAACAAATTAATCCTTCCTGAACTATGATAATAGCCTGACAAGGCGGCATCACCATGTGTATATCCAAAGGGGTAAAACTGAAACAAACACAATAATTCAATGATATTAACCACTTATGCATAGCATACTGTATCACAGCAGCTGTATTACTAGAAGGGATCCTCAAGATCCACCAGAGGGTATATTAATTACTAGAACATTGGTCTAACGTGTATTTTAAACATTAATTGTTTTATGAAGTAGAGTTGAGAATCATGCTTAAAATTAATGAATGTGAACAGATGTATACTATAATAGTACATTAGATGGGATATCCATACTTTGTCTTGTGGTTACAATTTATTCAGCAGCAAAGCAAGGGTTATTCCACAAAGTTTTATATCATCAAATCTCTTTTTTGACTGCCTTTTTAGGACATGGATTCCTTCTTTTTAAATTACAGCACTAAGTGTCTGATACATTTTTGTTCTGTTACCATTATAATTTGCATAATCTTTTTATTGCAGTTAATATTCAGTCCACATTTTTAACAAACCTTGTATGAAGTGATAAATTGTTCAAAAGTATAGCAACTTTTTCAGGCTGTACACCTGTTTCAATTTGTGTCTGTGTCAGTTTTGTGGCTGTGTGAATTTGTAAACATCTGTGTAAGGTTTATGATGAAGTGTTTATTAATGCCACTCTTAAATGAAGTAGGGATGTAATGTCATGTGAACAAAGGTAAATTTTTCTTACTGGGCTTTATCATATTATCATAACAACAGAATAGGTACACTGGGGACCTAGTAGGCTACCAGGAATTAGAGCAAATTCCTTTGAGTCGAAGGAAGGCTTGTCACACATTTGTAATGTGCATGAAAATGAAGAATGACCTTAAAGCTTTATACAGCCAATCTTTAACACACACACACACACACACACACACACACACACACACACACACACACACACACACACACACACACACACACACACACACACACACACACACACACACACACACACACACACACACACACACACACACACACACACACACACACACACACACACACACACATATATCAAGGCAAGTAATCTATGTGCTATAATCACAGATTAGGAAGATAAAATGTCTGTGTGTGCATGTAAATGGATGTGCCCTTATTGGCAGGTAGCATCTTCCTGATAATAATCTATTTCTTCTGTGCATAAATGTCATTACAACCATTTTATGCTGCCTCCTTTGGTACATTGTCATATATTTTGACACTTATTGCATTTTATGAAGTCTGCACACTTTCTCTCTTTAGTTCAGCCTTTTTGGTTTACATACAATCAGTGAACACCTAATCTGCAAGCATTTGTGTTCGCCTTCTACACTGTACATATATCAAGCAGTAAGTTAGAACAGAGTGAAATATATTAAAAGAGAAGGTATGATAGTAGTGTGTTTCCAGTCAATTCCAATTCTAAATGAACAACACTAGCTGTTCAAGCAGTACAGTGGAGAGTCGATCCACTGAACTAATATAGGAGTAGGTGTGTTGTATAGTTGAATAGTATGTGAAATCAACATCCATTGATTTATATTTATAGCTTTGTTCAACTAGTCTCATAAAGCACGCCCTTTTTCTAACTGAGCAGTCATTTTGGTGTTTGGTTAATCAAACATTCAGATAATTGGGGTTTGGATAATTGACTCTCCACTGTAATTGCAAACAGGCAACCATCCCATTGAGTCAATTGTTCAGATGATAAGATAAATGTAATATGCACTTGCTTGAATTTATATTACTCATATTATGTACGTAAAAACTTTAAACAGGCTGTAGGATCAGGTGTCCTACAGACCTTCAACACTTGCATGTGCTGTAAAGCCTTAACAAATAAATGAAATAATAAATTCATAGAAAAAACACTGCAATAATAATATGTAAGTGAATATTACATACCTCTGACACACAAGTGCAATCACCTGAATCACAATAGTCAACCGCTGCAAAAAATCCATATAACAATGAGATTATACACACATATACAAGTAGAATTATACTGTAGTTCTGGGTGATAATTTAGAAAAAAGTTTTTATACTTAATTAATTTAATGTATGAAGATAATGGTTTTACCTATCAAGAACATATATAGTAAATCTTGTTAAACTACATTATGGTGTGTTAAGTATATCAACAGCAGGTGGATGAAGAAACATGTCACAGTAGTTGGGGCATGCAGCATGAAAACTACCAACAATACAAGCACTACATATAGTACTTCAATAGTGCTAAGACATTGAATACAGTACACCTCATTATCAAGAATGGGCTATCAAGATAAAATTGTAACCTCATTTGCGAAAAAGTACCTCTTTCACAAACAAAACGTGGCCCATATTTTGAAGTTTGAAACTTTCATGACTTAATATCATTGTGTATTGACGTCACCACCTACAGTATTTACTGTATTTCACAAATTTTACACACTACACCAAACCACAATGTAACATCTAAGTTTTACCACACTTTAACATGCAGCTGAGCTTTATATTTACTGATTCTAGAGACTGATCATTTTAATCACATTCATTAAACATGCAATGATTGACTTATTAAACACAAAATTACTACCTAATTTTATGTATCTCAGAAAGCAATTTTTCTTTAGGGTATGCCATCAGATCTACTTAAATAGAGCACGCTATGCACACTCAGTTTGCACACCATGTAGAGACTTCCACTTGTACCCTAAACAAATTCCTACATGTTAAATTATGTTCCTGGTGTAATTGCTTGAAACTCCTCTGAAAAGTTTAGATTTGCCACAGTATAGATGTGTAGTCTAATCATTTGTATAGCTACCCAGTGGTAGTTTTGGTAGTGGCTTTGATCAGTGTGCATCTGATTGTACAACAAGGAGCAGTTTTGAAAAGACTAGTGACCTTCATCTAAACTATGGTGAATCATAAGTACCTACAGGATGTTAAATTTTTAATTACTGTGGTAGAATATAACAAGAATTCAACCAGTAATAACTATGTATTTCATCTCTCTATTAAGACGAAATGCTGTTGTCAAGATATGTAAGGTAATATGAATACATGTATACATACATTGCAGGTGAAACATCCAAACTCCTGTGATTCCTATGTTACTGGTCTTAGTTACATTGATGATTTCTGAAGTTCGTGATCCAGGAATGGTAACAAAATTAAAACCATCACCAGCATTAATTCCTGCTAAAGCTTCAGTTCCGCCAAGTCCATCATCTCCACCAGATATATCACCAGTAGTCCATTGTATTCTCCCATCAGCATATAGGAACATTGCAAATGACCCAACATTGGTGGTAGCCAGTACACTTTGGAAGGTGTTTGTCTAATATCACCAAAGAATAGCATGGAAATGAGTGTGTAGAGATTAAACATACTGATTTAGGTAATATACAATTGTATCACATTTGAATATTATATATTAAAGAACTTTGCATGGTGGATTGAAGCAAAAAGTGTTCTATATATTATTTGCCATACAAGCACAAGTGTTCTATATCCCCCCAAAACACCTTTGCTGTAAAAAAAAAGGCGCGTCCAAGAAACTACAAGTATCTGTAACCCCATGTAAAACAGATAAGCTGTAGAAAAACACTCCATGAAATTAATGGGTAACTGAAAGAGCTGATATATAGAGCGGCTAAGAATCAATGATGTTACTACAACTGACTATGATTACCAAAGAATACCTTGGCTGTAAAACAGGCAAATAAAAGTAACTGGCAACCAAAACAGCTGACATCTGAAGTGGCCAAGAATAAAAGTTAAGTTGATACAACTTACTACAATTATTAACTTGCAACATTGAATCTTAATCATTCAACTGTGTTCTATACATCCGCCCTTGCTACATCCTAAATTAATTCTTTGTAACTCTAATTGGCTGGTAATTTGGCCGCCTTTTTTTTCTTTACTTTGACTATTGAAAAAGGCAGCCAAATTACCAGCCAATTAGAGTTACAAAGAATTAATTTAGGATGTAGCAAGGGCGGATGTATAGAACACAGTTGAATGATTAAGATTCAATGTTGCAAGTTAATAATTGTAGTAAGTTGTATCAACTTAACTTTTATTCTTGGCCACTTCAGATGTCAGCTGTTTTGGTTGCCAGTTACTTTTATTTACCTGTTCTACAGCCAAGGTATTCTTTGGTAATCATAGTCAGTTGTAGTAACATCATTATTAATATTATTCTTGGCCGCTCTAGATATCAGCTCTTTCAGTTACTCATTAATTTCATGGAGTGTTTTTCTACAGCTTATCTGTTTTACATGGGGTTACAGATACTTGTAGTTTCTTGGACGCACCTTTTTTTATAGCAAAGGTGTTTTTGGGGAATATCACTAATTTTTGTCAGTTATATAATTTACAGACCCAATGTTTAAACCATGGGGCTGGAGTGTATGATGAATTCTGCCTTGTAGAGGTGTTGCAACCAAAATCAAATCTGCTGATAGGTGGTGAGCATATAACATACATTCCTATAGTAGCTGTTAATTTTTTATTAGGACAAGGGCCAGTGGAAATTACTGGTCATGCCAAGCAATAATCGCTACAGTCAGGGTTACCAAAGATGTGTGTAAAGTACTTATTTGCAAAGCATGCTTTTCTAGATGATCTTGGGGAATGCCACCATCTTGAAATAGCAACTCTGAGATTGCATCTGGAATCTGAAAGTGTTTTCAGGCAGAGATGTAAATATTCAGCTACATTGTTCAATGATTGTTCTATTAGAGTATTTTTCCTGACTGTTCTATTAGAATATTTATAGCTTGACTGTTCTGTTGGAGTATATCGATCATTCTGTACCTATCAATGAATAAAACCTGCTATGGCCACTGCCATAGTGTCCTGAGGACAACTTGGTTTGCCACTTGTAGAGCTAGACGCTTTGCTAAGGGTTATGCAAGAGATCACAAACATCATACTATTATTTTTATTTCACTACATACAAACACACGCTTACATCATATACAAGCACAAGACGAACACAAAATGTGCAAATACTATACACACATGTTCACAAACATACACCACATATTGGTTGTACTCAAGTTATTATTACATCTCTTGTGAAATGCTCTTGTAGGAGAGATGGTAGTGCCTTTCCTTGGTGTTAAAAAGTTCTTGCAGAAAAGAAAATTGTGTTGTAGATACTGTTTAGTGCCGATTAATTACACATGTCACTCCATAGCTAAGCCATGAGGATACCCAAGCAAGTGTCTTTGGTGTTGCAACCGATGTTCCAGGTTAGTTGCATGTGTGTTTAATTTAAGGTTAAGTTCAGTGCCTGCTTGTTCTTTTACAGGTCTCACTTAATCTTTTGTCGTCATGCAGACATCTGAATGTTGTACAAGCTGTGTGGAACAACCCCAACTCATATACACAATCATTGACAAACCAAGAACCACATGCATATGTACATTCAAGCAATCTGTTACAAAGGTTGAAAGCCACAATACAAGCTCATACATACCGGCAAACCATGAACCTTCCACATTCCAGCAATTTGTTACAAACTTTATTGCACTATGGTATGTGCATAATGATCGATTAATGAAAGCCACAACACAAGCTCCATGGTGCATTAATGGAAATAAATAAGTTCCACCTGACTGACAATTATCATGTGACCTACATTTAGGGGATATCCCTTGGAAAGTCCCTGCGCAGTAACACTTCAAGTGAAAAGTGAACACACTTGATATGCTATTTATATTATTATTGATGGCAGTCCATGTCTTGAGAGGGAAGTATAATATTATTAAACAATAATATACATTAAAGTACGAGTACCGCATTGTAGAGCCATAACCAAGAACAAGTCCCACTTGACTGACAATGATCACGTGGCCTATTTAGGGAAAGTCTCTTGGAAAGTCCCTGTAACACCTCAAGTGAATACACGTGATACGCGGTTTCCATTAATTATTGATGAAAGTCCATGTCTTGAGAGGACTGAATACTACTAAATATTTGTTATATTGTAACTAGATTTCAATGGAGTGGTGAAGCGAACTATAACTGATTTGAAACTAAGATACATACACCTCTTGAAGAAGTCGAATGGCTATTAATGAGTTGCGAGAATACTGATGCGGTACTCAGCTCTTCATGGAGGTTCAGTAATGAAAAGAGGAGTGGAGGTTCAGTAACGAAACGAGGAGTGGAGGTTCAGTAACGAAACGAGGAGTGAAAAAAATGAGGCTAGTGTACAAATTGCCACATCTATTCACACTGATTAACCGCGTGTATGTGATTGGTTTTTAGACTGTCGGACTTCAAATTCACTGAGACCAAGCTGAAAACTTCTGTGATGGTACCAACTTGAGTAGCAGCAAATACCAATATTATCCCACTTGAAATTATCTCATGGATGGGTTGTCAACAAGGTGTTCTCGTACAGACCAAACAGCTTTTAGTATTGGCACTGTAGTGCTTATTTAGAAGTCCCGGAACTAGGTGGAAGAAGTAAGGTAATCTACATGATGCTTGTACAAAATAAAATACTCTTTTCACATTGCATACTGGTCTTTATGTACAGTGAAACCAGGACACTGTATAGTAAGGTCACTGCTGGGCTAACTTGTGAATCCTCAAATGTAATACCTCAAGGGTGTGATGAATTTTCAGGTCCTCAAATTTTGTATTACCTCAAGAGTGTGATGAATTTTCAGTTCCCCAATTCTGTCATTTACGTAAAAAGTGACAGATTTTTAGCTGTATTGTATTTAATGCCCGCCTGTCAATTTTATAGGTACAGGGTACTTGGTCATAGCATGCAGTTCTCTTACTAGCAGTGCTACATATGTAACTTGGCTAGACCTCTAAACTTGGCAACTAAGATCAAGGTTTGAGGGGTAAGTAGACAAAGGAATTTTACAATATTATGTGTGTTCTATAGTTCTCAATTGTCAAGTGTACGTGGACTGTACCAAGTGTATGTGGACTGTAGTAACATCAAGGATGTTGTGGATCTTCAGGTCAGTCTGTGTATACTAAGAAATTTTTGTATTACCTCAAGGGTGTGATGAATTTTCAGATCCTCAAATCTGTCATTTGCATAAAAAGTGACAGATTTTTAGCTGTATTGTATTTATTGCCCTGTCAATTTTACAGGTACAGGGTACTTGGTCACAGCATGCAGTTCTCTCACTAGCAGTACATACATTACTGGACAACTAAGATCAAAGTTCGGGGAGTAAGTTTATATAGACAGAGGAATTATATAATATTATGTGTGTTCTTTAGTTCTCAATTGTCAAGTGTACGTGGACAATGAGGCCTGGTAAGATCTTGGCATTATATCTCAGTTGATTATTATCTTCTGAATTTCCAGGATGAAGAGTACAGTTGTGATGGGACTAACTAACCCATTTTATTGTCAGAATTTTATTGTTAATGTCACAAACAATTAATGTGATATATTTTATTATGTAACATGTGTATTAATTAAGTGACATGCATGATGAAAGCCACAATGGGAGTGACTACTTGCTGTTAGGGTGGGTAATACTATGTAACAAGCTGGCTTGAGCACCACCAGAACACACAAGTTATTTTAATACACCATGTGTGGTGTGGCAACAAGAATGCTTGGAACCCTTCTCTAGTGACGCTACATTCTTGACGCTTTCACACTTTGTTTATAAGACATCTGCCAATTACCAACGCATGCATGAGACGTGGCACTAAATGGAGTTTAAAAGATTTCTGCTTAAAGCACCTTCCCTAGGGAACTTACGGTTCTACATGCTTTTACAACTTGTTTATCAGACATTAGGGCTTATGTCCACATCATGTCTTTAAAAGTTATTGTAGGGTTTAGAGGTTTGATCGAAGAAAATACGCGTATGGACAAACCAGAATTAGATAGTGTCAGTGCTGGATGGACTGCACAAAGAAGGGTAAGTTGGCAGGTATAACGTGACGGTAGGTGTAACATAGGGTAGAGAAAAAAAAGTGAAATATGCGTAAATACGCCTATTCATATTTTAGCGAGGTCGCAAGACAATGATGATGATGACTCTTAAATTTTGTTTTATTGTGTAACCCCATACAAATCTATTGAGAGATATTGGAGTAATATTGCAAAACCGACCCTACACGTAAATAACTCACAGTAGTGGCCGCGCGTCTTTTATATGGGCGTGCGCTTTGTAGTTTCTTGACCACGCGACTCACTACCGTGAGTCTTGATTGGACAGTTATAGAACACTTTAATAGACCACAGTTCTATATCAGGTAGCTATAGAACTGCCAGGCCTATTTTGCAGGCTGATAGCCTATGTACTTTGAGTGAGTAATCGCTCATTCTGGCCAGTAGTACAACCAATCAAACAAGCCTGATAGCCTGACTGCTCTGGCTGACCAGTCAACCCAACCAGTAAGAGCAAAACCATTGGATTTAATTTATAGACAGACTGAATACAGACTTTAAAAATGAATACAGACTTTGGTGGCTGAATACAGACTTTAAAAATGTTAAAATTTGACTTTTAGTCTGCCTCCTGCTTGTCAGACTGCTCGCCTGACCACAGTTAGTCTGGTGTTATTGACCTCCATTTAGGAATCTATATATAAGCACCATGAAAAAGAGTCTGTTCCGTCTAGAAATTAAGGGTTTATGCCACCGTCACTGAAAAAAATCTAATTGCAGCATTTCCAATTAAATAAATCATTGGTGCACAACTACAGAGTTGAAATGAAAGCAGCATTAATTCTTTTTGAATCAGGGTGTATAAACAAGGGACAATTTTATAGTTAACATTTGTCTCTAATACTGTATATGCCTGTAGAAATATCATCTCCATAGTTGAGCCTAAAATCAATTGCCTATAGACAGTAACTCAGTGGAATTGCCAAAGTACCATTGTTGTGATTAGATTCTTTGGTATTTGTGATGTAAGCTGCAGTAGAATTGCACATTCCTAGGTACAAGCCCACATCCTTAGCTACTAAGTCACTGGTATTGTGGCTGTTCATTGTTCATTTTATTTAATTTTTACTTACAGATGAAAATTTTAATTTAAATCTGCTTACTAGTAAAAGTTTATAATTTCAATGAGGAGTTTCAAGGACATTCTACTGTATGTGTGTTTTATTAGAAGTCCTCAAAAATGTATGCTCTATTAGAGTATTACCAAAATTACGTTGAACTAGTATATCAAACATTATAAATTTAAAAATGAAGTAGGGATCCAAGCGATAAAAAGTAGTGAAACAAGAGATGAACAATGGTAGCTATTACAGTGTAGCTCAGTGGGAAATACCTACTTTGGCATGGTATAACAATTATTTTGTGTTCAATGCCAAAGTAGGGATTTTCCACTTAGCTATGCTGTAGTAGCTACCATTGTTCATCTCTTGTTTCACTACTTTTATCACTTGTGTCCTGCTTCATTTTTAAATTTATAATATTTTTAATAAACTAGTTTGTTTAGTTTTTTTGTTAAAGCATATAGCTAGCTATAAACATGTGACTGTTCTATTAGGGCGACTGCTGTATTAGAGTATCTCGAGTCATGTGTGCTTGCCCAAAAGGGGTGTGGTCATCGTGTTTTCAATTGATTATTAGACTAGAGTATCTCGAATCAGCCTACCAACTTGAAGGTTTGTGGTCACAAATACAGCATAAAAGGGGTGTGTCATCGTGGTCTCAATCGATAGATTGATAATACGTACTAGAATAAAGAATGGGCGTGATCTTGTGACCTATCGTGGAGTACCGGAACCTCCGTACAGTAGTGTAGTCTAAGTGCCTTAAATAATTTTGTGGTGTCTATTATAATGCTGGTTAAAGAAAGTGTTGATACACGCCTTGATATGGTTTCATTGGATGAAGAAGACAAGTAGCCTGATTGAAGATAAAAGAAAAGACAAGGCGTACAAGGAGTACACTTGTCGGAACCCCAAAAGGCACATCCCACTGGTAAGTTTGTTGTTGTGGGGTAAAATGGTGACCGTGTGCTGCTTCGTTTAGGCTCTAGGCTTGCAACTGTGGTCAGGCAGTGAGTGAGTGAGTGAGGCAAAATTTCAAGGTTTGGAGGTCTTTTAAAAATTCTATATCTGGCTGCCAGTAAGCATTTTCTTATTTTTAATGCTACATTTGATGTTAGATGGACTAATATTATTCCGTAAAGGTGATTTTCGTCACATAAGAAGTTTCTAAGCTGGTTTTTAAAGGCAGTATTTTTGGCGGTACGTGTCACTTTTGATGCAAACTGTACTGTTTGATAAAACATGCAATACAATACATTTACAAGTCTGTCATCAGTAATCATCATTGCATTTGTATAGATACATAGGAAGAAAAGTGAGTAAAAATGTGTTCTAAAGTCAGTTTTGTAGGGCAAAAGTATCAAGTGTTCTATTGCAAAAACCTACAAGTATGTGATGTACTGAACTAACTTACTTTGTAGTACCAATACTTTTATCTTTCAGTACAATTCCTTTGTGATAGTATTTTAAAATTTCCTAACATAGAACATATACATTGTTTTGCTCTTAAATGTGCACACATGGTTTTATAGAATACCATGCATGCCTTAAAGCAGATAGCAACATGTCTATATCGCAAGTTACCTTGCACAGAATCTTAGTCTGTTGCAAGCCACCCTGCTTAGATTTTAGATACAGAAATAGTCACCCTATAGAGAGTTCTGCTACAATCCAGTCACCATGTAGATAGTTCAGCTACTGTACAATCTAGTCACCATGTAGAGAGTTCAGCTAGATGTAGAGAGTTCAGCTGCAAAAAATTCACTCTGTAGAGAGTTCAGCTACGTTAGAAGTCACCCTGTAGAGAGCTCTGCTACAATCTACCTGTAGTCACCATGTAGATAGTTCAGTTACAAACAAATCACCTTGCAGAGAGTTCAGCTACAAACAATTCACCCAGTAGATAATTCATTACATAAAAGTCTCCATGTAAAGAGTTCAGTTACAACAAGTCACCCTTAAAATACATTAGAAGTCTCCTTGTAGAGAGTTCAACTACAAACAAATCAACCTGTAGAGATTTCAGTTGCATTAGAAGTCATCCTGTCAGGAGGTCAACTTCAAACAAGTCACCCTGTAAAGAGATCAGCTACAAAGCCACAAACAAGTTATCTTGTAGAGATTTCTGCTGCAAGCCAGCCAACCTGAAGGAGAGAGTGTGTTAATACAGTATTAATTTTTTTAATTGCATGGTTATAAGCACAACGTCAGAGGAAATTCAGCTCTTGATCTCTTCCTGCTTTCTGTAGTAAAGAAAAAGACAGTTAAGTAAAGGAAGCGCCAAAGTTTGCCACAAATACAAACAGCGGTGATATCTGTACCAAAACAGCCAAGCTGTGAATAAAGGGTGCAGGCCTAGAAAAAAAGCCAGGTGAAAAAGATGTGAAATTCAAGGTGGTAGCCAAGAAATGGCTGTGGTGGTATATAGGTTAATAGCAAAAAACTTTAATGGAAGTTCCAAAGCTGGCTACAGGCCAGCTTTGGTATATACAAATAGGTACAAGTCTATTGTGCATTTTGAGCTTCCAATTATTCTTTCTGGCAATTCTTTTAAATTTACCAATTATTCCCAAAATTATTACTGGAATTTGTGCAAAAACTTGCATATTAGTGAGAGTTTTTATACAAATGACTGCTATATTAGAATTATGCACTGGTAGTTGATTGCTCTATTAGAGTAAGTGACTGCTCTATTAGAATATCTCGATTTTTTCAACCGTTATTATGCTAGCACTGTTTCAGTGTTGCATCCAAAAGATTTTTACATTATACTAGAAGAAAAACTTATAATTTTGCACTAATTATTCCTAGAACCCATCCAATTATCTGGAACATTCCTAAATTCTTTCAACTACATGTACCTATTATTCCTGAAATTATTCCAGCATGATAGACGTGTCCCTATATACAAATACAAAATAAAGTGATATCTATAGTCTATACCAAAACAACCAAGCTGTGAAAAAGGATGCAGCTTCTGGGTAAAAAAAGATGTGAAATACAAGGTGGCAGCCAAGAAATGGCTGTGATGGTTGGTTCAATTCAACTGAAGGAAAAGGCAACACAAATTCACCTGAATTGTGCTATTAAATATTTGCCATTGACCTACCATCATAGCCATTTGTTGGCTAACACCTTGGATTTTACATATTTTATCACCCTGTCATTTTTGGGGGCTGCATCCTTTTTCACAGCTTGGCTGTTTTGGTATAGATTATTAATTTCATGCCAGCCAAATTGCATATTTCATATTACTCAATATAATGTAATTGAACCACATTAAATTGAATTTTACTACAGATTAGACTACAACAAGTTTGATACTGAAATTTGATTGGCTGAAAATGTGGTCTCTAAATCCCATAGTGTCACGCTCATGTCCGATAGATGTCACGCTCTGAGGTTATATGAAACACGATAATTACATGTCTGTAACATTGGAAATGCATGGGTATTTAAATGGCTAGTAACAGCCGTGCTGGGAGGTATAACAGGCTTTTTTGTACTAATCAACACTACATTTCTTGTTTACAAGCAGCTGTCAAGGCAAAACAACAGCAACAATGAGTTGTAATAGTCCAGTACTTCGAGACATAGCACGTGCCTGTAACATTGGCAATGCATGAGTATTTACATGAGTAGCAACAGCCACGCTGAGGTCTTGCCATGTAGGGAGGTATAGAGCACTTGTTTATAGTACTTAGCGATACATTTCTCATTTACAAGCAACTGTCAACTCAAAATACACTAACGAGTTGTAGTTTAAATAAGTTAGACACCAAGAACTAGGGACCCGCCGATTATGCTGGCATAATAATGAGCATAATAGGTGCCTGGAAGCATTGAGCATAATGCTAGCATAATAGGGAGAAAATTTGTGCAATGCTATAAATTCTTGCTTATCAAAATGCATATCCGACAAAAAGATCGATATACTCTAATAGAACAGTCAGTAACTCTAATAAAATTATCAGGTAGCTGACTGTTCTATTAGAGTATATCGATCTTTTCTGTGATATGCATTTTGACAAGCAAGGATTTACAGTCTGTGCTTCAACCACTTACTGCTTTTCCATAAAGTGCAAAATTATTAGAAAAACATGGGAACTGAGGTAAAAATATTGAGCATAATTTGAGCATAATAGGTAAATATTGAGCATTAATTTAAACATAATAGGTAAATTTTTGAGCAGTGCAGCATAGCATAATAGGTAAAATAATGAGCATAATCGGCGGGTCCCTACCAAGAACCACTGGTTTCTACGGGATTTAGAAAACCCTCAGGTCTTTAGTAGCACCCTCACTTCACTCAGGCGCTACAGCCCAGGGCCTTCAACTTTTCTAAATCCCGTAGAACCCTGGCTCTTGACGTCTAACTATTATAAATGGAATTAAACAATAACTACAGGATCTAATTTGTTTAACATAGTTACTTTAATGTTATGGTTGAACTTTTAACAACAGCTTTTACGTACATACAGCGTAATTACTTCTTATACTCTTATTGCTTAATAGCTACACATGCAACCTTATGTACATATATACATAGGTGTAATTTACTAGCATACTGTACTTACCTTTTGAAAGTTCTGATAGTAGTATCCAACTTTATACCACGTAGCAATTAAAATACTCCATACTGTCACATTCTGATACATAGGAAAAGCTGATCTTATCTCACTATTTGCTCTAGACAGCAAACTTGGTTCAACACTTTGCCGATAAAAAACTTGGCCACTTCCTCTGATGTCAACAGCAGCCCAGAATGGTGCAATGATTTTTTCATCTCCTCTCAATGGAAACTGAAGTGGAGTTTGCACATAATAGTGGCTGTCAAAGCTAAGAACTCCATTTTCATTTATCTAAGTGCAAGATAATTGTTTACAACATAAAATGTATAAACTTACAGTAATCTATAGTTAAAAGATTTGAAATAAACAATTTTATGGTTTATATAAATTTGTAAGACTTTACTATGTCATGCAGTTTTGTGAATCCGGATACTTTCTGGCCAGTATTAAATACATCTAATCAAATTTATCCAAAAGACATCACATCACACTACTGCTGTGGGTAATAATACAGTAATACTTATTATTTCTACGTAAGTAGTTTGTTGATTGCTTACGGGTGACCACAAAACATACCATGAATGATAAAAGCATTAACCTGGCACAAAATATTAAATGGTACGGTCGTACCATTAAAGTAGGGATCACGATGAATGTTTTGCACGCCACCCAAAATTCTGCCTTTAAAAATCATCCTACAGACATTTTACATGGTGAAAGTCACCTTTACAGAATAGTACTAGTATAGTACATAATCGCAAAAACTCCAATTTTAGTTTCACTGCTTCACTCAATGCCTGACCACAGTCGCAAGCCTAGAGTCCAAATGAAGTAGCGCACGGTCACCGTTTTACGACACAACAACAAACTCACCAGTGGAATGTGCCTTTTGGGGTTCCGACAAGTGTACACCCTGTGCGCCTTGTCTTTCCTTTTATCTTCAATCAGGTTGGTTGTCTTCTTCTTCAAGCATCGAAACCATACCGAGGCATTATTTTTTTGTATCAACACTTTTCTGTAGACACCTCAAAATTATTCTAGAAAGCACTTATGCTGCTGAAAGAATGGGGCGCTTATAATTTCAAGTGTTGCACGTGAAAAACATTAAGGCTGCTGAGTTATCACTTCGACTTTTGCCAACACCTGGACTGCAATCGACGAAGAGATTTGAGACGAACTGATACTCGACGGCTTACTCCTCTGAACACACTGACTCAGTGTCAGACAGCGAGATCAGCGAGTGATTTATGTGATTGGATAGTACTCAAGTGGAAATTGTATTATGTTAGTTGAGACTAAGCTCCAGACAACTGAAAGGGCCTGTTCATTCGAACAACTTCCAGCCAGGGTGAATAGAACGTGGATCATTGCACTGAGACAGGTCATAGATCTGAGCACCACTGCTACTACGATCAAAGGTAAGCTATGCACACTGGGCCTATGTGCTTCCAATTTTGGCACAGTATGTACATGTACTTTAATAAGCTGTAACTAGCTAGCTGTGATACAGCAAAAAAACTAAACAAACTAGTATTTTAAAAATTTGTTAATTTAAAAATGAAGTAAGGATCTATGCAATAAAAGTAGTGAAACAAGAGATGAATGATGGTATTACAGCATAGTTTGATGGGAAAGTCCCTACTTTGGCACATTAGCTATAATTTTGCTCAAGGCCAAAATAGGGACTTTCCAAACCGAGCTATGCTGTAATACCATCATTCATCTCTTGTTTCACTACTTTTTATTGCATAGGTCCCAACTTCATTTTTAAATTAACTTTTTTTTAAATACTAGTTTTAAAAAGGAAGTATCTGGCCTACAACCAACACTTTACAGTTTAAAATATTAGTCAAAGGGTATTCAAATGGTATTCAGTTTATGCATTGCCCAAATGATCACTGGATTACCACATTCAAGTTCTTACATTATTATGTATTAACATGCTACGTTGAGTACATACAGATATGCATACAACGACAGATTACTGCTTTCCTACACATACCACCCTTCCACTGCACCAAGCTCTATAACATTACGGCATGCGACCACAACATATTACAACAACACATCACTATACAGACACGCATACATATGTACATATACGTACAACTCTTTGGGGGAGGTAAGGCAGCTGAGGTAGGACACATCAGCTCGGGTAGAAAATGTAAATGTGTTATCACTGTCATAGTTAACATTACTTACTACATAGTACATCCAGCATTACTTACACCCAACAGTACTGACACCCAACATTACTAGCACTCGACATTACAACACTGCATATGCTCATTGCAAACACTTGCGCACATGTATAACTGCCCTCTGCTTCACGCACATTCAGCTGTAAGCAACATTACAAACACCTAAACATTGCAACAATCACTACACAGACTTTACCACGTACAAACTTTATGACATTCAGCAACAGTAACATTCAGCAGCAAAATTGCAACAAAGATCAGCACATTTAGTCGCGACACATCAATTTTAATGACATTTAGCAGTCAGTGATAATACTTACAGTTATTATGGACTGGGTATATATTTACTTTAATTATTCAGCAATATGCTCCCAATTTCCCCCAAAGTAGTTGGATAAACACTTTATAATGCATACACACAGAAAGAAAATGATAAAATATGCAAAAATAACTAAAGTATAAATGTATATGTAGCAAGCATACACTAATTGCTATGGTGACAGCACTGCAAAGTATCAGTAACAAGTGTATAGTATACACAATGATATTAAATCAATAATCAGTAAGACAATGTAACATTGCTTATTGTGTACAATGTAACATAGCGTATAGGTGGTTAACTATGAATGTACCATGAAACCACCTAACTTCAAAGCCAAATTTCAGGGTACATATCTTATAAACCCTGGCTGGCCATGGTACATTTAAGTTAAACCATGGCTGGCTATGGTACATTTAAAATAAACCATGGCTGGCCATGATACATTTAAATGTACCATGGCCTTGATATATCTGATGAGGTAACATTGTTTGTTTTTATAAGAATCCTGGCAGTATTCGATTGTGGCAGTTTATTATTACTCACGGGATAAAAACCATGAACCTGATTTTGCATTCTACAGCACTCATACGAAGACAATTCGACACCCTTACCACCCTATGAGTTGACAAACGGAAGTTTAAGGTGAGAACTAGTGTCATGGTTAATTTACAATCGCGTGTCCACGTGTTTGATTACATACCACGCCCACTTTTTTTATATCACGAGGTAACCACTCTACAGCAAAGCTTACCCCTCTGGATGTTTAGAAAACATTGTAAACAGTGGTTAAACGATGTAGCAACTTTGAAATACTTGTTAAATCACAAAATTGAGTGTTTCCGTGATATTCATAGGATTTTTCCATTTATGTTAACAAACGTAACTGCAACGTTACTTGCTGCTGACCCATAATCGAATTTTAAAAGACTCTCTATATAATAAATCCAGTAGGTTGCCTCGTATTGGCTTGGGTGATTAGTTGCCCACCACAGTAGGCTATTAGCCTACATGGTACATATCAGTTGTATCACGTGCCCTCGTGATTTGCCTGATATGTACACCCACACTCTCGGGCCTAACGGCCCTCGAGCTTGGGTGTACATATCAGGCAAATCACTTGGGTACATGATACAACTATTACATGATGCACAATGGGAGTATATGAAGGCACTTACAAATGGGTCATTCCATGTCAAATCAACAAGGAATTTAGGGTCACCTCTCGGACTTTGACAAAACTTGGTGTGTTTGTAGTACCTTTGGTGCTTATAACTCATGTAAATTTTAGTTCTATAAACCCCGTAGTTTCTGATTTATGACCACAAATATTTTGAATATTTCATGAAAAATTGGTCCATCTCTAGTTACAAAATCGACTGTAACTTCACACTGTGTAAATATTTTTAAACACAACTTTCACTGATGGAAGACTGTTGATTGACCTTTCCAGTGATCCCTAAATTATGGGATATCTACTTATTTATGGTTCAAAAATACTTTATTGAAAACTTTAATCCTTTATATTTCAAAAAGGCTGTTTGAAATTCTTTGAATTTTTTTGTGAATAATGATTGGGTCATGGTCTATGTTTGATAAAATTGTTGTGGTGGCACCAGAATAGGCTAAAGAGATATAATGAATTATATTGTGGTGTGCAGTTGAATTTGTAGCCTACCGTATAGTAAAAAACTTTGGCAGTAAAAAAGTGTGACAAAACTCCTCTGTTGAAAAAAATGATGGAAAAAACTTTGGCAATTGAAATAATATTTGCCAAAGATTTTACCGTCAAAGTTTTTTGCTGTAGCTATATGGTACATAATGATAACAACAAGATGTCAACTCATCAGTTAAGTAGTGTAGTAAGTGTATAGGTAGCTAGTGTTGTTGCAGCAGTACTTTTGTAGCTACTGATCTAACAACATGGTAGCAAAGGCGTGCTTCGCCATCTCCTGCAATGCCAAGAGCGACCATATTTACTTTTTCAGTGAACTCCAGTAACAGAGGCTATCATGTATATCAAAAAATTTGGCCAAATCCATTGCGAGAAAATGAACTAGCCACTCGTAACTAGCTGATGTGCGAACGAGAAGCTGATTGGAAATGCTATTCCAAGGAGTGCTTACAACAGTGGAACACATTGCTAGGAAAATCTCCAAATTCAGCTCGATATTTATTGCATGGTAGTATGAGCTGTCTGACCTTCATCTCAAGATCTAGTTACTCAATGTGCTCATTTAATCATCTCAAATAATTGGCAAAAGCACTTTGGCGAATTGAATGCCATTTGCCAAATTAGCTAAAAAGTTTTACCGCCAAAGTTTTTACTATAAGGTATATGCTGTATGGGAGTGTACACCTCCAATAACCACTTACAACAAGGCCATTCCAAGTTTGTATTACAGAGTTAAAATGTCTAGGTACAGTGCAACCTGTATTAGTGACCACCTGTATTGAAAGACCACCTATGTGCTGCAATTAATCTATACTTCTTTAATTGGATATCGATGTATAACACGAAAGCATCAATTCTTTCTAGCAAATCCAAAAATGGTCCTTGTTGGAAGGTGGACTTTAAAATGAGATCACCATGTATCCATCAACACGTGAATGCGGTACCATCTCTTCAGAAATGACAGAATTCAGTCTGTGGTTTCTTAAAAATGAACACTTTATCAATGGTCCAGGGAATAGAAGAGTCACACTGTATACAGTACAGTAGATGCATTCAAGCGTTTTTTATATAATTAACACTTGCTTGCACCTCATGTATGATTTATAGTACTGCAATCACTAAAATTAATGATTTTTCAAATTATGTTGCATTTACGCTTTGAAGATCAGTACAGGAAAGTGTTAAATACACATGAAAATGTGGTCAACATGTTTACCTATTGCGTGAGCATGTGCATGAATTTTTGTCTTGATCTTCAAAGTGGTCACAAATATAAAGTAATTATAAATTAATTTCACATATTGAGGTGCAAGTAATGCATGTATATGGTAAAAGCCCTCCATTCTAGGACCATAATAAAGTGCTCATATTACAGAGGCCACAGAAGTATCTTGGCTCAAAGGCATATGCACCACTAGAGTGGGAATATAAACAGACGTCTTGGTTATCAATGTGTGCAGGTATCCCTTTTGAGGAGTTCTGTTATACATAACTATGCAGTCACATATGCAACTTAAATAGGGGTAATTCCACTACAGTGGGATTCAACTTGATAAAAAAGATATTTCTGAAGAGATGGTACAACATTCACATGATGTGTGGTGGTCAGATTTGTAATTTAAAGTCCACCTGTCTAATAAGGACCATTTTTTGATTTGCAAGAAAGGGTCAAAGCTTTAGTGCTATACATTAATGTCCAATTAAATAAATATAAATTAACTTCAGCACATATGTGTTCTTTCAATACAGGTGGCCACTAATACAGGTTGCACTGTACCTAGACACCTTCACTCTGTAAGGAAGACTTGGCATGGCCTTGTTATGAATGGTTATTGGAGGTGTACATTCCCATACAGCAACAATAGACTACAAATTCCACTGCACACTACAACACAATTCATTATATCCCTTCAGCCCATTCTGGTCCCACCACAAAAAATTTCTCAAACATAGACCATGACCCAATCATTATTCAAAAAATTCGAAGAAATTTAAACAGCCTTTTTGAAATATAAAGGATTAAAGTTTTCAATAAAGTATTTTTGAACCATAAATAAGTAGACATCCCATAATTTAGGGATCACTGGAGGTCGATCAACAGTCTTCCATCAGTGAAAGTTGTGTTTAAAAATATTTACACAGTGTGAAGTTACAGTCGATTTTGTAACTAGAGATGGACCAATTTTTCATGAAATATTCAAAATATTTGTGGTCATAAATCAGAAACTACGGGGTTTATAGAACTAAAAATTTGCATGAGTTATAAGCATCACAGGTACTACAAACATACTGAGTTTCATCAAAATCCGAGAGGTGACCCTAAATTACTTGTTGATTTGACATGGAATGACCCAAATGCTTGTGCATACAAACAAATAGAATAGTAGTGATCAACCATAAGATAACAGAATGGCAGCGCAATGAGAAGCAATAAGAGTGCAGAATGCATGGCAGCAAGCACAAGAAGATATGCCAATCATTGTCACAATTGATATTCTCAATAAAAGTTTTGCCCTTCATCTTCATAATATTAATTACTAGTGTAAGTATCACACAGTGAGCTCCGCAATGCCACCAATGCCAGCAATGATCCATCACCCAAAGCATGCACTGGCCAGACCCCTGACCACGCACACCATCATAACAGATGTAACTTCAAGTACATATATGTTGGGAAAACAATGTTGAGTGCAGATGTGTTCATATTGTACAGTATCCGCTGCAGTAATAAGCACACACAAAAGCAAGTGCGCACCCCAAGCAATGAGCCACCACCAACATCGGCAGCACAATGGAGTATGTATTATTATGTTGAACGTTGAGTGTAGATGTGTTTATATTGTGCAGTTTCCTTCATACAGTACAAAACTAACTGGCTACCTGCATGATGGACACTAATATTATTGGTAGTGGTGATGGCAGAGCAACATAACGAGGAACAGCGGCACAGCTACATTTGGGTCTGAGGCCAGGGAAACCATTGCTGGTGAACCTAGTGAAGGTGGTTCCCTCCATTAAAACAAACTAAAATGCTTAGCTAGTTGGTCTTTTGTAATGCAATGCAATACTGTTGAACAGTTGATATAATTCTTTATCCATTTGGCAAGCTTCTGAGTACGTTTTGAATTTGCATGAGTGGTCATAGGCTGATAACAACTGTTGAACAATATTAAAACCAGATCAATGCCTATATAGTTTCTATAAGAGGCATGGCTTTACGCAAGCCTACAACCTTCGTAGTGAACAACTAGCATGGCTTGCGCATGCCTGTGAACAATCTCACGCCTTTCAATTAATAGATGTAGCTCACAAAGAAGTCAGTCTACTATAAGAATAGTAGGCTGTGACTTGTGTTATAACTATTAATTAGCTGGCATGGTGTTGTCAGCTGCAGAAAGTAACACACTTGGATTTGTGCATCCCTTCTGGTTGCTGGACCTGTGAGCTGAGCTCTCTACAGGGTGACTTGTTTCTATACCTGATCTCTATGCAGAGTAATTTGTTTTGAGCTGATCTCTCTACAGGGTTTCTTGTTTTTACTAACTGATTTCTCTACAGTGCGATTTGTTTCTAACTGAATACTTTACAGGGTGGTTTGTTGCTGAACTTTCTACTGTGTGACTTGTTTGCAGATGGCTCTCTAGATGGTGATTTGTTTGTATAGTATATAGGTGAACTCTATATGGGGGTGACCTGTTTGTAGCTGAACTCTGTACAGGCGACTTAATTGTTTGTACTGCAGCTGAATTCTCTACTGAATGACTACTGAACTCTCAACTGGGTGACCTACTGTATTTGTAGCTGAACTATCTACACTATGTACAGGTGACGTGTTTGTAGCTGAATTTACTGGATGACTTGTTTGTAGCTGAACTCACTACAGGTGACTTTTTGTAGCTGGACTCCCTACTGAGGACTTGTTTGTAGATGAACTCTCTACAGGTAACTTGTTTCAAGCTGAATTCTCTACTGGGTGACTTGCTTATAGCTGAATTCTCTACAGGATGGCCTGTTTGCAACTGAACTTGTAATTTGCTTGCAGCTGAACTGTACAGGTAACTTCTGTGTAGCTGAATTCTCTACTGGGTGACTTTCTTGTAGCTGAACTCGGTAGCTTCTTTGTACAGTAGCTGCAAAGTAGAGCTGTGCGATTGTGGGTACGATTGCAATTGCCAGTGATTGTCAATAATTATACAATCATGATAATGCAATTAATTGCCATGCCATTTAAAATTTGAATTATTGTGAACTTTTGTTACTTTACATGTTTTATTTCATACAGGTACACAAGCTGAAGAGATAACAAGATGAAGCTGTGTTTACAACGAAACGTTTAAGAATCATTGTAATTTGTGAAACTTTTTTACACAGCACTATAGTTGAGTTTTAACTACAAACTACTTGTCAGGTACGTTTTGTCCCAAGAAACACAACATGTTTGCATTGTTAGGGTCCAGTGAAGCTCTCGTTGGTGTTATAATGTTTCCTGACGTGGAGAATAGCCTCTCGCATGGCACACTGGTTGCTGGAATGCACAGCAGTTGTTGAGAAATCTTTGAAAGCACTGGGTAATGTAACTGGTTATCCTTCCACCATTCCAATAGGTTGTCGTTAATCAAGATCAGCTCTTCAGCTACTGTAAATACTTTTGAAATTCTTTATCTACTTCTTGATCATCAGTAGATGTACTACAAGTATCCTCACTTCCCTTCTTAAACATTGGCCCTAAGATCACGCTCCATGTCTCATCAGGATGCTTGCTTTTCCTGCATGGTGGGCCAGTACCTGAGCTATCTTCCTTGTCACTAGTTTCCAAGTTTCTCTTAGAACTTCTCATCAAATCAATAGCCTGTTGCTTTACATTTGCGTGAATCTCTTTTGTAGTCAATGGAAACAAAAGGTAAGGATTTAAATCTTGGATCCATAAAAGAAGCACTATACAGCAACATGTTGACTAAAGAACCTCGGTATCTAATGGAAAGGTTTTCCAAGATGGCTTTTTGTGCACTTTTGGTAACATCTACCACACAATTACTTGTGCCTGCTTGGGTATTTCCTAAGGTAGTTGTTTTAGTGCTAGTATCACTTGAAGATTGATCTTCTTTTAATGTGTTAATCAGATAATGTAGCAATGGCTTAACAGCAGAAACGGTCACGTACTCTTCTCCAGAAACTTGACTGGTGATATGCATAAGACAGAAAGGCTTAATAATTGTAGCAACTCCTTCAAGAATCTTGAACTTGGAATCTTGAGGCATCAAATCAAGTCTTTTTTATCTATGAGTGTAGCACAGATGGCACTTTGCTGTTCAAACACTTGTCCAATCACAACAAGGGTTGGGTTCCATCTGGTTTCAACTTCTTGAAGAAAACTCCAAACCAAGGGCTTGGTGTTTTACCTCTAGCAAATAAGTAGCTCATGAAGACTTATGGAAATAAGTTACCAAATGAGAGCACCTTGCTACAGCATCTTACACCTGTCCAATCTTAAGGCCAGCTTTTAACAGCGATATAACCAAAGCATCCCAAATGTAGCCAGCTAAGTACATCACAAACAGCATTAGCAATATTTACAGCATTATCTGTTGTGACACAGGCCACATTATTCTCCATTCTTCTAGCACCTTTTCAAGTGTAGCTGCTACGTTTACAGCATTGTGGTTGACTGAAGTTCTTCGTTGACCAGTGCAAAAGATTTTAGCTGAAAATTGTCAGTAATGAAGTGAATTGTGATGCCAATAAATGACTGAGTGGCACAACTAGTCCAGCAGTCAGTTGTCAAAGCAAAGCTGGTGGCTGAGGAAACAAGTGGCCTAACACAATCATTCCTTGGACTGTTGTACATTGCAGGTATAGTTTTATCAGTAAGCAATTATTACATATTGTGATTGTGTGTGCAATCGATTAATTGTATAATCAATATAATTGTGCGGCTCTACTACAAAGAAGCTGATTTCTGTACAGTGTGACTTGCTTCTAGCTAAACTCTCTATCTGTTTGTAACTGAAATCTCTATAGGGTGATTTATTTGCAGCTGAATTCTCCACAGGGTGATTTGTTTGTAGCTGATCTCTCTATAGGGTAACTTTTTTTGTGTCTGAACTCTCTACAAAGTAACTTCTTCTAGCTGATCTCTCTACAAGGTTACTTGTTTCTCTCTGATTTCTCTACAGCATGACTTTTTTTAGCTGAACTCTTTACAGGGTGATCTGTTCATAGTTGAACTCTCTACAGGGTGATTTGTTTGCAACTGAGTTCTCTACAGGGTGACCTATTTCTAACTGATCTATGTATAGGGTAACTTGTTTCCACAGGATAAATTCTTTGTAGCTAGCTAAACTTTCTACAGGGTGGTTTCTTTGTAGCTGAACTCTCTACAAGGTGACTTCTTCTAGGTGATCTCTCTACAGGGTGATTTTTGTAGCTGAACTCTCTGCAGGGTAATTCGTTTGTGGCTGAATTTTCTACAAGGTGATGTCTTCTAGCTGATCTCTTTACAGGGTGATTTGTTTTTAGCTGATCTCTCTATAGGGTGGTTTCTTTGTAACTGAACTCTCTACAAGGTGACTTCTTCTAGCTGAACTTTCTACAGGGTGATCTGTTTGTAGCTGAGCTCTCTCTTGTTTCTAGCTGATCTCTCTATAGAATTAAAACTTGTTCATATAGCTGAATTCCTTACACAATGGTGTTTTGGTTGCTTAACTCTCTACATGGTCACTTGTTTGCAGAAGAATTCTCTACAGAGTGTCTTGTTTATAGCTGAACGCTCTACAGAGTGACTTACTTGTAGCTTATTTGTAGCTTGAACTCTCTACAGGGTTACTTGTTTGTAGCTGATCTCAACAGGGTAACTTGTTTGTATAGATGAACTATCTACAGGGTAGTTTCTTTGTAGCGCAACTCTCTAGTCTCTACACAGTGATTTGTTTCATTCTCTACAGAGTGACTTCTGAATACTCTACAGGGTGACTTGTTTATAGCCGAACTCTCTTCAGAGTGACTTGTAATGTTCTGAATCTCTACAGTGACATATTTGTAGCTGAACTCTCTATAGGGTGATTTGCTTGTAGCTGAGCTGTCTATAAGATTAACTGTTTGTAGCTGAACTCTCTACAGAATAACTTGCAAGATAATAGAATTTTATAATGGAGTAAGTTATAAACATAGCTGAATACTCTATTAGGGTGACTTTTCTATTAGCAAGAGTATCTTGATCTCGCATTAGCTATACATACTTAGTTGGCTTTCGAATTATAACTCTGTGGTTTGTAATCTGATTCTTCTGTACTACCGCGAGGACGTTCTACGATGATTATTCCAGTTACATTCCGGTTTTCAGATCATTGCTCTAAACAGTTTGCCTTGAAGGTATGAAAATTATTGGTATTTTTATTTATGAATCTTGATCACACAATTGTTACACACTTTCATTTTCAAGTGGTATCTCTTACTTTGATTACTTTCAACAAAGTTACTATTGCATGTTCTGGGAGCCAAAAAGTATTGTCAGGGTTATTGTTCCCCAACAGTCCACTAGATTTCTCTCACTATCAAGCACACTAGTTGTATGCTATGCTCCAGGTATTCAATGTAGGACACTCATCTAGTAGTTTTTCTGAGTATTCAATTTTAGGGCATGTGTCTAGTAGTCATTGGACTTTAGGGAAAGCATCTAGTAGGTTGCCCTGAGCATTCAATTTTAGGGGATGCGACAAGTAGTATTAATGTTAGGGCTAGGGTTGGGTTCAGCTTTGGTTTCTTCTTCACCTTTGTCTTCAATATACTGAAATTATAGAAGTTAGTCCACTCAGAGACATATAAGGTGGAAACTAAGGGAGTTGGGTAGCTGGGAGCCATGTAGCACAATGGTTATGACTCTGGGCTCACACACCAGAGGTCCTAGTTTCAATTCCTGATCAAGGATATTGTGTTTTATTATTTTATTTTAAGTTTTCGTTTGAGGACCCCTTTTGTCTAAGTTTTATTTTTATTCACTTGACTACCAAAATAATAGCAACAGCCTACTTTCATACCACCAAAAGGCACTCCTACAATGGTTGATCTATCCACAAATTGATTTCCAACTCATTCCATGAAGTGGTTTACCCTGTAGGCTTGAAAACAAATCGATTTTGTTTGATGCAAATAATTGATCTTAAATCCTGAACTCTGTTCTCTATCGGAGTTACACCAAATTTGATACTAGAATTCGCCTTTGGACTCTTTTTGTATATACCAAATTGTAAGGTGATCGAATAATGCATTTGTGTTTTATAGCAATTTTTGTAAAGCATGCAAAAAGAAGAAAAAATACTGATAAAAAATTCAAAATTTTGGCTGCTCGTATCTCTGAAATGGCTGGGGGGATTTCCTTCACATTTAGAATGTGAACTTACCTAACTGGCAGGCTACTCTGCAGCAACTTTGGTTCCAATGGAATAAGGGATCACCGAGATACAAAAATGTGAAAATGACATTTTCTTTCTTCCTGTCAATGTACCCACGGTATGGTGCATCAGCTTCTTGGGCTGCACGACACACTATTGTGTCTTGATATATCCACAGTGTGGTGTGCTGGCTTCTTGGGCCACACAACACACTATCATGTGTCTTCATTACATACTTATCTTGAACTTAATTATACATGATGTATATAGAGTCTATTATGTGTATACTATGCATGCAGCTATACATTACTGGTCAAAAAATATGATTATTAGTCACTATCCGACTACAGACCTGCAAAGAAGGTTACTACAAACCTGTTACATTTAATTAACACAAATACAACATACATAAACTATCCTTGTTGGCTGATCATAGATAAAAACAGTTTCAGTTAATACAATAGGTGGAGATCTTCTAGACTGATAATAGTAGCTTAATTGTGGAAAGGTAGTATCATTTTCCAAAACACCAAATGGGTAGAACTAAAGTGAGACACAGCATATACATTAATTAAATACTAGTCAACTTATTTATACATACATTTTAAAATTCACCTACACTTTAAAAAGGACTGCATGTACATGGTTACATATATTTACCAATGTGTAATTTTGTATCTAATCCAAAACAGCCAAGCCATAAAAAAAGAGTGCGGCCCTCAAAAAGGCTATGGTGAAAAAAATACGTGAAATCCAAGGTGGTGGCCAAGAAATGGCTGTGATGGTAGGTTAATGGTAAAAATTGTATTAATGGTAATTCAGGTGAATTTGGTGCCACTTGGTTTTGGCACAAAATTCTCCTGAATTGTCATTATTAAATTTTTTGCCATTAACCTCTCAGCACAGCCATTTCTTGGCCTCCACCTTGGATTTCACATCTTTTTTCACCATAGCTTTTTTGAGGGCTGTAGGTTTTTTTTTTTTTTTACAGTTTGGCTGTTTTGGATTAGATTTCACTTCATTTTGTATTTGTATATCCCAAAGCTGGCCTATGGCTGGCTTTGGGACTTTTTTAACCTATCTTTTATCTTTATCACAGGAAGAAGAAAAAGATGAAGAAGATTTTAAATCCTTTAACTATTTCTAATTTTATCAGTAAATATACAAATTATACATATATAACACATACGTTTATTACATATCAATTATTCCCTACGGATAACTTATTCGCAGCTGTTCTCTATGCTAGGTGACTTGATATGTAACTGAAGTCTCTACAGGGTGATTTGCTTGTAGATGAACAGCGTGGTTTCTTTGTAGCTCAACTCTCTACAGTGTGATTTGTTTCTATCTGATCTCTCTACAATGTTACTTTGTCTGGCTTATCTCTCTAAAGGGTAATTTGTTTTTGTAGCTGAACTCTCTACAGGTCACTGGTTTCTAGCTGATCTCTCTACAATGTTACTTTGTCTGGCTTATCTCTCTAAAGGATAATTTGTTTTGTAGCTGAACTCTTTCCAGGTCACTGGTTTCTAGCTGATCTCTCTACAGGGTGACTTGTTTGTACCTGAACTATCTGCAGGGTGATTTGTTTGTAGTTGAACTCTCTACAGGGTGATCCTTCTAGCTGATCTCACTACAGGATGATTGTTTCTAGCTGAACTCTCTACAGGGTGATTTGTTTGTAGCTGAATTCTCTACAGGGTGATTTGTTTGCAGCTGAATCCTCTACATGATGATTTCTTTGTAGCTAAACTCTCTACAAAGTAACTTCTTCTAGCTGATCTCTCTACATGGTGTCTTGCTTGTAGCTGAACTCTCTACAGGTGATTTGTTTGCAGCTGAACTCTCTACATGGTGGTTTCTTTGTAGCTGAACTCTCTACAAATGACCTCTTCTAGCTGATCTCTCTACAGGGTGACTTGTTTCTAGCTGATCTCTCTACAGGTTGACTTGTTTCTAGCTGAACTCTCTACAGGTGATTTGTTTGCTGCTGAACTCTGTGCATGGTGGTTTCTTTGTAGCTGACATCTCTACAAAGTAACTTCTTCTAGCTGATCTCTCTACATGGTGTCTTGTTTGTAGCTGAACTCTCTACAGGTGATTTGTTTACAGCTGAACTCTGTACATGGTGGTTTCTTTGTAACTGAACTCTCTACAAGGTAACTTCTTCTAGCTGATCTCTCTACAGGGTGACATGCTTGTAGCTTAACTGTCTACAATATTAACTGGTTGCTGCTGGACTCCATACAGCATAGCTTGCAATGTAATAGAAATCTATAATGGAGTAAGTCATAAACAAACTGAATGCTCTATTAGGGTGACTGTTCTATTAGAGTATCTCGATCTCGCATTTGCTACATGGAGTTGGTTGTTTTTTTTTGGGGGGGGGGGGGGGGGGAGACTGCATCAGTAGAAAACTACTGCTTTTCAGCAGTGCCCATACATACTGTAACATACAATATAATTACATACGTATTAACATACATGCAAGTAAAAATTAGCTAAAATGAGATTTATATAAGTGTTTAAATTGTCCCAAGAGTAGCTGCAGTGTAAATTGAGGTGTTCAATAAGTTCCAAATCTGTGTCCCTTTATAGTGAAAACTATTCTTCCATATGAAGTCTGACTCTTGGTACAAAAAGGCGATAACTGTTTCTTCCAACATGGGAGGTAATGGTTGTAGTGTACTTAAATGTTTCTCTGAGCTGGTGAGAGCTGATGAAGAGTTCTATAAACAATGATGGCAGTATGAAATCTTCTTTGTTCAGCCAAAGTATGACACAAAAAACTTTGTGTAGCTGGAATTAATGAACAAAACTTAGAATGAATACATTCAAACTTCTTAATTTACTGTATAGACGAAGGTGACCACACAGCATCACAATAGTCCAGTAAAGGAAGGACAAAAGCACAATACAACTTGCCCAGCAGCTCGTTAGATAAGGGACACAAATGATAAAGACAGTGCAGCCTAGACTGCACCCTCTGATAAACATATTGAGTATGCTTCTGCCAAGTTAAATTTTCATCAATGTAAACTCCAAGATATTTAAGAAACGGTACTCGAGAAAACTGTTTTCTGCTGATATTAATACGCAAATCACTATCCCGTAATTTCTGTTGAGAGCCAATCAGCTTACATGAGATTTCCCGACACTAAGACTTAACTGGTTGGTCCACAACCAAAAGTCAGCAGAATCCGTATCACTCTGCAAACCATATTGTGCTGAGAGCAAGTCACCACTAGAGCAATATAGCTCCATATCATCACAATACATATTTAGTTGAGAGCCATGAACAACAGATGGTAGATCGTCCATATATATACTGAACAACAACGAGCCCAAAATGGACCCCTGGGGCACACCAGCATGAAACGTACCCCAGTTAGAAACTAATCCCTGAAAACACACCCGCTGCCTATGGCATGACATAACTAGCAAACCACACAAGAGAATCATCCAGTACTCCATAGCAAGCCAACTTTGACAGTAGAATGTAATGATTTACACAATCAAAAGATTTAGACACATCTAAGAAAGCAGCAGCAGTAAATTTACTCTCATCAATGGCCTTGCACCAACAGTCAGTGACATGCACTAAAACATCCTGAGTAGAGTGTTGTGGGCAAAAACCAGACTGTCTGTCTGACAATAAGTTAAACTTCAACAGATAAGAAACCAATTGATCATGAACAACCCACTTCAAAACCCTTGATAGCACCGGTAAACTGAAATTTTGTTAGTTCCATATTATCTTTGGGCTTTTGTATTGGAGTAATTATCGCGTATTTCCAAAATTCAGGAAAAGTTCCAGAAATAATACTGTAGTTAATAACCCTAGTAACAAGTCTTCCACATGAAAGTAGATGAGTCTTAACAAACCTTACAGGAATATCGTCAACACCAGATGCCTTTTTAGCATCCAAACTAGAAATAATGGAAATGACCAGTGCTTCAGAGATAGTTTCAAGCTAAAAATGGAGTTTGTTCCATCAACAACAAACAAAAGTTAACAGGCTAGTTTCCTGGAGTGGTGGGTCAGGAGCAGAGATCAAGTTATAGCACCATCTGTCATCTGGTTGCATAAGTGCACATCATAATTAAATTCCACATTCCCCATACATTAGTGGAACTGAGTTGTGTTTACCATAATTTGTCCACTTGTGTCATCTGTGCGTTTGGGGCTCAATTTCAGTTCCTCAGCTCTTAGAGATCTAACTAGAAAGTTTAGCAGTCGACTGTGAACGATCAGCCACGCCAGCGGAACCTCTCATCATCAACTTGGAATCTACCGCTCCTATACAAAACCAGCTAAGTCACAAACACTGTGTAGTTAACTGTTTTAATTATTGATATTATATTGCACTATTTAACTATCAACTTGGCGTGACGGTAACACTAGTGAGCCCGCTAGCTATATCAACTCTGCTTGTCCTAAATCTATAGCTATACCAATCAACTTGCAGTAACTCAGCAACGATCCCGACAGTGCTATAAACAATTACTTACACAAACTACTGATCATGCCAAAAACTCGTCGAATCACTAGAGCTGACTCTCAGGCAACCTTTGACCCCAATACCCCATCAACTTGGCTGTCAGCTTTGTTGGCGCAACTCAGATCCCTCACCATGGCAGCGATACAACAAGAATTGAACTCCAGAAACCTACGCCATACGGGAAATAAGGCCGTGTTATCACAATGCCTCCATGATGCTTTTAAACTGCAGGCTACCGCGTCAACACAGATCGCTGATGGCTCTCCAACCGTCACTGGTTAGGCTTCCAATGTGACTCCCACAGTGACATCCCAACATTCCAACACAACCGCCAGTCACAATGACACCACGGCTGCAACGACCAATGCTGAGTCGCTTCGTCTACTTTCATCACAATTACAGCAGCTCCCACAACCACAGCTTACAAACTTGTTACTTCAAGCGATCTCCGGTGGCACCCAAATACCTCAGCCACAAGTTACCATTGCTAGCACTACTCCACCAGCCCTCCATGCACAACTCGTCATCCCTACTTCCGGAACAACAGTGAACCCCACCTCTCAACCAGCAGCAGGCTCCAACTCATCTCCTCAGTCCTCAGTCAACAACCAAGAGCTCCTCCATCAACAACAACTTACCAACATGCTAATTCGAACAATTTCCAGTGGCACACAACTGACTCAATCACATGTCACCATCCCTAGCCCAGCACCACCAGTTGCTCATTCACAAATAACAATCCCTACTTCTGTAACAATCCCAACTCCCGGCACAACATACAACCTCAACTTACCTATCAGTGAACAAGAGGATAGACTTTCTGAAGCTTCAGATCATGTCCCGCCGATCCAGCTGTCTTTGGGTAGCCTTAACCAGCAGGTAGAACCACACACTCAAGAACCAGCTGTTCTTGGAACTACACATCCCCCTCCTCTAATCCCTCCTGTACCAGCACGCCTACGCACTAGAATCCTAGCAGGTGAGTACATAGATTTTAATAGCCATGCCATATTCTCCATGCGTGATCCACCCAATGCTCAGCAGCATATGCAAACATTTACACTGCAGTTGTCATCTCAAAGCGGTGAGCTTCATCTAGCCCCAACCCCCACCCACTCCAAAAAAATCAATTCCTTTGCCTTATGGATGGTGGCTTGGAACTTGCATGTCTCCACCATTCTTTCAGCTAAGCCATCCCAAGTACTAGAAATGTTTGGCTACCAACGCATCATAACCTCTTTAAACCTACACCTCCCCCTCGCAGCTTGGATGACCTATGATATCAAATTCCGCACCCTGGCTGCCAGTTATCCCATGCTATGCTGGGATGTACGTCACCTGGATACATGGGTAGAATGCTTATCCATACCCAAATCTCAACCAGAATGCTGGCCTTGCCCGCATTGCGGCAGCATGTACCATTTCCCTGACCGTTGCCCCTTTCATCCTGGTACATCTTCAGCTCCTCTTGATGGAGAGCTAACCCTCTTCCAAAACCCCGGAACTGTCCCAACTACCCCCTGGACAGTCAATCCAACTTACTCCCAACCAGTCAATCCTACTTCCTCCCAGCCACAATCACTCTTCCCACCACCATCACTCGCAAGATTCTGCCATTATTTCAACAACTGAGGAACTTGCCAACGTGCCAACTGTCAATACCTCCACAGTTGTGAACAATGCAAAGGTGCACACCCACGGTGCACTTTCCCAACCTTATTTGTGGGGAATTCCTCTACCCACCATACATAAGTGGGGTCCATGCACCCCACTACGACCACTCACTCTCGAGTGCGAATTATGCCATCACCCTGATAAGGCTTTTGTACTGCTGCTTTTATCTGACATTCAACAGGGGTGTAACATTGGTTACACGGGCCCACACTTTGCATACACCGCAAACAATTTACAATCAGCATTCGTAAACCCATCCATTTTGGATGATGCCCTCCACTTAGAGTGCACTCAAACTAGAATACTAGGACCTTTCAGTGCTCCACCCTTACCTAATCTGCACTGCTCAGGGTTAGGCATTGTGCCAAAGCACGATGGTCGGTGGCGAACCATCTACCACCTGTCCGCACCTGTAGGTTTCAGTATTAACGATTTCATAAATCCTTCTGCATACACTCTTAATTACTGTGCAGTCGATGATGCATATTCCATAGTTAATAAGCTTGGACCAGGTACCTTATTGAGTAAAATAGACTTTAAAAATGCCTTTAGGCTAATTCCAGTCAGACCAGCAGATTGGAATCTACTAGGTATTTTTTGGCGCGGTAACTACTATGTGGATACTTGCTTACCATTTGGCTTGCACTCCGCCCCATCCATATTTAATCGATTAGCATCTGCCATACATCGGATTTTACAGAATAACTACAATGTTAGACATCTCCTCCATTATTTAGATGATTTTCCAACAGCTGGATCCCCAGGATCCCCTGAATGCCAACAAAACCTAGACTCCATTCTCCAGCTGTGCCACCGCATCAACGTTCCCATTAAGCTGGAAAAGGTGGTATGCCCTACCACACAGATAACATTTTTAGGCATCGTTATAGACACGTCATCCATGACTGCTAGCATTTCTGAGGAGCAAAAATCTGCCATTTTGACTGAACTTCAATCCTTCACTGATTCCAAAAAACGCAAGAGAAAAAAATGCCAACTGCTGTTACTAATTGGCAAATTATCATTTGCCTGCAAGGTTGTCCCTGCTGGACAAATTTTCTTATGTCGTCTGATCGACCTCAGCATGACAGTTCAGCACCTTCACCACCGGTTACTAATCACACAAGAAACCCGGCGAGACCTGGCCTGGTGGCAGGAGTTCCTACCCACTTGGTCAGGTACATCCCTAATCTTAGATGACCACTGGACACCAAATCCAGAAATGGAACTCTTCACTGATGCTTCAGGTACACAAGGCTGGGATGCCTTCTGGAATGGCCGCTGGTTGCAACCCCAGTGGACCAAATCCCAATCCACTATGCCCACTGTTTGGAAGGAGCTTTATGCCATTGTATGTGCAGTCCACTCTTGGGGTCACCTCTGGACCAAACAAAAGATCCTATTCCACTGTGACAATGCAGCAGTGGTCGACATCTACCGTAAAGGCTCAACACGTGACTTGGAGACAATGGCATTGGTGTGCATGCTATATTTAAGGGCAGCACATCACCACATCAACATCGTAATCACACACATATCTGGTACTAACAACTGTATAGCTGACTCCCTCTCTCATTTCCAGGTCAACAGATTCCGAGCACTGGCACCATCTGCTCACCAGAATCCAGATCACATCCCTGCATGGCCAACCCCATCCTTTGTTCAACCCTCCATCAACTTGTTTACCTCAGCGTAGCACCATTGACTAGATACACTTACAAATCTGGAGAAACCTCTTTCCTCAATTTTTGTACCACCTACAACATCCCTCCTTACTCTGCTTCCCTCTTAACACTCCAATTCTTTTGTGCTCACTTAGCAACTCATGTATCCTATAAAACTATCAAAGTGTATTTAGCGAGAATACGTTTGGCTCATCTAGAAAGAGGGCATCCAGATCCAACTGATAATGAACCTCTTCGGTTGCTAATTAGAGGTGTATGTCGTCTACAAGGTGAATCATCCCACCATTGTTTACCCATTATTATTACAGTGCTTCACTCACTTAAACATTAACTCCGTACCAGCAACCTTCCATTTCTGGAACAGCGCCTTCTCTGGGCAGCATTTACAATAGCCTGTAATGGCTTCCTCTGTGTGAGTGAGTTTACTAGTTCATCACTACAGTGGTCAGACATCCAATTCAACCCTCAAAATATCTCAGTAACCATCAGGCAATCCAAAACAGATCCCTTTCGCAAAGGCCATATTCTAAACTTCTCACCAACAGGAACATCAACTTGTCCTGTCAAGGCATTCCAACAGTTTGTAACTATGATCCCTTTACATCACCAAACTGGACCACTATTCTCAGCACGAAGGTTCAATCCGTTAACTAGGCTTCAGCTATCCAGTAATATAGTCCAAAGATGCGTGTGTTATTACTATTGCAATCCACCATTAAATACCATGTTCAAACTATGGTTATGGTTGCTGTGACTAAATGTGCCTAAATGGGGTTATGTGTTGCGATTATATGTGCTTATATGTTGCGATTATATGTGCTTATATGTTGCAATTATATGTACGGTGTTTGTGGCAACTAAATGTGGTTATGTGTTGCAATTACATGTGGTTATTTGTGGCGATGTGCATAACGTTTGTTGCGACTGAATGTTCGTAATGTTTGTTGCGACTAAATGTTTGTAGTGTTTGTTGCGATTAAATGTTGGTAATGTTTGTTGCGACTGAATGTTTGTAATGTTTGTTGCGACTGAATTTTGGTAATGTTTGTTGCGACTGAATGTTCGTAATGTTTGTTGCGACTGAATGTTCGTAATGTTTGTTGCGACTGAATGTTCGTAATGTTTGTTGCGACTAAATGTTTGTAGTGTTTGTTGCGATTAAATGTTGGTAATGTTTGTTGCGACTGAATGTTTGTAATGTTTGTTGTGACTGAATAAATTTTTGTAGTGTTTGTTGTGATTAAATGTTTGTAGTGTTTGTTGTGATTAAATGTTGGTAATGTTTGTTGCGACTGAATGTTCGTAATGTTTGTTGCGACTAAATGTTTGTAGTGTTTGTTGCGATTAAATGTTTGTAGTGTTTGTTGTGATTAAATGTTGGTAATGTTTGTTGCGACTGAATGTTCGTAATGTTTGTTGCGACTAAATGTTTGTAGTGTTTGTTGCGATTAAATGTTTGTAATGTTTGTTGCGACTGAATGTTTGTAAGGTTTGTTGCGACTGAATGTTGGTAATGCTAAAGTGTTGTTATGTTGGGTGTAGGTACTGTGGGCTGTAAGTATTGTTGGGTATAGGTACCGCTGGGTGTGGTTACAATTAGGCATAGGCACCTTTGGGCATTGGTACTGTTGGGCGTAAGCACTGTTGGGTGTAGGTACTGTTGGGCGTTATTAATGTCGATATTAATTTACTTCAAAGATGGTACTAAATATGGTTTGCAAGCGCAACTGCGACAGTGATAACACACGTTGCCTCCCTTTTCAAGCAATATACACCTCACCTCGGTTGCCCTACCTCCCCCAAAGAGTTGTATGTATGTATATACATGTATGTTGATCAAGTGAAGTGATGTTTCTATGTAGTTATCATGTGAAGTAATGTGAATAGAGCTCAGTGCGGTGGAAGGGTGGTTTGTGTAGGGCATGCTGTAAAGTGCCATGTTGTGTCGTGTAGGTAGCATGTTAATGTTGATTCAGTTGCAGTAACAAATGAAAGTGGGGAAACAGATGTAGGAGAATTCCTCATACAACCTTATCAGCAACAGTCAGGAAATGTTGATTTAAATCATCAAGTGTAAAATTCAAGTTCTCCAAAGAAATAGGCGTCTAAGCCTTTCGACATGACAAATGGCAAAAATAAGAACAAAATTTAGAAGCTCGTCCCTGTGCCAAAGAAGCAGTCTGAGATAAATATGCACACATCGCAGTGCTTAACAGTTTGTTTATTCTGTTATGTAACGCACGATACTGCTGCCAGATTGTTGAGTCACAAGTAACAAAAGCCTTGTGATGGAGCCTATCTCTCTGATGATGGGCAGCAGTATCATCAGCACCAGCAGCCCAAGGACTTGACATGAAAGTTACGTGCAGGTACTAAGAAATTTAACAATCACAGCAGCACAGCAGTAAAACACTGCACAGTATCACTGACATTGTCGAAGGAAAAAACAACATCCCAGGCTGTATCAGTAAATAAATCACAAAGTAAGTTGGAATCAAGCTTTTTGTAGTTTCTAGCAGAAATCACTTTGTGGGTACGAGGTGGATGTATCCTTCGAGCAAGGTAGGTCCCCATAACAATATGATGATCACTAAATCCAATAGGTTTCACTAGTACATCAGTAAAAGAAAATGAACAATTTGTCAAAAACACATCTAGATGAGTAGATGTAGACTCTGTAATTTTAGTAGGCCCCTTAAACATCGCACACAAGTCAAAACCATCAATAAAACTATCCAATAGCTTACACTCGGGCAACTGAGGAGACAAGATGTTAGAGTTTAAGTCTTCAACTATCAAAACTTTTGAGGCATGTGAAAATCCCTTTTTACACTCCAAAGCGAGGTACTCATAGAAGTCCAACTTAGAACAGGCACAACACAACAGTAAAGATCAGTTACTCGTGGGATAAAGCTCCACCCACAATGATTCAATTTCACCAGTTGAAAAATCAAGTTTCTGACAATGACAAAAGTGGTTAAAAATAAAAATAGCAACACTTCCACCATGACGATTTCTATCCTGACGAATAAGGGAATAATCACATCCACCAGGAAGAATCTCACTATCTGGTATTGTATCATCAAGTTATGTTTCAGAAAGTGTTAGAACATCAAGATGAAAACTATACAGCAAGTTAAATATTTCATCCTTATGTGGAAAAAGGCTTCGACAGTTTAAATGCACAATACGTAGCCCACGAGCAACTGGCATTAAACTAGACTTTGGAATCATAACTCAGTGGTTTGCAATCCAATTGATCTGTACTACTGCAAGGACTTTCTACGGTGACTATTCCAGTTATATACCCATTTTCAGCTCACTCTCTAAGCGGTTTGCTTGGTAGGCGTGAAAATTATTGGTATTTTTATTTACGAATCTCAATTGCACAATTGTTACACACCTTCAGTTTCATGTCATATCTCCATGATCTTTATTTCGATTACTTTCAAACCACCAAAAGGCACTCCTACAATGGTTGATCTATCCACAAAATGATTTTCAACTCATTTCATGAAGCGGTTACCCTGTAGGTGTGACAAATTGATTTTGTTCTATGTGAATAATTGGTCATACATCCTTAACTGTTCATCGGATTTGCACCAAATTTGATACTATACTTCACCTTTGTACTGCTTTCTGTGTACCAAATTTCAAGGTGATTGGAGTACGTGTTTGCATTTTATAGCAATATTTGCAAGTGTGCAAAAACATGAAGCAGAAAAAAACTAAGAAAAAAACTGAACCTTTGGCTGCTTGTAACTCGGAAATGGCTTGAGCAATTTCCTTCAAATTTGGAATGTGGACTCCCCTAGCTGGCAGGCAACTATACAGCAAATTTGGTTCCAATCAGATAAGGTATCACTGAGGTACAAAGGTGTGAAAATGATGTTTTCTTTCTTCCTGTCAGTATACCCACGGTGTGGTGCGACTGCTTCTTGGGCCGCACGACACACGATACTGATTGCTGATTCAAACATATGTGTATTTTAGGCATCCATTGATTATCTACATACTGTACAGTATGTGTATAAAGCCAAAAAGCCGTCTGTTTGCTCGTCTTGCATTCCATTTGAGTTCATGTATTTTCTAGCCAGCTGCTGTATGTATCAAAGCAGTTTTGGCACCAAATAAAGCACTCATCATCTAGGAATAAGCCAACGTTTAAATGAAGTTTCTAACAGGCGTCGTTTGTTGTTTACAGGACATTTAGTGCAAGAGAGTAGAGTAAAAACCGGGGGGTAGCCAACACCCACACAAAAACCCTATATGGTGTACGAGAGTCCCAATATTTAAGTATTTCAAAAATATTTCTGTATTTAAACTACAGTATATTTGTTAATACAATATAATTCTATTTTCGATTTTTACGGTGACATTTTTACCTCAAGTTTTTGCAAAGGAACACTTGAGAGAGTAGCTGGGAACTTCAGATGAGACACAGGTGTACTTTGCACTGTCAATTTGAAATGTTGCATAGAGCGGCGACCATAATTGAACTCATGAATGGACGAAAATGAGAATAACCTATTTTGCACGTGAATTGGGATTTGGGATTTCTAAATATTTAATAGATTTCTAATTGGATTTCTCAGATAGTGTATGAGAGTCCCAAGACGTTGGCTACCCCTCGGTAAAAACTTTTTGTCTGTAAACCGCATGCAAACCGCAAGTAAACACCTATGCCAATCAACTTACGCATGCCTTTATAAGATGGCTATTAAGCATAACTGTTGACATTAGAAAATTAGCTTAGTTGTTAGGGCACATGTTTCATGAATACAAAGTCCAGAGTTCAAATTCAGCAATAGGCTATTTCTTTTTTTCTCTTTTTTTACTCTGGCACCCTTTTTAATGCAATCTTTTTTCTGCTACAAGAGGACATCAGAGGATTTCTTGGAATGGGATAACATGATATATGCACACCAAACTATACAACATCTTGAGATAATGAGATATGTGCACAGCCTAAACAAGATACAAACACTGCTAATAGTGCATATATCTCATTAACTTTTCTGAACCAGTTCAATATGTGATATATATGCACTGGCTTTCCTTTGATCTGAGGTGTGAAAGTGGTACATATAATTATATATATTACATACATACACCCACAGCATCCCATACACAGCATGTACACGTGCGAGAATCTTTTGTTGTAAGTACTGTCTACACTGTTATCATCTACAGTATGCATATCGGTAATGTATAATATTTTGTAGTTTATGAAAAGGCACATTTTGTGTACTACTCACTTCTGACAAACATGTGCTAATTTCTGGTTGGCAATAATCTTTTTCTGTAATAGAACACAAACAATTGTTACAACACATAAAATGCTTTATACATTAATTTTAATAACTACCCTTAGTTGACATGATTATTTAATTTGCATTCCATAGTAGATTAGATTGACAGTGAAAAGCACTTGTAAAGTGGAATAAAAAGCAATGATGCCAGATTGCAGCTGTGTGAGAGATATGTATAAAGAGAGAATACAATGTCCCTTATGTACGTACTGTATGTCCATTTACTATGGAATACAAGTGATTCTTAATAACATAATGTATGTGACCAAATTTTACAAAACTGATCCAAATCTCACATCAAGCAAAATCAAACTAACGCCATGTCCAGTGGATAGCTACACTACGAGTTTATTGGCTTTGATTGTCAGCAAAACTCAAACTACACAAGGCTAGTTTTAACAGACATCTTTTTCTGGGTGTTGTGACAAACTTGAATGGCGGTTTCTGGCCTTGTGAAGAGTGGTGCACATGTGGATGGACTCATATAGTTGGATGAACATTTCTATGTGGTTTTTGCTGCATATCAGCCATTAAGGAGCCAGTACAACCCTGTAATCAAACTTTCTATCTTATTTGATTGGAAAGCTTACAGGAAATTGTCTGAAAGTTGATTTATTGATTGATTGGTTGATTTTTATTTAAGATCTTGTATTCAGCTATAAGCTGTTCTTCCATACAGGAGCATAAATACAAGTGCATACAATTACTATACAATAACAGACACAGACACAAGGACATGCAATATGTGGCACAGTAATGATACAAAATTCATTAACTACACAAAATAATTAATATATTAAATATCATTACATAAAATATAATCATATAAAGTACCACACAAGGCAGAAGCAGTAACAATGTCATTTGGAAAGTCATTCCACCAATATGCACAAATGTGCCGAAATGATTTCTGGGTGGCCGACAGTCTACAACATTTTGGTCGTATATGTCTACTCAACAGCTGGGTATATAATGATGATTAGAGCAAAACACTATTGGTGGATCCGGAGAAGTGCCAAATGATATATCTGTTGCATAGCACACAAGGAGTGATATTTGACCAGGGATGAGACTAATAACCAGTTAAAGTTACGTCGATGATGCAACACATGGTCAAACTTTTGTAAGGAGGCAACAATGCACACACCCCAGTTGTGCAACCATTGTAATCATTGCTGATGTGCTGAAGGTAACATTGTACCCCAAACAGGCAGAGCATAGATTACGCAGGACTAGAGAGTCAATTAACATTTTGATGACTTCAGTTGGAAGGGACTGCCAGTAACAGTTTATCCAAAAGGATATTTTTCTGCAGACAGCTGAAACATGTTGACTTTGGTGCACCAAACATTGCCTTTGGTGTGAGTGCAGCTAAGTCACCTCTTTATGGATTTTGTCTTGGATACATGGTGTTACAGGTGGTGGTAATGATCTGTTAAAGACAATGGGTTGGTACCCTGGATAATGATGGCAACTGGGCATACTGTAGTTGTTGATCATACGCTGAGGATTTAGATGTAATTTATTGCAATGTAATAAATTGAAGTTAACATACCTTGGTGTGGGCATAGAATGGATACTACGTACCGTACCATAGTAAATGAAGCCAGCATCCTTTAGTGATAAACTAGCCTTTCGGGTAAAGTAATTAAATTCAGCAACACAGAATCCATGAGATGACTGTAAGGTCCATTAAAGCGGTATTGAACATTAGCAAAGTGGCCCAGTGCTAGCGCCACAAACTGAAATCAATGCACTTGTTTCAGGTAAAACTTGAACCACTCTTGTAGAATACATGACATCATAATGATTCATTGTAATAAACTGGCTTGACAGGTTTGAGATCACAAGATCATGCCATAGTGCATGGCATGTTCACGGACAGAAAACTTTTTCCCTCTTTCCTACCAGTGCATATATTGTTGTACATGCTTTGTATGGTGCCCACATAATATAAAAATTTGAACCTTTGTATGTATAACTTAGTTACATTGTTTGCTTAGTTATTGTGTGTCCAATTACTGATATTGAACTTGGTGTCCACTTACTGATATTGAACTTGGATACACATATATAGTTCAAACGGCAACTGAAGACCAAGGGCAGGTGGATGAAGTGATAATTATCTATGCATGGCCAAACCAAACCAATTATGCTAAATTTAACTTATATGATTCTTCATTGGTTGCTGCTATCACGTTGTGTTGCTATGCATATATGGTACGTTGCTGCAATCTTGTACTAATTGGAAGACATATTTGCTTCATAGTCAACTGTAAATCCAGTTATGCCATTTCCACAATGCTTGTCTGCGTGGCTTGTGCAAAACTTTATTACACCTACTCCAACAATTTTCTTAGTTGCCCTTTCCCCAAAGTACTTGTGTATAGATATCTGTATGAATGTTATTTGTGCTTTGTGCTGTTATGTATATTTTATGGCAATTTAGTACAGCGGCACAACCAAAAAATTGTGCACTTTTTCATAAAACCATGAAACTTTCCACATAAATAGTACTCCTTAATACATGTATTTTTAGATATAGTGCCATTGCTGATTTGACCTTTGGTGACCTTTACAGCCATTTTTATACAGAAAATTTATCATTTTTGTCTTTAACTCTCTGAGGCATTAAATAACTTGTTAAAACATGGTACCAAAATAAAAATCTTGTTGATAAAAACAACTTGGTTTTTATTTGAAGTCAATAGGTGGATTAATTACAAAGCTATGATCAATTTTACTAGCTGCAAAATCTGATAAATTTACCTGCCCTTTAGGTGTGAATTACCCATGGACAGATAATTTTGCATAAATTTATCAGATTTTGTAGCTAGTAAAAATGATCATAACTTTGTAATGAATTAGGTCAAATAAAAACCAAGTTGTTTCTATCAACAAGATCTTTATTTTGGTACCATGTTTTAACAAGTTATTTAATGCCTCAAAGACAAAAATGATAAATGTTCTGTACAAAAATAGCTGGAAAGGTCACCAAAGGTTAACTTAGCGATGGCTAAAAATGCATGTCATGAGGAGTACTATTTATGCGGAAAGTTTCATGGTTTTATGAAAAAGTGCACAATATTGCCAATTTTGGGGGCTACGTTGCTATACTAATTGTGACCCAGTCTGACAAAACTGGGATTATTGCCTATTTAAAAGTATCGAGAAATGCCGGTTTTAAGTATTTAGTGTGTTGTAGCTCGCCAATGGTTGAAGCTATGTGTACCAAATTTTCTCACGTTTTACACCAATTTTTTACCTTCCAGAGCATCCACTGTGTAAGTAGCCAACAACTAAGTTTCCCGCCATTTTAGATAGTTCTTAAACCGAGGTTGACAGTATCACGCAAGTTGCAAATTGGGTGGGAGGTGGAGGCCCTGGAAGGTGGGCAAGATGGTGTTCAAAAATTGAAAAGGAAGGCCAAGGGATGAATTAGGCCAAATTTTGAGCCAGTGAGGTATCAAAACTGGCTAAAATGAAAGGAAATTCACAGCAGAAGTACTTATTCAACACCACAGAGCTGTACAGCCACATACAGACATTCCCAGGCTGACCAGAGCTCCATTAAGGCCCCACACCACACGTACATTTCGCCACTGGGCTCGGGAAAAGCAGCCAGCAAAACCAGACCACTCAAGTCTAGCTGATTTTAAATGTGGAATTAGATAATTTATTTATGTAGCTGTGTATCCTAGGTGAAAAATTGAATCTGCTGACATGGGCGATAAGACCGGTTTTCTCAGAGACTGGGTCACAATTGTGCAAAGTTATGTGGTAGATATTTGCATGAGTGTTTGTTTGGTGTTGTTGCATACACTTTATGGTTTCGTGGGAAACATTATTGTGGTTAGAACTAGAAAAAAAGGCACTAGAGCTAGGTGCAGTGGAAGGGTGGTGTGTATAGCTAGGAAAAAATTATATAGTCATGTCTATTTTGTATGCACACATGCTAAATACATGGTAAGTGGTGATTCCACCCGGGAGTGTGCACTGCTTGAATATGCCGAGTGCATACCACCCTGGGGTGTTTCCACACCAATCAGCATGTTAACTGGGGTTGCAGTATGACATCACCAATTAAACATTCATATAAATATCCATGAATAACTACTGTAACAGATTTATTAAAGGAATTCTATTGTTGGAAAGAGTTATAAATTCTGAATTTCAGTTTCAATGGGAAAAGAATGCTTATAGACCATTTGTTGTAACATTGTAAATGTAAGCCATGCAAAAACTGAATGTGAGTTTCTACTACTAGGCTTTTGACATACAATAGATAGATTTATATTTGATTTCTATAACCTTGGTATGCAAGTGCATTCTTGACAGTCATATTTAGTAGTAAAATATTTATTTTTGATTGCTGATTTATCAGCATGCAATTGCATGTGTAGCTCCACTAGCTAATGTACAGATATAGGTATTAAACAAGTTTTATTACAGTATAACACTAATGTACATTACTGTAACAATTCAGGGCAATTTCTTACATAAAATAAGAAAATAAGAAACTATGTCAATTTATAATTACAACTTAAATATTCATAGTCTCTCAGTAGCTGGAGGCTTTAGATCCCTGCTTAGTACTACTGTAAGCAACTCCTATTTGACTATGTTCCTTGTTGCGGTGTTTTAACATTGCTAATGTTCAACATAAGTTTACCAACATACAACTGCACCAATCTTATTGTTGTTAAAGACACATATTGTTAGTCTGGAATAGATTTATAGATGCATATATTATGGGTCACCTTTTATTAGATAGATCGCTGATATAAAGTACTTAATGATAATAGTGGGTAGAAGTTGTTAGGAAAGCAAGAATTAAATAATTTTTGTGGCAGATACGTATGTTGTTATTTACAAACCTTTACTAATCCGAAACATCCACACACCAGGAATCCCTACATTGCTTGTCCCATCAATATAAATGATACTTGATGTTAGTGACCTAGGAATGGTATATGAATTGAAACCATCACCAGCATTAATTCCTGCTAGAGCTTCAGTTCCACCAAGTCCATTATATCCACCAGATCTATCACCAGTAGTCCAATGCATCCTCCCATCAGCATACAAAAATATTGCAAACGATTCATTTCCACCATGAGCTATCACACACTGAAAAGTATTTGCCTATGTGCAATAACCAAGTAGTACAGTCCAAATACAAATAATTGTACCACAAATACTCATACACGTCATATGCATATCAAACAGTACAGTACACTGTACTGTTAAGTAGAGAACCGTCTAAAATGATGCACACCACCTAAAATGCCACCTTTAAATATCATTCTAGAAATATATTAAGTGATGAAAATTACCTTTACAGAATCATATTAATAGGGACCCACCGATTATGCTGGCATAATTATGAGCATAATAGGTACCTGAAAGCATTGAGCATAATGCTAGCATAATAGGTAGAATATTTTGTAACAGTACGAATTCTTGCTTATAAAAATAGCTATCACAGAAAGATCGATATACTCTAATAGAACAGTCAGTAACTCTAATAGAACAATCACAAAGTTGACTGTTCTATTAGAGTATATCGATCTTTTCTGTGATATGCATTTTGACAAGTAAGGTTGTCCTTCAGCCACTTATTATTTATCCATAAACTGGAAATTATTAGCAGAGCATGAGAACTGAGGCTTAAATAATTGGGCATACTTTGAGCATAATAGGTAAGTATTGAGCATAAATTTTAGCATAATAGGTAAATTTTTGAGCAGTGCAGCATAGCATAATAGGTAAAATTATGAGCATAATCGGCGGGTCCCTACATATTAACTCATCCAACTTCAAATACAGCATTCAAAACAAAATACTTATGAGCAGCTGTATATAGAATTTAAAAAAAAAGAGTTCAACTTAGAATTTTTATCTTCCTGCATGCCTACCCATCTGCTTAAAGGTTGGAAGCAAATGAAGCAGTGTATGGCCACAATAAAATCACCAGTCAGATGTACCTTTTGGGTTTCCAATGAGTACTGCCTTGTCCTGTCTTTCCTTTAATCTTCAAATAGGTAGTTGTTGTCTTCTTCATGCAATAAGACCATATAAAGCTGTTAATTTCCATATTAACATTTTCCTTCAAACAGCATACTTAGATGCCACAAACTTACTTAAAGTACTTGCACTATTGTAAAAGATACTGGACACCTGGTAGATGCCTGTAACTTCAGCACACCCATTAACGATCTTGGGTGATTAATACCAATTGAGTGCAGAGACCACACCTCTTAACAATAATCTATTTACTGGAACAGGATGAGCTTATCATTTTGTGATTATAAAAATAGCACATTGAAACTAAGAAATAGTGACCATGCCTAATGATCAGTCTTGGTTGACTTGAGATACTCTAATACAGTAGTCGCCTCAATAAAACAGTCATACTTGTGTAATTGTATGTTATAACAAAAGAAGTGAACAACCTAGTTTAATTTTAAAATAATAGGGAATCAAATAATAAAAGAGAGATGAATGAAGGTATTACAGCATAGGTTGGTGGGAAAATCCCTGCTTCGGCATTCAGTAAAATATTTGTTATACAAAAGAAATAGCTATACTGTAATACTATCATCCATCTCTTGTTTCACTTCTTTTTATCACTTAGATCCCAATTTCATTATAATTACATTTAACCCTTAAACCTGCAGAAAACTTTTCGGAAATGCGTGTTTACACAATATGGACATGCATGGCGACACTAGGTGGGGTAACTTAATTCTTACAGCCTACAAATACACATAGATTAAAAGTGTTTATTGGGCTATTTGGAGAAGGTTAAATGAACACTGTAACTACAGTGGCTCACTTGTTATGAAGTGGTGAACAGCGACAAGTCACTTCTCCGTGTTTCTAAATTCTTGCTACGTGTTTAATTTCGATTGTGGGTTTACTCACGTGAGTCATATATGGCCTGATGCAGAATTTCACGAAGAGTTGAATGAAAGTTGTTGCAGAGCGATAGGATCAACTACCATCGAGTTATCGACCATTTTATAAAGGTATGTAAAGGGTTTGCGTGTTTGCTTACCGAAAAGTTATTTTTACGGCTAGTTTTGGCTTCACCATTTAGCGTTAGGGTAAAAACCCTAGGTATCATTTTGATCCTTGCTTCATCGCGAGTAGAATGACATAAATTGTATAGCCGTGGGATGGACGCTTCGAAAGTTGCAGCACTTTGTGCAAAGCATGCGAATTTATTAAGTGTAAATCCAGCGGGTTTGTACCAGTAATAGCATGGGTAGCAGTGAAATTTGGGATAAATACCACGAGTGTTGTATTGGAAATGGAGATAAATTTCACGAGGCGAAGCTGAGTGAAATTTGCCATTTCCAATACAACACGAGTGGTATTTATCCCAAATTTCACTGCTATCCAATGCATGCTATTCCTAGTTAATACCATACTCGCTGCATATACGCATGCTGTGCATTAGCGTTGCTATATACGCAATTTGTCACTATGTACTAAACACGCGTCCACACTAATTGGCGCTACATTGTTAACATAAATTCTAGCCAATGAAATTGCAATTAGAACTTTTTCATTGCTACCAGTGAAATACGGGATAAATTTCACTGCTACTATTGAGACTTTTGTATGGGCAGTGAAACAGGTATGGTATTAAAGGGTTAAATCAAATGGTATGGTCGTACTGTTTAAGTAGGGATCATGGTGAATGCTTCGTGCGCTACCCAAAATTCTGCCTTAATCATCCTACAGACTTTTTATGTGATGACAATCACCTTTATGGGATAGTACTAGTCCATATAATACATATAAATACAACAAAACACTTACAGGTGGCCAAATATAAAAATTTGCCAAAAACTTGAATTTTAGTCTCACTGCCTCACTCACTGCCTCACTCACTGCCTTACTCACTGCCTGACCACAGTTGCAAGCCTAGAGCCCAAACGAAGCAGCACATGGCCACCATTTTACGCCACAACAACAAACTCACCAGTGGAATGTGCCTTTTGGGGTTCTGATGAGTGTACGCCCTGTGCGCCTTGTCTTTCCTTTTATCTTCAATTAGGTTGGTTGTCTTCTTCTTCAAGCATTGAAACCCTACAGAGGCGTTAATTTTCCGTATCAACGCTTTTCTGCAGACACCACAAAATTATTTCAGAAAGCGCTTATGTTGCTGAAAGAGCGGCACACTTATAATTTCAAGTGTTGCACGTCAAACATTAAGGCTGCTGAGTTGTCTTCGACTTTTGCCAATGCCTGGACTGCAAGAGATTTGAGACGGACTGATTATGATTATGATTACTGATACTCAACAGCTTGTTCCTCTGAACACACTGACTTCGCCACTCAGTGCCAGATGGTGAGATCAGCAAGTGATTCATGTGATTGGATAGTACTCGAGTGGAAATTGTATTAGTTCATCCTGTTAGTCGAGACTGAGCTCCAGACAATCAAAAGGGCCTATCGTTCGAACAACTTCTGGCCAAGGTGAATAGAACACGGACCATCATACTGAGACAGGTCATAGATCTCGGAGCGCCACTGTACTACGATCAAAGGTAAACTATGCATGCACGCTACTACGGGCCTATATGCTTCCAATTTGGGCACAGTATGTACTTTAATAAGCTGTAACTAGCTAGTTGTGCTACAACAAAAAACTAAACAAACTAGTATTTCGCAACAAAAAAATGTTTAATCTAAAAATTAATGAAGTAGGGATCTATTCAATAAAAAGTAGTGAAACAAGAGATGAATGATGGTATTACAGCATAGCTTGTTGGGAAAGTCCCTACTTTACAATAGTGCAATTTTATGAATACAATTATTCCATAATTGCACAAAATATGTGTGATTTCCTACTAATCACCCTTCATGGTTGTAGTACACATCTATCTAGTTCTGTATGGGCATTAATTTCTAACAAGTGATAGCATCATTGTTCTAGTACATTAAGGTTTTTTTTAATCCGATAGTTTTTTTTTATTATTATTTTACTGTTGCATTTAAAAGGCTTCATGTGACAGCAATTCTGGTTGACTATCCTAAATATCAACATTTGTTGCACTTAACAGGTTTCTATTGTCAGGTTATCTAATTGGCTATTCATTATATCATTTTCTTGTTGCACTGAAAATGTTTTTGCGATTCTGTTACTTTATTGGCTACTTTACAGTGCAATCACAGAAATAAACCATGCAATTTGGTATTAAATGCACTCCAATTAACATATGGCAAACTAAATTACTATGTGGTTAAATGATTTAATAGCATAGTTGTTTTGTATTTAAAATCTAGTGTTGTGTGATTTTGTAATAAGCAGGATTCACAGGCATTTGCCTTTTCTCATGTACCTATATAATTATCTATGATCCAAAAATATCCACACTTCTATAGCAAATTGTTGATCGCAAATGCATTGACTTCAGCAAAAAAGGTTAGAGTCAATTTTACCCCAACTATAGTACAGTGGACCCTCACAAATCCGACCTCCCCTGGGACCAAAGGCTGTTCAGATTACTGAAATGTTCGGATTTGTGAATCATCAATTAACACTGTGTTTTAAGTTTTTATTGACTAAATAAGTATATAAGAGGTCTTCACATACATCAAGTTTTACAGTACAGTGTATACGTTTTTGGAGTTAACTTGAAAGTATTTGTCAAGAGTAAGTTGCTTAGCATTACTGAAAGTGATGAGATAGTGCACTCATCTTGACATTCATACCAAGTGAAACACTTGTCCATAAGTCTAGTCACTTCTTCACTTTACCTTATCTTCATTCTTTTTAATGTCACTTACAGTTGATTTGCCAATGCCATATTCTTTAGCAACGTTGCTTAAACTTGCTCCTCCAGTAATCCTTTTCAATATAGTAACCTTTTGTTCAATTGACAAGGTCACACGTTTTTGCTTTTCTTCAGCCATATCCTCAACTTTTTAACCTCGCTAAAAATGCATTTATTGCTGGGCATAATTTTTTTTTTTTTTTTTTTGTTAACTTCATGACTTGTTTGGATTATCTGAGGATCCGGATTAGAGAGGGTCGGATTTGCGATGGTCCACTGTACATATGTGTGTGTGTGTGCGTGTGCGTGTGTGACGCTGTACTTTGGAAAACCATACATTTTGGCACATCAGTCAAGTTTCTTTTTTATAGCTACACTGAAGCACTGAGTGGTTATTTAAAATTTTGTGATGACACATTGAAGCATTCCAAAGATATGGCTGATTACATAAAACTAACTTTTCGTATCAGTTTATAGTACTGTATAGTGATCAGGGTAGATAAATTGATGGCAATTCATTTTGTTGACAAATATTTCTACTCTGACAATCCAAAATGAATAAAAAGAAATTTTTGAGAATTTAATCATGTGTTCTTTTTGCTTTTTCTCAATTATATCACGTGTATTATTATCTAAAGACAAGAGAATGTTTGGTTTTAGGAATGAACAAATCACCCAAAGTATAAGTTAATAGGTATCCCATGCATTGTGAACTACTACATGGTCTACTATAACTGAATATATCTCCTAGAAATATGGGTGCAAAATTTCATAGTAAGTAGGCTTAATAATCGTTTTATCAAATTGTACAAAACATTAAACTAAAAAATCTCTGAAATTTTCAATTGAGCATTCCCACAGATTTTGAATGTGCCCAAATGTATGGTTTTCCAAAATATGGTTACATATTTCCTGCTCTGATTAATTATGCAATTTGTGACCGGATTTGCAAAAGGGATCTTCCCCACACATCAAAGTCTATGAACTTAGAAAACCATAACTTAGTGGTAAAGAAACATATCATTCAGAATTTTTTTCCATCTAATAAGTTATGCTGGTGCTAACTACTAACCAAATTTCAAGCAAATAACGTTTCTGATCTAAAGATATAGTTCATAAATTGAATGTGTGTGGAAGACCCCTTTTCGCAAATCCAGTCACATTTAGGTTTATGTACATGTAAAAATAAACATGCAAAAAGGCAAGCACAGATTAAGATAACTGGATGACTTCCGGGAAACTGTCAACCATTAGGAAGCACAAATTAATGACCAGAGCAGCTACATATTGCAGCAAAAGAAACCAACAAACAAAACATACATGATATAGGTTTTCGATTGCACACACTCAGGCTGAACTTTAGAATACCAACATACAGTACATATAGTAGAAATGATAGTACAGTACATATTTTTATAAGAAGTTTAGTGCAAATGCCTTTGGTGAATCTTGAAATACACAATAATTATGCAATCATGGGGGCTTATCAAGGAAGCATGGGTTTCCTGTGTTATTGGCACTGTTTATAATTAATCTCCACTAGCAGACCAACCTATTAAGCTAGCTATTAAAGAGTATCAAGCTGACCATGTTATGAAAGTCTGATTGTTTTATTAGAAATATAGTGGTCTTTTACATAAACCATCCATAAACTTTTGTACATGCCCTCAACAGCACTACAATTATAGTCATATTTTTTTCTGTAATACAGCATGCGCATGGAACGTATATGAAAAAACTGATGGAGGTACTCTTCCATCAACTTTAAACATTTAAAGTCACCTCTGCTTATGTATTTCCATCCTTTACGCACATTTTGCAAACAAAGTACATAAGCCTGCACATACAGTTATTAAAAGCAGCTCCAATTATTTTAAATGTGTGCCAAGTAAATGGAGCATACATTGATTGAACACTCTATGTAGTGGAGGAATGGATATCAACATTTTCAACTGCTGTCCAAAGGAATTAAAGGAAACACTTTCAGATATGACAATAACTGCCTCCAATGGTTCTATATTGGACAGCAATAGAACAGTGCATGAGTACGGAAAACATTTTCTTTATTTCTTGCTGCCATCTTTTGTAAATATAAATGCTGTATTGTTAGATCAACAAAAAATTAATCACACTAATGGGGTCTTCCACACATACATTTAATTTTGTGCAATTGAATAGTTGTGGTTTTATTATACACTATTATATAATTATTTTATTGAGCAAAATTCAACACGATATGTAAGGAACATCCCTATAATAACCTAGTTACAACTGGTAAGTCAAATATTCATACTTTATTGGTTCTGAAATTGTAGTAGCCAACATTATCCCAAGTGGCAATTAACAAATTCTGCATTGTAACATTTTGAGAATCAGGAAAAAATTCTCTTATTTCACTGGTTGCTCTAGCAAGGAGATTAGGATCAGTTGTCTGTCGATAGAATACTTGTCCGATTCCTCTGGTGTCAACATCAGCCCAGAATGGTGCAACAATCATGTTAGTATCATTAAGTGGGAATGGTCGAGGTGTATGAGCAGTGTAATTGTTATCAAAACTAATCATTCCATTATCAAAAACCTGATAAATTCAAAAATACACTCATTCATACATAATAATCATAATGCAGGAAGAAAGAAAACAATATTTTAATGAGCTCCTTACTTAATACAGTAATAATAGAATAAACACTTATAATTTCATAGATCAACCAATAAATTTATTTTATGTGGGTTGCAAAATCTTCCAAAATGTGTTCTCTGTAAAGTATTGCATGAAACGTGAACAATTACTCAAACAAATAATGCAAATGTAACATCCACCTTCAATACTACGTCATCATTTTGCGAATAAGTACTATGTACAGGGGCGGATCTATGGGGGCTGAAGCCCCCCCTTCACTTTTAGGTTTTACTTGATCAATATGCTGAGGATTATAATGAAATTTTGTCTAGCATAATTATATGATCACTAATAATACAAATACTCATAAACCACCTTATAAACATCTTTGCAAGACATTATTAGTGGATTTATGCTAAAGGTTATGCAACAAGGACCCGGATCAGCATTGGAGGTGTACAAGATCGAGATACTCTAATAGAACATTCAGTGTAAGCATAAAAGTTGGTTTTGTTATGGAATTTTTCCAAATCTTCCTGTGCCTATACATACAATGAAGTGCATTGGTCTGTTTAAAAGGCTTGTTCATCTACTTGTGTAGTTATTACTGGTACTGGTATACTTAATTCAGGTACACAATTTCCATTGAAAATGCTCTCAGATTCAATCTCTTATCCTTCAAATTTCAAAATTTTCCAGTTGCAATATTATTATTCTATCATGCATGCAATTGTGAAAGGGTGCATCATGTGCTTGGTTGTCTGAACCTACCCAAACCTTTCCATTGGCAAATGCTGCAGAGAGCCATATATAACTAAAGGTAGTATATATTATCTATAGGCAGAAATATGCATTTTATGTGGAAATGTCTCCAAATTGTAGTATTAATTAGCATCTATTTTAAAAATTTCCTAGGGGGCATGCCCCCAGACCCCCCTAGTTCCAGCATGCGAACTCCACCCAAGAGATTAGTACCTTGCATTAGCCCCCCCATTTTATAAATCCTAGATCCACCCCTGATGTACATAGTAGGGACCACAAAAGTGTGGGTATAGCTCATGAAAAAACAACCAAAACCAGCCTTACTTTCCCTGATGACGATGAGGCAGTATTAGTTAGGTAAATCTAAGCCCAAACAAGCTTTCAGATTGACCTGAAATGCTTTCAACAAGTTGCTATGGAATTTAAATATATATATATATATATGTATATGCACATTGAATGGAATTTTTATTTATTTTTTTACTGATTGACTAAGTAACTGACTGATACCTTCAGCAAGCGTAACTCGATAACGACTAAAGCTATGGGTTTTATTTTTTCACTGTTCAACATTGCTTCAGCCGGACACATGTCTCTTGGCATACTACCACAGAGCATACAATGCATTCTTCATGGACTTACCAGTGTCCTCCTTTGCATCCTATTTATCTTTGCTGACAGTGAAAAGTGTCAATTTGGCGGTAGCACATAATGGCTTCTCTTCATAATGGAAATTATCTGTATTTTTCACAGAAGCTACTTTGATTGCAGAGGTGCTTTTTGAACAGTTCTTGATTTGTAATGCTGTGTAACAGGTTGAACATAGCTGACAAAGAAGTGTAATGGCTTTACTTCACTGTTCAGACAATTAATTGGTAGCTGGGATGCACAGCGCCATGTGTTGTATTCTTACTGTGCTCAAGAGACCATGATGGAAATGTACAGTAGGATATAACACTTGTTATTGTTGTACTGTGATATTTAATATCGTGCACTAAACCAGCTGGTTTTGGTTCTTTTTACTTATTGATGTGCTATGGTCCTTACTCTAGTCAAAGATTCCACTTTTTTTTTGTGCACTTGTGAAGAAATGCAGGTAATAACAACCTCTAAAGCCAACTAGCAACAGAAGTTCCAGTAATTCTCTAGAACATTTCACTTTAAATAGGTACAAAAAGCTTTTATTGTGTTGGAGTGTACATAAATAAATATCTGTTCTACACCTGTATAATTAGAGTGATAACATTTGTAAAGTATTACAAACTTATAGAATATTGCATTGGTGAGATTGAATGTTAAAGTGTAATTTACTTTCCTCATAATTTACTTTAATACAGTTGAGTTGTAAACTGTACATTGTAGACTACTAACTACACCGTACAACAAAGGTTGAATTATATACTGTCAAAACTTTGCTTTCTTAAGCATTGAAGCCTCATAAAAATAACTTCAGTTGGTGGGTTACATCAATAACCTCAGGACAGCTGGAGTCACCAATACATTACTGCAACACGGTAATCACCAGCTAAGCTGACAGAAAATTATAAAGATTACAGGCTTATTGTACACTACAAGGAGGCTGCAACACTATAGTTGGTCTGCATTCACTAATAACTCTTGTTACATGCACCACCTTCCTAAACTTTAGTAGTACTGTGAAGCCATTTAAACACCAGAACTGTTTATCAAAAAGTGCTTTATATGGGCAATAAGTGAGTTATGAGGTTATAAAAATATTCCATACATTTAGTATAGACAGCTCAGGTGTGCAAGCATGCATATTTAACACATGAAAATGTGCTAAAAAGCCATGGGGAGTGAACACATGTTCACCTATTTGATATTACAAAATTTACTATATTTGGTGGCGGCTTATGTGAATGTGAACTTACTATAGGGTTAGCATGCACTGGACTAGTCCTATTTGTACTAGTAATAGCATGGGTAGCAGTGAAATTTGGGATAAATATCACGAGTGTTGTATTGGAAATGGGGATAAATTTCACGAGGCGAAGCCGAGTGAAATTTACCATTTCCAATACAACAAGAGTGGTATTTATCCCAAATTTCACTGCTACCCATGCTATTCCCAGTTAATACCATACTCGCTGCATATACGCATGCTGTGTATTAGCATTGCTATGTACGCAATTTGTCACTATGTACTAAACATGCGTCGACACTAATTGGCACTACATTGTTAACATAAATTCTAGCCAATGAAATTACAATTACAACTTTTTCACTGCTGTCAGTGAAATACGGGATAAATTTCACTGCTACTATTGAGACTTTTGTATGGACAGTGAAACAGGTATGGTATTAACACATTAAGTGTACAACCAATATAGCCTGTACGTAAATTCAACTATGTTAGAGTGTTTATGTACTGAGCTCAAATTCACTGCTATACAAAAAATATAGTAATTACTTACAGTAAAAGAGTGTAAATACAGCTTTACATGAATTTCATTGGTACGCATATGGAACAATGCATCACACTGCAAAGTGCTATGTAAATACAGTGTACGTCATACAGACAGAAGAAAATTAATATAGTATTGACGAAACAATATCTGTCACATGTGGTGATATTTTATAGTTGAATATAAAGATTTCATAATATGATGTTAAACAACCAACTGACCACTAAAGATACCAATATACAGCACTTGATTTTAAGCAAAACTGTTTCTGTTTTACAATAATGATTGTGTTACATATTTCAAACTTCTCTATAAAGCAGCCAACCAGGTTTGGATATGATTTTGCTACAGCAAGCAGTTAATAATAAGCCTTTTCCATAATGACATCACTACTAAAAAATGCCAACCTCTATTTGGCTCACCTGTATTATAGGGTTTGAAGTTTATACCATTATTATCTACATTGTATGAGCTAATGAATTTACTTTAATAATTGGAAATTTAAAACTCACTGCCATAAATTACCTTATGAATATAATTTATAATTTGCAGTAGCGTACTGTATAGGAAACTGGTTATTCACTAAAAGATATTTGCATGCCACAATTAGCTCTCAATAAAACAATTTTTGATATATGTAAGTTATAGTTTACCACACTACGGGTAGGATATTGCTGTTATCAACTCAGAAGGCCGAGAGGTTGAGAACTAGATATCCTACAAGTGAATTTGGGGTTTAAATGGCTTCTATCCCATACTTTGAAGCAGTCAAGTTCACAAACAACATGTCAATAAGGCTTGATAAGCATATGGCTTCAATTTTTGCTGAACTTGTAGTTTTATAATGTGTATAACTTCAATTTACTTTGATTGTACTTCTTTCAACTGAATATGTAAATAGATATGGTCTTCCATATATGCACTGGGGTTTAACTACCATTCCTGAGGTTTAATTACCATACAAACCCAGAGTTTTACTTTGATGTAGGGCTTCAGTGGGTAGAAATATATCTATTTTGATAAAAAATAATTTTAGCTATTTTATAAGGTACTGTAGTCATCCAAATTTTAGTAGTCAATAAGCATCTTGGCCATTTGCATTGTGTTTTACTTTCTGTATACTGTAGTGTAGCACTTACGTTATTTAAACACATTTACATATGCATAATATTAAATCAAGTAATGGTAGTGAGTCACATGGTCAAGGAAAGTGGGACACATGACCACCGTGAGTTATATCTTAGACTGTGATAGTTCCACAGCCTTAGATTTACTATCACAAGTTCTTAGGCTAGTTAAGTTTCTTCAGTACAAATCTTGGAATTCCACCTCTCTTGCAAGAGCCACCATAAGCAATTTTCTCAAAGTTTGATTCATTCACTCTTGTGCTTCATATGGGACAATCTTTGATATGTAATTAAACATATGGAGTAGTTTCACTCGATTCGTTTTTCTGGAAAGTGGTGATTTAATTTCCATAAGTGTGCTCATAGGATAATAACGTCACCTATACTAATTGTTGATTTATTTTGCAGTCTTTTAGAACCCTACAGTATCTAAAATTTAATACACCCTTGACTACAGTAGCATTTATTTACAGTCGGTGAACTCGGTGCAAATATGGCCGTAAGCATCAATGCTAGGTGAACATGATCATTGTGGTGAACTCAATGAACTTGCTATCACATGGTATTCTCGTAAGTATTTGTCATTCAGTTGTTGTTTAATAATGGGTATGAAGTGGCTAACGCAGCCCACAATACAGCTTTTTTTGTGTATTTATTAAATGCTATCCCACTAGGGACCTGTGAGAAGGCCAAAGCCTGTGAATACAGGAGTCAGAAACATGTAACTGAAGCATTGAAGAATGCAGAAAAAAATCCCAGACCCAGTAGTGACTTGATCCCCAGCAACATGTAGTCTAGGAATTTCAAGGGACAATCCAATATAATAAGAACTTTGGGACACATTCTCACCTGCCAGGAAATGGCCTTTACTCAATCTGTTCACTGATAGTTTTAATGGTGCCTAGAGGCCATATCCTATTGTGGTTGAAACATTGACAAGTACCTGCCTACAAGTACCAAACTACATTCTTTGGTTTTGCCAGCTATGATGCAGCACACACAATAACTGTTGAAGCTGTTGTGATAACCAAAGATGAAACTATTAGGTTTATGTCTTGCTCAGTGACAAAAATGTGTGACATTCTAAAACAAAAACAGCCTTAGGGCTGTAAATAAGGATGCTGCCAAGCAAAGTAGGATCAATCAAACAACATGACTGGTAAGAACAAGGACTGATATCAAGTTGTGGCCAAGTGAATGCAGTATTACCTATTCTCTTTGTACCTGTATAATAAAACTAGAACAAATACACATGCAACTGTTATTAAATTGTCATTTGGCTGCTTTTAAAATCACACACTACAATAAAAAGTGGACAAATGACAATTTAATAACAGTTGCATGTGCATTTGCTCTAGTTTTATTATAGTAGCTATAGCTATATACAAAGAGAATGGGTAATACTGCATTCACTTGGCTGCAACTTGATATCAGTCCTTACTCTTACCAACTGATTAACAGATTGATCAAGGCAATATTCCAATCTTCTTGGCCGCAACTTGACAAGTATCAGTCCTTGCTCTTACCAGTCATATTGAATAAGCTGGTTTGATTGATCTTACTTTGCTTGGCAGCACCCTTTTTTACAGCCCCAAGGCTGTTTTTGTTTTAGGATTATATATACACTATTCTGTCTTAAATCACTATTATGTTTGTACAGAAAGCAAACAGAAAAGCATATACATGCTACATAGCTGTGATAAAAAGGTTGCAGCCTTAAAAAAGAGCAAGAGTTTTAAAAGTTGTGAAATTAAAGTTATACAATGCCATGATGATCAAGACACACGTAAGTGTGTCGTGCGGCTTAAGAAGCCGGCGCGCGACACCCGTGAGTATATTGACAGGAAGAAAGAAAACGCAATTTTCGCACCTCCGTAGCTCCGTGCTGCCTTGGTGAAACAAGACGATTTTTGCAGTGGACACTCCCTCCAACTTCAGTACTCCAAATTCAAATTTGAGCGAAATCGCGTCAGGCGTTCCCGAGATATGCGACTTCAAAAATTGGCTTAGTTTCTTCGTTTGTTTTTTTTTCTTCTTCATCTTATTTTTCTTCCTCTTTTCGCACACTTACAAAATCTGCTATAAAACGCGAACGCCTTATCCGATTGCCTTGAAATTTGGCACACAGAAGGGGGCTAATAAGGTGCATCTCGGTACCAACTGTGGCTGGAATATCATAAACAGGCAAAGAGTTATGAGCGATTATTCACGAAAAATAACACCAATATGTTGTCACGCCTACAGGGTAAACCGCGTATGGGAAGAAGCTGAAAATCGGTGGGCGAATAGGTTAACTGTTGAACCTCAAACCTTTTGTGGTTTGAAAGAAATCGAGCTAAAAAGCAGGAAGATACAACGAAAAAACCAACAGTGTGTAACAATTACGCAATCGAGATTAGCTAATAAAAAACGACTACTTGCCATGCCTACCAGATAAACCGCTTGGGATAATGCTTTGAAATTCGCTGTACAGATGGAGCATTCATCTTAGAAAAGCTCTTCAATGGTGTAGAAGAATCAGACTTAAAGTCACGGAGTTATAACACGAAATCCAACTTGGTGTAACAAGTGCGAGATCGAGATACTCTAATAGAGCAGTCATCCTAATAGAGCAGTCATCCTAATAGAGCAGTCACCCTGAACAGAATTCAAGAGATCAGTTAGAAACAAGTAACCCGTATAGAGATCAGCTACAAACAAATCACCCTGTAGAGAGTTCAGCTACAAACAATTCACCCTGTAGAGAGATCAGCTAGAAGAAATTACCTTGTAGGGAGTTCAACTTTGTAGGGAGTTCAACTAAGGAAAAAGATAGTTCAGCTAGAAGAAATCACCTTGTAGAGTTCAGCTACAAAGAAACCACCATGTAGAGAGTTCAGCTACAAACAAATCCCCCTGTAGAGAAATCAGCTAGAAGAAGTTACTTTGTAGAGAGTTCAGCTACAAAGAAACCATAATGTAGAGAATTCAGCCGCAAACAAATCACCTGTAGAGAGTTCAGCTATGAACAAATCTCCCTATAGAGAGATCAGCTAGAAGAAGTTTCCTTGTAGAGGGTTCAGCTACAAACAAATCACCCTGTAGAAAGATCAGCTAGAAGAAATCACCTTGTAGAGAGTTCAGCTTCAAAGAAACAATCATGTGAGAGTTCAGCTACAAACAAATTGCCCTGTAGAGAGATCAGCTAGAAAGAATTCACCCTGTAGAGAGATCAGCTAGAAACAATTCAACTTGTAGAGAGTTCAGCTAGAAGAATTACACTGTAGAGAGTTCAGCTACAAAGAAACTACCATGTAGAGAGTTCAGCTGCAAACAAATCCCCCTGTAGAGAATTAAGCTACAGACAAATCACCCTGTAGAAAGATCAGCTAGAAGAAGTTACCTTGTAGATAGTTCAGCTACAAACAAGTCATCCGGTAGAGAGATCAGCTAGAAGGATCACCTTGTAGACAGTTCAGCTACAAAGAAATCACCCTGCTTCATCTTTTCTTCTTCCTGTGGTAAACAAAAATTGATAGGTTAAAAAGCCCTAAAGCTGGCCATAGGCCGGCTTTGGGGTATACAAATACAAAAAGAAGTGAAATCTAATCAAAAACAGCCAAGCTGTAAAAAAAGAGTGCGGCCCTGAGAAAGGCTATGGTGAAAAAAGATGTGAAATCCAAGGTGGCGGCCAAGAAATGGTTGTGGTGGTAGATTAATGGTAAAAATTTTAATAACGACAATTCCAGTGAATTTTGTGCCAAGATCAAGCGGCACCAAATTCACCTGAATTTTCGTTATTAAAATTTTTACCATTAACCTACCATCACAGCCATTTCTTGGCCGCCACCTTGGATTTCACATCTTTTTTCACCATAGCCTTTCTCAGGGCCGCACTCTTTTTTTACAGATTGGCTGTTTATGATTAGATACAGTATAACATCATTTTTAGCCACTGTATTTCTTTGCTGTAATTTTTAATTTCACAGCCTTTATTTTAGCTGAAAACCACATCTTTTTCACAGCTAAGCTGTTTACTTATCATATTTTCACAATTTTCAAGCAACTAAACATTTAAAAGATAAGGATCAAGACACACGGTAGTGTGTCGTGAGGCCCAAGAAGCTGGTGCGCAACACCCGTGAGTATATTGACAGGAAGGAAGAAAATGCAATTTTCGCACCTCCATAGCTCTGTGCTGCCTTGATGAAACAAGACGAGTTTTGCTGTGGACACTCCCTCCACCTTCAGCACTCCACATTCCAAATTTGAGCGTAATTGCTTCAAGCATGCCCGAGATATGAGACTTCAAAAATTGGCTTAGTTTCTTCATTTTTTTCTTCTTACTTTTCTTCCTCTTTTCGCACACTTACAAAAACTGCTATAAAACGCAAACGCCATATCCAATTGCCTTGAAATTTGTCACACAGAAGGGGGTTATAAAGGCGCATCTCTGTACCAAATTTGTCTGGAATACAGTAAACAGGCAAAGAGTTATGAGCGATTATTCACGAAAAATAACACCAATATGTTGTCATGCCTACAGGGTAAACCGCGTATGGGAAGAAGCTGAAAATCGGTGGGTGAATAGGTTTTCTATTGAGCTTCAAATCTTTTGTGATTTGAAAGAAATTGAGCTAAAAACCAGGAAGATACAACAAACAAAACCAACAGTGTGTAACAATTATGCAATCGAGATTAGCTAATAAAAAAAACCACTGTTTGCCACGCCTACCAGATAAACCGCTTGGGGTAATGCTTTGAAAATCGCTTTACAGATGGAGTAATCATCTTAGAAAGATCTTCAATGGTGTAAAAGAATCAGACTTAAAGCCACGGAGTTATAACACAAAATCCAACTTAGTGCAGCAAGTGCGAGATCGAGATACTCTAATAGAGCAGTCATCCTAATAGAGCAGTCATCCTAATAGAGCAGTCATCCTAATAGAGCAGTCACCCTGAAGAGAATTCAAGATATCAGCTAGAAACAAGTAACCTGTATAGAAATCAGCTACAAACAAGTCACCCTGTAGAGAGATCAGCTAGAAGAAATTACCTTGTAGATAGTTCAGCCACAAACAAATTGCCCTGTAGAAAGATCAGTTAGCAGAAGTTACCTTGTAGAGAGTTCAGCTACAAAGAAATCATTCTGTAAAGAGCTCAGCTGCAAATAAATCACCTGTACAGAATTCAGCTACAAACAAATCACCCTGTAGAAAGATCAGCTAGAAGAAGTTACCTTGTAGATAATTCAGCTACAAACAAATCACCCTGTAAAGAGATCAGTTAGAAGAAGTTACCTTGTAGATCGTTCAGCTACAAACAATTCACCCTGTAGAGAGAGCAGCTAGAAGAAGTCACCTTGTAGAGTGTTCAGTTACAAAGAAACCACCATGGAGAGTTCTGTGATAAATATATGTATTATATATATAATTATACATTTACTGATAAAATCAGAAATATTTAAAGTACATCTGCTCCATCTTTTCTTCTTCCTGTGGCAAAGAAAAAAAGATAGGATAAAAAAGTCCCAAAGCCGGCCATAGGCCGGCTTTGGGGTATACAAATACAAAAAGAAGTGAAATCTAATCCAAAACAGCCAAGCTGTAAAAAAAGAGTGCGGCCCTCAAAAAGGCTATGGTGAAAAAAGATGTGAAATCCAAGGTGGCGGCCAAGAAATGGCTGTGATGGTAAGTTAATAGTAAACATTTTAAGAACGACAATTCAGGTAAATTTTGTGCCAAGACCAAGCGGCACCAAATTCATCTGAATTGTCGTTATTAAAATTTTTACCATTAACCTACCATCACAGCCATTTCTTGGCCGCCACCTTGGATTTCACATCTTTTTTCACCATAGCCTTTTTGAGGGCTGCTCTCTTTTTTTACAGCTTGGCTGTTTTGGATTAGATGCATGGGATGAAAAATATGTATGCAACAGGAAACTTACATAAGCAGTCCTAACTACATTATTATAAAAATGTAGGTCTTCAGACAAAGCAATTGGTGGTGAACTTCCTTCACCATCTAATGATAGCAATGTTGTATCATTTTCCAAGAATCCAAATGGGTAAAACTAGATAAACAGATATATGCATACATAGGTACTGTAGTATTACATAATTTATACAGGCTAATAATGCTTATATGTATGTAGTTCTTTCACCATCCATACTCTAGTTACAATCTATTATTATACTTGGTAAATACAATACTTTAACAAGTTTCAAGCACAGAAAATTAAATGCAGAAAGAAAGTGCCACAAACATACAAAGTTGGAGATAACTACAGTAGTTACTTTTGTAACTAAGTAATATAAATAGTTACTGCAAAAGTAATTAGTAATATAACTAGTTACATGCTTTGTAACTAGTAACTTGTAACTAAGTTACAATAGTAACAATGTAACTACACTAATCATGGTTTGAAAGCAAACACATTTCAGTATTTGTACCAAATATATATATATATATATATATATAATATCATACAGTACGATAGTAACTGTATAGTAGGGACCACAAAGGAGTGGGCATGGCCCACAGAATAATATCACACAAAAATAGCCTCAATTTTCCCTGACGACAATGAGGCAGTATTGGTTAGGTAAAACTAAGTCCAAAAAAGCTTTCAGATTGACCCGAAACACTTTCAACAAGTTGCTACAGAATTTTAAAATTATCTATTTAATGGAATTTTCTACTGACTGACTGATGCCTTTAGATAAGCGTAACTCGATAACGGCTAAGGCTACGGGCTTGATTTTTTTCACTGTTCGACGTCGCTTCTGCCCAACAGGTGCCTTTTGGCATACTGTAGTATGTACAATGCATTCTTCATTGACTTACTAGTGTCTTCCTTTGTGTCCCATTCATCTTTGCTGACAGTGAAAAGTGTCGATTTGGTGGTAGCATGTGATGACTTCCCTTCGTAATAGAAATCATCCGTATTTTTCATAGTGGATATTTGATTGCAGAGGAGTTTTTTGAACAGTTCTTGATCATACTGCTGTGTAACGGGTTGAACATAGCAGACAACAAAGCATAATGGATGCTTCACTTTTCAGACGATAATTAACATAGCTGGGGTGCGTGGCACCATTCAGATGTGGTATGCGTGAGTTCACCAGTCATAATTATTTACAAAAAAAGTTAACAAACAAGTACACAGAAAGATTTGGAATTTTCAACTAGAGTAGGGACCATAGCACATCAATAAAAAGTAAGTTGGGGTATAATAGTGCATGATAATAAATCACAGTAAAGCAATAAGAAGTGTTATATTCCTACTGTGCATTTTGGGTATCTTGAGTACAGTAGGGATATAACACTCCTTATTGTTTTACTGTGATTTAATATCGTGCACTATATTCCAACTTACTTTTTATCGATGTGCTATGGTCCCTACTCTAGTTGAAAATTCCAAATTTTTCTGTGTACTTGTACATAATATATACATGTATATACTACAACCACATTATTCAGTGTACTGTTTTTCATGATTCAGTTTGAGTATCAGATACATATAGCAATAATTCAAACAGATCTGAAATGGCCACGCTATCATAATTTTGAGTGCACATATGTACTTCATGTTCTCTTCTTTTCTTTCTGATGCATACCTGAGCAAAACAATCATAAAAAGTATGTTACAAAAGCTGAAAAACAAGCAACTGTGGAGAATTCTGAATGGTGTTACATGTGGTGATTGTTCTATTAGAATACCTGACTGAATACTTTATCAGAGTATCTCAATTTTGCTTTCAGACTTTTAAAAGGGGTGTCACTCTGGAACCTGATAGTTGTAGCTACCTAGTAATAATCATTCATCACTCATGAACAAAGTTTCATTGGTAAAATGACCTTTTAGAAATGCATTTAGTGTAAAATGATAATTAATTTTATAGGCGCATATTCCGTATGTAGATACTGGGATAAAAAGTGATTTGCAACAAAATAAGTGTTTTACCACTATAAGCATTACGCAAACAAGCTGAATTAATAGTATAGTGAGTTTAAGAATAAAATTGTCAACAGCTTATCAAGTAATCTAAGGCTCCTTTCAAAAGGGGTTTCATGGAACCATTTGAACACCACTGGACCTGCCCCTGGGGGGACACATTCTTCCTGTTGGATTCGCTACTGGTATCAATTATTGTTGTTTAGATGGAATAATTAATGTTAAACTTATTAATGTAATTGCCACTTTCATAATGCAGATGAAAGGAGCCGCCTGGGTTACATTTCGTATATAAGCCCAGCTGGCCGGGCTACATCTGAATGTAAACAGGGCTACAACTGAAGAGCACTTAAATAGATGTTAAACTGAAATCCATCTTTGGTTATGATAAATGGACAAATCCTAGAAATATCACAGAGAATTTCGGGTATGCTAGTTTAATGATTAAATCAGTGCTATTGAATTGTTTATGGAATAATTACAGAGTTTACTAAAACCCTAGATATGTAAGCTTGCTTGTAGAGTGTTTACTTTGTGCAGAGTGGTCACTTCATGCAGAGTAGTTACTTTGATAATGGTCCATATTAAGAAATGTATGGAAACAATAATTGGTGAATAAGCTATAGCACTAGTTCTCACCTTAGCTCAACATTTTCCAACTCGTAGGATATACATATAACAAGATACTGTAACAAAATGCTTTTCATGGCAAATCCAAGTTGTACATTCTAATCACATGAGTATTAATAAATCCACACACTGCCTGCCTACCTGCCTGTTTGATACCTTCAGGCAAGCATAACTCAATATCAGCTAAGGCTATCGGCTTGATTATTTCACTGTTTAATGTCACTTCGTCCTGACATGTGCATTTGGCATACCGCAGTACAGCAAGCAGGCAGGCAGGCAGGCAGTAGAAAATTCCATTGAATAATTGTTTTAAATTTGGTAACCATTTTAAATTAGGGTGGGACTGCTTTTGGGCTTGGTTATACCTAAACAATGCTGCCAAGGTACCACACCTCTGAGAACAGCTTGACAACTGCAGTGTGTCATGTCCTGTAGTGATTTCAGCTGTATATGGCTTATTGTAGACATTGGGTGCCTGCCACCAGAATACCAATGCTAGGATGTTACAGTACATTCTAAGTGAATGAACCTTTAAAGTTCAAGATGTTCATTTATGCACTATAATCAAGTATGTCATTCCGGAATTTTACCAAGAAGGTATGGTAACTACAACAAACCCTATGTTGTAGGTGACCTTCTTATTTTTCTTGCTTTTTAAATCAGGCACATGCCCACAGCCATCCAAAGGCCAGCAGTGGGCACCAGCCTGGTTTACCATCATTGTTTTCATAAAAATGTGAGTGTGTACCTACTTATCTACCTATATTTGTCTGTATGCACCCACGTGAACAAAATCGTCAAAATAAAAGTTACCTGAAGTCTGTACTAAACTTCTGCACGGGGAAACTTTAGTTTCTTTTTATTTATTTATTTATTTATTACTGTGTAGGACTCCATCAAGGAGTATAACACACAGATACAAAACAAAATCAAAGTAAATTCAGATGGTTTAACAAAACGTCCTTAAAGCAGTTTATAGATGGCTGATTGACCACATCTTCTGGCAAAGTGTTCCATAATTCAATAGTGGATGGTAAAAAGGAAAATAAGTATGAGTTGATTCTTGCTTGTGGGGTTCTGAAACGTTGTGAATGACCTCTGGTAACTGATGACATTGATGTTAGTGAGATAGATAGAACTTCCATTTGACAATTGATTATCTTTTTTTGGCAGTCTGAAATACAATATGGACATGGCAAATCTCCTCAGATTAGTGACCTTTGGGTTTTACAGGTATTTAACAACTGAAAAACAATGGTGCAGGCATCATAAACTACCAGGAATGGCTTGAGTTGTTGAAAGGGGGTGTATCCTCTATGTATACAAATGGAAATGAAGAGCAGCTTTGAGGCTTTATTTTCAGGAAAAACATGATAGTCAAACTATGAAACAGTTTAGAAGATACTTCTGTGTGTAATATGTTGTTTAAAATGCGATTTGTTAACAAGTGATTCCTCAGTAGTGCATAGCAACATAATTGAAGAATTATAAAAATCTCCTAAATTACAAAACCCAAAGTTACAATAAATAAATTATGTATTATTATATTGCAAAAACCAAAAACATATTGACTAAAATAATAAAATAGTAATACATAGTTGGTAAATTCCAGATGAGTTAGCTAGCTTCATGGCGTCTGGCTTTTAGAAGTAGCACAACATCAATTTGTTATACTAGCTTTCTTGTCTGCTAAAACCATCACTGTGTTTCTTATATGTTGCATTATTTCTCTAGTTTGTTATTACATTTTTTTATTTACAACCAAAGACACACATAAAGTAGCTCTGACATACTATGGAACTGTATTTAATGTGTACGTATATGGAACTTACCTCAGATATACAAGTGTAAGCATCTGCATCACACATCTCTATAGTATGAATACAAAAATGATGGTTAATCTAATTAATATACATACCACAAATATCATAACATGGTAAATGTGATATGTGGATACGTACTGTATATTGTACAGTCCATGCCATGCATGAATGTACTTCAACACACCGGGCATTCATAGCTATGTACTCATGTGTTATCAGCATGCATATGATAACACACATGTATTACTATTATTTTGTAAACACATACATACATGTATGTGACTGTACATTTAGAGTAGTGCAGTATCTTATGAATGGCAGTACCTTTAGACATACATTAAAACAGAATGTGAATACTGTTGTATCAAGACACACGGTAGTGTGTCGTGCGGCCCAAGAAGCCGGCGTGCCACCCGTGAGTATATTAACAGGAAGAAAGAAAACGCAATTTTCACACCTATGTAGCTCTGTGATCCCTTATCCGATTGGAACCAAATTAGCTACAGACGTGCCGGCCAGCTAGGGGAGTCTACACACCAAATTTGAAGAAAATCGCTCCAGCCATTTCCGAGATACGAGCGGACAAAATTTCGTTTTAATTTCTTCGTTTTTTCTTCTACTTCTTCATTTCGCACACTTCGCAAAATCCGCCATAAAACACGAATTCGTGCTCGGATCGTGCTGAAATTTGGCACACTTAAAGGGTTTATTAAGGCGGATCTCTGTACCAACTTTGGTAGGAATCCGATGAACATTCACGGAGTTATGACCGATTATTTGCGTAAAATAAGGTCGAAGGTCTGTCACGCCTACAGGGTAAACTCCTTTGAGGAATCAGTTGAAAATTGATATGTAGATGGAGCAACCATCGTAGAGTGCCTTTTTGTGGTTTGAAAGGAATCGGGATAAAGACCATGGAGATATGACACAAAACCCGACCTGTGTCAAAATTACGCGATCGATTTTTATGAATACAAAAACTATTAGTTTTCGTGTCTACCAGGCAAACCGCTTAGAACAACGAGCTGAAAATCAGAATGTAGCTGGAATAATCATCATAGAAAGTCCTTGCAGTAGTACAGAAGAATCGGAGTACAAACCACTGAGTTATGATTCGAAAGACAACTACGTGTAACAAATGCGAGATCGAGATACTCTAATAGAACAGTCACCCTAATAAAGTATTCAGCTGCATTTATAATTTACTCAATTATATTACATTGCAAGTTATTCTGTAGGGAATTCAGCTACAAAAAAGACACCCTGTAGTCAGATCAGCCAGAAGAAGGTACCTAATAGAGAGTTCAGCTACAAAGAAACCATCATGTAGAGAGTTCAGCTCAAACAAATTGCCCTGTAGAGAGATCAGCTAGAAGAAGTTACCTTGTAGAGAGTTCAGTTACAAAGAAACAATCGTGCAAAGAGTTCAGCTGTAAACAAATCACCCAGTAGAAAGTTCCGCTATGAACAGATCATACTGTAGAGAGTTCAGTTAGAAACAAGTCATCTTGTAGAGAGATCAGCTAGAAGAAGTCACATTGTAGAGAGTTCAGCTACAAAGAAACTACCATGTAGAGAGTTCAGCTGCAAACAAATCACCCTGTAGAGAACTCAGCTACAAACAAATATGCCCTGTAAAAATATCAGCTACTATAGAAGAAGTTACCTTGTAGAGAGTTCAGCTACAAAGAAACTACCATGTAGAGAGTTCAGCTGCAAACAAATCACCTGTAGAGAGTTCAGCTAGAAACAAGTCACCCTGTAGAGAGATCAGCTAGAAACAAGTCACCCTGTAGAGAGTTCAGCTAGAAGAAGTCACATTGTAGAGAGTTCAGCTACAAAGAAACTACCATGCAGAGAGTTCAGCTGCAAACAAATCACCCTGTAGAAAGTTCAGCTATGAACAGATCACCCTGTAGAGAGATAAACTAGAAACAAGTCACCCTGTAGAGAGTTCAGCTAGAGGAAGTTACCTTGTAGAGAGTTCAGCTAGAAAGAAACCACCATGTAGAGAGTTCAGCTGCAAACAAATCACCCTGTAGAAAGTTCAGCTATGAACAGATCACCCTGTAGAGAGATAAACTAGAAACAAGTCACCCTGTAGAGAGTTCAGCTAGAGGAAGTTACCTTGTAGAGAGTTCAGCTAGAAAGAAACCACCATGTAGAGAGTTCAGCTGCAAACAAATCACCCAGTAGAAAGTTCAGCTATGAACTGATCACCCTGTTGTGCGTTCAGTTAGAAACAAGTCATCCTGTAGAGAGATCACCTAGAAGTATCACCTTGTAGAGAGTTCAGCTACAAACAAGGTCATCCTGTAGAGAGATCAGCTAGAAGAAGTTACCTTGTAGAGAGTTCAGCTACAAAGAAACCACCATGTAGATAGTTCAGCTGCAAACAAATCACCCAGTAGAAAGTTCAGCTATGAACAGATCACCCTGTTGAGAGTTCAGTTAGAAACAAGTCATCCTGTAGAGAGATCACCTAGAAGTATCACCTTGCAGAGAGTTCAGCTACAAACAAATCACCTGTAGGGATTTCAGCTACAAACAAATCACCCTGTAGAGAGTATAGCTACAAAGAAATCATCATGTAGAGAGTTCAGCTATGAAAAGATCACCCTGTAGAGAGTTCAGCTATAAGAAGTCACCTTTTAGAGAGTTCAGCTACAAAGCAACCACCATGTAGAGAGTTCAGCTGCAAACAAATCACCCTGTAGAGAATTCAGCTACGAACAAATCTCCCTGTAGAGAGACCAGCTAGAAACAAGTCACCCTGTAGACAGATCAGCTAGAAGAAGTTACCTTGTAGAGAGTTCAGCTGCAAACAAATCACCCTGTAGAGAATTCAACTACAAACAGATAATCCTGCAGAGAGTTCAGCTAGAGTCAAGTCACCCTGTAGAGAGAATCCTGTAAAGAGTTCATCTACGTACAAGTAGATCACCTGTAGAGAGTTCAGCTAAATTTCAAGTCACCCAGTAGAGAGATCAGCTGCAAATTATCCTGTGGGGATTAATTGACATGTAATAAATATATGCAAGAGTTCATAATATAATGAACTCTTGATATATGCATTATATATATAATTTGTACATTTACTGATAAAATCAGAATAAGTTAAAGCATTTATAAAATCTGATTCATCTTTTTCTTTTTCTTGTGGTAAAGAAAAATATATAGGTTAAAAAGCCCCAAAGCTGGCCATAGGCCGGCTTTGGGATATACAAATACAAAAAGAAGTGAAATCTAATCAAAAACAGCCAAGCTGTAAAAAAAGGAGTGCGGCCCTTGAAAAGGCTATGGTGAAAAAAGATGTGAAATCCAAGGTGGCGGCCAAGAAATGGCTGTGATGGTAGGTTAATGGTAAAAATTTTAATTACAGACAATTCAGGTGAATTTTGTGCCAATTGACCTAGCGGCACCAAATTCATCTGAATTGTCATTATTAAAATTTTTACCATTAACCTACCATCACAGCCAATTCTTGGCCGCCACCTTGGATTTCACATCTTTTTTCACCATAGCCTTTTCAAGGGCCGCACTCCTTTTTTTACAGCTTGGCTGTTTTTGATTAGATAGCATTACCTGCAAACTTTATTGGCTTAACACAAAAGGCAGTAAAAGTATGCGACTGATTAATCCTGTATTTACTATGTATTTACTTTATTATTTCAGGCTGTTATTCTTTCGAGCATTGCTTCAAAAGCTTCAAAATTTATGTTTCAATAGTTACAAAATTATCCCAATGTTGACTGTTCAAATATACCATTGTTACCATAGCATTACAGTGCTTAATTATGTAGACAACTGTAACCCTTAAAAATTAAAATATGGGAAATAGAGATTAATAGAAACAAGAGTGTGTCGTGCAGCCAAGAAAGCTTGTGCACCACACCATGAAGTATACAATATTTACAGAATGCAATATTCATGCATACATAGCTCCGTGCTCTCTTCTCCAGTTGGAATCATTTTTACACTGTAAATGTTCTTCATCTTCAGCACCCCACATACCAAATTTTGCATAACGCAATCATGAAATAAGAGCCTATTTTTTCTTTCTTTGTTTAGGGGGAATTTGGGGGGGGGGGGGGGGGGGTTGTACTTAGTTTCACACACTTTACAAAAACTATTATAAAATGCAAATGCATCGCTCAGTTTTCTTGAGCTGTGGTACACTTTAAGAATGTATTGCAGCACAATCACAAACCAAGTTTGGTGCAAATCTGATTAATAGTAATAGAGCAATGGACAATTATTTACATTGAAAAGGTTGACCAGTTATCAGCCTACAGGGTAAACTGCTTGTGGGAGAATAACTTTTAAAATGCTATACATATAGGTTAACCATCATAGCCAAACCTTTTGTTATTTGAAAGAAATCACATTGTCAGCCAGCTATTACAAGGTAAAACTCAATCAACTGTAAATCGTAGGGTCGAAATACTCTAATAGGACAGTTAAAAAGATGCAGGAAATTGTCAAAAAAAACTTACCAGCATTTGCCAGGCCCTTCATACTAAACACCCAAATCCTTAAACACTGAGCCACTGCTATCACGTTTGTTCACTTCACTTAATTTTTACTTTATCAATGAAAACTCTAACTAAAATCTATTCAATAGTAAAAATTTATAATTTCAAAGAGACAGCAAACCTCAAAGCCAGTTTATGATTGCTTTGTGATTATATTTGCAATACAAAAAGGAAGTGAAATCCATGACAAGCTGTATAAAAGGGGTGTAGCCTTCAAAAAGGTCAAGTTGTGGAATTAAAGGTGGCAGCCATGAAATAGCTCCAATGATGTTAATAATAATAATGCACAAAGCTATAATTAAAATTTATTATCATTAACATGATTGCAGCTATTAAATGGCTGCCACCTTTGATTTCACAACTTTTTTTACCATTTTGAAGGCTGTCCATGGATAACAACAGAGCATATTTCTGCAGATCATTGAAAATAATAATAATATTAACAAAATGGCATATCATAAACAAGTACTTTCATTGGTTCCTTTTGAATTCACATTTTCCAGTGGACCTATACTACTTCTATGCCAAATCAACAAAAAAACTGAACGCTTTTGACTTGCATGAAATTTGTCACAATATTGGCCCTTTCATAAAGCTTTCTCACACCAAAACTTGGCTCATTTCATTGGTCTCCATTTAAGTTATGACCTTTCATAGTTTCAAAATGGCTCAGATCATGCAATGATTGTATAATTAGAATTATATGAAGAGGTGAAGTCAAGCATATTAATGTTGTTGGCTTGGCATCATAACATTTACAGCTTGTCTGGTAGTACAATTTATAAAGTGCACACCGGAAACAGTTTGTGCAAGTGTAAAACCACCATATATGTAGCCAACAGCACAGTTACACTTTGACCTTTGAAAGCGCACCCAAAATGTAAATGGGTAGGTTTGACCAATGATATGCTTGACTTAACCTTCTTCATATAACATGCAATCATTGCATGATCTGAGCCATTTGGAAACTATATTTTTAGAAGGCTACGAAAGTATCACATATTAATGGTGTTGATTGTAGCTTCCAAGCTACCTTATAAGTGAAGCAGAGCTGCTGACCATAGCTTCTATCTTTTGGTGGTACCAGAGGCTAGTATTGATCTTCCTAAAGTTGGATTATTTACCAGACGCCAGTAAAATCTACTGAAAACAGACTCCAGTCCACTGCCCTGACAATATCATTGGTGGTAATTCCAGCTCCAGCTGAGCTGAAGTTGAGACGCCTCAGACTGAGTGGCCAGCTACAGCACTTTTTACCACCAGTGGGTTAAAATTAGTGAGGACATTAATTTGTGAGGTTTGACCAGTGAAACAAACAAGTTCCTAATGCTGCATGGTCTAAGTGCAGAGGTCACAGACTTGTATTGTTTGAGGGTCTTTACTGGACAGAGCTCCAAGTTATGAGGGCAGGATGGGAAAATTCTTTGAGAGGAATTTCCCTGGAACACTACTCCAGTAGGGGATGATCTAGCTGCAAGGCAGCCAAATGTTATTGCTAATAGCATTGCCAGCTTGATGGTGAGAAACTTGACTGATAGAGATGCCATGCTCTCTAGGACTGTAGGACTGTCTGTACTTCCAGGTGGCTGTATAATGTGGCGTGTGTGGTTTGGCATTAAATACTCCTTTGAGCACCCTGAAAATCATGGGATGCTTGCCTATCATATCTCCATGGTCTTGAACAGAAGAGATAGCAGACCTGAAGGCATTCAGTAAACTTTACTAGTAGCCCTGTCTGTGTAGTTCTGCCAGAAGTTTGCTATGTCAGAGGTAGGTCCTGAAACAGGATTGTGACTTTGTTCAGCATACCAGGCAGCCCACTTTTGGAAGTGTGTGTCTTAAGACTGGGCAGACTTGGTTCTCCATGATTGTAGCAGGTACTCAGTAGCATCTTCTAAAAGGTAGCTACGTATATTTTCCTGGAGACAGACCACACAAGCGGCTATCTCCATCCGAGAAGAGCCTGGATTAGGCTGGGACTGGTTAAACATATCCAGAAGTACTGGGTACCAACTCTGATCCTTCCACTGTGGTACCACTAGCACCAGTTGAGTTTGCTGGTGGCCAGCTTGGTTCAGGATTCTGCACTAAGGTGGGTTGGTGAATCCCCTCAGTAAGCCCCAGTCCTGCTGGAATGCATCCACTGCCTCTGCTAGAGTATTTGATCTCCAGCTAAAGAAGGACGGTAACTGGTCCATTGTATGTCAGTCTGGAGGAAAACAGGTCCACATCCAGTGGGCTGAGTACTTCCTTGATGACTTGAAAAATACATGGACAGAGTATCCAATCTGATCTATCCTGGGATTCTACATGTATGTCTGCTATAGTGTTGGACACACCTGGAATGTGTTGGGGCTATCTGCCTGTCTAGAGCCCACACCCACAGTTCCTTGATAAGCTCTGTCAGCTGGCTCAACACTGCCCCCCATGTTGTTGATGTTAGCCACCGCCATGGTATTGCCCAACTGTTGAGATCCCTGAGGCATCTTTCAGGAAAGCATTCACTGCAAGTCTGGCTACTAGCAACTCCAAGTAGTTGGTGGGCCTGCACAGACCAACCAGGCATCCCTTGTACATGTCTCTGCACAGGCTGCTATCCAGCGCAGCTAGGAAGCATCGGAGTTGACTTTGTTTTCTGCCTGAGAGGTTTCCCATTTAATCTGCATAGATGTTCTCTCCACCAGGACAGTTGTGCCAGGAAGGCTTGTGAAAGGGATAAAAAGGGCTCATAGTTCTGACTGTTATTATGTAAGCCTCTATGTAAGCAACAGTAGAACAGTGTGGCTTGGGGAATAGTTTGGATAGCCATGCTGAGATTTCCCAGAAAATGAGACAGGAGTTGGGCTGTCAATAAGGTCATGTTGGCTATTCTGACCACCTCTGCCCAAATCTGCTTCACCTTGTCTGCTGGGAGACTGATCAGCACGGTATTGGTGTTCATCCTCATGCCCAAGAATTTTATCTTCTGAGTTGGAGTCATCGATCCCTAATTTCTTGGTGCTGAGGATAAACCCTAGACATTGTAGGTACCTTGGTGAATGCCCACGGGGCACATGCCAGCCCACACTGAAAGCGATATTTCTGTAAAGACAACAATTGTGCCTCAGGTTGCATGGTGGATCTAGCAATGGTATGCTATGGTGAACATCCCACAGAGATAGGGGGATTGATTTGTGAAAGTTCCATTTTTTGGATTTCTGACCTTAAGCTATAGAGATTTCAAAGTGCTAGCTACCCCCAGCGGTGATTTATATGCACCAATGCATGCATACATGTAACAAAGTAACAAAGTGCATGGATCAGCCAATTTTATGTATGCTATATGCAATAAAACTACAGCCACACCTCCTATTTCCACTCATATGCGTGATTAAGAACTTCCACCCACTTAGTTTGATGAAAGGAAAGTGCAGATCTTAATAGAACTTGTGCTGTGCACAAAGCAATACCTAAACCCCCTGCCATTTATTGAAGGTTTGTTGGCATGGCTGCTACAGTAGATTACTTGAAATTCAAAATTTTGTAAATTTCGGCATTTTGACTATGAAGAGCAGCTTGGCACCAAATCCAGAGCTACAATCTTATTTATTTCTGCAGTGTGTTTGAACCAACTAAGGACCTGGAATTTATATACCAAGAATGGGAGGATATGTGTGCTTTAAGTGGAGCATGTGCAACTTTGTTTAATTGCATGTGGAAAATAATTTTGATTCCTGTCATGCAAAAAAGAAGAGATTCGGTTTGATCATATGTATAATAACTTTACAATATACCTAACATGTAGGAAGTAATTTGGTGAAAGTCAGTTTTTATTTTTTTCAATTGTGGATGCTAATATATTAATTTTAGAAATGATGTATAGTTGTTTGGAAATTGTTCTATACAAATTGTTATGTGCTCATTAAATTTTGAGAACAATTCTTACAGCGAATAATTATATGTACATATCTAAAACTTTATTCATTGTCATTGCATTAATAGTTGATTAAAGGAAGGCTATAGGTAATCAACTCAAAGATAGATCATGTAATGAAGGTATTAATATTGCAGTTCTTCTCTTAAGCAGCTAATGAAAGAGTCTTGCATATTGCATATGCATGTAACTGTGATATGTAGCAAAATCTGATCGCTTTGGAGTTCCTACAGTAGCAGTTTACATGCAAATTCTTATAAAAACAGGATATTAATCTTTTTGAATATTATTGTGTAGTCATACAATTCAGCCATTACAGAACAATTCTTTCAAATCTAAATGAAGGTTGACAAACAGGTGACCTTTGTCAGTTATCTCTTTAGCAGCTGGCTAAATTAACAGGTGATTATCATAATTGGTTTGAAAGGTAATTTTTCTGATCATTGAGACTAGGCCTTAGCCTATTATGCTTTTGAAATTGCTTATTATGCTTTTGAGCAATGCTCAAAAATTTCCCCTATTATGCTCATATTATACCCAGTTGTGTCCCATTATGCCCCAAATATGCTCCAAATATGCTTATCTAATCCAAAACAGCCAAGCTGTAAAAAAAGTGTGCGGCCCTCAGAAAGGCTATGGTGAAAAAAGATGTGAAATCCAAGGTGGCGGCCAAGAAATGGCTGTGATGGTAGGTTAGTGGTAAAAATTTTAATAATGACAATTCAGGTGAATTTTTGTGCCGCTTCACAAAAATTCACCTGAATTGTCGTTATTAAAATTTTTACCACTAACCTACCATCACAGCCATTTCTTGGCCGCCACCTTGGATTTCACATCTTTTTTCACCATAGCCTTTCTGAGGGCCGCACACTTTTTTTACAGCTTGGCTGTTTTGGATTAGATTTCATTTCTTTTTGTATTTGTATACCCCAAAGCCGGCCTATGGCCAGCTTTGGGACTTTTTTAACCTATGTTTTTTTCTTTACTACAGGAAGAAGAAAAGATGAAGTAGATGTACTTTAAATATTTTATCAGTAAATGTACAAATTATATATACTGTATAATACATATGTGACCGGATTTGCGAAAAGGGGTCCAATTTGCCAACTTTGACAATTGATAACTTCAGATTGGAAAGAGCTATTGCCTTGATATTTGGGCAGTGGTGAGCACCACTATAGCTGAATACATGGTGAAATGTTCAGGTTAATAATTATGTTACTTGAACACTGAGTTATGGTCTCCAACATTTACGGAATTGGATGTGTGTGGAAGACCCCTTTTCGCAAATCCGGTCACATATATTGATTACAGAAATCTCCATGGTGGTTTCTTTGTAACTGAACACTCTACAAGGTGACTTCTTCTAATTGCTCTCTCTACAGGGTGAATTGTTTGTAGCTGAACGATCTACAAGGTAACTTCTTCTAGCTGATCTCTCTACAGGTGATGTGTTTGTAGCTGAATTTTGTATAGGTGATTTGTTTGCAGCTGAGCTCTTTACAGAATGGTTTCTTTGTAGCTGAACTCTCTAAAAGGTAACTTCTTCTAACTGATCTTTCTACAGGGCAATTTGTTTCTGGCAGAATTTTCTACAGGGTGATTTCTTTGCAGCTGAACTCTCTACATGGTGGTTTCTTTGTAGCTGAACTCTCTACAAGGTAATTTCTTCTAGCTGATCTCTCTACAGGGAGATTTGTTTGTAGCTGAACTATCTACAAGGTAACTTCTTATAGCTGATCTCTACAGGGTGATTTGTTCGTAGTTGAATTCTGTACAGGTGATTTGTTTGCAGCTGAGCTCTTTACAAAATGGTTTCTTTGTAGCTGAACTTTCTCCAAGGTAAGTTCTTCTAACTGATCTTTCTACAGGGTGATTTGTTTGTAGCTGAACTATCTACAAGGTAATTTCTTCTAGCTGATCTCTCTACAGGGCGATTTGTTTGTAGCTGAATTCTGTACAAGTGATTTGTTTGCAGCTGAGCTCTTTACAGAATAGTTTCTTTGTAGCTGAACTCTCTACAGGGTGATTTGTTTGTAGCTGAACTATCTACAAGGTAATTTCTTCTAGCTGATCTCTCTACAGGGCGATTTGTTTGTAGCTGAATTCTGTACAAGTGATTTGTTTGCAGCTGAGCTCTTTACTGAATAGTTTCTTTGTAGCTGAACTCTCTACAGGGTGATTTGTTTGTAGCTGAAATCCCTACAAGGTAACTTCTTCTAGCTGATCTCTCTACAGGGTGATTTGTTTGTAGCTGAACTCTCTACAGGTGATTTGTTTGTAGCTGAACTCTACAAGGCGATACTTCTAGGTGATTTCTCTACAGGATTCCTTGTTTCTAACTGAACTCTCAACAGGGTGATCTGTTCATAGCTGAACTTTCTACTGGGTGATTTGTTTGCAGCTGAACTCTCTAAATGGTGGTTTCTTTGTAGCTGAACTCTCTACAATGTGACTTCTTCTAGCTGAACTCTCTACAAGGTGACTTGTTTCTAGCTGATCTCTCTACAGGGTGACTTGTTTCTAGCTGAACTCTCTACAGGTGATTTGTTTGTAGCTGAACTCTCTACATGGTGGTTTCGTTGTAGCTGAACTCTCTACAAGGTAACTTCTTCTAGCTGATCTTTTTCACTGCATATTTGTTTGTAGCTGAGTTCTCTACAGGGTGATTTGTTTGCAGCTGAACTCTCTACATGGGAGTTTCATTGTAGCTGAACTCTCTACAATGTGACTTCTTCTAGCTGAACTCTCTACAGGGTGACTTGTTTCTAGCTGAACTCTCTACAGGTGATTTGTTTGCAGCTGAACTCTCTACATGGTGGTTTCTTTGTAGCTGAACTCTCTACAAGGTAACTTCTTCTAGCCGATCTTTGTACAAGGTGATTGAGTTTTTTGCAGCTGAACTCTTTACATGGTGGTTGCTTTGTAGCTGAACTCTCTAAAAGGTGACTTCTTCTAGCTGAACTCTCTACAGGATGATTTGTTTGCAGCTGGATTCTCTACGTGGTAGTTTCTTTGTAGCTGAACTCTCTACAATGTGACTTCTTCTAGCTGAACTCTCTACAGGGTGACTTGTTTCTAGCTGATCTCTCTACAGGGTGACTTGTTTCTAGCTGAATTCTCTACAGGTGATTTGTTTGCAGCTGAACTCTCTACATGGTGGTTTCTTTGTAGCTGAACTCTCTACAAGGTAACTTCTTCTAGCTGATCTTTCTACAGGGTGATTTGTTTGTAGCTGAATTCTCTACAGGGTGATTTATTTGCAGCTTAACTCTCTACAAGGTGACTTCTTCTAGCTGAACTCTCTACAGAGTGATTGATTTTTTTTGCAGCTGAACTCTCTACATGGTGGTTTCTTTGTAACTTAACTCTCTACAGGGTGATTTGTTTGTAGCTGAACTTTCTACAGGGTGATCTGTTCATAGCTGAACTCCCTATAAAGTAACTTCTTCTAGCTAATCTTTCTACAGGGCGATTTGTTTGTAGCTGAGTTCTCTACAGGGTGATTTGTTTGCAGCTGAACTCTACATGGTAGCTTCTTTGTAGCTCTACAATGTTACTTCTTCTAGCTGAACTCTCTACAAGGTGACTTGTTTCTAGCTGATCTCTCTACAGGGTGACTTGTTTCTAGCTGAACTCTCTACAGGTGATTTGTTTGCAGCTGAACTCTCTACATGATTGTTTCTTTGTAGCTGAACTCTCTACAAGGTAATTTCTTCTAGCTGATCTCTCTACAGGCCGATTTGTTTGTAGCTGAACTCTCTACATGATGGTTTCTTTGTAGCTGAACTCTCTACAAGGTGATTTCTTCTATAGCTGATCTTTCTACAGGGTGATTTGTTTGTAGTTAAACTCTCTACACGATAGATTCTTTGTAGCTGAACTCTCTACAAGGTGATTTCTTCTATAGCTGATCTTTCTACAGGGTGATTTGTTTGTACCTGAACTATCTACATGATGGTTTCTTTGTAGCTGAACTCTCTACAAGGTAACTTCTTCTAGCTGATCTCTCTACAGGACAATTTGTTTGTACCTGAACTCTCACATGATTGTTTCTTTGAAGCTGAACTCTCTACGAGGTGATTTCTTCTAGCTGATCTTTCTACAGGGTGATTTGTTTGTAGCAGAACTCTCTACAAGGAAACTTCTTCTAGCTGATCTCTCTACAGGGAGATTTGTTTGTAGCTGAACTCTCTATACATGATTTGTTTGCGGCTGAATTCTCTACATGATGGTTTCTTTGTAGCTGAACTCTCTACAAGGTAACTTCTTCTAGCTGATCTCTTTACAGGGTGAATTGTTTGTAGCAGAACGATCTACAAGGTAACTTTTTCTTACTTATCTCTCTACAGGGTGATTTGTTTGTAGCTGAACTTTTTACAAGGAAACCTCTTTTAACTGAGCTCTGTACAGGGTGAATTGTTTGTAGCTGAACTATCTACAAGGTAACTTCTTCTAGCTGATCTCTCTACAGGATGATTTGTTTGTAGCTGAACTATCTACAAGGTAACTTCTTCTAGCTGATCTCTCTACAGGGTGATTTGTTTGTAGCTGAATTCTGTATAGGTGATTTGTTTGCAGCTGAGCTCTTTACAGAATGGTTTCTTTGTAGCTGAACTCTCTACAAGGTAACTTCTTCTAGCTGATGTATCTACAGGGTCACTAGTTTGTAGCTGAATTCTCTACATGGTGGTTTCTTTGTAACTGAACTATCTACAAGGTGACATCTTCTAGCTGATCTTTCAACAGGGTGATTTGTTTGTATTTGAACTCTCTACAAGAAATCTTCTTCTAACTGATGTTTTAACAGGGTGAATTGTTTGTAGCTGAACTCTCTACAGGGTGATTTGTTTGTAGCTGATCTCTATACAGGTTACTTATTTCTAACTGATCTCTTTAATTCTGTTCAGGGTGACTGCTCTATTAGGATGACTGCTCTATTAGAGTATCTCGATCTCGCACTTGCTACACCAAGTTGGATTTCGTGTTATAACTCCGTGGATTTAAGTCTGATTCTTCTACACCATTGAAGAGCCTTTCTAAGATGATAACTCCATCTGTACAGCGATTTTGAAAGCATTACCCCAAGCGGTTTACCTGGTAAGCGTGGCAAGCATAATAATAATAATAATAATAAAATAAAAATATTAAAAATTAGCTAATCTCGATTGCGTAATTGTTACACACTGTTGATTTTTTCGCTGTATCTTCCTGGTTTTTAGCTCGATTTCTTTCAAACCACAAAAGGTTTGAGGTTCAATAGTTAACCTATTCACCCACCGATTTTCAGCTTCTTCCCATACGCGGTTTACCCTGTAGGCGTGACAACATATTGGTGTTATTTTTCGTGCATAATCGCTCATAACTCTTTGTCTGTTTATGGTATTCCAGCCAAAGTTGGTACCAAGATGCGCCTTTATACCCCCCTTCTGTGTGCCAAATTTCAAGGCAATCGGATAACGCGTTCGAGTTTTATAGCAGTTTTTGTAAGTGTGCGACAAGAAAAAGAAAAATAAGAAGAAGAAGAAGAAGAAGAAGAAGAAGAAAAAAAACGAAGAAACTCAGCCAATTTTTGAAGTCGCATATCTCGGGAACGCGCGAAGCGATTTCGCTCAAATTTGGAATGTAGAGTGCTGCAGTTGGGGGGCATGTCCACAGCAAAAATCGTCTTGTTTCATCAAGGAAGCACAGAGCTACGGAGGTGCGAAAATTGCGTTTTCTTTCTTCCTGTCAATATACTCACGGGTGTTACGCGCCGGCTTCTTGGGCCGCACGACACACTACCGTGTGTCTTGATATAAAATTGTGTCTTGAATGCTCTATTAGAGTATATCAATCTTTAACTAATCTTTTCTTCACAACGTAGCTGTAAATCTTATTTTTACTGAGTTTGCACACTATCCCATTCTGCATTATACAAAATAGTCAGAGGTTCAGCTTCTCAGATAACCAATACACAAAAATTGTACCTATTATGCTGGCATTATACTCAATGCATTTGGCTACCTACTGTACCTCAAATTATGCTGGCATAATCAGCGCAGGGATAATTGAGACAAGTTCTACTGTACTTACAGATTATCAAAATTTGAATTAAATATGGTCATTGGCTATGTCTGCACCTAATATCCTGGCATAATTTACAAAATAATAGGTCACCAATTTTGTGAGAATGGTTCCAGAATTATAGGATTGTTACAAGCATAATTGTGACCGGATTTGCGAAAAGGGGTCTTCCACACACATCCAATTTACCAACTTTGTCTATCCATAACTTCAGATTGGAAAAAAGATAATGGCTTTAACTTTGGTCAGCAGTGAGTACCAACATAGCTTAATGGATGGAGAAAAGTTCAGGCTTATATGTTACTTGAACACAAAGTTATGGTCTTCCAAGTTCATAGAATTGGATGTGTGTGGAAGACCCCTTTTCGCAAATCCGGTCACAATTTTAGAATTAACAGACTTTCATGGGAATAATTTGTGGAATTAAAGGGCGTGTCTCTCCTTGGATAGCTAGAAGGAAAAGTTAAGCTACTAAGAATGATATAGCTGACATTATTATAGGAGTGCTGCAGAGTGCTAGCTGAAAAGAGGCTGAAAAGCTTCTAAAAGAACAATAAACTCTAATAGAACGCTCAAATATTCTAATAGAGCAGTCAGATCATTTAAAGTTGAAATTTGCAGCCAGTATCAGGGATTTAACTGCATGATTATCTACAAGTCTGAAACTTGTACATTTTATACCAGTGTATCTTCTTCAAGCCTTTGAATATATTGAGATTGGTATCATTATCCACCTAACTTAGTATGTAGCTATAACTACAGCTTAAATACACTAGCAGCCTTAATACACTTATATTTGAAAGCACTTTATTTCTGCCAGTTGTATTATTATGAATAGTACTTTAAAAATTGTTAATTTAAATATGAAGTAGGGATCCAGTGCAATAAAAGTAGTGAAACAAGAGATGAATGGTGGTGTTACAGCATAGCTCAGTGGGAAATCCCTACTTTGGCATTGAACAAAATAGTAATAGCTAAAGTGCCAAAGTAGGGACTTTCCCACTGAGCTATGCTGTAACACCATCATTCATCTCTTGTTTCACTACTGTTTATTGCACTGGATCCCTACTTCATTTTTTAATTAACAATTTTTAAATACTAGTTTGTTTAGTTTTTTTTTGCTATGGCACAGCTAGCCACAGTGTAACTTGTATCAGTCCACTTGTACTCCACATCTGTAGGTATGGGAAAGGCAGAACTTATAAACAACTTGCCCATTTGCTCAATGAGAAGTGGAGTTCCTCATATTCTGTGGTTATGCTGTAGTTTGAGGTTCTCCTTGTTGCACTCTTCATGATCAATAATGAGTATCAGGAGATCGCCCATTCTAGATGCAAGCGTCCCTGTATGCCTCCAGCCGTCGACCTTGCTGTTGCTGAGGGGTAGCTACCTGTCTCATTTAGAATTATATTAAACTAATTTTATATTGTGCTTGCTTCTTTTTCTTATAAAAATAACTATGTCTTCCAGAACAATATAACTTGTAACTGTTCCATCATACATGACTGTGTGTATTAGAGTGACTGTTGTATTAGAGTATATCTGCAGTCAGCCAAAGGGTGTGCAGCTAGCTAGACCAATAAGGAGTGATTGTTTATAGTTAAGTAAACAGCTAGATTAAGAAGTCAGCTACTCTTTTGCTATTATCTTTATTTGAAGGCGTGGTCGCAAACCTATCGCAAACCGGGGATCCCAATCGTGAAGTTGCAGATGTCTAGCAAGTGTAACTCTTATAGTAGCACGGGGACTGAAGCGCTTCTGAAATCCAGCTCTAAAATAGTTCTGTAGCATCTAAATATGCTGCTAAAAGAAAGCATTAATGCAGAAAATCAATGTCTCGATATGGTTTCGTTGGATGAAGAAGAACACAAGCAGCCTGATTGAAGATGAAAGAAAAGACAAGGCGCAGAGGGCCTACATTTGTCGGAACCCCAAAAGGCACATCCCACTGGTGAGTTTGTTATTGTGGCATAGAATGGTGGCCGTGCACTGCTTCATTTGGCCTCTAACCTTGCGACTGTGGTCAGTGAGGCAGTCAGGCAGTCAGTGAGGTAAAATTCGAATTTTGGCGATTTTTTTAAATTTTATATCCGGCCATCTGTAAGTGTTTTGTTATAGTTAATGCTGTAGTATGTATTATATGGACTAGTACTATCCCGTAAAGGTGATTTTTGTCACATAACAGGTCTCTAGGGTGATTTTTGAAGGCAAAAGTTTCACCGAAAGTTTCACCGCAATCCCTACTTAAATGGTACGACCATACCGTTTGATATTAACTCTTGCTACTACACATAGCTATTCAAGTCTACTATAATTACTTATATGGTTACAAAAATCATGTGTAAGATGAAATGCTTCATAATATAATGGTTACTAATCAAAGCTGTTTATGAGCATCTTGAAACTAAGCAACCAGCCACAGAAACTGAAGGAGAATTATTATGGAATAATAGGCGAGATACAAGAATTAAAAAATAATAGGAGAATATTTTGAGAAATTCTGGAAAGAATAATAGGTAAAATTTTGAGCATATTAGGCTCAGACCTATCATTGGCAGAGGAAGTAGTTGGCATGAAGGGGGTGACCAGAATATAGAATCTAATCAAAAACAGCCAAACTGTAAAAAAGTGCAGCCTCCAAAAAAGCCAGAATGAAAAAAAGATGTGAATCAAAGGTGGTGGCCAAAAAATGGCTGTGATGGTAGGTTAATGACGAAAAATTTAATAACAACAATTCAGGTGAATTTGTGTTGCCTTCTCCAAGTTTCACTAGGATTCGGCACCAAATTCACCTGAATTGTCGTTATTAATTTTTTTGCCATTAACCTACCATCACAGCCATTTCTTGGCTGCCACCTTTGATTTCACATCTTTTTTCATCCTGGCTTTTTTGGAGGCCCCACTCTTTTTTTACAGTTTGGCTGTTTTTGAGTAGATATCAGTTCTTTTTGTAATTTAATATCTAAAGCTAGCCTATGGCCAACTTTAAGCATTCTTTTAACTTGTCTTTTTCTTTACCACAGATCTAGAAAGAAGGCTATTATGAAGAAGATTTTAATGATTTGTTTAGCTACATGTACATTTAGTCAATAATTTACAATTGTGTTGATAGATCATAAAAATAAGTCACACAGGTTTAATTGTTTGCAGCTGAATACTCTACAGGGAAATGTGTATGTAGTTCTACAGGGAGCCTTATAATGTAACTGTACTCTTTGACTACATGGTGAATGGTTTGTAGATGAACTCACCACATGGTGGCTTATTTCTAACTGAAGAACTCTACAAAATGTAGCTGAATTCTCTCCTGTTTCCAGCTGATCTCTCTACAGGGTGACTTGTCTCTGGCTGATCTCTCTACAGGGTGATATGTTTCTAGCCGATCTCTACAGGGTGAATTGTTTCTAGTTGAGCTTTATACAGGGTGACTTGTTTCCAGCTGAACTCTCTACTGGGTGACTTTTTCTAGCTGATCTCTCTACAGGGTGACTTGTTTCTAGCTACACTCTTTACAGGGTGACTTGAAATGTAGCTGAACACCCTACTGGGTGACTTAATCCAGCTGATTTCTCTACAGGATTATTTGTTTCTAGCTGATCTCTCTACAGAGCTGCTTGTTTCTACTGAGCTCTCTACAGAGTGACTTGAAAATTAGTTGAACTCTTTGCAGGTAACAGGCTAACTTGCCTAACTGATCTCTCTACTGAGGGATCTGTTTCTTCTAACTGAATACTGTGCAGGGTGACTTATTTCTAGCTGATCTTTATACTGAGAGATTTGTTCAAAGCTGGATTCTCCGTGGGGTGACTTGAAAAGTAGTTGGGTTCTTACAGGGTAACCTGATCACAATGATCTCTCTATAGGGTGCATTGTTTCTAGCTGATCTCTTTATAGAGTGAGTTTTTCTAGCTGATCTCTTTATAGAGTGAGTTTTTCTAGCTGATCTCTCTACAGCATGATTTGTTTCTAGCTGATCTGACTTATTTCTAGCTAAACTCCCAAAGAAAACCCTATGAAAATAATTATGATGATAAACCATGAAATTTCATGTAATTTTCAAGGACACTACCTAATAAAATTTATGGACACTGCCTATGCAAATTTGACAATTCATGGCCACTGCAACCATGAAATTTTCTTGTTCCATGAAATAATTTGTCAATGCTATAAAATTACTATGAAATCTCCACTTTTCATGAGTATTTCATGGCAAGGATATTACAATGAAATATCAATGAAATGACTTTCATGGCACTTTATGGGGATTATTTTACTGTTCATGGATAATCCATAGGTGTTTCATGGCACTGTTCTCTGGTAGTGCTGTACAGTGCAGACTTCATTCTATCTGATCTCTCTACAGGGTGACTTGTTTCTGACTAATCTTTCAACAGAGTGATTTATTTCAAGTTGATCTTTCTGCAGGGTGATTAGTTTCTAGCTGATCTCTCTATAGGGTGACTTGTTTCTAACTGATCCTTCTATAGGGTGATTTGTTCAAGCTGATTTCTCTAAAGGGTGACTTCTTACAGGCTAAACTCTCTACAGGGTGACTTGTTTCTACCAGATCATTCGACAGGGTGATTTGTTTCGAGCTGATCTCTCCTCTCTACAGGGTGATTTGAAACATAGCTCATCTTATACTTGTTTCCAGCTGTTCTATCTACAGGGTGATTTCAAATGTAATTGGATTATTTGCAGGATAACTTGCTTCTAGCTGATTTCTCTACTGAAAGAGTTTGTTTGTAACCGAACTCTCTACAGGCTTGCTTATTTCTAGCTGAATCACTCTACGAAATTTAGCTGAATTCTCTCTAACTGGTTTGTTTTTTAGTAAAAGAGTTCGTTTGTAGCTGAACTTTCTACAGGCTCTTATTTCTAGCTAAATCACCCTACAGAATGTAGCTGTATTCTCTCTAAGTGGTTTGTTTATAGCTGATCTCTATACAGGAGACTTGTTTCCAGTTGAACTGTCTACAGGGTAACTTATTACTAGCTGATCTCTCTACAGAATGATTTGTTTCTAGCTGATTTCTACAGGGTGAATTGTTTCTAGCTGATTTCTCTACGGGTGACTTGTTTCTACCAGATTTCTCTACAGGATGAATTGTGTTGAGCTGATCACCCTACAGGGTGAATTGTGTCTAGCTGATCTCTACAGGGTGAATTATTTCTAGTCGATTTCTCTACGGTTTCCAGCTGAACTCTCTACAGGGTGACTTGTTTCTAGTTAACCTCTACAGGGTGAATTGTTTCTAGCTGATCTCTACTGAGCTCTTTACAGGGTGACTTGAAACATAGCTGAACTCTCTAAAGAGTGATTTGTTTGCTGCTGAACTGTCTTCAGGGTGACTTGTTTGTATTTGAACACTCTACAGGGTGACTTGTTTGTAACTGAACTCTCTACAGGGTTATTTGTTTTTGATGCTAGTTGAAAGGTGTCTTGATTGTAGTTAAACTCCCTATTGGGAAACTTGTTGTTAGCTGAACTCTCTACGTGGTGACTTGATTGTAGCTGAACGTTCTAATAGAGTGACTTATTGTACAGCTGAATGTTCTATTAGGTTGATTGTACTATTACAGTATCTTGATCGTGCACTTATTACACATAGTTCACTTTCATAGTGTAGCTCAGTGGATTTTAAACTGATTCCTTGTAAACCACTGAAAGATTGCTCCAAAATGATTTATCTACCTTTCTATCTGATTTCGGCTGATTCCGTTAAATAATTTTTCTGGTAGGTGTGGCAAGTATTAGCAAAACTTGATTGTGTGCATTTTACATATGGTTAGCATTTTTGTTATAGTTCCATGACTGTTAGTGCGATTTCTTTCAAACTACAAAAGGTTTGCACTATGATGATTACTCCATGTACAGACCGATTTTCAAGTCATCCCTTCAAACGGTTTACTCTGTGGCCGTGACAAAAATTCGCTATCAAATTTTTCAAAAATCGCATATACTTACCTTATTCTTCATACAAAGTGTACAAATTTGGACTGTAAACATGCTACATTATGTTCTTACAGCCCTCCAACTTTGAAGAAATTTGACTAAAGCATGCACGAGTTATAGCAATTTTTCTAAGTGGTGTGAAAAGAAGAAGAAAAATACAAAGAAACTAAGATGAACTTTGAAGGCCCATATCTCAGTGATGGCCTGGCAGATTCAGCTCAAATTAAAATGGGAGGTGCCCCACCCCAAAGGAGTTTCTACAGCAAAAATGGTTAATTTCCATCCAGCCATTTTAAAGCTACTGATGGTGAAAATGGTGTTTTCTTGGTTCTTGTAAAATACACTTGTCTGTTGCATGCCTGCACTTGGCTGCACGACACACATCATGTGTCTTGATCTCTGGCAGGAGTTGCAGACTCCCAGAAGCTGCAGCCATTTTAGCATTCATATGTTCAAAGTTTAGCAAAATTAATTTCTAGGTAAAATTTTTAAAGCATTTCAACTAAAATAGCAACTATTTTAGTCAAAAGTATTTAAAACAGGTTATTTGCTGTCAACAATAATAATCTCTTTTGCAAAGTTTTAGCTGTTGACTACAAGATTAATAACGTATAGCATTTAATAGCTGTACAAAACAGCCTTACATTCTGGGAAACATTTGGTACAGTGGTAAAACACCAGCTCTCAAAGTAGAAGGTCAGTGGTTTGATTCCTGCTGTAGGAATATTGTTTTTGTTTTTACACCACTTTTAGGAACACATTGCTATGAAGCACTTTAACTGTTTTATTAGGGTATTTGAATGTTCTATTAGAGTATATCAATGGTTCTCACCCCCTCTCCAAAAAAGATAATGTAATTATTTTGACAAAATATCATTTAGTCCCTCAGCAGATCGAGTGAGTCCCACCCCCCTTTCTGCCACCTATGAACATGCTTGTTTTCATACAAAATGCAGCTGTGCAACATCACACTTTTATTTGTAAGCATTCCAAACTACAGATAATCAGCATTGAACACTACATGATGTAAAAGTAGTAATAACTGTAACATTAAAACATCATAACCAGTGACCATATACATGGAAAAACTGGTCTTAACGCCCATGACAACAGATTTGATTTTTCACCAAGAACACAAAGCTACATGAATAAACTATCAGTTTCACAATCAAAATCAGCTAGACTTTAGTGATTTGCTTTTGATGGCCTATTTTTTCCAAGCACAAAGGTGATTTATATGAGCAGTCTGCAGCCCTTATGGAGCCCTGGCCAGCTTGGGGAAGGCTATATGTGTACAACTCCGTGGTGCTGAATAAGGACATGTGATACACGTACAGGTAGCTTCAACCAGTAGAAAGCTACTACATGTTGAATACTTTAAACCAAATTTCTTGAAACTTTTTAATAGGCTATAAGACCAGTTTTCCCAGACTAGGTCACATACAAGGTTGATAATGAATAAAATTGAGTACTTTCAGTCATAGTTTATGTATTGTTGCTATTGTAGTAAGGTTTTGTTACAATACTGAATATGTGTATGAACTAACCTTACTTACAACCAACTACATAAAAATGATTTGTAATATATGGCTACTTGCCATTATTACCAATCAGTACTATTATGCACCATACCATTAGCAGCACTTACAAAGTTACACATTAACACTTATAACTCATGATCTACTATTGTTCCCAACATTAAACTCACAGTGGTGAATGAAGAGCATTATACTGGCATGTAAACAAAAAAAAACAAAAATAAAATGTGGAAACAGTGACATTTTTTTTGTTTGACTTTCTTTTGAGTAATTATATTATAGATCATCCAAAAGAGAATTTAATAAGAATTTCAAATATTCAAAATTTCACAAGAAAAGTTACACATATAAGTATTTCATTATAGAAGTATAAGCTAGTTGAAATTTTAAACAGAAAACTTTGGGTGGCCATAACTTAAAGGGAGAATGATGACAAAAGCCAAATTTGGTGTGAGAAGATTTCTTGATATATATATCTAATCAAAAACAGCTAAGCTGTACAAAAAGGTGAGGCCCCCAAAAAGGCCATGGTGAAAAAAGATGTGAAATCCAAGGTGGCGGCCAAGAAATGGCTGTGATGGTAGGTTAATGGTAAAAATTTTAATACCGACAATTCAGGTGAATTTTGTGCCGCTTGGTGTTGGCACCAAATTCACCTGAATTGTTGTTATTAAAATTTTTACCATTAACCTACCATCATAGCCATTTCTTGGCCGCCACCTTGGATTTCACATCTTTTTTCACCATGGCCTTTTTGGGGGCCGCATCTTCTTTTACAGCTTAGCTGTTTTTGATTAGATTTCACTTCTTTTTGTATTTGTATATCCCAAAGCCGGCCATAGGCCAGCTTTGGAAATTTTTTAACCTATCTTTTTTTCTTTACCACAGGAAGAAGAAAAGATGAAGCAGATGTTAAATACTTAAAATATTACTGATTTTATCAGTAAATGTACAAATTATATATATGTGACTGAATTTTGGAAAATCACCCTTATAGTTGCACCTGAAACAATTAGAATTTTTGAAAATAGCATGATGCTGTTAATAGCAGAAAAGACTTTTTAAATATTTCTAAAAAATTTCTTGTAATTCAAGGTATATATGGTTTATTCTACCCTTAAATGGGTAGGAATTTAACTTATAATGCTGTGTTTCAGAGCTAAATATTTAATGTGTCAAATGTGCCCATAAGGGTGATTTTTCAAAATTTGGTCACATATATAATACATATCAAGACACACGATAGTGTGCCGAGCGGACCAAGAAGCCGGCGCCACACCGTGAGTGTATTGACAGGAAGAAAGAAAACGTCATTTTCACACTTTTGTATCTCGGTGATAGCTTATCCGATTGAAACCAAATTTGCTACAGAGTTGCCTGCCCGCTAGGAGAGTCTACATTCCAAATTTGAAGGAAATAACTCAAGCCATTTCCGAGATATGAGCGGCCAAAGTTTCGTTTTTTTTCTTCTTCGTTTTTTTTTTTTCTTCTTCGTCTTTTCGCACACTTGCAAAAATTGCTATAAAACGCAAACACGTGCTCCAATCGCCTTGAAATTTGGCACACAGAAAGGGAGTCCAAAGGCGCATCCTAGCTTCAGATTTGGCGCAAATCCGATGAATGGTTCAGGAGTTATGACCGATTATTCGCGTAAAACAAGATCGATTTGTTGTCACGCCTACAGGGTAAACCGCTTCATGGAATGAGGTGAAAATTGCTATGTAGATGGAGCAGAGTTCAGCTATAAACAAGTCATGCACCCTGTAGAGAGTTCACCTACAATTAAATCACTCTCTAGAGAATTCAGCTACACACAAATCACTGTGCAGAGAGTTCAGCTACAAACAAATTATCCTGTAGAGAGATCAGCTACAAACAAAACACTTTGCAGAGAGTTCAGCTACAAAGAAATCAATTTTTAGAGTGATCAGCAACAAACAAATCAACTTGTAGAGAGATCAGCTAGAAACAAATCAACCTGCAGAGAGATCAGCTACAAACAAATCAGCTTGTAGAGAGATCAGTTACACACAAATCAACCTGTAGAGAGATAAGCTAGAAACAAATCACCCTGTAGAGAGTTCAGCTAAAACAAATCAACCTGCAGAGAGATCAGCTACAAACAAATCACCTTATAGACAGTTCAGCTACAAACAAATTACCCTGTAGAGAGATCGACTACAAACAAATCAACTTGCAGAGAGATCAGCTACACACAAATCAACTTGTAGAGAGATCAGCTAGAAACAAATCACCCTGTAGAGAGTTCAGCTACAAACAAATCAATGTGCAGAGAGATCAACTACAAACAAATCACCCTGTAGAGAGATCATCTAGGAACTAGACACAATGTAAGGAGTTCAGCTACAAGCAATACACCCTGTTGAGATTTCAGCTCCAAACAAATCAACCTGTAGAGCGATCAGCTAGAAACAAATCACCCTGAAGAGAGGTCAGCTACAAAAAATCACCCTGTAGAGAGATCAGCTAGAAACAAATCACCCTGTAGAGAGTTCAGCTAAAACAAATCAACTTGTAGAGAGATCAGCTACAAACAAATCACCTTATAGACAGTTCAGCTACAAACAGATTACCCTGTAGAGAGATCGACTACAAACAAATCAACTTGCAGAGAGATCAGCTACAAAAAATCATCCTGTAGAGAGATTAGCTAGAAACAAATCACCCTGTAGAGACTTCAGCTACAAATAAATCAACCTGCGGAGAGATCAGCTACAAACAAATCACCCTGTAGAGAGATCAGCTAGAGACTAGACACAATGTAAGGAGTTCAGCTACAAGCAAATCACCCTTTAGAGAGTTCAGCTACAAACAAATCAACCTGCAGAGAGATCAATCACCTTATAGAGAGTTCAGCTACAAACAAATTGCCTTGTAGAGAGATCAGTTACAAACAAATCAACCTGCAGAGAGATCAGCTACACACAAATCAACTTGTAGAGAGATCAGCTACAAACAAATCACACTGTGGAGATCAGCTAGAAACTAGACACAATGTAAGGAGTTCAGCTACAAGCAAATCACCCTGTAGAGATTTCAGCTGCAAACAAATCACCCTGTAGAGAGATCAGGTAGAAACTAGACACCATGTAAAGAGTTCAGCTATAGAAGAGGTCACCTTATAGAGAGTTCAGCTACAAAGAAACCATCATGTAGAATGTAGAGAGTTCAGCTGCAAACAAATTACTCTGTATAGAGTTCAGCTAGAAAAAGTCACCTTGTAGAGAGTTCAGCTACAAAGAAACTGCCATGTAGAGAGTTCAGCCTCAAACAAATTACTGTGTAGAGAATTCAACAACAAACAAAGCGCCCTGTAGAGGGATCAGCTAGAAGAAGTTACCTTGTAGAGAGTTCAGCTACAAAGAAACCATCATGTAGAGAGTTCAGCTGCAAACAAATCACTCTGTATAGAGTTCAGCCAGAAAAAGTCACCTTGTAGAGAGTTCAGCTACAAAGAAACCGCCATGTAAAGAGTTCAGCCTCAAACAAATTACCGTGTAGAGAATTGGACAACAAACAAATCGCCCTGTAGAGGGATCAGCTAGAAGAAGTTACCTTGTAGAGAGTTCAGCTACAAAGAAACCACCATGTAGAGAGTTTAGCTGCAAAAAAATCACCTGTAGAGAGTTCGGCTAGAAACAAATCACCTTGTAGAGAGATCAGTTAGAAGAGGTCACCTTGTAGAGAGTTTAGCTACAAAGAAATCACCACCTAAAGAGTTCAGCTGCAAACAAATCACCCTGTAGAGGGATCAGCTAAAAGAAGTCACCTTGTAGAGAGTTCAGCTACAAAGAAACCATCATGTGGAGAGTTCAGCTACAAAGAAATCACCTTGTAGAGAGTTCAGCTAGAAGAAGTCACCTTGTAGAGAGTTCAGCTACAAAGAAACCATCATGTAGAGAGTTCAGTTACAAAGAAACCACCATGGATGTAGAGAGTTTAGCTGCAAACAAATAACCTGTAGAGAGTTCAGCTAGAAACACATCACCCTGTAGAGAAATCAGCTAGAAGAGGTCACCTTGTAGAGAGTTCAGCTACAAAGAAACCGTTATGTAGAGAGTTCAGCTACAAAGAAAGCACCATGTAGAGAGTTTAGCTACAAACTAATCACCTGTAGAGAGTTCAGCTAGAAGAAGTCACCTTGTAGAGAGTTCAGCCACAAAGAAACCGTCATGTAGAGAGTTCAGCTACAAAGAAAGCACCATGTAGAGATTTTAGCTGCAAACAAATCACCTGTAGAGAGTTCAGCTAAAAGAAGTCACTTTGTAGAGAGTTCAGCTACAAAGAAACCATCGTGTAGAGAGTTCAGCTACAAAGAAAACACCATGTAGAGAGTTTAGCTGCAAACAAATCACCTGTAGAGAGTTCAGCTAGAAACAAATCACCCTGTAGAGAGATCAGCTAGAAGAGGTCACCTTGAAGAGAGTTCAGCTACAAAGAAACCATCATGTGGAGAGTTCAGCTACAAACAAATCACCCTGTAGAGAGTTCAGCTAGAAGAAGTCACCTTGTAGAGAGTTCAGCTACAAAGAAATCATCATGTAGAGAGTTCAGCTACAAAGAAACCACCATGGATGTAGAAAGTTTAGCTGCAAACAAATTACCTGTAGAGAGTTCAGCTAGAAACAAATCACCCTGTAGAGAAATCAGCTAGAAGAATTTATCTTGTAGAGAGTTCAGCTACAAAGAAACCATCCTGTATATAGTTCAGCTATATTTTAAGTCACCCAGTAGAGAGATCAGCTGCTAAAAAATATACTGTGGGGAATAATGGGCATGTAATAAATATATGTATATAATTTGTATAATTACTAATAAAATCAAAAATAATTGAAGTATTAAAAATCTTCTATAAGTTCTTTTCTTCTTCCTGTGGTAAATAAAAAAAAACACATGGGTTAAAAAAGCCCCAAAGCCAGCCATAGGCTGGCTTTGCAGTATACAAATACAAAAAGAAGTGATATCTAATCAAAAACAGCCAAGCTGTAAAAAAAGGTGCGGCCCCCAAAAAGGCCATGGTGAAAAAAGATGTGAAATCCAAGGTGGCGGCCAAGAAATGGCTGTGATGGTAGGTTAATGGTAAAAATTTTAATAACGACAATTCAGGTGAATTTTGCGCCACTTGGTCTTGGCATCAAATTCACCTGAATTGTCGTTATTAAAATTTTTACCATTAACCTACCATCACAGCCATTTCTTGGCTGCCACCTTGGATTTCACATCTTTTTTCACCATGGCCTTTTTGGGAGCCGCACCTTTTTTTACAGCCTGGCTGTTTTTGATTAGATATTTATTACAGAACACTCTACACGGTGGTTTCTTTATAACTGAACACTCTACAAGGTGACTTCTTCTAGCTGATCTCTCTACAGGGTGAATTGTTTGTAGCTCAACTATCTACAAGGTAATTTCTTCTAGCTGATCTAACTGCAGGGTGATTTGTTTGTAGCTGAACTATCTACAAGGTAACTTCTTTCAGCTGATCTTTCTACAGGGCAATTTATTTGTAGCTGAATTTTCTACAGGGTGATTTGTTTGCAGCTGAACTCTCTACATGGTAGTGTCTTTGTAACTTAACTCTCTACAGTGTAACTTCTTCTAGCTGAACTCTCTACAGGATGACTTGTTTTTAGCTGATCTCTGTACAGGGTGGCTTGTTCCTAGCTGAACTCTCTACAGGTGATCTGCTTGCAGCTGAACTCTCTTACATGGTGGTTTCTTTGTAGCTGAACTCACTACAAGGTTACTTCTTCTAGCTGATCTCTCTACAGGATGACTTGTTTCTAACTGAACTCTCTACAGTGTGATCTGTTCATAGCGGAACTTTCTACTGGGTGATTTGTTTGCAGCTAAACTCTTTGCATGATTGTTTCTTTGTAACAGAACTCTCTACAAGGTAACTTCTTCTAGCTGATCTTTCTACAGGATGACTTTTTTCTAACTGAACACTCTACAGTGTGATCTGTTCATAGTGGAACTTTCTACTGGGTGATTTGTTTGCAACTAAACTCTTTGCATGATTGTTTCTTTGTAACTGAACTCCCTACAAGGTAACTTCTTCTAGCTGATCTCTCTACAGGGCAATTTGTTTGTAGCTGAATTCTCTACAGGTGATTTATTTGAGCTGAACTCTCTACATGATGGCTTCTTTGTAGCTGAACTCTCTATTAGGTACCTTCTTCTAGCTGATCTGACTACAGGGTGACTTGTTTGTAGCTGAATTCCCTACAGAATAACTTGCAATGTAATATAACTGAGTAAATTATAAATGCAGCTGAATGCTTTATTAGGGTGACTGTTCTATTAGAGTATCACGATCTCGCATTTGCTGCACGTAGTTGCCTTTCGAATCATAACTCAATGGTTTGTAATCCGATTCTTCTGTACTACTGCAAGGACTTTCTATGATGATTATTCCAGCTACATACTGAATTTCAGCTCGTTGCTCTAAGCGGTTTGCCTGGTAGACACGAAAACTAATAGTTTGTTTATTTATAAAAATCGATCGCGTAATTTTGACACAGGTTGGGTTTTGTGTCATATCTCCATGCATAGGCGGCGGAAAGGGGGGAAGCTAGGGGGCTGAAGCCCCCCTCAGAATGATATCACACCGAAATTATCTTTCTTGGAGTGGGGCTGAAAACCGTGATAAAGATCGAGATACTCTAATAGAGCAGTCACTCTAATAAAGTAGTCAGTGTGTAGCAAGCTATGTAAGGATTTTTATGTAGTTTATCAGCTAAAAATGGTAGCTGGTGAGGTGGAAAGCTCTTGTCAGTTGGTTGTGACCTTTTTTTTATTTTTTATTTTTTATTTTTGGTCTCACCTTACCAAACTATAGAAATAAGTCTGGGTCAGCCCAGCCCCCCTCATATCAACTACTTGCTCCGCTGCTGTCTCCATGGTCTTTATCCCGATTCCTTCCAAACTACAAAAAGGCACTCCTACGATGGTTGCTCCATCTACATATCAATTTTCAACTGATTCCTTCAAGGGGTTTACCCCGTAGGCGTGACAGACCTTCGACCTTATTTTACGCAAATAATCGGTAATAACTCCGTGAATGTTCATCGGATGCCTACCAAAGTTGGTACGGGAATCCGCCTTAACGAGCCCTTTAAGTGTGCCAAATTTCAGCCCAATCCGAGCACGCATTCGTGTTTTATGGTGAATTTTGCGAAGTGTGCGAAATGAAGAAGAAAAAAACGAAGAAATTAAAACGAAATTTTGTTCGCTCGTATCTCGGAAATGGCAGGAGCGATTTTCTTCAAATTTGGTATGTAGACTCCCCTAACTGGGCGGCACGTCTCTAGCAAATTTGGTTCCAATCGGATAAGGGATCACAGAGCTACATAGGTGTGAAAATTGCGTTTTCTTTCTTCCTGCTAATATACTCACGGTGTGGCGCGCCGACTTCTTGGGCCGCACGACATACTACCGTGTGTCTTGATATGGTCCATGTTTGTGCCAAATTTCATTGGAACAACGCCAATAAATGTGATCTTGCCTTGCACACACACTTACAAATATACTCTCTATATTGTGCAACATACGATAAGTAATCTGGCTAACTGCTACATAGCATAGGGTTCAGAGGGTAACCAGAATCATTAAGACTGGGTTTGAGAAAATAGGGTATGTGAGCACATAAAATTTCCCTGCTTTTTCAAACTTTCACCACCCATAACATTTATGTTGTTGTGATCATTGTAATGCAATCTCAGCATTTATCAAACATTTAATTGCCTGTATATACTAAATTAATAATATTCTATTCCAGTATTAAGATATTTGACATGTGCCCACATGCCCCGTTTTCACAGTCCCAGTCAAATATTCCCTATAAAAAAGTACACAGAAAAATTTGGAATTTTCAACTAGAGTAGGGACCATAGCACATTAGTGAAAAGTATCGAAACAAGCTGGAGACTGGAGTAGTGCACGATATTGAATCACAGTAAAACAATAAGAAGTGTTATATCCCTACTGTGCATTTCCATTATGGTATCTTGAGCACAGTTCAATACTTTTCACTAATGTGCTATGGTCCCTACCAAGGGTGGATTTAGGGGGGTGCTTGGGACGCTGAAGCACCCCCCTCAGGGGCGGATCTAGGATTTATAAGGGGGGGGGGGGGGGGGCTAACTCAAGGTACTAATCTCTTGGGTAGAGGTGTGCAAAGCATACTTCCCAGCATGCAAAGCATGCTGGAACTAGGGGGGTCTGGGGGCATGTCCCCCAGGAAATTTTTGAAAAACAGATGCTAAAATACTGCAATTTGGAGACATTTCCACATAAAATTCATAATATTTTCTGCCTGTAGATATTGTATATACTGCCTTTAGATTATAGGTATGGCTCTCTGAAGCATTTTGTTAATGGAAATGTTTGGGTAGGTACAGACAACCAAGTACATGATGCACCCTCTCACAATTGCACAACACTGAATATGCATGTGCAAGTTAGAATTGTAATGCTGAAAGTGAAAAAATTTGAAATTTGAACAATACAAGATTGAATCTGAGAGCCTTTTCAATGGAAATTGTGTACCTGAATTAAGTATTGACATACATATTAACTACACAAGTAGATGAATGAAGCCCTTTAAACAGACCAATGTATACCTCAGTGTATGTATAGGTGCAGGCAGATTTGGAAAAATTCCATAACAGAACTAACTATATGCTTCCAGTGAATGTTCTATTAGAGTAGTTAGCTGACTGCTCTATTAGAGTATCCCGATCTTGTACACCTCCAATGCTGATCCGGGTCCTTGTTGCATACACTTTAGCATAAATCCACTGATAATACCTTGGAAAGATGTTTATAAGGTAGTTTTATGAGTATTTGTATTATTAGTGATCATATAATTATGCTAAGACAAAATTTTATTATAATACTCAGTATATTGATCAAGTAAAGTCTAAAAGTGAAGGGGGGGGGCCTTCAGCCCCCAAAGCCCCCCCCCCCCCCCCCCCCCTGGATCCGTCCCTGCCCCTCCAAAATTTTACAATGAGCAAGCTAGGAAGCTTCTAGAAACTGTAGTACAGATGCAGTTGCATTTTATACACATGTATGGGCAATGAAAGAATTGAAAGAGCAAGGGGAATAGCTAATTTTATCCAAGAATTACTATGAGGGGTTCAAAATTATACTTTTGGTGTAAGTCTTACCTTAGAAGTTGCTAAATCCAAAATACTCTAATAGAACAGTCAACTACTCTAATAGAACACCCAACATTAAAACTATAATTTTCAAGAAGTTACCAGAGTGTAAGCTGAAATTAAACCTATTCTTCTAGACCTGTGCACTGCTACCCTCACCATTGTACCAAACATCCTGCCATATACCAATCACTTCAGGTAAAAGATTTATACCTTTAATGTACTATAAATTGTATAAAACATCATTAATTGAAAATCTATTCTGAAAATAACCTTTTCTGTCAAATAGTTTAAGTTATTTAGTCTCCTCTACAAACTTGATTCTTGGGTTGAAATGCTTCTCTTGCAAGTAAAACAATAGTATTATAATAATAGTTAATTTCTTAGCTTTTAGAAAGTTCACAAGGCTGCAACATCTGAGAACTGTTCATTTTTGTTTCCCTTGCTTGATCAAATCCCATGCTACATTTATATAAATCTAGCAGCTTTGGAGTTTGCACTATCAAATCCCTTGAAGCTCAACTTTAAGCTTAAATGATACTGCAGCATTTATGTTGTCATGATCATTGTGTGTTAAAAGAGAGTTAGTTGTGGCCAAAAACTAGTTGTATTTGTAGACTAGTTGTAAAACAATTATAATGATGGATGGATCCATCATTTTAAAAGTTAGATTGAAATAGCAACCTACACTACAGAACAGTGCATGGCTACATATGAAGTAGATCCAATCCTGTGTTTTAAATATTCTCCTTGACCTTACATTCAATTAACTTTACACTCTTTATTCTCGTTGACAATCCACTTTTATACATTTTCTTAAAATCCAATAACAAGAAATAGTGTTTTTTAATTAAAATTACTTCCACCTGAACTCATTTATCTTGTACCCAGATTTGGTTAAAAATAGTTTCTAGATTCAATCTTGTGATAGCCATTTTCCAAAAATTTACAGGGGGTCTGGGAGTATATATGCCACCAGATCTAGAGCCCCCCCTAGCTGGAGAATTATATATAGCTGAGTGCACATACACTCCATACACTGGTGAGTCAGTCTACTTGCCCTCTCCACTCCCACTTATCCTCTTTACTGTTTGGACAGCTATGTGTAGTTTGAGCCATGAGACTGTAAATTACACTATACTTCAAAACACTAAATTTGATCATGTGTAGCTGCTGATACCCATATGTTTCCACTACTAGTTCTTTAAGATGTTAGTCTAAGATTGAATTTTAGCTACATGGCTGCACCCTTTAGTTATATTGACAAGCTGTAGGGGAATAATAGTATCTCATAAACAAAGTGACATCATTTTTCACTCAAAATTACTACCAAATTCAATCTCAATAGGCAAAATTTGCAAAATTTTCTGTGGGGCATGCCCCCAGACCCCCCTAGATAGAGTACGCTCCGCATGCTGAGTGTGCTTCTCACACTAGTTGTATCGACTATCTTGCTACCTATATAAATGTCCATGTTAGCACCCCCCCTTCTGAAATCCTAGATCCGCCCCTGCCTACTCTAGTTGAAAATTCCTAATATTTCTGTGTACTTGTTTGTTAACTTTTTTAAACCAGGCACATGCCCACAACTGGCCAAAGGCCAGCTGTGGGCGTGCACAACCAGGCGCATGCCCACAACTGGCCAAAGGCCAGCTGTGGGCGTGCACCTGATTTACTGAAATTGTTTTTGTAAAAGTGTGAGTGTACATGTGTACCTACCTATCTACCTATGTTTGTCTGTATGTAGCCACATGAGCAAAATCATTAAATGGTAAAAGCAACTTGCACGTAAGAAGTAAAAGTGAAATGAAGTCTGTATTACACTTCCACACATGTAAACTTTGCTCTGAGGTGGTTTCTTCTCAGTGGTCTGAAAAACAGGTATGGTCGCCCTTCATATACTTCGTAAACGGTCTCCTTTTTGGTTTTGTAGACATTTCACACCTTTAAAACAACATTAAAAGTCTCTTAGGCTACCAGAGATAATGTATCTTAGAGTTGACAGGGTGGCATTACCCGTACTTACGCGAATGAAAATGAAGGGCAGCCTCGAGGATTTATCTATACAATTTACATGAGAAAACATGAAGGGCAGCCTCGAGGATTTATCTATACAATTTACATGAGAAAACATGATAGACACACTATAAAAATAGTTGAGAAGATACTTCTGTGTGTAATTTGCTGTTTAAAGTAGTTTGTTATAGTTACACTTCCTTAGCAGTGCATAGCAATGTAATTACTGAATTACAAAATGATTCATGAATCATGAAATACGCTAAATTACAGTATTTATAAGTCTAATTGTCTAGTTGAATTAATAATAACAATAGCATGATTATAAACTATAATTATATACATGGTTGATTAATTGCCCATTTGGCTAGAAAGGGATAGTATTAACTGATGGGTGCCTGGTTTTTAGAAGTAGCATTACATCAACTTGTTGTAAATAATTATTATGGCTGGTGAACCCACGTATACCGCATCTGAAATAGCAATCCAAACCCCAATTATTGTCTGAAAAGTGAAGTACCCATTATGTTTTGTTGTCAGTTATGTTCAACCTGTTACGTACACAGCATTTTGAATCAAGAACTGTTTGAAAAGCACCTCTGCAATCCACGCATACTGAAAGAAAGAAAGAAATAGTGCCGCGTACCCCAGTTATATCAATTATTGTCTGAAAAGTGAGGTATCTATTACACTTCGTTGTCAGCTATGTTCAACCCATTATGCAGCATTTTGAATCAACAATTGTTCGAAAAGCACCTCTTCAATCCACGCATACTGAAAGAAAGAAAGAAATAGTGCCGCGTACCCCAGTTATATCAATTATCATCTGAAAAGTGAAGTATCCATTGTGCTTCATTGTTGGCTATGTTCAACCCGTTACACAGCAGTACAAATCAAGAACTGTTTGAACAAAACCTCTGCTATCAAAATAGCAACTATGACAAATAAAGACAGTTTCTGTTATGAAGGGAAGCCATCACATGCTATTGTCAAATCAACATTTTTCGCGTCAGCAAAGATGAATGGGACACAAAGGAGGACACTGGTAATTAAGTCCATGAAGAATGCATTGTACATACTGCGGTATGCCAAAAGGCACCTATCAGGCCGAAGCAATTTCAAACAGTGAAAAAATCAAGCCCGTAGCCTTAGCCGTTATTGAGTTACATTTGTCTGAAGACATCAGTCAGTCAATCACTAGAAAATTCCAATAAATAATTTTTTTAAAACCCATAGAACTTGTCAAAAGCGTATTGGGTTGATCTAAAAGTTTGTTTGGGCTTAGTTTTATCTAACCAGTACTGCGTCATCGTTGTCAGGAGAAATTGAGGCTGTTTTTTTGGGTGACATTATTTCGTGGGCCACACCTAATCCTTTGTGGTCCCCTACTATACAGTACTAACATACTGTATGATTATACAGTATAAGCATTGGGTGTCCATTTTAGATACATTTAATTTACATCTAGTAGTACCATTACCTACTGTACCTATGGATACAAGCCACACTCTTGGGTCAAACACCAGGTACCAGAAAGAATGTACCAAATATGTATCAGATTTGCTAGGCTGAGGCAAGCAGTGGCATTGCTAGAACACATGACAACTCAGCAAATCTGTTATGCAAATTGCTCACCAAGAGGACAATAGTGCACCTCTGCATTTATCAGTTATGGAAAACCTGGTACGAAGAAGCATTTTATCACTTCATCATAATGGATGGTTACAATAGGGGGATTAAACATACTGTACACTAGTACATCACTGCAAGTGTAAGCACTGCTAGTGTAAGCAACCTCCCAGGTTGTTATTTCTTTTCAACTCCATAAGCCTACTCAAATTAAAAATGTCTCAGTTTGCTTGTACTTGTACTTATGAAGGAATCATACAGTGCATGCATCACTACTAAATACAAACAAAGTACATTAGATTTGGATCTAGTATTAGGGCTGAGAGATATTATCGTTTTAACAATAGATCGTGATATTTGAGAGAATCATTATCGCGATTTTTTGTTGATGACTATCGTGATACCATTTATGTACATTGCTGTCATTACAAATCCATTTGTTATGAAATACTTGGCTAAGAATCCTTGTAAGTGATAAAACCCACCCACCTGGTTACCCTTGCAGAAAGGTGTGAACACCATAACATAACCTCAAAGCATGTGTTACAATAACTGTTGCTGTAAACATGGATGATAGTGACTAGTTTGGTATTATATTTAAAGACTTCCTGCATGAATGCTGAGCAATAGCACCAGGTATGATAGACTTATTTGTAAGTATCGTGAACTATTCAGTATCATGAATAGTGGCTTTAGTATCAATTGTGATACTAAAATGGCAGTATCTCTATCTGGTATACTCATCTACAGTAGTTGCACATACATGCTAAATTTGTACACAATTTACCTTCATCAACTCGAAACATCCAAACTCCTCGATCACCTACATTACTTGTTACAGCAACATTAATGATATCTGGGGTTCGTGATCCAGGAACAATTATAAAGTTACGACCATCACCAGCATTAATTCCTGCTAGAGCATTAGATCTATAATAGTAGTAACTAGTAGTAGTCCATTGTATTCCACCATCAGGATAAATGAACATTACAAATGACTCAACTCCACTAGTGGCTAGTATACACTGGAATGTGTTGGTCTAGCAATATAATTAAAAAGTCATACAGCAGCAGCAACAGTATAATATCCATAAAGTGGTGGTTGGGTAATTAATAACACTCAGGCATGGAAGTAATTATTGGAAGGGAGATAAAAAACTGGCCTCATTGGAGACAATGATAGTTTAAAATATTTCATGCACATTTCTATTCCAGGGTTCTGTGAGTATGGAAATGGCTTCTGCATTAGTGTGATAGTTTTATTAAAGTTTTTGCATTGAGCATTTTTATAAAGTATGTGATACATTCCAATGAGTGTGGTTACTATGCACTTAAGTGACAGTATTCATTAAAGGTAGCTACAGAAGATCAATAAGGGAGTAAAGTGGCTGTGCTTAATAACCTAAGTGTAGCTAGACAGCATGTGTACCACTCCTCAAATATATGCATTTATTAAGGGATATGGTCAATGTGTTCAATCACCGTAAGGCATGTCAACATGTTTGATTATTAAATACAAATGTGACCAGATTTTACAGAACCGAACCAAATCGCACATCAGGCAAAATCAAACTAACACCACCAGTGGATAGCTACACTATCGTACTATAAGTTTTGACCCTCAGCACTACTCAAACTACACGAGGCTGGTTTTAATAGACGTCTTTTCTGGGTGGTGTGGAGTGCCCAAATGGCGGTTTCAGGCCTTGTGAAGGACCTGGCTTGGCAAGAATCAGTGGTTTACTGGTGGACAGCCTTATAATGTTGGCCAGACGTGTTCTCTGTAGATTTTGCTACGTATCAGCCACTAAGGAGCCAGCACAGCCCTGTAATCTCGTGTCTGGACTCCAATCGCGGTCTGCCTCCATTTTGAGGCCTATCTTTTGCCCTCCCCGCCACCCCCCAGCCTCCACCCCCCAGCCTCCACCCCCCAGCCTCCACCCCCCAGCCTCCACCCCTTTGTGAGCACTCGTGATACTACTTCGCTCGTCCAACTGCTCAGATTTTCTATCTTATTTGGCGGGAAACTGTACAAGCAGCTACAAGTACTGGAAGTGGCTTGAAAGGTAACAGATTGATGCATCTTTTGTGTAAATTTCATACGCGTGCTTGTTATCCTTGGAGAGTTATGCTGGCTTCAATTCTTTAAAACCGTTTATCTCGAAACTTCTAATGTGCGATTTGGATCGTTTTTCCAAAATCCAGTCACAAATGTGGTTAGATCAATAAGTTGTTAAGTTCAATCATTATTGGTTTTGCATGTAATATAATTATTCCTAAGTGTGTTGATTAATTATGTCCAGTGATTTCCTTTCTGTAGCTTGTAGTTGAGGTGTGCAGTTATCATACTTGGGTTTTCAGTGATGAACTTATTGTGCAGCTACAGGTACTACTAGTTGTTTAATACTTCTTATAGTAATGTAAGCACATTTTGTGGCATCTACTCCTCAAGGAGAGCTAAAGGAAAAAGCAAGGTACAAAGGGTTGTGTTGTAAATGTAAGCTATGTGATATGTCAACTTAGTCTCTATCCTTGTAACTGTAGTCAAGCTGGCAAACCAAATTTTGGAATTTGAAGACTTATAAAAATTACTATTTTAAAAAAAGTTTCCTTGTTTGCCATATTTGACACTACACTAATACTCTTCTCTAAAGGTACTTTGTGTCATGGAGAATGTTTTTTTTAATGGTGGGCACCTGAGATTTTTATTACACAATGATAAAATATTATGATGAAGGTTAAATGAAGTACATAACAATTACATGCTGCTTACTTTATCAGTGTTCCTATAGTAGTAGCCAACACTATCCCATGTTGCAATAAATAAATCGACAATAGTCACATTTTTAGACATAGGAAAAGCTGCTCTTATTTCACTGGTTGCTCTGGCAAGGAGGTTAGGATCAGTGGTCTGGCGATAGAACACTTGTCCAGTTCCTCTGGTATCAACTTCAGACCAGTATGGTGCAATGATCTTTTGATTATCTGAGAGTGGTAGTCTGGGAGTACTATAAAAATTTGAGAGTCTGCTTGAAAGGCTAACAACTCCATTGCTGTTCACCTATATAATTACAATAACAATATTTGTACAAAATTTGTCAATGTTAATTATCTTTGGGGAAAGCTTATTGTTGCAGGGGTAGTTGGAAAAGGCGGATACGGTTGGGCATGGATGAAGACACGTACACGGATATTTTTAAAATACACTTATACATTTACAAAAAAACAATTATTTTTCACTTGTTTTTACAGCAGCATTCTCTTCCAGACCCAGGCGGCAATCTTGTAAATAGTGCTTATCCATTTATAAGTACATGTGTGAAGGATAGACTAGCACTCTAAAGACCATACAGTGTTGTACACATGCTCTAAAAATCTAATTCAGCATCATAGAGATTAAACTGGCATGTCCCAACCTAATCTTGTAGGCTAGATCCTTGTAACCCTTAACTCTTGGTATAAGCACCTGTGCCTTATACTAAAAGGCGTAAGATTGTGGATTTAGCCAGCTAACCTAAGTTGCATGAGGCATACAAGCAATTATATAACTCTGTATTAGACTTTAGAGCATGTGTACAACACTATAATTATGGTCCTTGGCATTCTGTGGAGTGCTGGTCCAGTCCTTTGCATGTGCACTTATAAATGGATAAGCGCTATGACAAGATCGATGCCCGTCTCTGGAAGCGAAGACTGCTGTAAAAACAACGTTAGGTATGAAAAATAACTGTTATATAAATGTAAAAGTGCTTTTTGAAAATGTCCGCATCTGTGTCTACGTCAGATTGTATCCCCCCCTTTCCAACTACCCTTGTAGTAGTTATCTGTTATGCTTAAAGGTACAGTAGGGCAATTAATCAATTAATCTGGATATTTGTCACTATTTGATTAAAGATCTTGTCATGTAGTCAACATTGATGTTTTAATGTCCAGATGGGACACCAACAACATAATATTATTTGGTTTTCACATTGTGCTTCAATTAAAGCACTGTTGTGTTGTGCACATGTGGCAGGTGTAATGGCTGGTAGTAAGCATGTGGCAGGTGTAAAAGCCAGGAGTGAGTGTGAGCATGGCAGGTGTAATGGACAGTAGTAAGTGTGTGGCAGGTGATATGGCCAGTAGCAAAAGCAAGCGTGATGGAGACAGTGCTACCACATTCCTGTTAATTTAATCTAATTAAAAACAGCCAAGCTGTAAAAAAAGTAGTGCGGCCCTGAGAAAGGCTATGGTGAAAAAAGATGTGAAATCCAAGGTGGCGGCCAAGAAATGGCTGTGATGGTAGGTTAATGGTAAAAATTTTAATAACAACAATTCAGGTGAATTTGGTGCCGCTTGGTCAATTGGCACAAAATTCACCTGAATTGTCGTTATTAAAATTTTTACCATTAACCTACCGTCACAGCCATTTCTTGGCCGCCACCTTGGATTTCACATCTTTTTTCACCATAGCCTTTTCAAGGGCCGCACTCCTTTTTTTTACAGCTTGGCTGTTTTTGATTAGATTTCACTTCTTTTTGTATTTGTATACCCAAAGCCGGCCTATGGCCAGCTTTGGGGCTTTTTAACCTATATATTTTTCTTTACCACAGGAAAAAGAAAAAGATGAAGCAGATTTTATAAATACTTTAACTCATTCTGATTTTATCAGTAAATCTACAAATTATATATATATAATGCAAGAGTTCATAATATAAAAAGAGAGCATATATTTATTACATGTCAATTAATCCCTACACGATAATTTGCAGCTGATCTCTCTACTGGGTGACTTGAAATGTAGCTGAACTTTCTACAGGGTGATCTGCTTGTACGTAGATGAACTCTTTACAGGATTCTCTCTACAGGGTGACTTGACTCTAGCTGAACTCTCTGCAGGGTTATCTGTTTGTAGTTGAATTCTCTACAGGGTGATTTGCTTGCAGCTGAACTCTCTACAAGGTAACTTCTTCTAGCTGATCTGTCTACAGGGTGACTTGTTTCTAGCTGGTCTCTCTACAGGACGATTTGTTTGTAGCTGAATTCTCTACAGGGTGATGTGTTTGCAGCTGAACTCTCTACATGGTGGTTGCTTCGTAGCTGAACTCTCTAAAAGGTGACTTCTTCTAGCTGAACTCTCTACAGCGTGATCTTTTCATAGCTGAACTCTCTACAGGATGATTTGTTTGCAGCTGAACTCTCTACATGATGATTTCTTTGTAGCTGAACTCTCTACAGGGTGATTTGTTTGTAGCTGAAATCCCTACAAGGTAACTTCTTCTAGCTGATCTTTCTACAGGGTGATTTGTTTGTAGCTGACTTCTTTACAGGGTGTTTGTTTGCAGCTGAATTCTCTACATGGTGGTTTCTTTATAGCTGAACTCTCCACAGCGTGACCTGTTTGTAGTTGACCTTTCTACAGGGTGAGTTGTTTCTAGCTGGTATCACTAGGGTCATTTGTTTGTAGCTGAACTTCCTACAGGATGAGTTTTTTCTAGCTGAACTCTCTACATGGTGATTTATTTTTACCGTAGCTGAGCTCTCTACGGGTGACTTGCTTGTAGCTGAACTCTGTACGAGGTGATTTGTTTGTGGCTGAACTCTCTATAGGGTGTTTGGTTCCAAGCTTATCTCCCTACGAGGTGACTTGTAATGGTCTGAATCGCTAGAGCAAATTATTTATAGCGTACTCTCTATAGGGTGGCTGTTCTATTAGACTGTCTCGGCAGCCGAATGCTCTATTAGGGTGACTATTCTATTAGAGTATCTTGATCTCACTTTTGCTACACATAGTTGGCTTTCGGATCATAACTAAGTGTTTTGTAATTCGATTCATCTGTACTACTGCAAGACTTTCTATGAGAATTATTCCAGCTACATACTGATTTTCAGCTCATTGCTCAATGCAGGTTTCCTGGTAGGCGTGAAAACTAATAATTTTCTTTTTATTCATAAAATTCTATCGCATAATTGTGACTTAGGATGGATTTCATGTCATATCTTGATAGCCTTTATCTGGATTCCTTTCAAGCACTCCTATGATGGTTACTCCATCTACCCTGTACATAGCAATTTTCAGCTCATTCCTTCAAGGGGTTTACCCTGTGGGAGTGACAGAAGTTCGACATTATTTTACATGAATAATTGGTCATATCTCTGTGATTCTTTATCGGATTCCCACCAAACTTGGTACTGAGGTTTGCTTTAATGAGCCCTTTAAGTGTACCAAAGGTCAGCTTGATCAGAGTACGCATTCGTATTTTATGGCAGATTTTGCAAAGTATGCGAAAGAAGTAGAAGAAAAAAATTAAGAAAAAATCCCAAAACTTTGGCCACTCATATCTTGGAAATGGCTGGGCGATTTTCTTCAAATTTCATAGTAGACTCCCCTACCGCTCGGACACTTCTGCACCAAATTTGGTTCCAATCAGATAAGAGATCACACGGAGCTACATATGCATGAAAATTGTGTTTACTTTCTTCCTGTCAATATACTCACGGTGTGTCGCACCAGCTTCTTGGACCGCATGACACACTACTGTGTGTCTTGATTTTTGAAAGCCAGAGAAAACTAAATCACCTGTCGGGTCTTATTTTGGTTTTATTCCTGGCAGTGATGGTAAGCCCAAGGATCTACATACAGAAGCCTGTCTTATAGTATAGTAGCAACTAAGGGTTCCAACACTTATTTATTTTAGCATCTCAAATTACACCACCTGATCATTTTCAAGGCAGTAAGATATCTTCAGAATGATTCAGCATCTAAGTCCCATGATAATAAAGAGAAATGTTCTAAAGAAACAAGGCAGATGACAATACATGAAAGTGTGCCCAAATTCTCGAGTTATCCCCATAATGGCAAAAAAATGGCAGAAGTTAACAGAAGCTGCCACTTATTGCATCACAAAGGACATGATGCCCATATACTCGTTCGAGAAACCTAGATTTAAGCACTTGTTACATATGTTTGATCCACATTATGAGCCACCAAGCCACAACTACATACATGTCTAGTGTTGCCATATCCATATGTGACCGTCTCAGCAAAAACCTGACTTGTTCGCACAATTTAAAAAAATCTTTTTTATTCACTCAGCAATATCAGCAGTGTCCAAGAAATGGACCACCAAAGTTTCAACCTTCTGTGGTGTGTAGTTTTGGAATTATAGCGCTAGACAGTAGGAAGAGCAAGGTAATCGATTTGTACAGCGACTATAGACAGGTTGCCTATTTAGGGCGTGTCCCTTGTGTAACGCGAGAAAACGCGACTTTCCGTTTTACGCATGATTACAATGTTGGTCAAGAAGTCAACAAAAAAACCATTTTTAAAAATAGTTTAACAAACGTTTTTGGTTCTTCAAAGGTACAAGATGAGTTAAAATCATCCATTCTATGATTCTAAGTAGTAGCAAAGTCTTACAAAGAATGTTTTCAGCGAGTTTTATCGCTTTCCAAAAACCCAAGATTGAGAGAAAATCATCTTCTCGTTCAGCCTTCACCTTACACGTTGGATATGTTATAGCTCGAACCTTTCTCTATAACATACTTTCTGTTCTGAAGGCTGGCTAACTCTTGCTTGCTAAAGTTAACCGAAACGTTCATTTTCTCCAATAGCCGTAATACATTTTTGACTTAGCGAACTCGGAAAGTATGTGGAAAATTTACGGTAAAACGACCACGCCTTAAAAAGGCAACCCGTCTATACTGAAAATAAACTACAGGCGCTTACATTCGCAGCCATAACCTCCGTTTGGATTGGTCTACAACGTTGTAATTTGGCTTTAAACGTTTACCATGGATCAGCACATCAGCCAAGGTATAGTATTAGCCCTGTAGATACTTGCGCAAATGGATATGAAGGCGGTTTCGTAGAAGAAACGATGACAATCTTGTTTACGTTTACCGCATCGTAAACAAACGCACGTGACACGCATACCGTTGAAACTAGGGAAACGAAACAAAGCTTTTCGGCCTCTGCATGAACAGGCGAATAAGATGGTATATAGTTTTAATAGATTTGAGTCTTCCTTCTTCGAGTACTCGCTCGATAAAAACCTGCGTAGTTTTTTTTTGTAGCATGCGTAATTTTTACGAATTATTTTTAACTTTCAATTTTCTCAATACGCATGCTAGGGTCTGCAACGTGAAAAATGAAGTTGCAAGAAACAAATCCCTGACTATCGTAGTATGTTACCTTTAGTGCCCCATCACTAATACCACCCTTGGTTTGGAACTGCGTTCCTTTGTTGGAGAGACACGCGGATTTTAATATCTCAAGTGATTGATCTTTATTTCGTGCGCTCTAAAGAAGACGTTCAGAGCTCCCAGATTCCGAGTGTGATTTCAAGTATTGTTGGCCTACCAAACCATGCATAGAAGTGAGTAAAAATTTGCCCGTGATTTCCACAAAGGCTGATTTTCTGCTGATGGGTCGAGAAAATTTTTCGTTCAAGGCGCTCTACCAGCCAAGAGAAGAGAAGCCAATCCTATCACATAAGATGGTAATGAAGTTGGATGTATAAATATTCTACACACCAAGTTTGAAAGAGCTGCGACCTTTCTAACCATCTGGCTGGCAGAGATGAAATTTTCAGTACAATGATCTTCGATGATTTTGGTGGGTTTCCTCCTTCCTACTGTTACAAACTGTCTTCCTAGGAGCTTTGAATCAGGAGAAGATCCAGAAGAACATCTAAGGTTTCTAAGAAGTAGTAAAATCCTTGACTTAAAGTTAAAAGGTCATTGGAAACTATATACTACTCTAATAGAACATTCAGTATTTTATCAAAATAACCATGTAGTTACTACATTTACCATCTGCTTTTGGTTGTGTCAATTGAACAGCTGTATAGATTGCTGGCAAGTGTGCATTTTATGGACATTTAAATCTTGATATTTTAACCTTGTGATGATGCAAGCAATGCAGTGTCCAGGATGCTGGAGAGTATAATAGTATTTGAAATCAATCATTTTGTATCAGCTGGAGCACTCTATTGCAGGACCAGCTTGTAACCTCACATTTTACATACCTGGTTTTCTATATGAAAATTAACTATAATAATTAGCTATGTATCTTGTGCAACTGCCTAAATAAATAACAACTTAGTAATGCAATATAGCCATAGTACCCTAATTCTGCTGTGTAGCTATATGTCCTATGAGTTTGTGAAATTATTGATTCATGACTAAGGTAGAGGAAAAGCTTCAAAGTTTTATCTTTCAATGTGATCATTCTATTAGAGTAGTTTATCACCTTATAGGTGTAGTAGACCTATACACTTTTTTTACAGTGTCCTCTTATCATGTTTTGCACAGGTAGTGAAAATAGGGCAGGGAATCACAAGGCCATGGTCCTCATGGCCAGTTTTGCTGGTCAATTCTTGTAGCAAAAGATCAATGTGCTCTTATTCATTCTAATAGAGCAATCACCAGTGTTAGTAGCTGCTTAATTTTTGAAGTGAAAATGGCCACCCAAAGTACTGTCTCAGATCCCTGGGGCATGCATCCAGATGGAATCTGTGCCTGTATGGGCTAATTAAAATGTAACTTTTTACATTCAATTACAAGTACTTGATATTTAAGGATATATGTATGGTTGAATAATTCCTTGAACACATTAGTGCATACACCCTGTATATTGTCCAAAGAATACATTTAACCTGCATGTTGTACTGATTTCTGCTTGTCACAGGTTCATATACATTGGACTACTCTGTGTAACAATACCCATTCATAATAACAAACTTATCTTGAAAATACTCATCAATCTGCAATGTTATCTGCTTTAATAAAGCCAAATTTCTGTTCATCTAGATCTATTAATTTTGCATCTCTGCCTATGTCATTGTTTCCCATACCATATCAATGATTTTTTGGTCCATTGATTGTTTGATTGTCAAGTGCAGCTGTAAGAAGTCATCATCAAAGTTAATAAATGCATGGCTAAAGCAGACTAAAAAGTAACATTACAAATCATTTGGGGTATCAATTCAGCTAACTAGTCTGTAAAGAAATAAGCTTGTGCAACGGTATTGATGTATGAAAAACTGATGATTGAGTTTATGTGACCTATATAATTTATTTAAGCATATGGTGATGCTATCTGTAAACTACATGTGTGTAATGTAACAGACTAATCACACAATTGTTTTTGAAGTGACCTAGTATGCGAGTAGGTTAATGTACAAGTATATATGGTATGCCTCACTATAATATATAGCTTAATAGGATGTGGGAAATGGATGCAGGAACTGGAATGCATCATCACAAGGTTAAAATATCAAGATTTAAATCTCCATAAATGCACACTTGCCAGCAATCTATACAGCTGTTCAATTGGCACAACCAAAAGCAGATGGTAAGTGTATAGTGACTACATGGTTATTCTGATAAAATACTGAATGTTCTATTAGAGTAGTAGTTTCCAATGACCTTTTAACTTTAAAAGTCAAGGATTTTACCACTTCTTAGAAACATCAGATGTTCTTCTGGTTCTTCCCTTGATTTAAAACTCCTAGGAAGACAGTTTGTAACAGTAGGAAGGAGGAAACCCACCAAAATCATCGAAAATCATTGCACTGAAAATTTCATCTCTGTCAGCCAGATGGTTAGAAAGGTTGCAGCTCTTTCAAACTTGGTGTGTAGAATATTTATACATTCAACTTCATTACCATCTTATGTGATAGGATTGGCTTCTCTTCTCTTGGCTGGTAGAGCACCTTGAACGAAAAATTTTCTCGACCCATCAGCAGAAAATCAGCCTTTGTGGAAATCACGGGCAAATTTTTACTCACTTCTATGCATGGTTTGGTAGGCCAACAATACTTGAAATCACACTCGGAATCTGGGAGCTCTGGACGTCTTCTTTAGAGTGCACAAAATAAAGATCAATCACATGAGATATTAAAATCCGTGTGTCTCTCCAACAAGGGAACTCAGTTCCAAACCAAGGGTGGTATTAGTGATGGGGCACTAAAGGTAACATACTACGATAGTCAGGGATTTGTTTCTTGCAACTTCATTTTCACATTGCGGACCCTACGCATGCTTGTGCGAACAAGTCGGGTTTTTGCTGAGACGGTCACATATTATAAAATACTATCAAAGATAAAGTACTGAAAGGTATACATGGAACTGAATTTTTCATCAATTACAGATTTAAGGTCCAGAAACACTAGTAATCCCTACACTGTTCACTACATTGATGAGGCCTGGGAAATTTGAAGTAAATGCCTTAAAACGCTGAATCACACACAGGTAAAAAACTTGTCTGAGGGCACTGAAATCATGGGGACTTAAGGAACCCCAACAAGGTTGCATCACCACTGATAATGGATCCAATATCCTTTCTGCAGTGAGCATGTTAATTTGGGTACACCTCTCCTGTTTTGGACACCATCTGAATTTATAAGCGACAAATTTAACAAAAGGAGATGATTGCATCGCAAGAGCATTTGGATTATGTTAAAAAATGGCCTCGACCTTTTCTCATAACTTAAAAGAGTATCTGCCATTCAAACAATCCTGAACCTGCCAAAACATACACTTGTTACGAATTGTCCAACAAGATGGGTATCTAACCAAATGATGGTGGAACGTGTAATAGAACAAGAAGATACTATACGTCAAGTACTAAGCAAATACAAAGAAATGTTATTTAGTTCTTACCTGGCACAACAAAGAAGTTTGGAATGGTGTTAGCAATGATTTGTCAGTCTTAAAGAACTTTACTGACGTTTTATCTGCTGAAAAGCATGTGACAGTGTCAGCTATTAAACCAACACTAGATCACTTCCATAGAGACATTTTCATCTGTCAAGGAAGAGGATGTTCAGCTTAAGAAGGTTATCAAGTATAAAGTCATGACTTACTTAGAGGACAAATATACTGATCCCGAGGTTAACAAACTACTTGATACAGTATAATACACTTTGTAGAGACCCACGCTTTAAAACCAATTTTATTGACAATGAATACTTGGGCACAATCATGAATAGCATAACTAGACTGTTGAAGCTATGCCAATAGCTACAAAAGAAAGAGAAGATAGATGCGTATTGTATGCTAGAGATGGTAGAGTAGACTTGATAATTGCCAAAGATGAGACACATGAGCCTCCAGAAAAAAAGAAAATTGTTACTCTGGGGAATATCCTTACAGAAAACAGAAATGCTGATACTGGTAGTATGACAAGTTTTGGAAGACAAGGTACAGTATGTACCGCTCAAATGCAACATTGTATTGCAAAAGTGCAAGCAATTAAAAAAACTTGCTAATTAAAAGGCATGGCATCCATTTATTATGCAAGTACAGGTGTATTCATCCAGTTTTGTTTGTAATGAATAGTTGCAAGTGAAACAGATGCCACATCTTTTCATTGGTGAGCTTTTTAATTGCTCAAACTCTCGCGAGATGACATTACATTTGAGTGGTACCATAAAAAAAATTGAATCCTATTTGCAGACTCTAAAGCCAGATGTAGATTCAAACCTATTAAAGTGGTGGAGAAGACATTTTGTTTCATTCCCTACCCTGTCAGTGTTAGCAAGGAAATATCTACACATTTATGGCACCAGCTGTCAATCTGACTGATAGTTTCTTATTGACAAACGACCCTTACTAAACTTTGAGAAGGTCAACATGTTAACCTTATTACTAATTTTTAAGATTAATGTTACATTACTGTTTTTACATACCACGCTACAACAATCATTTATATAAAGTTACAAATATTGGAATTAAATCGAAAATCTAATATTTTTTTGCAACAAATATCCAGATTATTAAAAATGTAATATTGCCCAACACTAGTCAGTATATTCATAATGCATTATATTTAGAGGTCTACAGCCACAATTTCATCTATTAAATAATTTTTGAGAAGCAATAATGAAATAGTCACTAAACTTTTCCAGGGAGTTATGATCACACTTTTCATCATTATTTTTTTCACATTTCTCCAACATAAAGGATGAAAGTTTGGTGAGACTTAAGGTTGATGAACCAGCATGTGAAGCAGGTTGGCAGACAAAAGTTTGGTTAATTTACAATGCAGCTAATGTGGAAGTATTATACTGAATCCTGTGCTAAAAACAGCCCAGCTGTAAAAAAAGGCAAGGCCAAGAATGCACAAGTACATTTTCATGGAGTAACTACAACCAAAAGACATGATATCAAAATCTGGCCAAGAAAGCATTTACAGTATAGGCACTTTTATGCATTCATTTTCTATATGCTTCACATTATCACATCCAGCTAGCTGTACATGTGTAATTGCAATATAAACAATACTACTGAGACGATAAAAGATGACTACACTGCATTGTTACCAAAATTAATTTAACTAAAAATTTACAATTGGTTTCTACTTGGCCATCTTTTTATTTTAATATACAGTGCAAAAAGATGGCCAAGTAGAAACCAATTGTAAATTTTTAGTTAAATTAATTTTGGTAACAATGTAGTGTAATCATCTTTTATCGTCTCAGTAGTATTGTTTATATTGCAATTACACATGTACAGCTGGCTGGATGTGATAATGTGAAGCATATAGAAAACGAATGCATAAAAGTGCCTATACTGTAAATGCTTTCTTGGCCAGATTTTGATATCATGTCTTTTGGTTGTAGTTTAACCATGAACATGTACTTGTGCATTCTTGGCCTCGCCTTTTTTTACAGCTGGGCTGTTTTTGGCACAGGATATCACTACTTTTTGTTGAATGGAGAACATACAGTTACCGGCTGAAGATTGGTTATTATATTACATAGGAGACACTGCATGCATGCATGCATAAAAACAGATTCAGTATCAGATTAGCTAGCTAAATCAGTAGCAAAAGCTTCAAGTTCAGTGTTTAGAAGCGCTACTAAAAGTGACTTGCTAAGAGAAAACTCGTTCAAACCGTTCAAATTTCTCTCAAGAACTCACGTGATATTTTGTGTGATCATTGTTTCACGTGAAAATAAGAACCGGGCATAGTGACAAAGTCGAGGCTACCATCTTAATGGTTCTTCCTGAAGCGGTGGGTTGGTGATATAACTAGTCTTTGTGCGTAACAAGTGGGGGCGAATCGGCTGCGAGTTGTTGCTGAATGTATGCCTCGGAATGGACATGAAGGCGCTAAATGCATCACACTATCCTCCCAGTAAATTGCCGAGTAAGTTCGTGTATAAGTTATTGTAAACGGATATATAACTACCGTCATAATTTTAGACAGGAATCCCCCATGCCATAGTAGCTTCCTGGGATATTATATATCTATGCTTTTGTAGGCCAGATCCTTGCAGCTGGCTTGTTCTAGCAGCTGTGTGGGTCACTGAACCCTAGAGAGAAAACAACTAAAAATGAAAGAAGATTTTTCTCAACATTTCAACCAACCAGATAGATGGTTAGTCTGGCAGCGCCCGCCCCTTCGCATGGAGTAAGGGTCTGGTATGCTTAGGCCATACCTATTTGAAAAATTGTTGCTCGGATTTTTTAAGGAAAAGTTAGGGTCGGCAGGTCGGGAAAAAAAAGAAAAAAAAACCATTCCAAATGTGTCATTCCATTGTTGACAACAAATTGTACGAGGGTACACAACAACAGCTCCTTTCTTTGCTATAACAGATAACCACGCATTAGCCGCCATTTCGGCTACAAGCCCGCCAATATAACAATCACGTGAATTTTATTTTTTTTGGTCTTTTATAAAAAGAGGATTGGTCGGGTCTGAGCAACAACTTTTCAAATAGGTATGGCCTTAGTATCACCGAGTTGTTCTGGAGGAATTTAATTTGAATATAATGACGTAAAAAAAATGGTCTTAATGGAAGTGCCTCACCCAAAACTGTGGCAGTGATATTGACCTTTCTTTGCCTTTACACAGGCGAAAGTAGATTGGTCTACTTTTATAGAATACACATGTCTCCCCACCTAGGAAATCAGAGCATAACCCGGGCTTTTCGCGTATCAAACAAGGCGAAAAGCCCTTCCTGAAATAACACTTTCTTCTCTTTGTTCTTTATTAGCTGACTCCTTTTGTTTCTTTCAGTACTGTTAGGGCATTTGATACATTCTTTTGACGTAACATAAACAAAAATGCGCTGATTAAACGTGGAGCATCCTGATTGGTTGTACCAGTTTTTGGTAATCCGGTACAACTCCACTATACTGAGCATACCAGACCCTTACTCTATGCGAAGGGGCGGGCGCCGCCAGACTACCAGATGGTTGGTGATGATGACAATGAAGTTGTCAAGAGCAAACTATGCTTCCATCAACAGTTCAGGAAAGACTATAAGGCTATATTTATGGCTTCCTCTAATGTATGGTGAAATCTTAGGCTATAAATAATGTGTCAGGCATTTGAATGATTTTATCAAGTAAGTCGATACTACATAACTAATAAGTTAATATTTTTGAGGGTTCAGCTCAATGCGTACATACAGTATACCATAATTACTATGCATCAATCGATGGATGTGATGATAATATGTGCAGATCTCAGACAACCGTGGACCCTACTATATAGTAACTGGACAGATATATAGAGTTATGTATACTCTGATATGTAATTGTTGAGTGTTATAGTTTGCCAATGGTTGAAGCTAAATTAACCATTTTAGATAGCTTTTTGTGTTGCTGAAGGTGTCAGGCAAACTCCAGTTAGGGCCAGGCAATAAAAGTTATTTTTCAAAAATTGTTATTTCAACAATGTAGCATAGGTGAGAACCACAAAACAAGTCAAGTAATATAATATTACAAAATTGGTCATCAACTGCTACCAGCTTCAGTATGCTGAATAATACATCTGGGAATGGCTATATGGGATGCCCACTTTAATGTATATAAAATGATGTAATGCTCATGTTGTATAGGTGTTAGTCACACTGTTTTATCTGCTATCTCCTCCCACACGAGACCTGCCTCGATCTGATCAACCCAAGGAACCTACGTAGGACCTCCTGACCATAAAGACTGTTGTAAAGTACACTGGTTGAAGTCCAACTACAACATGTGATGAGTATAATTGGAGTGTTGGTGTATGTGTGTAGTGCATATTAGTTGTGGGACAATGGCAGGGTTCTGGATTTTAAGAACTGGCCTAGACACATACTCAGCTTGAATAACAATATGTACACACATATGCTACACACACACTATACACATTTGACATGTTAGTCTGACTATACGATTTCATGTTTTTAGTTAGCTGTACCTTACCATATACTGTATCCCTTTCTGTATATGCAGGGTGGATACTGATGTTGTGACTGTTGGTGGGTGAGTTTATGGTCAATGGACAAATCACACAAATGGTGAAGAAAGAATAATATGTGGTACCAAGACCCCACTACTATATTATGAACTCTTGGTGGTACTTCATAGCCAAACGCTAGTGTATCTGGCTTCTTGTGCTATTGTAGTCATTTTTAAAAAAATTTTATGGGATCATCATAATGTAAATGTTTACTATTACAATATATCATGCTATCATTAAAGAGTATCTATAATTATGGGTGGTTGCATGAGGGTCTACAAAGTGCTGTGACTGAAAGGTGATGTGCTGATGCTGGCTTTTTAAATCAACACTGAAGTTTCACAGGCACTGAAGGGCTGGGGCGGGATAAGAGACGTGCACGGGTAATGTAGCAGTAAATTACTTCAACTGTATCACTACAGCGGGTATGCAACAGCTGGCTATAGCTATGTACGGCCCTGCATGGGCCGGAGCCACGCTGACGAGTCAGTGGAGGCATACCGTGGCGAAATTAAAACAAATCAGTGACTGCTCACAATTAAACCAAGAGTTGACAGCACAGCGTCTATCAAATCAGCCAGCTCGCTATGGTTAATGAGTGACCTTGCCCACTTCCACACTGTTTGGGTTTGGGAATTAAGGCCGGCGCCTCACACCTCGACGTCATGGCGGCAAGTTTGAATCTTCAAAGAGCACAAAAGCGATCTCATAAACTAACAAACGACTTTTAGCGAAATTAAATGTACAGATACATTGTGTAAAAAGCCCCTGATAGCCGCGGACTTTTTACAATACGACTTCATGGTTGAAAGAAAATCGCTTCAATGGGATGCGATGATGAAGAAAATGAAAAAAAGAACGATGCACATTTGAATAAATAATTTCATTAATGCATGGTAAATGGGTGGGCGATGGAACAAACTACTCCAACAATTCGCCTGACTTTTCGTGTGGTAGTTACTCATTATACAAAGGTTACATGCCCCTGGTTTCGAGGTGGAATCTTTTAGTAAGCCTGAGATTTCGCCATGCGGATTTTAAAAGATTGTGTAATCGATCCCTCATGTAAATGACTCACAGTAGTGGTCGCGTGTTTATTATTTTGTGGGCACGCGTTTTGTGCTTCTTGGCCTCGGGACTCACTACTGTGAGTCTTGATAACTGATTGGAAAATAAAGTTTTGCAAATTTCCATAAATTCACCAAACTATACTCACTCCAAACTTTCATCATTTTCCTAAATTATACATTGTTCTTAATTTTTTTAATAATTCTCCTTGGCTTTTTTTACTTACTCTCAACTTATCAATATCCAGACAGACATGATAGTGTGTTGTGTGGTCCAAGACGCTGGCACACCACACCATGGGTATATTGGCTGGAAGATAAATGCAATTTTCACATATTTGTAGCACATGAATCCATTATCCAATTGGAACCAAAGTTGCAGCAGAGTTGCTCACCAGATAGGGAGTCCACATACCAAATTTAAAGAAAATCACTCCAGCCATTTCCGAGATACGAGTGGACAAAGTTTAGATTTTTTCTTTGTTTTGTTTTCTTCTTCATCTTTTAACACGCTTTGCAAAAATTGCTATAAAATACAAACAAATTATTCGATTGCCATGAAATGTGGTACACATAAAGGGAGTGCAAAGGTAAATTCTACAACCAAGTTTGGTGCAAGTCTGATAAACGATTCAGGAGCTATGACTAATCATTTGCATAAAATAAGATTTCACTTGTTGTCATGCTTGCAGTGTAAACTGCTTCACCAAATGAGTTGAAAATCGGTTTGTGGATAGATCAACCATTGTAGGAGTGTATTTTAGTGGTTTGAAATGAATCAAAGTAAATCTCATGGAGATATGACTCGAAATTGAAGGTGTGTAACAATTGAGCAATCGAGTAAATATCATTAATTTTCATGCCTACTGGTTAAAACAATTCAGTATGTAGCTGGAATAGCCATCATAGAAGGTCCTTTCAGTAGTACAGAAGAATCAGATTACAAACCACTGAGTTATGGTTTGAAGGCCAACTATGTGTAGCAAATGCAAGATTGAGATACTCTAATAGAACAGTCACCCTAATGCAACAATCAGCTGTAGAGATAATCTTAATAGAACAGTCACCTGTAGAGAGTACAGCTACAAATAAATCATTCTAGAGATTCAGACCATTAAAGTCACCCTGTAGAGAGTTCAGCTAGAAACAAGTCACCCTGTACAGAAATCAGCTAGAAACAAGTCACCATGTAGGGAGGACAGCTTGAAACAAATCACTCTGTAGAGAGTTTAACCACAAATAATCACCCTGTACACAGTTCAGCTACTAGCAAGTTACCCTGTAGAGAGCTCGGTTAGAAACAAACCACAGTTCAGCTACACCTACATCACCCTAGAGAGTTCAGCCGCAAACAAATCATCCTGGAAAGTGTTCAACTACAAACAAGTTACCTGTAGAGAGTTCAGCTAAAAACCAATCACCCTGTGGATGGGTCAGCTAGAAACAAGTCACTTTATAGAGAGATCAGCTAGAAATAACTTACTCTGTAGAGACATCAGCTAGAACTAAGTAAAGAGTTCAGCTAAAAACAAACCACCCTTTTAGATCAGCTAGAAACAAGTGACCCTGTAGAAAGATCAGCTACAAAAAGGTTACCCTGTAGAGAGTTCAGCTAAAAAGAAATCACCCTTTAAAGAATTCAGCTACACAATTAAGCAACCCTGTAGAGAGTTCAGCCACAAACTAGACAGATCAGCTAGAAACAAGTCACCCTATACAGAGTTCAACTACACTTAAAGTAACCCTGTAGCGAGTTCAACTAAAAACAAGCTTCACCTTGTAGAGAGTTCAGTAACAAACAAATCACCCTGTAGAGAGATCAGCTGGAAGCAAGTCACTCTGTAGTGAGAACAGCTTGAAACAAATCACCCTGTAGATAGTTCAGCTACAAACCTATCACCCTGTGGATAGGTCAGCTAGAAACAAGCCACCCTGTAGAGAGAACTGCTAGAAATAAGTCACACGGTAGAGAGATTAGCTAGAACCAAGCCACCATGTATAGAGATTAGCTAAAAATTCACCCTCTAGATAGTTCAGCAATAAACAACTCACTCTAGAGAGTTCAGTAATAAACAAATTACCCTGTAGAGAGTTCAGCTACAATCAAATCACCCTGTAGAGAGATCAACTAGAAATAATTAACCCTGTAGAGAGATCAAGTCACCATGTAGAGAGCTACACTGTAAGGTACAAACAAATTACTGTGTTAGATCAGCTAGAAACTAGGATTGGGCAATATGCTAATTTTTAGTTGTTGTACAATATTTTTTTTTATAACTGAATCACTAAATGTAACCGGGCTTGCAAAAATAGGGCATGTGGGCACATAAAATATTGATTACTTTTTCAAACTTTATTTGTCATAACTTTGTATTCCATTATTGCTTGGCCTTGAAATTTTCAGCATATATTAAACAATTAGTTGGCTTTAGCGTACAAGTTACAGAGTAAAAATATTCCTTCCGATTAATGAGATATGAGATTTTTTGTGTTGGGGTGTAGTTTGTGCCCACATTCCCTGTTTTCGAAGGCCCGGTCACAAATATGTAACATTTAGTAATATTGCATACCGAAATACCGAAAATACTGGGAGAATACCGGAAATTACCAGTTTTCAAAAGTATTACAGTAGAAATTGTTAGCAAGAGTGGAGCGCAGAGCATAACATGGGACTACTAGTAACATACTAATGGGACACCAGTCAAATATATGAGAGTGCTTTTTGTTACATCTATGTAGAAAGTTTGTTGGCTCTCTCTAAAAGGTTTGTTGGCTAATGCCTCCAATTTGTTTTCCCACTTGAAAGGTAAGCACTGCGTAGTCTACAATGAGGCTATTGTTGCAGTGGAAGCTTATAGATATTTAGTGGGTAATTAGTAACACCACAATATTTGCTCAATTAAATGCTGATCTAAATGCTTTATATCAATTTGGCCACCCTCAGAATATAGAATTTTCCCCATACAAGACATTTTCATTAATAATTTCTTTAAATAAAGATATTTCGGAACATCCACCTTTGTGTCTTAATGGTAACAATATTTCTGAAGTTAACTCAACTAATATTCTTGGTTTTACTTTTGACTCTACCTTTACATGGCAAGATCATATTGTGAAGGTGCTGACTCATGGAAAACAACAACTTGGTCAGCGACATCGATGTCATCACTTTTTGAACTCTTGTGACTTATCCATCCTTTACAAGTCATGGGTAAGACCAACAATTGAATATAGATATGTTTTGTACTCTCGTGCAGCACCATCTAATTTACATCATCTTGATGCCTTACAGACACACGTTGAACATATGAGCTCCTCTAAATTTCCATCCTTATGCAACTGTAGAAATGCTGCAATAATGGGCCTTGTATGCATGTCACCTGTTAGTTGGTGAAGAACGAGATAATCTATTGACCTTTTGTCCTAAATTTGTCACCACTACCACAAGAAGATCACAGAGACTTCATGATTATGACCCTGCTAACTATTTAAGATTTCAGAACCCTTGTGACTTTAGGTCCTTTTCATACGTAGCTGGCAGGTTATAACTGTAGCATTTTGGAATAAATTTCCTGCAGATTTATTATTATGTGGAGAGAGGGACTGTTGGAGAACTATACTTAAAGATGTACAAAGACATTTTTAATAATAATGACTGTACGCCTGCATGTATGTAGTTGTTGAGTATGAGATTCACGATAAAAAAATTTAAAAAAAATTAAAAATACCTTGGACCGTGGTATGGTATTGATCTATACTGCCCACCCCTATTAGAAACAAGTCACCCTGTAGAGAGATCAGCTACAAACAAGTCACTCTGTATAAAGATCAGCTAAAAACAAGTTGATGTTGTGCTACTTCTAAAACCAGGCACCATGCAGCTAGCTAACTCATTTGGAATTAACCAATAGGATTTTGGTTGTGCAATAATACATAATTAATTTATTGTAATTCTTGGATTTTGTAATTCATGTAATTCTTCAATTACATTGCTATGCACTGCTAAGGAAGTACTTGTTAAACAAACCGTTTTTAACAATGCATTGCACACAGAAGTATCTTCTAAACTGTTTTAAAGTTTGACTATTGTGTTTTTTCTCACAAATTCTCTCGATAAAGCCTCAGAGCTCTTCTTCATTTTTGTTCACGTATGCAGGGGATACGCCCTCTTCCCAACTTGAAGGGATAGGCTATTCCTGGTAGTCTACGAGGCTACCACTGTTGTTTCTCAATTGTTAAGCACCTGTAAAACCTGAAGGGAAGGTAATTCACAATGTCCGAGGAGAGTCGCAACACCCATATTTCAGACTGCCAAAAAGAAACCACCTCAAAATAAAGTTTACCTGTGCAGAAGTTTAGTACAGCCTTCATTTTGCTTTCAGTTCTTACATAAAAGCTGCTTTTACCATTTAACGATTTTGCTCTCGTGGGTGCATATGGACAAACATAGATAGGTAGATAGATAGGTACACTGTAGGTACACACACACACACACACACACACACACACACACACACACACACACACACACACACACACACACACACACACACACACACACACACACACACGTGCACCCTTTAGAGAGATCTGCTACAAACAAGTTAGTGAAGTTACCCAGTGGAGAGTTTAGCTAAAAACAAATCAACGTGTAGAGAGATCAGCTAGAAACAAGTCACCATGAGGAGAGATCAGGTCACCCTGCAGTGACAGATCTAGGAATTATAAAAGGGGGCTACAGTAACTCAAGGTACTAATATCTCAGCTGGAGGCATGCAAAGCACACCTAAAAGCATGCAAAGCATGTTGGAACTGGGGGTCTGGGAGTAGGCCCCCCTCAGGAAAATTTTGAAAATATAGATGCCAAGATACTGCAATTTGGAGACATTTCCACATAAATACTTATATTCCACATATATATATAATTTTATATACTACCTTTTAGATTAGGTATAGCTCTACAGCATAAGTATTTATGGAAAGGTTTCAGTAGGTTCAGACAACCAAGCACATACATACATGATACATCCTCTTACAATTTCACAAAAATAGCTACATTTTAGATTAATATTGTAATTAAAATTTTTGAAATTTGAATGATACGGGATTGAATCTGAGAGTATTTTCAGTGGCACATGTGTACTTGAATTAAGTATTGCCATATGTGATGACAACACACAAGTAGATGAATCAGGCCATTTAAACAGACTTATGCACTTCATTGTATGTATAGATACATCTATAGGTGAAGACAGATTTGACAAATTCTGTAGCAGAACCAACTTTTATATTTCAGCTGAATGCTCCATTAGAGTACCTCAATCTTGTACACCTCCAATGCTGATCCACCTCCTTACTACATAACCTTTAGCATACATCTAGTGATGATACTTTGGAAAGATGGGTAAAATAAGTATTTGTATTATTAGTTATCATAAATAACTATGGGGGTCCGCCCCTACCCTGTAGAGAGTTCAGCTACAAAAAAATTACTCTGTAAAGAATTCAGCTACAAACTAGTGACCCTGTAGAGAGATCAGCTAGAAACAATTTACCCTGTAGAGAGTTCAGCTACATACAAATCGCCCTGTAGAGAGTTCAGCTTTAAATAAGTCATCCTGTAGAGAAATCAGCTAGAAACAAGTCACTATGTAGAGAGTTCAGCTACAAACAAATAATCCCATAAAGAGTTTGGCTACATTTTAATGTCACCATGTAGAGAATTCAGCTCACCCAGTGAATAAAGTTATCTGGTAGAAAAGAAATGGCAGACAATAAATTCAAAATTTGTGTAAGTACTGATAAAACTATTATATTAAAAAGTTATATGTCTTTCTTCTTTCTCTGTAGCAAAAAAAAAAGACAGGTTCCCAAAGCAGCCATAAGGTGGCTTTGGGGTATACAAATGCAAAATGAAGTGATATCTGATCCAAAACAGCTAAGCTGTAAAAAAAGGTGCTGCCCCAAGAAAGACCATGGTGAAAAACTAGCAGCACCAAATTTACCTGAGTTGTTGTTATTCCACCTTGGATTTCATATCATTTTTCACCATGGCTTTTTTGAGGGCCGCACTCTTTTTTACAGCTTGGCAGTGTTGGATTATATATACATACACATACTGTATAATTATAGTGATGAAGTATAATGCAGTTGAAAATGAACAGTGTGGTAGAAATGATTTGATTAGATTTTTATTTGGACAGCATTCATTGATACACAACAAAAGCATACAAAATTGGCATATGTACATACATAAACTTTCCTGTAGCGGTGACCATAGAAGATAAAGTTGTGAGATAAATTCACGGATGTTGAACTTCTGAAGGAATAGCTGGACAATGAAGTATCATTGTTGGTGTAGCCATATGGGTAAAGCTTTATGAAAAAGAAATACAAAAGTGATGCATACATGCATAGTTTCTAATCCTCTACTGTATATACAACAAAGTTGTGGTTGTACAGTATGCGACACAATTTGAGAGTACAAATACCGTATAGCCTAAATATTTTGAGGGGCAAATATTTTGAGGTTGAGTAATGTTGCTAAAAATAAAATTTTCGCGGATTTGCAAACACTCCCAAAATGTATTAGACTACATGGAGATCTAAATATTTCAAGGCTAAAATTTTTGCTGATAAGCCCCAAAACCGCGAAATCAGCGAAAATTTTCCCCCTCGAAATATTTAGGCTATACGGTACTATAAATCACTTCTTTACAGCTTTTGTGGATATGACTCTTCTCACAACTGAGGAAATTGTGAAATACTGTAACAGGAGCAGACAAAAATAACTTTAAAGGGACAGGGAGTGTACTTTCTGTCAGTTACATACTTATGTAAAAATGAGGTTAAGCATTCTACGAAGACCAGGCAATTGCCACCTTATAGCTTAGTGTGGCATAAGTTTTTATACAGTGGATTCAGGGAGCAAGGAGAAAAGATTTGGAGACCTGTAAAGATCTCGATACTTCACAATTCGTGACCGAATTTTGGAAAACCGTCGATATACGCACAACAGTACTTTTGTAATAAAACGAAAACTATGGGTAAAAAACGCAAGTTCTAGAAAACAAATTACGCTAGTTTTTATCGCCTTGCTGGTGGGCGAATTAAGCTGCCAAAGAATAAATCCTGGGAATCATCGTGTTCGCCTGTCCATAGGGAGTACAAGAATCTTTGTTTCACCTCCATACACAATAAGATTCCAAAGTTACAGACGTTTGTTTACATTGCGGCGACGAAAGAATTTACCGACAATCGTTTTTCAGTGAATTTGCCTTCCTTCTCGAACCAAGAAACATGCCTGGGGAAAAAACTACACCTTGGTGGATGCACAAATTCATGGCGAATACAATGAGCCAAGATTCAAGTCCGTACGTCATTGTATCAGTAAGTTATGATGGTTTATGTAAGCGCCTGTAGATTCTTTTCTCGATAGCTCCTGTACATATCAAATTATTTGCCCGTCCGGCTGTCTAGTGCTGTATTTCCAACGCTGCTTAACTTAGGAAGCTAAAACTTGGCTAGTCTATTCCTCTATCCTTGTAGAAAACAAAGAATAAATAAAATGCATTTTGAAAATTGTGCGGATATCGACGGTTTTCTAAAATTAGGTCACATTTTTATACAATCTATACTTGTACTAGATACCTCTGCAAGTCAAAGTGCATAGTCTAACATGACCAATAATTTTTTTATTCTAGCTGTCATGTTGTCTCACATGATGTTTGTATCAATTAAAAATTATAAGCAATCCTGAAAAGGGTCAGCAGCTGACTTCAGCAGGCCACTTATGTTGCATGATGAGCACACCATTCTATTATGTCACCTAGCTACTGAAATTCAGAAACTTTGCACAGACAAACATTCCAGGAAAACAGCTTCAGTGAAGCAAACACTACAAGTTATACATCCAGTAGCTTGACAACCAAACTTCCTGCATTATGTGATGCACAAAGACAAAGACTATTTAGAATTTACAAGAATTCATTAATACCAAGCTCTTGATTAATACCCCTAGTTGCTTGAGATATTGAAGAATGCTAAGCAGTACTAGTCCAGACTTTTTCAGAGTAGGTGCTTATATCTAAACCAAAACAGCCAAACTGTAAAAAAAAGAGTGCGGCCCCCAAAAAGGTCAAGGTGAAAAAAGATGTGAAATCCAAGGTGGCGGCCAAGAAATGGCTGCGATGGTAGGTTAATGACAAAAATTTTAATTATGACAATTCAGGTGAATTTGGTGCCGAAGGAGGCAACACAATTTCACCTGAATTGTCGTAATTAAAATTTTTGCCATTAACCTACACTGTTAAAACAAGGTGTTACAGGTACACCCATCGTAAAGGTGTTCATGTACACCCATGGTATTTACAACACCCTAGGGGAGTATTGTAGCACTTGGGGTGTTGTTGAACACCACAAATGTCATTTTACTCCCCAATAATAGCTAAGCCACTGTAAGGGTGTTTGCCTACACCTAGGTATATTGAAACCCACAATTGGATGCTTCTATTGAAAATTAGGTTATAAGTACAGTTTGCTAACTTCTATAAGAGTGACTTGGAAACAACTATGTGGTAAGTATAAGGTGTTGCAAATATATTATTGCGTACTGCTAATGTGCTTTGTTGTTGGTAGTCATTGAGTATAAATTGAAATCAACATGAAGGTTACTGGAATGCTATAGCAAGCCTACATTTCTTTTCAACAAAATGCCACCATGGAGAGCACTAGAACACCTTTATAGCTATTCTAGAACACCCTTAGGGAGTGTTGCAATGCCCTTGTAACACCTTTTAGTTGCTCCTAGAGCACCCCTGGGGAGTACTACAACTCCCTTCAAAGGAGTTTAATTTAAACAGCAGTTAGAACTCCCCCAAAGGTGATTGGATTACACCCTATTTTTAACAGTGTACCATCACACCATTTCTTGGCCGCCACCTTGGATTTCACATCTTTTTTCACCTTAGCCATTTTGGGGGCCGCACTCTTTTTTTACAGCTTGGCTGTTTTGGTTTAGATATCACTTCTTTTTGTATTGCAAGCCACAAAGCTGGTCATATGGCTTTGATGCTTCCCTTTAACTTGTTTTTTTTTGTTTGTTTGTTTTTTTTTGTTTTTTATTATACTGCAGGAATTGTGGAACAAAGGAAGTAATTGTGTGTATAGCTTTTGTCTGATGAAATATTTGTATATTTAACATTGAATGATGATTATCACATACTGTAGTTAATAAGGTGACTTCTTACATAACTGAACTTTACCTGAAACTCTCATTGTTTGTAGCTGAACTCTTTTCAGGGTGATTTGTTTCTAGCTGAACTCTACAGGATGATTTGTTTGCAGCTGAACTCTCTACATGGTGATTTCTTTGTAGCTGAACTCTCTACAGGGTCTCTACAGGGTGATTTGTTTGCAACTGAACTCTCTACGAGATGATTTGTTTCTAGCTTATCTCTCTATAGTGTAACTTGATTGTAGCTGAACTCTCTACAGGATGGTTTCTTTGTAGCTGATCTCTCTACAGGGTGACTTGTTTCTAGCTGATCTCTCTGCAGGGTGACTTGTTTCTAGCTGATCTCTGGATGACTTGTTTCTAGCTGATCTCTCTACACGGTGTATTGTTTCTAGCTATACTCTCTATTATAATAGGGTTTTCTGTTTGCAATTGAACTCTCTACAGGATGGTTTCTTTGTAGCTGATCTCTCTACAGGGTGACTTGTTTCTAGCTGATCTCTGGATGACTTGTTTCTAGCTGATCTCTCTACACGGTGACTTGTTTCTAACTGAACTCTCTATAGTTTCTGTTTGCAATTGAACTCTCTACAGGATGGTTTCTTTGAAGCTGTTCTCTCTAAGGAGTGACTTGTTTCTAGCTGATCTCTCTACAGTGTGAAGGCTGAACTCTCTACAGATGATTTGTTTGCAGCTGAACTCTCTACATGGCGTTTTCTTTGTAGCTAAACTCTCTACCAGGTGATTTCTTCTAGCTAATCTCTCTACAGGGTTATCTATTCATAGCTGAACTCTCTACAGGGTGATTTGTTTGCAGCTGAACTTTTTATATGATGGTTTCTTTGTAGCTGAACTCTGTATAAGGTAACTTCTTCTAGCTGATCTCTCTAATGGGTGACCTGTTTGTAGCTGAACTATCTGCAGGGTGATTTGTTTGTAGTTGAACTCTCTACGAGGTGTTCCTTCTAGCTGATCTTTCTACAGGATGACTTTTTTCTAGCTGAACTCTCTACAGGGTGATCTGTTCTTAGCTGAACTCTCTATAGGGTGATTTGTTTGCAGCTGAACTCTCTACATGGTGGTTTCTTTGTAACTGAACTCTCTATAAGGTGATGTCTTGCAGCTGATCTCTCTACTGGATGACTAATTGTTTCTAGCTGATCTCTCTATAGAGTTATAACTTTCTCTATAGAGTTATAACATGTTTGTATAGCTGAACTCTTTACAGAGTGGTTTTTTTTATTGGTTGCTGAACTCTCCAGCTACATGGTGACTTGTTTGTACTACAGAGTGACTTGTTTGTAGCTGAACTCTCTACAGAGTGACTTGTTTGTAGCTGAACATTGCATAAAGTAACTTGTTTGTAGCTGATCTAGATGAACTCTCTACTGGGTAGCTTTTTTGTAGCTGAACCATCTATGCAGTGACTTGTTTGTAGCTGAATTCTCTACAGAGTGACTTGTTGTAGCTGAACTCTCTACAATGCGACTTGTTTATAGCTGAATTCTCTTCAGTGTGACTTGTTGTAGCTGAACTCTCTACAAGGCGACTTGTTTATAGCTGAATTCTCTTCAGTGTGACTTATAATGATCTGAATCTCTACAGCAACATATTTGTCACTGAACTCTCTACAGGGTGACTTGCTTGTAGCTGAATTGTCTATAAGATTAACTGTTTGTAGCTGAACTCCCTACAGAATAACTTGCAATGCAATATAATTCTATAATGGAGTAAGTTATAAACGTGGCTGAATGCTCTATTAGGGTGACTGTTCTATTAGAGTATCTCGATCTCGCATTTGTTACACGTAGTTGGCTTTCGAATCATAACTCAGTGGTTTGTAATCCGATTCTTCTGTACTACTGCAAGGACTTTCTATTATAATTATTCCAGCTACACACCGATTTTCAGCTCACTGCTCTAAGCGGTTTGCCTGGTAGGCGTGAAAACTAAAAGTTTTTTATTCATAAAAATTGATCGCGTAATTGTGACACAGGTTGGGTTTTGTGTCATATCTCGATGGCCTTTAACTGGATTCCTTTCAAAACACAAAAAGGCACTCCTACGATAGTTATTCCAACTACATAGCAATTTTCAGCTCATTCCTTTAAGTGGTTTACCCTGTGGGCGTGACAGACCTTCGACCTTATTTTACGCAAATAATCGGTCATAACTCCGTGAATGTTCATCGGATTTCTACCAAACGTGATACTGAGATTTGCCTTAATGAACCCTTAAGTGTGCCAAATTTCAGCCCGATTAGAACACGCATTCGTGTTGTATGGCGGATTTTGCAAAGTGTGCGAAAGAAGTAAAAGAAAAAAACCCTAAATTTTGGCCTCTCGTATCTCGGAAATGGCCGGAGCGATTTTCTTCAAATTTGGAATGTGGACTCCCCTTCCTAGCCAGCACTTCTGTAGGAACTTTGGTTACAATCGGATAAGGAATCACGGAGCTACAAAGGTGTGAAAATCGCGTTTACTTTCTTCCTGTTAATATACTCACGGTGTGGCGCGTCGGCTTCTTGGGCTACACGACACACTACCATGTGTCTTGATTTCTAATTGATGTTGGCAACATATGGGGCATTGTGACAAAGAAAGAGTGGATTGGCCATTGGTCATACAAGACTACGCATTTCGATTTGTAGTGGTATCTAGTATAAGTACAAATGTATAAACATTGTAAAGTATAATCACACAAAACATCCAAGCTAAGAAAAAATAGTGTGGCCTGAAAAAAGCCTGGGAGAAAAGCTGTGAAATCAAATGTGGCAGCCAAGAAATGGCTGCATGTTAATGCTAATAAATTTTAACAATGTACACAGTCATTATTAAAATTAAATATCATTGCAGCCATTTCTTGGCCACCACCTTTACTTTTCATCCAGTCCACACCATTTTTCATAGCTTTACTGTTTTAACATTATAAGCTGCAGAAAAGTTGGATCCCCACAGGTCCTTGGGTCCACTGTTATACAGTGTACCTACCCCTTAGTATGCACCTTTTTCTTCACTTATCCACTATTCTCACCAGCTTTTGCATGCATCAAAGTGACTTTTGTTTCAAACAAAGTGCTCATTTATCATCATCAATTTAAAAAAAAATTAATAATGCTGCTAATACTGTCAGTCATTATTTACAGCTTGTTAAATGTAAGGGTGTAGAACATAACTGTTCTATACCTACTGTAAACCATATGGCAAACTGCAAGTAAACTACAAGTCGAGCTGAAGGCATCAGTTGGTTAGCTAGTTAGCAGTTATGCTAATTATACTTTAATGTTTATATTGCTGTTATCTTGTTGTTTTAGAGTATATCCCCACAGATTGGTCTTTAACATGCCTATGAAAAATTCAGAGTGATATATGATTTGTAATGCAGCAATACCCTATGCAAAAAAGCTTGGCTGTACAAAAATGACATGTCCATGAAACTAAAAGTAACTGATGACTAGATGAGCTAATATCTGTTGAGGCCAAGAAATGAACGTCAATACCGGCAACTAACTATAATTTATAACAATCTGATCCTTTATTACTGACTCATGCAGTCTTGCTGCATTCCTAATTAATTCCTTATAACTCTAATTGGCTAGTAATTTGGCTACCATTTTTCTCCTCTACAATGACTATTGGAAAAGGTACCAATTTACTAGCCAATTAGATTTTTACAGTGAATTAATCAGGAATGCAGTTAAACTGCACAAGTCAATGATAAAGGATCAATGTTATATAGATTATTGTACATTATAGTTTGCTGCCAGTATTAACATTCATTTCTTGACCTCACCAGATATTAGCTCTTAGTTTTTGTGGTTATTTACTTTTAGTTGTGGACACGTCTTTTTGTGCAGCTGGGCTGTTTTTGTATGGATGTATTATTGTATTATAAATCAGATATCACCCTGGCTTTTCTAGGCATAACATGTGGGCGCATAATTCATATATATGGCTGTCCTATAGGGGTATATACACTTTAAAACAGCAATTTAGACATTAAAGTAAAATGGTCTTTATAAAGAGGTGGTCAAAGGTGGTCTTTATAAAGAGGTGTTCACTAAGTGAAATTACCTAATTACCGTTCCATTCCACCATTCCAGTCCACCATTCCATTCCATTGAATCCAGATGCCCAGCTTCAGCAGCTGCAGTACTACTGAAGGGCTGGTGTCAAAGGCTCTGGCATATACTTAGGTAATTTGTTTATGTTTTGTAGTAACCACAAAGATAAACAGTGATGGTTCAGGCCCTAGCCCACTTGTCTGACTAGCAACTTTGAGTTGAGGTAAGTGTACAATCTCACAGCATTGGCTTTACTAGCTCTACTTTTAGTGGAGTATGCACAAGCATAACTTGTAGAGACCTACAATCAGGTATTGGATAACTATCGGTAAAACAGGGTAAAAATATATCGGATATTGGTTTTCCCTTAAAAGTGGGATACGGTGCAACACTATTATCTCTACCTTACAGCATTATCTGTACTGTATGATACGTGTACACTGTATTTGTATACTGTTAGAATCTGCAATCCAAAAACATCAACTTTTACAAATTGACCTCCCTAACATTGTGGGATGTTTATTGTAGTATCCTACTGTTAGATCCACCATGAAACTGGAGGCGTGATTGTTGTCTTCCCAAAAAGAATGTTTCAGTATGTCTCAAGATGAAAAATATTTTTCACATTTTGTGCTCACACAAAGGACCAGATGAAACTTGCTACTGTACATTGCCAGATTACGTTTTAGTTAAAAAGTACGCACAGTAATAAACAAATGATTGGCTTGGTGCCCAGAACAAGGTTACTTTTAAAAAAATAGACAAAGAAATATAATTTTTTGATTTCAACTATCCAGGGCAAGAGAAGCCAACTCTTCCTCATAGTGTTTCAATATGGTTGGATGCATAATCTATCTACAATATGCTATTATTCTGGAAAGACCTGAGACTTCTCACCATCTGGGTGATAAGCGTCAAAACAGCATTAAGCAATTATATTGTGGTTAAAAGCCCTTTTCCAGTGTTTCTGCAGCTAAAAAAATCATCAATTGTGACCCAGTCTGAGAAAACCGGTCTAATTGCCAATGTCAGCATATTCGATTTTTCACCCAGGACACACAGCTACATGAATAACCTATCTAATTCCACATTTAAAATCAGCTAGACTTGAGTGGTCTGGTTTTGCTGGCTGCTTTTCCCGAGCCCAGTGGTGATCCATACGTGTGGTGTGGGGCCTTAATGGAGTTCTGGTCAGCCTGGGAATGACTGTATGTGGCTGTACAGCTCTGTGGTGTTGAATAACTAATTTCCTTTCATTTTAGCCAGTTTTGAGACTTCAATGGCTCAAAACTTGGCCTAATTCATCCGTTGGCCTAATTCATCCCTTGGCCTTCCTTTTCAATTTTTGAACACCATCTTTCCCGCCTTCCAGGGCCCCACCTCCCACCCAATTTGCAGCTCGCCTGATACAGTTAACCTTGGTTTAAAAACTATCTAAAATGGTGGGAAACTTAGTTGTTGGCTACTTGCACAGTGGATGCTCTGGAAGGTAAGGAATTGGTGTAAAACGTGTGAAAATTTGGTACACATAGCTTCAACCATTGGCGAGCTACAACACACTAAATACTTAAAACCGGCATTTCTCAATACTTTTAAATAGGCGATAAGCCCAGTTTTGTCAGACTGGGTCACAATTATTGACTAGAATTATGTCAATAGATGTCCCTGGACATTTGGTGCCAGTGGTTGTAAATCATATTTTTCATTCACAGCTTCCACATGCCATTCTACACTCTGCATCATGGGAGGCAGCTAAATCATCCAATAACCTCAGTCTCATGCACCACAGCAACTTCAAATCTTTACTAGATGACCCTATTATAACACATGTTGCAAACAAACCAAAAAAGAGCAGGTAATTTATTTTATTTTTGATTCAAGTTAGATCTCAATCTATGTAGGTAGAAGCCTTGGCGAGCTGCTAGTATAGTGCATCACATGTAATCACAAAAACACCAACTGCTACTACTACCAAACATTTTGGATCATCATTAATCATTCTAAACACAATTAAGTGACCAGTGTTGCATCAGAAGTACTGGAATGGACTTTGGCACCATTGAGGGAATGACGCATGAAAACTTTGACGTTCTTCACCCAGATGGTGAGAGATCTCAGTTCTTTCCAGACTAACAGCATAGACAGACTATGCATCCAACCTTATCACATTACTATGAAGATGAGTTGACTTTTTTGTCTTGGCAGGTAGGGTAGCTTGAATTTAAAAATTCATGTTTAATTTCCTGAAGTTTAAATTAAAGCAACCCTCTGCCAGGAACCCATGCTTATTTTTTTACTGTACATACTTTTAACAACAATAATATAACGTCTAGCTAAGTAGCAAGTTTCATCCGGTCCTTTGTATGGAGCACAAATTTTAAAAATGAATATTGTAGCTCATGTGATACTAAAATCAATATTTCTGTGAAGACAACAATTGTGCCTCCATTTTCATGGCCACTATGGTTGGGGAATCAATTTGTAAAAGTTGATTTTTCAGATTGTGGACTCTAACTATAATGTTATGTGTATGTGTGAGTTGAATCATAAATTATGCTTAAAAGCAGTTGACAAACAAGTGTAAGAATACTTAGGAGTTTGAAACTTCTTGTTGCCGTTACACTTACATACATGTAGTTTAATCCTACAATTACTGTATATCATGTATGCACTTTTATTACTTTTCTTACTTTTGAAATCTTTTCACAGAACAAACCAAAAAAAGGGTCAGAGCAAGTGCAGTTAAATGAGCTACCATTTACTACATTACAAATCCCATGATTAATGCAAGGAGAGGGCTGACAAGGCACTACATAAAAATAAAGTATGCTACAAATGAATTTCACACAAGTATCTACCTGGTGACTTGGCATGCACAAAATCACTCTGCCCATAAAGGTTAACCGCAGCTACAAAAACAAGACCATCATTGATATACGGTAGTGATATTGTGTTTTGGTTAGCTGGAACATAATGATAAAATTTCCCACTAGAGTTGACTCTCTGTACAATGTACTGGCAAATGATTCCATTAGGAACAACTGGAGGTGTCCATGTGACATTGATCATTCCGTCAACTAGTGTTAGTACTGCATCTTGAACCGGCAAAGGAGCTGGAGAATAATGCACAAGAATGTAAATTGGTACAAAATACAACAGCCAAGCTGTGAAAAAGAGTGTGCATTTCCAAAAAATTAATAGGTTGTATAAAAAGCTTATTTAATATGGCTACAATCATTATAGTATTAATGTCAATAAATTTGTAATGTTAATATGTAGCATTAATATCATTGCAGCAATTGTTTTAATACAGTATCACCCTTTGATATCCCATCCTTTTCATACTAGCATATTTTTTGGAAGACCACATTCCTAAGCTGCTTTAGATAGATGTATTATTTTGTACATGCAAGTCAGTGTTGCAGTAAGAAAAAAAAGATTAAGTAGAAAAATATGAAGAAATCAAGATGGACTTCCATAAAGTTGATGGCTGGGTTAACTCAGAGATACCCCCTAAGTGGTGGATCTAGATGGGTTTCTGTGGTTTTAACAGAACCCCCTTTTAAATTTAGCTCAGCGGAAGTCCAACTGGCTTCATTATTGTTGTATTGACAATTTGTTATAGCAAACAACTATATACCAATGTATTTCAGCAGCATGCATACAGTTACACTTTAGTTAACTAACACCATTTATAGCTATTTTAAACCCTCAGCAACACTCACTTTCCACTGCATTAAAAGCAATCGAGATAATCTAGTAGAGCCATCAAGTAACTACTCTAATAGAGCAATCAAAGCTACAGCTTAGTCACAACATTTGCCCTATAATTTACTATCTAATCCAAAACAGCCAAACTGTAAAAAAAGAGTGCGGCCCTGAGAAAGGCTATGGTGAAAAAAGATGTGAAATCCAAGGTGGCGGCCAAGAAATGGCTGTGATGGTAGGTTAATGGTAAAAATTTTAATAACGACAATTCAGGTGAATTTTGTGCCAAGACCAAGCGGCACCAAATTCACCTGAATTGTTGTTATTAAAATTTTTACCATTAACCTACCATCACAGCCATTTCTTGGCCGCCACCTTGGATTTCACATCTTTTTTCATCATAGCCTTTCTCAGGGCCGCACTCTTTTTTTACAGCTTGGCTGTTTTGGATTAGATTTCACTTCTTTTTGTATTTGTATACCCCAAAGCCGGCCTATGGCTGGCTTTAGGGCTTTTTAACCTGTCATTTTTTCTTTACTACAGGAAGAAGAAAAGATGAAGCAGGATGATTTCTTTGTAGCTGACCTCTCTGCAAGGTGATCCTTCTAGCTGATCTCTCTACCGGATGACTTGCTTGTAGCTGAACTCTCTACAGGGTGATTTGTTTGTAGCTGAACTTTCTACAAGGTAACTTCTTCTAGCTGATCTTTCTACAGGGTGATTTGTTTGTCTCTACAGGGCAATTTGTTTGCAGCTGAACTCTCTACATGGTAGTTTCTTTGTAGCTGAACTCTCTACAATGTAACTTCTTCTAGCTGAACTCTCTACAGGGTAACTTCTTCTAGCTGAACTCTCTACAGTGTAACTTGTTCTAGCTGAACTCTCTACAGGGTGATTTGTTTGTAGCTGAACTCTCTACAAGGTAACTTCTTCTAGCTGATCTTTCTACAGGGTGATTTGTTTGTAGCTGAATTCTCTACAGGGCAATTTGTTTGCAGCTGAACTCTCTACATGGTAGTTTCTTTGTAGCTGAACTCTCTACAGTGTGACTTCTTCTAGCTGAACTCTCTACAGGGTGACTTGTTTCTAGCTGATCTCTCTACAGTGTAACTTGTTTCTAGCTGAACTCTCTACAGGTTGATTTGTTTGTAGCTGAACTCTCTACAATGTACCTTCTTCCAGCTGAACTCTCTACAGGGTGACTTGTTTGTAGTTGAACCCTCTACAGGGTGATTTGTTTGTAGCTGAACTCTCTACAAGGTAACTTCTTCTAGCTGATCTTTCTACAGGATGATTTGTTTGTCTCTACAGGGCAATTTGTTTGTAGCTGAACTCTCTATATGGTAGTTTCTTTGTAGCTGAACTCTCTACAGGGTGACTCGTTTCTAGCTGATCTCTCTACAGTGTAATTTGTTTCTAGCTGAACTCTCTACAGGTTGATTTGTTTGTAGCTGAACTCTCTACAATGTACCTTCTTCCAGCTGAACTCTCTACAGGGTGACTTGTTTGTAGTTGAACCCTCTACAGTGTGATTTGTTTGTAGCTGAACTCTCTACAAGGTAACTTCTTCTAGCTGATCTTTCTACAGGATGATTTGTTTGTCTCTACAGGGCAATTTGTTTGTAGCTGAACTCTCTATATGGTAGTTTCTTTGTAGCTGAACTCTCTACAGGGTGACTTGTTTCTAGCTGATCTCTCTACAGTGTAATTTGTTTCTAGCTGAACTCTCTACAGGTTGATTTGTTTGTAGCTGAACTCTCTACAATGTACCTTCTTCCAGCTGAACTCTCTACAGGGTAACTTGTTTCTAGCTGAACTCTCTACCGGGTGATTTGTTTGTAGCTGAACTCTCTACAAGGTAACTTCTTCTAGATGATCTTTCTAAAGGGTGATTTGTTTGTAGCTGAATACTCTACAGGGAAATTTGTTTGCAGCTGAACTCTCTACATGGTAGTTTCTTTGTAGCTGAACTCTCTACAATGTAACTTCTTCTAGCTGAACCCTCTACAGTGTGACTTGTTTGTAGCTGAATCCTCTACAGGGTGATTTGTTTGTAGCTAAACTCTCTACAAGGTAACTTCTTCTAGATGATCTTTCTACAGGGTGATTTGTTTGTAGCTGAATTCTCTACAGGGCAATTTGTTTGCAGCTGAACTCTGTACATGGTAGTTTCTTTGTAGCTGAACTCTCTACAATGTAACTTCTTCTAGCTGAACTCTCTACAGGGTGACTTGTTTCTAGCTGATCTCTCTACAGGGTGACTTGTTTCTAGCTGAACTCTCTACAGGGTGATTTGTTTGTAGCTGAACTCTTTGCATGATTGTTTCTTTGTAACTGAACTCTCTACAATGTGACTTCTTCTAGCTGATCTCTCTACAGGATGACTTGTTTCTAACTGAACTCTCTATAGTGTGATCTGTTCATAGCGGAACTTTCTACTGGGTGATTTGTTTGCAGCTAAACTCTTTGCATGATTGCTTCTTTGTAACTGAACTCTCTACAAGGTAACTTCTTCTAGCTAATCTCTCTACAGGATGACTTGTTTCTAACTGAACTCTCTACAGTGTGATCTGTTCATAGCGGAACTTTCTACTGGGTGATTTGTTTGCAGCTAAACTCTTTGCATGATTGTTTCTTTGTAACTGAACTCTCTACAAGGTAACTTCTTCTAGCTGATCTCTCTACAGGGCAATTTGTTTGTAGCTGAATTCTCTACAGGGTGATTTATTTGAGCTGAACTCTCTACCAGATGGCTTCTTTGTAGCTGAACTCTCTATTAGGTACCTTCTTCTAGCTGATCTGACTACAGGGTGATATGTTTGTAGCTGAATTCCCTACAGAATAACTTGCAATGTAATATAACTGTGTAAATTATACATGCAGCTGAATGCTTTATTAGGGTGACTGTTCTATTAGAGTATCTCGATCTTGCATTTGCTGCACGTAGTTGCCTTTCGAATCATAACTCAGTGATTTGTAATCCGATTCTTCTGTACTACTGCAAGAACTTTCTATGATGATTATTCCAGCTACATACTGATTTTCAGTTCATTGCTCTAAGCGGTTTGCCTGGTAGACATGAAATCTAATAGTTTTTTTATTCATAAAAATCGATCGCGTAATTTTGACACAGGTTGGGTTTTGTGTCATATCTCCATGGTATTTACCCCGATTCCTTTAAAACCACAAAAAGACACTCCTACGATGGTTGCTCCATCTACATATCAATGTTCAACTGATTCCTCCAAGGGGTTTACCCTGTAGGCGTGACAGACCTTCAACCTTATTTTACGCAAATAATCGGTAATAACTCGGTGAATGTTCATCGGATTTCTACCAAAGTTGGTACGGAGATCCGCCTTAATGAGCCCTTGAAGTGTGCCAAATTTCAGCCCAATCCGAGCACGAATTCGTGTTTTATGGCGAATTTTGCCAAGTGTGCGAAATGAAGATGAAGAAAAAAACGAAGAAATTAAAACGAAATTTTGTTCGCTCGTATCTCGGAAATGGCTGGAGCGATTTTCTTTAAATTTGGATTGTAGACTCCCCTAACTGGGCGGCACGTCTCTAGCAAATTTGGTTCCAATCGGATAAGGGATCACAGAGCTACATAGGTGTGAAAATTGCGTTTTCTTTCTTCCTGTTAATATACTCGTGGTGTGGCGCGCCGGCTTCTTGGGCCGCACGACACACTATCGTGTGTCTTGAAATATTTGTAGTTTAAATTATTGGATTTATTGTAATTGTCAATTAATCATAGCCTAAAATCTGATCTCTGAGATTCTGCAGAAATCTCCTCAAATGACTTATTCCTAGATACCTTATGAACTTTCAGAAATCCTCTTTTAGAAACCCTAGATCCACCACAGCCCTCCCCCACCATTAAGAAATTTCTACAGCAAAATGTTTAACTATATTCAGGCACCATGTACAGCAGTTACAGATGCATTAAAACACCATTTTGGGTTTTAAATTTTGAAGTATATATGTAATTTATACCTTGTGATGGTGGTTTTGCAGTGATATTAAGTATCATTCCAGCTGGAAGTGCATATGTATAATCTGTATTTGATCCATATAAAATAGCACCAAATTTAAAGTTGGCTTCAAGTATATGCTTGCCAGCAGATAATGTTATAACTCCAAAATAATAGATATTTCCATTTAGACTAATCCTCTCCCATGTAACACCAACTGCACTGTTGTTGAGTAAGATATGATTGAAACTTGGATTACTAGCTTTAACTGTGAGGGCAACATAGTTGGAAAAGTTATTATACATATTGAACACATAATGATGCTCAAACTGTTCAGGTGTCTGTAAAATGGTCATGAATGTATCTGATGGAATTTGACTGCCATTGCTGAACTGGACAACTAATATTCTTTCATCACCATCAACTATGCAGTGATGATGAGTAATGGATAAAACAAGGTGTTGTCTAAAGCCAAGATGGTAGTTGTTACTCTCATAGTTGATTCCATCAGTAGTACAGTTAATTGACACACTAGCACCAATATCAGATGACATCAACTTGAACATGTTTCCTATCAACCCACTGACATTGGTGTGTAATATGAAACTGTTCCCCCATGAATTGAATGGAGGAATTTGCTCAATGAGAACTGAACAATTGTCAGTACTACCTGTAGCACAATAGTGACCAGAATAAAATGATATTGCTTTATTAGCAGTTACTCTAGAACCAGTAAGATCTTCACTACTGGTAACCATCATTGACTCTCCAATATGTAAAATCAATATGCATTCCTCTCCATAGTTCTCTATAAACCCATTGATAATAACATCTCTGCTTGGAGCTATTCTGACTTCAGTATTATTTGATAAAGCAGATATTATAAAAATGCTATGGTCATTTGAATGTAGTGTTCGCAAATGATCACTCACAAAGTCAATAGAGATTGCATAATGTACGAAGGAGTACGTGGCATGTGGATCTAGCATTAACACTAAACTAACATCAGTTGATTGTATTCTTGTATTTGAAAAAACTGAGATTGCTACCAGTAGTCTACTATTTGCCAAGTATACTTTATCAGCATCAAACAGCATTGTTGCATTACTGTATACCATATCAGGAACAGTACAAGTTCTGCATCCATAAAGATGACACAATGGAACTGTGGCATTATAAAATGAGTTGACTTGTAGCACTACATTAAAGTTGAAGCTGCCATCCAACATTAAACCTCCAAACGTTACAAGCTCTTGATTATTTGCTGTGCATAAAGATTTCACTTGACAAAATTATCAACACGCTTGGTGCAACTTACATGGCAGAACATTCCTGTATGCATCATCAAACCCTAAAAACATAATTGTAATATACATATAATTGTAATAATAACATTACTATTTATACAGAGCTGAATTATGAGCTGCTGTACATACAGCAATAGTAAACATACAAATGAATATATTCACTTGTTTCATTCACTGGTAATAATACAGGAGTCTCAGGTAGTATTGCTGTAGATCGTGATAGAACATCCTCAGTTGGAGGACAGGGCACTACCCAATTGTCAGCAGTGACAAGAGCAACATCATCTTTGCACCTAAATGGTCTCCCTACACAAATTATCTACAATGATATTTGGTTTTAAAATGTAGGATATTTTACCATTTAAATAAACTGCATATGAATTTGAGCCATTCACCACATATGATTCTTGCACCACACAAAGAGGTATATCAGTTTCTGTTATGTATGTACCACAGGAGTGGGAGGACAGTGATGTGCGACCATCAATACAAATGGAATTATTAGTATAACTCTCTATATCTCTTTGTACCTGTAATATTATTTGAACATAATAATTATGTGTATAACACAAAAAAAAACTAACTGGAATTTCCAGTTCAGTACGACAATAATGTTCTGGTTCATCAGCAATTGCAACAGGACAATCATCAAAACCACTCCAACGAGTAGAGCAGGTACCCTGTAATAATGTGATAATACTTATTTTACATTCATAAAAAAGATTTTGCAGTAAGCATACCTTACTCAAGTGATCATAAGTGCACATCATTTCGCTTGGATTTGGATTACACAAATAAGGGTAAACACTATGATTTGTACATTGTTCAGTCAGAAATGCACAGCCTAACCCTACATGTAAAGAATAAAAGTGATTTGTTTGTATGTAGAAGTACTACACAATAATATTGCAGGGAGACCAGTTGAGTGTCAGGAATCCTGTAAGTCATTACAATTCTACAAAATTAATTATGGAATTCTACTACTACACACAGCTCTACTACAAAGTGAATTATAGTGAATTCTACTAGTAGTGAAACTCAATGTGTTTGAAGTCTAAATGAATTACTCAGCAGGTTTTAACCAACTCAAGGTGGTTTCTAATATGTCAGGAGGTTTATTAGTGATATTAGAGACCTCATTAAAATCAAAGATCAAAGTGTACTATATGCATGCCATGCTCTAAAAATTTTAGAAAACTTGGTTTCACCTTGGTTTCTAAAATCTCGAAGAAACTTTGACTAAAGTACATAGGTTCCTAACCTATAAAAGCAAATCAAGAATAGGCTTGCAACTTTCATATTTCAAACTATATTGCCTGCATCCTTCACTTGCAAGTTGTATAGATTAGCATTACTAAAAACATAGCAGGACTTCTGGTCTCCCAAATTACACATAATGCCTATGGTTGAAATGTACATACCTTTTCCCCATTCTAGTGGATGTTGGTTTAATGCAGACAGTGCAGTGTAGTTTCCCTTATACCATCCACTGTCTTCAAGTAATGCAATTGTAAACTCACTCAAAACTGAATAATCACTGAATAGCAAATATTACAACAATTATAAAACTAATGTCTTAATATCAGACCAACTCATACTTGGATATAAAGCCATTCATTACTTCATGATGTAGAGTCCGTTTATCCCAGTGAGAACTACAGCATATAATAAAGCAAGTTATATGAAGATATGCAATATACACTTTCTATGTCTGTAGGCATGTACCTCAGTGTACCAGAACCTCCTTCATTTTCCAACAAAATTCCTTCAATATCATCACAAGAGTAGTATGCCTTAGCAACCTCAATGGTCTGTATATGATATAGAAAAGATTTTAATAGTTGTAACACGGACATGGGCGATTTTTCTGATATACATATACACATACTCATAAGCATGAGGGCCACAGGCTTGAATCCTCATATATGTCTTATTCAATTTGGGTGACTCATCTGCAAGTGTGGGAGACTGCAGGCATGCTTCATGAATGTATTTATATTGGATCATGTAAATTTTGATTGTGGATAACATATATGTGACTGAATTTTGGAAAATCACCCATATGGGTGCATGTGAAATAATTAGAATTTTCATATTTAGTAGGTTACTATTATGAGCAGAGGAGAGTTATAAAAATATTTCTAGAATATTCTAGTAATTTAAGGTATTGAGAATGGCTTAGAACCTTCAAGAAGTAGTTTTGCACTATAAAGTTTGTTATTTGGTCATTAAATATTTTAAGTGTCAAATGCACCCATATGGGTGATTTCCCAAAATTCGGTCACATATAAGAAAACGACAAGGCGTTTAAAAGGTTTAACACACTACTTGTATTGAAGTACTAAGTGCTCTTATTATGCTGTTGACCATTAGTAGCATTGAGTACCATCATTTAACAGGTCTATAGTGAATAAGTAACTGCATTTACGCATGCATTAATGGATGATTCAAAGTTACGGATTATCCAAAGTTATGAACAGGGCTTGGCCCCAGCAGGTTTGGATAAATGAGGCCCCACTGTATGCCTTCAGTCATGTGTTCTGTGCCTGGATTGTCTATAACACATTTGCCTCTATAAACAGTTGAGTGGAGAATACTGGGGCTATATCCCTGTCAAAATGTATCTGAAAGTGCTTAGCCCCTCTGTCTGCTTCTGAACGTTGGTGGACTCTGATATTCTACATAACATCTTATAGTTACAGTAACTATGTACTAGTTACTATGGGATTCTGTTATAAATGCTTAATATTAAATGGCAGGTGACCTGTTAAATGGCTGTTAGTACAAAAGTCACAATGGAGAATAAAAGACCCAGGTTGACATGAACAGTCTGTAACTGCAACAGTAGATACATACACCTCAATTATGTAGGTATATAGGCGGGCAGGCATGTAAGTATGGAACAAAGTACAGTGGTATAGGTACACTGCACAGTAAGTAGAATGTAAATGAGTAAGTACATACAACATCATGTAAGTGACACTGAAGGTTAGAATATAACTTACTTTTGGACCGGTAAAGATACTTGTTGATCCATAAGGTCCAGTAATTACAGTTCTAGGATTATAGCTAGTCCCATTCTCTGTGACAAATCTGTGACGTGTGCAGCACAATGAAGTACAGTAAATACAGTACATAATCTATCAAGTGAATGTGCTGCAATATGATGCCCTCAATACCAGCTTAAAGTTGCTGTAATATACCTAACAATTAGCTAGTAGATTTTGTATCATGTCAATATCCCTTGACAAAAATACGACTAATTTGACTGGGTAAAATAGCATTGTGTGTTTCTATTGGAAGCACATGCCCGATTTGATAACCAGTGTTACCATACTGAAAGATATCTTGTAGAATAGTAAAAATAGGGTTACTTAACAATGTTTATGCGGCAAAATTATGTTTGAATAAGCAACAGTTGCTATGGTTGTCAGATTAGTTCGTAATAGGATGGCTGTGGTTGTGGTATTTATATAGAAGTAATAGTTCTCACATTGTAAACAAGAAGGAAATAATGCTTAACTTTGTCTTGCACTACTTTTTCCTTCCTGTTTGCAATGCTTGCACTAATAATCCTAATTACAACAGCCAGCCATTCTACATATACTAACAAATTAAACTGACCGATCAAATAAATGACGTGAAAATCCTAGGACATGAATGATCTCATGCATCAATAATCCAAGAACAACACTTGTTTGACCTCCATAGTCTTCAAAAAACTGTGTAAAGAATAAAGGTGCATAAAATTAATACGTATATAGCACAAAGTATCTGGAAATATAGTATAGTACAAACATACTAACATTGTAATCAAAATACAATATGTCATGCAGCTAAGTATAGCCAGTGCAGGTGTATGATAGACTAGTGTGCATTATACAAGAAGCAAGTAATGCTGCATCCATGCCTAAACAGAAGCTAACAGTTATGTGCTGTGCAGGGTAGGGGACCTCCTATTCCAAGTTCCAGCTTAGTCATACAAAGATAATGCACCTTTAAATTTCATGTTTTCTTTATCTTTAAGGACCACTCTATTATGCTAGAGAATATTAGGTACCAGGAATCACCAAGCATAATGCTAGCATAATAGGCTAAATAATTTCAATTTTCCACAACAAATTTTCAAGTATGCATGCATTTAGTGTTCAATATAGTCCATTACAATAGTCATTCTTTCTAATACAGCAACCGAATGCCTTCAGTGCATAAAACAATTTTGCAAATTCTGCAACCTAGTAGTAACTTTAACTGGCTGCCATTGCCAGGTTTCAAAGCCATTAATTTTTAAGTACTTTTCATAAGTTATTGTGAGCATAATATTGAGCATAATAGGGGAAAATTTTAGAGGTGCAGCATGCCACAATAGGTTAAAAAATAAGTACAATAGGCTGGTCCCTATTTATCTTGTACTGTTTGCAACACATGAAAAAATGCATGTTATATTCAAATTTGGAGAGTGGTAAGAATAGATGTGATCCAGTCTGGCTTTATCACCTATTTTAAAGTATCAAGAAATGCTGGTTTTAAGTATTTAGCTTTTTGTAGCTCGACAATGAAGCTCTGGTTATTTGCACAGATTTTAAATACCTCAACCATTCGTGATCAAGCACATCTTTGTGTTCTTCTGTTATATATACCAGCACTGGCTGGCTGAAGGCAATCCCACAAACATCTTTAGGCTTAGCCTTTTCTCCACATGACTTTGTCAATGCAGTGAATTGGGCGTCCCTTTGTTTCCCTTGTCATCACTTTGTACTTGCTTATCTACAGTACCATTGATCAATTCAGTGACCATCTCCTTGGTTGTATACGTGGTCCATCGCGTATCCAACGTAATGATACTCTACTACAGTATTACATCATGCTCTACTCCAATATCACCCTGGTATTCTCTGGGAGCAAAGTATCAAAGATTCTGACCATCCAAGGATATTTTTAAACCTGGATTTCTCTCTAGTTCAACCAGCATACTTTGATCTCTCTTTTAGATGTACTACTCAGCCTTTTAATTTCCTCTGCTACTTCTAAGGCTGGGGTGGCTGCTTTTTTCCGGTGAGGAGGTTAAGGACTTCCACTATTTACATACTGTGAACAATCTTTTATTATCCTGGTTTGCGAGTCATTTGGTGTTTGGTTATCTTTTGCCTTATCTACTATCGCTGACTGCAGGCTCAGGTTTCACCGATTTTCAGAAACCAGTCAGTTTTTTTAATTGAAAAAAAATTAAGTTAAAGCAGTAAGCAAAATTTAAGTGTAAAACAAGGTGCATTAAATATTGTAACTTCTAGTGATCGAACTGTGTAAACTGCTCTTTGCAGCACAAAATACTTCTCCCAAACCTTAAACATGTTAAGTGCCTTAAAAAATAATTATTGCTTACTTCTGCAACTCTTTCATAATGCATCAATCTGCTAGTGTGGTAAGATTTAACTGTGACATGATTTATTGGGGTGATTTCATTCATATTTAGCTAAAATAGCTGTAAATGAACTGTCTCAAAATGGACCCCACTCCTGATGGGCTTTTCTGCCTTTGAGTTGGAAATCAGTCAGCAAATGTTCTAGAACCACCCCTGGCTGACTGTACCACTGTTAAAATGGTCTATCTCAAAAGTTACCTTACGTGCAAGAACTAAACTTCTTACATATAAGCAACTAAAACTACATTAACTACTTACATGGTAGTAACTACAAAACTTAATCAAAGACTACACCATTCTCTAGACACAAAACATAGTGCCTGAGAATCATTCTGGCATTATATTTCCGAAGAGTAACAGATAAGCATTACAGCAATTGTTTCCTGGTAGTTAGCTGTTGATTTTACTAGTAGTGGTTCATTAACATATACATGACCACTCAAGTTAAGTCTAGCTGATTTTGATTGTGGAATTTGATAGTTTATTCATGTAGCTTTATGTTCTTAGTAAAAGATCAAATCTGTTGACATGGTTTTCCCAGATCCAGTTAATACAACTTGTCACATGAGATCACGTAATCCACCCAATAATACCAAACTGTAACCTTGCAGCTGTGGCTGTTCTAAGTGACTAACACTACTTCTGGACATGCTTCATGGCTGAGATTGGTACATTAGCTGTTCCGGAGTATATATCTGGCTATAAATTTGTAGTTGTATGTGACCCACCAGTCTTATCGCCTATTAAAAAGTACCGAGAAATGCCGGTTTTAAGTATATAGTGTGTAGTAGCTCAAAGCTATGTGTGCTAGATTTTAGCACATTCACACCAATTTCTTACCTTCCAGAGAATTCACCAACAGCTAGGTTTCCCATCATCGTAGATTGTTGTAAACCAAGGTTGACTATATCAGGCAAGTTCCAAAAAAGGTGGGTGGCAGGGCCCGGAAGGAGGACAAGAGACTGTTTCAAATTTGTCCTTCAAGGTCTAACATATGAAACAGTTACAGAGAGGTCTCTATTTGGACTTGTTAGATATGGTGCCTGTCTGATGGTGATATATATGTATATCCTAAGTTACTCCCAGTAAGTAAAACAAGTCTGTAAACAGTACACAGTATACTGTGATAATCACAAATGTGTGGACCCTTCTGCCTTGATCTTGCTGAGGTCGTGATGCACTAAACTATCTCATGTTATTAGTTGCTAAGTAATAGTTAGAGAGTTCAGCTACAAATAATTCACCCTGTAGAGAGATCAGCTAGAAGAAGTTACCTTGTACATAGTTCAGCTACAAACAATTCTCCCTGTACAGTGATCAGCTAGAAGAAGTCACCTTGTAGAGAGTTCAGCTACAAAGAAACCACCATGTAGAGAGTTCAGCTACAAAAAATTGCCCTGTAGAGAAATCAGCTAGAAGAAGAAGTTACCTTGTAGGGAGTTCAGCTATAAAGAAACCATCATGTAGAGAGTTCAGCTGCAAACAAATCACCTATAGAGAGTTCAGCTACAAGCAAATCACCCTGTAGAGAGATCAGCTAGAAGAAGTTACCTTGTAGAGAGTTCAGCTACAAAGAAACCATCATGTAGAAAGATCAGCTGCAAACAAAATCACCTGTAGAGAGTTCAGCTACAAACAAATCACCCTGTAGAGAGATCAGCTAGAAGAAGTTACCTTGTAGTGAGTCCTATACAAACAATTCACCCTGTACAGAGATCAGCTAGAAGAAATTACCTTGTGGAGAGTTCAGCTACAAACAAATCACCCTGTAGAGAGATCAGCTAGAAGAAGTTACCTTGTATCTAGTTCAGCTACAAATAATTCACCCTGTAGAGAGATCAGCTAGAATAAGTCACCTTGTAGAGTGTTCAGTTACAAAGAAACCACCATGTAGAGAGTTCTGTAATAAGTATATGTATTATATATAATTTGTACATTTACTGATAAAATCAGAAATATTTAAAGTATTTAACGTCTGCTTCATCTTTTCTTCTTCCTGTGGTAAAGAAAAAAATAGGCTATAAAAGCCCCAAAGCTGGCCATATAGGTCGCTTTGGGGTATACAAATACAAAAGGAAGTGAAATCTAATCCAAAACAGCCAAGCTGTAAAAAAAGAGTGCAGCCCTCAAAAAGGCTATAATGAAAAAAGATGTGAAATCCAAGGTGGCGGCCAAGAAATGGCTGTAATGGTAGGTTATTGGTAAAAATTTTAATAATGACAATTCAGGTGAATTTTGTGCCAAAACCAAATTACACCAAAATTCACCTGAATTGTCATTATTAAAATTTTCACCATTAAACTACCATCACAGCCATTTCTTGGCTGCCACTTTGGATTTCACGTCTTTTTTCACCATAGCCTTTTTGAGGGCTGCACTCTTTTTTTACAGCTTGGCTGTTTTGGATTAGATAAAAGATTACAGTAACATATCTTACCGAGGGACATATATTAATACGTCCTGCCACTGGTCTGTTGTTATCACTGCTGTCCAGTACACAATGTAAGGCATGAGCCAATGAACCCCTCACACATGATGCTACACAAATAGCACATACAGGTATTCTATTAGTCTTCATGCATAAAACATATGAAGTTAACATTAATTTTAAAAGAGAACATATTATGTACTTAATATCCAAAGCATTTTGCTGCTAAATTAATACTATAAATGCCTGCACTTCTAAAATCAATTTCTTGGTGTTTGACAGCAGATGTCATACCACATCGCACATTTGCCATAATTACTTGAGATACCATACAGTCCATGCTACATCACATTACACAAGCTTCACTGTACACTAAACTACTTAGTAGTTACCATACCTCTAAGTAATTGCTATAGGCTTGACAAATTTGGTATGTTTTGTTTATGTATTGAAAACTAGAGGTGTAGGATAACATATTTCCTTTTGAACTTACCATGATTATCTTACATATTTTGAATAATCAAATCAAATATGTAGTTTAGTTAACTCAGCAAATTACAATCTGAAAAGTATATAAATGTGAAAAAATGTTAGTTCAGCATTGTGCCCATTAAAAGGTGGGAGAGTTGGGGGTGTCTAATTGCCTACACCATCACATATTCTTTGGTATACATGTAATTTACGGAAGTTTACTATTGATAAATGAGCCTATCTTCCTTGTCTTGATAAGTCTCGATAATCGGATATACAGTATCTACTGCACTTGTCTATTTCAAATCACAAGGTAAATACTATTCAACAGAGACACAAATATGGTGAAATAATTTAAATAAGTAGTAGAGTAAATTGCTACAAGTAAGTATTACAATTCACTAAAAAATTCTAATCATCTATATGAATATTGCATATTTCAGGAAGACTTGCTGTTTGCTAAGAATCACACCCAAGAAATAATGTAAACATATGCATTGACTGCAGGGATGGATTAGGCAGTGTACTTGGAGTGCTGAAACACCTCCTCGATTTTCATAATGAAGGACAGATGTTCTAGTATTGCTACAGGTGTAATTGTACAGGTGTATGCTATGCACATGCAATACACATTAAAAAAACTGTGCTATGGTAGTACCTATTTGTTGTCAGCACCTCAAAGTGCTAAATGTTGACTGCTTCTTTCAAAAAGCACCTCCAAGTTTTATCACAGCACTTTTGTTTTAACATTGCTAGGCTATGAAGGAATTTAAAAAAGCAATGAGAAGTGTTAGGTTCTTTTATAATGTCAATAAAGAAGTTGATTAAATTACATTGTAAGCATTATGGCTTAAACTGAAACAGTTAAAATTAAAATATTTAAAGAGCAATCAGCTACAATTTATGAACTGTTATACTCATTGCTTTCTTAAAGAAGTTTGATAGGCTAACACTGGTTTTGGATAGTTTTTAAAATGTCTAAACAATTTTTGTATAACACTGAAAACACAGTTTGTGGCTTTGGCAGCGAAATTTTAATACTACCGTTCATAGATTTTTAAAGGGTGCTTGCAGACTTCCTAGATTAAGACACGTAATAGTGTGCCCAAGAAGCCAACATGCCATACCATGGGTATACTGACAGAATGCGAATGTCATGCATAGATAGCATACATCAGCATGTTGTATATAGAGAAGGTATCAGATCAGAGTGAGATCATAGTCTGTGAAGGAAACCACACATGCATTACTTTGTCTAGTCAATTACAAAAAGTGGTAGAGGATCAAAATGATACTAAACAGAAGTTTTCATTGGAATATATTGATCGCCATAAATAGAAATTGTATAAAAAGAAAGATAGTGACTGAATTTGATTAAACAAGGCTTCTACACACATCCACTTTTATGACTTTGGAGCGCCATAACTCAATGTAGGAACATGCCATTAGTTTCAAATTTGACCTGGAATTTTACAATGTTATGGAAGAACTGTGTGAAAACTTTAGGCCAATAGCTTATTGGGTAGTCAAGTTACAATTGGTTACATTCAGAAAATAGCATGTGTGTGGAAGCCTTGTTTTGTTAAGTTTGGTCACAATAAATGATTTGGTTCACTAGCTTGGTTGGAGTCCAAAGAATACTTTCTTGCTCCTTGAGCAAAAGCCTAGACCCATTGCTAGTGCTGTTGTTTAAACTTGAATCCCTTCTGATAATTTGTCATTTTAATTAATAATTTCCAAATACATTAATATAAAGTCAATTGAACTTACAAGTAGTAGATGATGCTGATACAAACAGCAAATAGTCAGCATTAGGGAGTCCAACTCCATTTGGACCTTGTAGAGTGCATGATGAGCTTAGATAAGATGTAGTACACACTTCTCTAACACCAATGTATGATAAGGGAATTGTCCCAAAGTCTCCACAATCATAGTTACTCTGAGATGGTAGAGGTGATCTACATTTACCCTCATTGACTCCATAAGTGTATTCACTACACATTGGTGGTATGCGAAGATTACCCTGTACTGGATGAACCATAAGAACACTTTCAAGAATCTTAATAGCATGGGACAAGGGACTGTCAACTCCCCGTAGAAATGGATCAGCAGTAGAGGACACATTTGCAAACACAGGCTGTATTCTGATATTGGAATAGCTCAATGGAGCCTGCCTCTTTTCTGCTCCTTTATTTTGACTAGAAAGGTCAACTATGTGAGGATTTATTTCAGCAATCTATATAAGAGAAACATGCATAAAATTCATACCTCTTAGCTAGACTTGACAGTGTATTTATATACTGTAACATAAACTCTGTAGTCCCTGTTCAGAGTAATGGTGTTCAATTATTCTCATTCCTTTAGGATAGCTGTATGCACCAACTAGGATGTTTTGTGCAACTAGATAAATGGGTTCTTATAGACACTATAGTCCTTTGTTATATATCCATGTACAGTAAGAACATACGGTTGATGCTAAATAATAATAAAAGGATCATTCAATTAGAGAAAATAGCATGTTGTATAACCATTTGCCTGTGCTTCGTGGGTTTCATTAAATAAAGGTTCGAAAGATCCATTATCTTGGTTACTATAAAGTACAAATGAAAACCATGTATAGGGAGGAAAACTTATATCTAGGGACCCGCCGATTATGCTCATAATTTTACCTATTATGCTATGCTGCACTGCTCAAAAATTTACCTATTATGCTTAAATTATGCCCAATTATTTATGCCTCAGTTCTCATGCTCTGCTAATAATTTCCAATTTATGGATAAATAATAAGTGGCTGAAGCACAAACTTACTTGTCAAAATGCATATCACAGAAAAGATCGATATACTCTAATAGAACAGTCAGCTATGTGATTTTTCTATTAGAGTTACTGACTGTTCTGTTAGAGTATATCGATCTTTCTGTGATAGCTATTTTGATAAGCAAGAATTCATACTATTACACAAATATTCTACCTATTATGCTAGCATTATGCTCAATGCTTTCAGACACCTATTATGCTCATAATCATGCCAGCATAATCGGCGGGTCCCTACTTATATCGTAATAATTAGATATTTAAAGTGAATCTAATATGACTAAGTTTGACAAAAACTGGCTTTGATGCACAAAGCTTTGTTAGTTTGTACATGGCAATTTTTAAGTAATCATTATATGAAGTAACATCATAGTGCCTAAAGCTGTATAAACTAAATTTGCACCAAGTATTCATCTATTATGCTATTAACTATCATTATAAGGATGTATAAGTTTCTGATGCCCAAAATATACCAGCTTTTGTGGTGTGGGTAATAAATACAAGTAAAAGGAAAATTAGGAATGTTAAGTTCAATAAATAAAGTAGGAAAAACAAGGGAGGCTGACTATTCCTACAGATATACTAGTTGACATTTAACCCTTCCTTCAGTGTATACCCATGACTGTATTAGGGATCTAGTATATTTGCAGATGTAGGCGACCTCCCTTGTTTCCTTACTTTTTTCTATGATCCTTAATTGAACTTAAAATTCCTATTTTTCCTTCCCCTGGTTTGTCTACTTTTTTGTAACATCTATTATGACTGGTGAACCCATGCATACTGCATCTCATGGCAATGTTACCAGGTGTACAAAATGCAGTAATACTGAGACTGTTATTACAGGCTTTATAAAGCATTAAATTATTGCTAAAAGATTCAGCTATTGATTTGTTTGTGACTGAAGGTTAGTCATTAATTTTCATACAACCGAAGGTGAGAAGGAAAGAATGTGACGTTTGTGTTTATGAACTATAGTGTGGGGGTTTAGCAAAGTTCTAGAAGTGCTCAACAGCTTCGCCACATCATAATGAGTGTCCATAATTTGTAAGTGAAGCAAAAGAATAGCTACATGAGAGTAGTATTGTGGGGGTTTTCCTTGCTTTGTGAAAACAAGTCTAGCACGAGGTCTAGCATCACATGCTTCACAGTAATAAAAAGTTCGTGCCTTTGAGAGTGCAAATGAAATCTAATCCAAAACAGCCAAGCTGTAAAAAAAGAGTGCGGCCCTGAGAAAGACTATGGTGAAAAAGATGTGAAATCCAAGGTGGCGGCCAAGAAATGGCTGTGATGGTAGGTTAATGGTAAAAATTTTAATAACGACAATTCAGGTGAATTTTGTGCCAAGACCAAGCGGCACCAAATTCACCTGAATTGTTATTAAACTTTTTACCACTAACCTACCATCACAGCCATTTCTTGGCCGCCACCTTGGATTTCACATCTTTTTTCATCATAGCCTTTCTCAGGGCCGCACTCTTTTTTTACAACTTGGCTGTTTTGGATTAGATTTCACTTCTTTTTGTATTTGTATACCCCAAAGCCGGCCTATGGCCGGCTTTAGGGCTTTTTAACTTGTCATTTTTTCTTTACTACAGGAAGAAGAAAAGATGAAGCAGGGTGATTTCTTTGTAGCTGACCTCTCTGCAAGGTGATCCTTCTAGCTGATCTCTCTACCGGATGACTTGTTTGTAGCTGAACTCTCTACAGGGTGATTTGTTTGTAGCTGAACTCTCTACAAGGTAACTTCTTCTAGCTGATCTTTCTACAGGGTGATTTGTTTGTAGCTGAATTCTCTACAGATCGATTTGTTTGCAGCTAAACTGCTGAACTCTCTACAATGTAACTTCTTCTAGCTGAACTCTCTACAGGTGGCTTGTTTCTAGCTGAACTCTCTACAAGGTAACTTCTTCTAGCTGATCTTTCTATAGGGTGATTTGTTTGTAGCTGAATTCTCTACAGGGCAATTTGTTTGCAGCTGAACTCCCTACATGGTAGTTTCTTTGTAGCTGAACTCTCTACAATGCAACTTCTTCTAGCTGAACTCTCTACAGGGTGACTTGTTTCTAGCTGATCTCTCTACAGGGTGACTTGTTTCTAGCTGAACTCTCTACAAGGTGATTTGTTTGTAGCTGAACTCTCTACAAGGTAACTTCTTCTAGCTGATCTTTCTACAAGGTGATTTGTCTGTAGCTGAATTCTCTAAAGGGCAATTTGTTTGCTGCTGAACTCTCTACATGGTAGTTTGTTTGTAGCTAAACTCTCTACAATGTAACTTCTTCTAGCTGAACTCTCTACAGGGTGACTTGTTTGTAGCTGAACCCTCTACAGGGTGACTTGTTTGTAGCTGAACTCTCTACAGGGTGTTTAGCTACAAACAAGTCAGCCCGATCCAGCTCGTTTCAGTATTTTTTATTGCAGCACTATACACTGTCCCTACTCTAATTTAAAATTCCTATTTTTCTTATACTTGGTTGTGAAGTTTATTTGCAAGCTCGTGACTACAAAACAACCTGCTTTCACAAAACCAGTCACAATACTTTAAGAGTTAATCACAGCACTATTTTACTAGATTATGACTCATACAATAACAACTAATCAGTGGGCGTGGCTCTACATAAGCCTGCAGGCAATAATGGACATGAATTCGTGCATACCTACAGACTGATGAATGGGCGTGGCTACCATTTGTCTACAGACAGTTATTTACATAAGTGGGCGTGACTCACGAAAAGTAGGGCTACGCTATGACGTGTAGTAACACGTCTACATTTAGTTTAGCAAGTGGGGTCAGACCTGAATAATCTGTAAAGTGGGACCTGGATGACCCGACTCGGTTTAACATTGTTACTAAATAAACTATATTGGCTTACACATTGCTATAGAGAGTTTGCAGGGGGTGTGTCAGCCTTACGCAAATATCACGTGAATACAGTGAAGCCATTTTTGAGTGGATTGTAGTGAAATGAGTTGTCTGACGTTTTCGAAGTACTTCGCCGATCTAAAGAATGACGATGATAAAAGACGATACCAAGAAAAAGTATCGCTACTGGGTTGTCAGGAAGATCCTTACTGTCGAATGGAACGAAAAGGCGGCTGCACTCGAAGCGTAGAGTGGGTAGATTGGCCGAGTGTTTGTTATGGCGACGTTTACAATTATTTGATCAGTACGCCTAGCGAATATACCCATGAAATGCTAAAGGCTTACAAGAGCATGGATGGCTATAATTTCTTCATGAATGGTTGGATCAACAACATTCTTGTAACTGCGATGGATGGTAGCAACAGATACATCTACACTGCTACAGTGAAACATTCACAGACGCTGTCAGCTCCACCTTTAAAGGTATGGATGTGTTGTAAATCAGATGGAGAAGTGATGGCAGCACACTGTACCTGCATGGCAGGGTGTGGAGAAGCTTGCTCGCACATTGCTGCCATCCTGTTTGCTGCTGAAGCCAATACCCTAGTAAAGCAACGGTTCTCTTGCACATCCCTGCCTTGTACATGGCTTCCACCAGCATTTAGAACTGTGCTTTTCTTGCCATTAGCAGAAATTGACTTTAGAACACCAAGACAAAAGAGAAAAAGCTTTCTAGAGCCTGCTGTACCTGCTCCAAAGAAAAGTATGACAATTCAAAAGCCTACACAGGCAATGTTGGAAGAGCATTATTCAAAGCTTTCTAAAGCTAAGCACAAGCCACTTTTGTTATCCTTGGTAAGTGGTTTTAATGATGATTTTGTGCCATTGTATGTGAGGGGATTGCTTCCTGAACCACTGACATCATTATTTCATAAAGATAATCAAGAAGTACCATTTCAAGATTTGGTAAAGGCATGTGATGCTTTTTATGACATGGTATCTATAACTCCAGAGCAGGCCCACATGGTAGAACTGAAAACCAGGGAGCAATCCAAATGTAAGCTGTGGTATGAACAATGAGCTGGCCGTGTTACTGCATCAAATTTACGTAGAGTCCTTCATACAGATTTTTTAAAACCTTCAGTGTCATTGGTAAAGACCATTTGCTATCCCGAGTCTACAAAGTTTTATAGCAAGGCTTGTGACTATGGACTTACCCATGAAGCTGATGCATTGCGTATATACAAAGATAGCATGTAAGCTGCACATGCATTTTTTGAGCTTAAAAAGTGTGGGCTAGTTCTTGACAGGGAGAATCCTTTTATTGGAGCTTCACCAGATGGGATTATTTCCTGTTCATGCTGTGGCAAAGGGGTTGTAGAGGTGAAGTGCCCATTCTCATGCAGGGATAAGTCTTTTGATGAAGCTGTCAAACACAGGGAGTTTTGTTTGGAAGAAGATACTTTCTTGCTTAAACAAGATCATCCATACTATTTTCAAGTGCAGCTACAAATGAAGCTGTGTCAGGCAAAGTTTTGTGACTTTGTGGTTTGGGGAAAAGATGGTGCTTTGAAGCAGCGAGTTGATTATAATGCAGAATGCATCAATGATGCATTGAAACAAGTGAAAAACTTTGTGAAAATGTGTCTACTGCCAGAACTACTAAGTCGCTGTTTCACCAGTGGAATGATAACACCTGATCCTCCTGTAGTTGAATCCAATGAAGAACAACATGAAGAGAGTGAAGGTGACCAGTTACCACCACTGGATGATAATACTGCAAATCAATCTACCAGTAGTACAAGTAATAGTACTGCTGATGTTGAAGAGGACGAAGATGACAGACTGTGGTGCTATTGCCGACAAAATGAGGATTATGATCAAATGACAGTATGTGATGGTAAGGACTGTGCCATTGAATGGTTTCATTGGGGCTGTGTGGACTTGACAGAAGAAACTGTTCCCACTGGTGAATGGTATTGTCCTGACTGTGCTAATCAATGAGTTAAGTGTCATTTTGTTAATTAATTACATAATTTACATAGATTACAGTAAATTGTATAATAGGCTTTGGTAATTACTAGTGTCATTTACAGTGTTACTATGAATTGTTGTCACTATTTACAGCAATTATTTTGACAATTAATTTCAATTAAATGGTACTACAGAATTACAGTAGTTATATAAAGCGCAACATATTGTAACTGCTTTATCAATTGGTGACAAATTGTCATCTCCAGTACATGTAATCATACTAATGGGAAGTGTCGACTGTAAAATCATGTACTTCTGCCTAACAGCACCGATAACTCTCTCCACATATATTCTTACTTGGGAGAGCTGTCTTGAGGTATCAACTTCCAATTTACTAAGCTGAGGCTTTCCTCGTGTGAAAGGAGGATGCTTAACTTCTGCACACAGCAAACCTACACTTTCCTCAATGGTAAACCCTCTGTCTGCAAGTACAATATCACCTGGCAAAAGGCGGCATAGAAGGCCACTATTTTCTGTCAGATGTACATCAGACACTCTCCCACCCCAACCCTTTGAAATAAAGGAAACAGAACCTTGTGGAGTGATGCCAATTAAGAACTTAGCGGTGTGTGTGTTTTTTGTAGTTTGACCATGTCTGGGCTCGTGCCTTTAGTGAGATTGGCCTTTCAATGAAAACCTCAAAACAATCTATGATGACAGCACAACTTCGAAAAGCTTTTCGAAACACCATGGGCATAGTTTTCAGCAAGTTGTCTCTGTCTGGCCAATTTATAAAAACATGCAACTTTGTGTACAGCACATCAAGCCACTTGCTAAAGTATCGGCACACTGTTGAGGGGTGAACATCAAATCGATATCCCAAGTCTTGTATTCCTGCATTTAGTCGAAGACGCATTAGAACCATAAGAAATTGGTAAAAAACACTACAAGAGCTTGTTGCAAAAGAATCAGGCAATCCAACAGTTACAAACTTAAATACAATTTCCAGTATCTCGTATGATGGCAAACCTGTATAATATTGAACTTTTATATCATCATTACGCAAGCTTTCTCTGCTGACCACCTTTGCTGTTAGCTTTTCATTGACCAATTCAAGATGTTTACAATGTTTCTTGGCTGTTGAAAGCTCATCTTCCAGGTCTTTACAAAAATCACATCTGAAAACTGGTTCATGATCTGTAGCATCTTCAGAAAAAGGCATCATGATTGCTTTGTCATCTTCCTCCTCCTCAAGGTCATCAGAAGTGTCATCTACTATTTCATCAGCAACTACTTGGTCATCAGCAATGTCTGAGGCATTATCAGGGTCAGTGTTACTTTCATCATCATCATCATCGCTTTCATTACCATCTTCAGCTTCTCCTTCATTCTCTTCCCTACTGGACAACGCTTGTTGCTGCACAACATAGAGCCGTTTGCGTTTGGTCGCCTGTCTTCGTTCAAATACAGCAGCACTATTCTCCAGTTTTCGCTTTGCAGGTGATTTAACCTGTGGAAATATTGTAGGGATATACACTGTTAAAAATAAAGAGTAACCACCACTCTGAGAGTTCCCAGTGTAGGGAGGATTTAACACTCCATGGAGAGTAGCCAACACTCTGAAGAGAATAACTATTACTCTGAGGAGTAATTGACACCACCTTCAGAGCATGTGTTACTCCCCAGTTACTCCTTTAGAGTAATGGTTACTCTCCAGAGGTGTTAAATCCTCCCTACTCTGGGAACTCCTTGAGAGTTGTGGTTACTCTTCATTTTAACAGTGTAGTTGGGTGCCAAAGCATCATTGCTTTTCTGGCCTGTCACAAAGTGCTCACTGCAAATCCAAGTATTACGATTGGGAACCCAGTTTTCACGTTTTACAGCCACTATCCATTGATCTTGAAACATTTAAACAATCAACTACTCCTACTTTATAACTGTAACTTGGCACTTATTGTATTTATTGTAACTTAGCACTCACTGTAATTTAGTACTCATTGTAATTCTAGCACTTATTGTAACTTACTACTTACTGTAATTTAGCACTAGTTGTAACCTAGCACCTATTGTAACTTAGCACTTATTGTAACTTAGTACTAATCATTACTGTAACTTAAATTATAGGCACTTATGTTATTGTAACTTAAACTAGGCACTTATGTGTACGTACCTTGTACATTAGCGTAAAAGCCCTGTTGGGTGTTTGCTAATCAATAAATAAATAAAATAAATAAAAATAAATAAATCCATTTACTTCGCTTTACAGGATACTTTATGGCTGAAGGAAATCGATAGAATGAAAATTTCCCCTTTATGAATACATTGTGGCAGCCAACTACACAACAGTTCTTCACCATCACTGTACACAATAAACGGGACACGAAAAGCAAGACACAAAAAGCCTGAGTGGTCTGGATTCTAGACCACTCATCCACTCAAACATGGCTTCGTCAATATTCACGTGATAATTGCGTAAGGTCGACACACCCCTTGCAAACTCTCTATATAGTTCGCCACGAGTTGCTCTCACTGATCGATGTCAACAGCAAGTCACGTACGTGTGTGTTCAAAATAGTTTGGTACACCTGACGACCGTGTATTCGAATAATTTACTGCAATATACACTGGTAGATGGAAGCCGTACTCTAGTCTATTAACACTCAGCGGTAGAACCTTGGCTGATGGCCATGGTAATGAAGGATAAAAGGTAAGACAATAGCTAGGGTCCGCAACGCAAAAAATCGATATCCTCCAATCAACTACTTAACTATTGTCATATGTTAGGCTAAGTGTAACTTGAATAACACCAGCGTGGCAGCCAAGTTTGTAACTTTCTTCTGGTAGAAAACGATACAAATGTCTTAAAATCAAGTGATTTTTCGTTACAGCAGTTCGTAGGGTTCTTCGTATGCCACGATATTCACTCTCAACATTGTTGAAGTACTCTATCATCAACTAAAAGTATTGGTGGTTTGATTATATTTGTCAGTTTCCGGTGGCAGCACGATCTATGTTGCAGCTTTTTGGCGACAGACAAAATGTTTCTTACTCTGGAGCACAGGACAAGCAGAGCAGCAACTACGCCGTGAGTCAGCAATGACCAGTACTAGGTAAAGTACCTGCATGCAGAGTATGGTTATAATTGAAGCTTGTTAGCCATCTGGCTGAGCCATCTATATGCTGAAATTCAGCCAAAACGACACGATTTTTGCAAACAAATACTAGAATGGTTGATACATCAGTAAGATAGTCTTCAACAGCAAGGATGTGAAGCTTATAAACACCTAACAATACGGCAATCTCGTCCAGTAAACGCATAGAGTAATCCATTGCATGAAATAAGTACCCACGTAATCGAAATTCAAATCGCGGAAAATACAACCATAATCTATTCCAATGACCTTAAAATCACTTGGAATCAAGTGGCAATCAGTTTGTGTGCATTAGGTTCAGCATCTCGATTAGCCCAGCAGTCTGAGACTCTCCCTATTATGCCATCACAGCATAAAATATACCTGCACTGGCCCAGACCACGCCCGAGTGAACAATTAACACAAATATTTACGAAAGGAGTACACTGCATGGTTCCTATTCAGAAATGAAAGCGATTTCATGGGTATTTCGGCGATTTGAATTTCGATCACGTGAGTGCCTATTTCATGCATTAGATCGCTTTATATGTCTACTGGGCGAGATGGCCATATAGTTAGGTGTTTATAATCTTCGTATCCTTGCTGCTGAAGACTGTCTCACTGATGTATCAACCATTCTGGTATTTGTTTGCAAAAATCGCGTCGTTTTGGCCGAATTTCAACATATAGATTATTATTATTATTATTATTATTAATGGACAAAAATTGCTTGGCAGTACAAGACTGTCAAGCTAGGCCGCAGGCCTTTGAGAGTGCCCATATCTTGTTGTTCTCCATAAATCATCAAGATTCTTCTTAAACAATGCCACGGTTGGTGCAGAAATAACATCTGCTGGAAGAGAATTCCACAAATTAACTACTCTGTAGATGGCTCAGCCAGATGGCTAACAAGCTTCAATTATAACCATACTCTGCATGCAGGTACTTTACCTAGTACTGGTCATTGCTGACCCACGACGCAGTTGCTGCTCTGCTTGTCCTGTGCTCCAGAGCAAGAAACATTTTGTCTGTCGCTAAAAAGCTGCACATATCGTGCTGCCACCGGAAACTGACCAATATAGTCAAATCACCAATACTTTGAGTTGATGGTAGACTACTTGAACAATGTTGAGAGTGAATATCGTGGCATACGAAGAACCCTACGAACTGCTGGAACGAAAAATCACGTGATTTTAAGACATTTGTATCGTTTTCTACCAGAAGAAAGTGGCAAACTTGGCTGCCACGCTGGTGTTATTCAAGTTACACTTAGCCTAACACATGACAATAGTTAGGTAGTTGATTGGAGGATATCGATTTTTCGCGTTGCGGACCCTACAATAGCGCAAGCATTGTATGTTTATCAATATACCAAAGGTTTTTTCTTAAGCAATCTAGAAACGTTTCTGCGAAAGAATTAGGGCTGTAGCTGTAACCAGTTTTCTGCTACGCTTGAATGAATACGTCAGGCAGGCAGGCAGGCAGTAGAAAATTCCATTGACTAGAATTTTTTTTTAATTCTGTAACAACTTGACGAAAACGTTTCGGGTCGATCTGAAGACACTTTGGGCTTGGTTTTACCCAACCAATACTGTCACGTCGTTGTGAGGAAAAATTTCGGCAGGTTTTTGGGTTATAGAGTAACTCATCTAATACAATGCGCCATCAGAAATTAAAGAACACGTCTACAAACAATAGTATTGCTCTTACCATCATTAGAATACTGCTCAGCCATCTGGGACCCCTATTATCACACTAGTATTAGTAAACTAGAAATGATTCAACGCTGCGCTTCTCGTTTCGTTTTAAACAAACCCTGGCACAGATCTTATTTTATTTTTTTATTTATTGATTAGCAAACACCCAACAGGGTTTTTACGCTAATGTACAAGGTACGTACACATAAGTGCCTAGTTTAAGTTACAATAACATAAGTGCCTATAATTTAGGTTACAATAATGATTAGTACTAAGTTACAATAAGTGCTAAGTTACAATAGGTGCTAGGTTACAACTAGTGCTAAATTACAGTAAGTGGTAAGTTACAATAAGTGCTAGAATTACAATGAATACTAAATTACAGTGAGGGCTAAGTTACAATAAGATCTAACCAAAACCATGATAGCATCACAGACATGTTAACCAGTCTTGAATGGTCTACACTTCAAAACAGAAGAACAATTGCTAGTCTCACCTTCCTATTCAAGATTATCAGGAACTTACTAGCAACGCCTGATCATTGTTTACCGTCACCAACTGCAGTGTCCTACACCCGTGCTCAACATCCTCTCAAGCTAACTCAATTGCAAACAAAAATTGATGTGTACAAATACTCCTTCCTCCCACGAACAATTATTCAATGGAACTCTATTCAAATTCCTAACATCGACACAATAGATCTCGAAACATTTAAGAACGCTGTAAGTAATATAATATGTAATTGTAATGCTCATTAGCGTGTTGCCCCTAGTGGGCTTTGCTAATTAACAATAATAATAATAATAATAATAATATCGGACGGGCTCCAAAATCGGACGCTATTACTCGAGCTACAACAGGAATTTTTGTACAACTCATATGTATTCTGATAATTCAAGGCTGTGGGACTTTGGACACCAAGTATCAGCTTTCTCGGCTTTTTGTCTGGTGGCAGCAGCCCTGTGAAGTCATTTCCGATTAATAGAATGAAGTATCAATTATCGGACAATATGATGTTCGGACAGCTGCCACCCACTTCCTGGAAATCGTGCAGTTTAGGTTATTGTACCAAAAGGTAGGCTACAATAAGCAATAATTATCCTCCAACAATCAGCTTTGTGTGATTAAAAGCTTAAGAGTTACAGCCAATAGTATGCTTAGTCCGATAAAATCTATGCTCGGATAAAACTATCAGTTGTCGGACTTTGATTTTTACTACCAGTAAACAATGTCCAATTTATTTCAAATTTATATGCAATATACCTGAACTCATTAGCTATTAATGACCAAAAAATGGTTTCGTTATCTTTAGCATAGAGGGAGTACGAGCCCCCCAATTTGTAGCGGTATTGTCGGACGCCCTCCGCTTTAATTTAGCCATGCCCACCAACAGAGTTTGTATGCTTTGCAACAAATACACCAGTGCTAAACCACAGAAGAAGGTAATAAATATCTCTCAAGAGTAGAGGTGTGTTTTAAAGTTGATATTCAGGATTTTCCATTGGAACGCAGTATTTTTGACTCCTAAATGAAGGAGATGCGCGCAAGGTGGAAAAATGAAGTTATGCAAAACCACCTTCTGACCACCTACATATGCTAGTCTTGGTGTCCTATCACAAATACTGTCACGAAAATTGAAAGGCTTTTCTTTCTTTACCTTATATGGGTGAAACAAAAAGGACGAAAATGTTACTTTGTGCATCCATAGAAGGTAGAAAATGGAATATCTTTTCATTTCTAGGTGGTATTCGCGATTGAGGCACCAAGACTAACAAATGTGGTTGGTCAGGAAGTTGTGCCTCGTAATTTCATTTTTCCACCTAGCGTGCATCTCCTTAATTTAGGAGCCAAAAATACTGCGTTCCAATAGAAATATCCTGAATATCAACTTTAAAACACACCTCTACTCTTGAAAGATATTTATTTACCTTCTTCTGTGGTTTAGCACTGGTGCATTTGTTGCAAAAAGCATGAACTCTGTTGGTGGGCATGGCTAAATTAAAGCGGAGGGCGTCCAACAATACCGATAAAAATTGGGGGGCTCGTAATCCCTCTATTCTAAAGATAACGAAACCATTTTTTGGCCATTAATAGCTAATGAGTACAGGTACATTGCCTACAAATTTGAAATAAATTGGAGATTGTTTACTGGTAGTAAAAATCAAAGTCCGACAACTGATAGTTTTATCCGACCATAGATTTTATCGGACTAAGCATACTATTGGCTGTAACTCTTAAACTTTTAATCATGCAAAGCTGATTATTGGAGGATAATTATTGCTTATTGTAGCCTACCTTTTGGTACAATAACCAAAGCTGCAGGATTCCCAGGAAGTGAATGGCAGCTGTCCGAACATCATATTAAAAAATAAATAAAAAATAAATAAAAAATTTGCGGTTCGCGTGTGGATGATTCCTTTTCGCTCCGTACGTCCTCTTCATTTGGGGCTTGTTTTAGACTTCAAGTGTCTGCTATTGCTCCCACTGGATATTTACAAGGTCTCCCGCGTAGTGAGTACGCATTTCCTGAAGTGGAGTATCCTGAAGCAACCCCTGAAGCGACCCAGTTGTGGTACCGTGGCTGTGCTTCTTCCTTAACGGTACACTTAACAGGCCAGTCGGTTTTATCCATTTAATTGCAGTCAACTTTGACGCATTTTCCTTTTTTCATTGGCAGGTGGGCTTTAATTAGAGTTTTCTAGTCCTAATACACTGAAATGGCTGATAATGCTGGAAGCAAGAAGAGAAAAGCTGGACTTGATGATTCACCAGATAAGTGCCACTATGTGTTAAATAAGCAATTAGATGTATGTGGGAAATGTAATAAGAAATGTGAGGAAGATGATGATGCCATACAATGTGATTTATGTCGTATGTGGGTACATACTAATTGTGATAATGTTTCTCAAGAACAGTACAAAGCAATTAACACTCTATCTGAAATCAACAACTGTGTGTACTACTGCAATATTAATGATTGTCTAACTTGTCTCAAAAGTATCATTAATGATTGGATGATCCACCAGGCTGGGCTACCCCAACCAGATCTAACTGTCTCAACCTTATCAGCAGATCTTGAGCAACTGGCTTCAGCACACTGCAAAATCGAAAAGGCTGTGTCCGATTTGTCTAATAAAATAGAAACCTTGCAGTTGCAGGAGACAAAGCTGGTTGACCAAATCCAAACAACGTCAAATGCCCTTGATAGACATACAGCCAATCCTACTCAACAAGTGCCTGATCGCAAATCCAATGTTGTTTTGTATGGTATCGATGAATGCTCTTCAAGAACATCTAGACACGAAAGACAACAGAATGATGTTAAAGCCGTTTTAGAAACCCTTAGTAGTATAAAAGTTCAGATAAACCCTGATCACATAATCGACTGTTTTCGTCTTGGGAAATTCAAACAGAATCAATCTAGGCCACGGCCCATCTTAATTAAACTCCAACGTACCATGGACGTAAATACAATTTTAGCAAACAAAAGTTCCTTACCTTCCCCATTGATTATCAAACCTGATATGTCACCACAAGAAAGAGCAATAGAGTCAGTTTTACTAAAGGAAAGGTGGTCCCTAATCAAGGCTGGTCATAACCGTAAACAAATCAAACTTAGCAACAATCGTATTTTTGTCAACAACCAACTTCATGGAGAGGTTATTAATGCAGTTTTTAAATACTCTTCATCTACAGCTTCGAATTCGTCAGCTCAACCAATGGACATAACACACACGAAACAACCGCGCTCACAGGAGCAGTCTTCCTGATGACTGCTCAGCTACAAGTAGTTACAATGCTTCAAATTTTCAAAATCACAATCATACTAAACTAAAAATCTTGAGTCTAAATTGTTGTAGTTTACGCAGTTCCGGAAAAAGAGCTCATTTCCAAGCCTTAATTGATGAACACAACCCTCATATTATTTGTGGCTGTGAATCACATCTTGATAGTTCTTATTACAACGCTGAAATTTTTCGTCCTACATATACTGTATTAAGAAAGGATCGAGTAGACGGTGCTGGAGGTGTATTCTTATGCATTAAGGAAGGCCTAGATGTATCTGAAGAACCTGAATTGGATGTAAATGCTGAAATCATTTGGGCAAAAGTGACTCCTTCTAAAAGGACCCCCATTTATGTTTGCTCATTTTATCGTCCACCAGACCTGTCCATTGACCCCATACTGCAATTGGGATTATCTTTGAACACTCTTACACGTAGGTTTACTGAACTACCTAATATAATAGTAATGGGTGATTTCAACCTTCCAGGTATTAATTGGTTAGATGGAAGTGGTCAGGTTATCTCTAATCCTAGCTATGGAGTAGAACTAAATAATATATTTCTTGATCAAATTAATGATATTGGCCTTAATCAATTTGTCAATACTCTGACTAGAAACAACAACATACTTGATCTTGTACTTTCTACCTCATCTACCATTTTGGACTTAACTACTGCACCAGGAATGTCGGATCATGAGGCCGTTGTCTTCCATCATAATATAGATAACACAAATACTAATACTAAATCTGAACACAAAGTTGCTTTATACCACCGAGCTAATCTTGAGAATATTAAAAGAGACCTACTTGAATTTCAAACTTATTTTCTTGGGAATGATCCTTACTGTAAAACTGTCGAACAAAACTGGACTGATCTAAAAGGTGTAATCAATGACAGTGTTGCAAAGCACGTGCCATACAAAACTATACGTTCCAACTCCAAATTACCATGGATAAACAGAGAAATAAAGAGGGATATGAAGAGACGCAAACAATTATACAACATAGCTAAAAGAACCAAATCTAGTAATGACTGGAATGCCTATCGCAAGATTAAAAACTCTATAAATAGCAAGATTAAAGTAGCACACAATAATTATTTTAATAGAATGTTTGACAACTCATTTAATGGAAATCGTAGACAATTTTGGAAGTATATTAGAGCAAAACGTAAGGACTACCATAATATCTCCACCCTAATTGTAGATGGTGAATCTATCTCAGATACAAAGAGTAAAGCCAATGCATTAAACAACTATTTTGAGTCAGTCTTCACTAAAGAAAACTTATCTAATATCCCTTCCATGAATGGTTGCAACAACCCTGTGAATGCTCAGCCTACTATGCCAAGTATTACATTTTCAGTGGCTGGTATCCACCATCAATTATCCCTATTAGATACCAACAAAGCCAGTGGGCCAGACAACATTCATCCATATATCTTGAAGAATTGTGCAAACGAAATATCTCCTATACTGCAAGTTATATTCACTCAATCACTAGACACAGGTATACTACCTTCCGATTGGCTCATGGCCAATGTATGTCCTGTTTTCAAGAAAGGAAACCGTACTAGTACCGCAAACTACCGACCAATATCATTGACTTCTGTATGCTCCAAAACTATGGAACATATTATATATCATTCCATAATGAATCATTTAAACTCTAATAGCATTCTCATTGATACCCAGCACGGCTTCAGATCCCAGCACTCTTGTGTTACCCAACTTATTTCACTGATAGAAGACTTGTCACATGCTCTAGACCAACAGAAACAAACCGATGTCATTCTCCTTGACTTTGCTAAAGCGTTTGATAGTGTCCCACATCAAAGACTATTAGTTAAATTAAGACACTATGGTATCAACGATCACATCTGTCAGTGGGTCAATACTTGGCTGACCAGAAGGTCACAGCAAGTAGCTTTGGATGGTACTTTTTCTGACTCGATAGCTGTTCACTCAGGAGTCCCTCAAGGGACGGTCCTCGGCCTTTGATGTTTCTTCTATACATTAATGATATAACAGAACATGTAAATTCGCCACTACGGTTATTTGCTGATGACTGTTTACTTTACAGAATTATCACCACCAAGGAGGATGCCATTCAACTTCAGCATGATCTTGATCAACTACACGAATGGGCAACTAAGTGGCAATTAAGATTCAATGTAACCAAATGTACTATTATGCGGTTTACCAGATCATTATCACCAATCATTTTCAACTACAAGCTAAACAATCACAACTTGGGTACATCAAACCAACACTCCTACCTTGGTGTTATATTGGACAACAAACTATCATGGTCTCCACATATTAGTAATATAGCTGCTAAGGCCAATAGAACATTAAACTTTTTGAAACGCAATCTGAGTTGCTGCTCGTCTAACATCAAAGCAACAGCCTACCTTATGATAGTACGACCGTCAATGGAATACACTGCAGTCATCTGGGACCCATACCACCATAACAATATTCAACAGCTAGAGAAAGTACAGCGTAGGGCAGCTAGATGGGTCCTAAATAATTTCAATCGAATCAGCTCAGTCACAGCTATGTTACAGCATCTTTCTTGGCCAAGCCTTCAGCTGAGACGTAAAATATCCAGATTACAAGCACTTTTTAAAATTATACATCAATATTATTTACTGTCAATTCCTCCTCATTTTATTTCAATGACAAGATCCACCAGACTATATCACCCACATTGTTTTATTCTACCAAACTCATCCACCTATTCATACCAACAGAGCTTTTTCTCCAGATCAATTAAGGATTGGAACAACTTACCATCTTCCACCATTGAGAGCAACAATATTGACTCTTTTTCAGCGGAACTGCAAACATTGTATAGAACTCAATAACTGTAATCTTTGTAACTACGTAGCTAAATTCATTTTATGATTGCTTTTCTTTTCCTGAGCATATCAGCTGTGCTGTCTGCTCAGTAACAATAATAATAATATTGTCCAATAATTGATACTTTACTCTACGTATATTCCGGAAAAAGTCGATTCACGGACACCCACAGTTTACAAATAACACTTACGTCCAATCAACAGTTTTACATGTTCACCTGTTAGATCAACTCATCTACTTTCTAAACATCACTAGTTTATTTAATCAAATCGTTTGAATCACGAATTACAAACCAAATGAAATGAGACGTCACTGGAGTAATAATCGCTCTATGAATTTAAGTATACGGAAGTGAACGTTGTCTGTAAAAGTATACGGTGTACCTTTCCCGTAAGTGTTTCTCAAACAACGTATGCTTAATCAAGTTTCCGTATACTTAAATTTATGGTGCGATTATTATTCCAGTGACGTCTCGTTTTATTTGATTTGTAATTCGTTATTAAAAGGATTTGATAAAATAAACTGGGAATATTTAGAAAGTAGATGAGTTCATCTAACAAGTGAATATGTAAAACTGTTGATTGGATGTAAGTGTTATTTATAAACTGTGGGTGTCCGTGAATCAACTGTTTTTCCAGGATATACGTATTAATCGGAAATGACTTTGCAGGGCTGCTGCCACCAGACAAAGAAGCCGAGAAAGCTGATAATTGGTGTCCAAAATCCCACAGCCATGAACTATCCAAAGACATATGAGTTGTCAAAAAATTCCTGTTGTAGCTCAAGTAATCCCGTCCGATACCTGTGACATTGTAGAAAAAATACTAGCAGTTTATGATTCGTCATTCTGACCATAGGTGGCGGAAAGTGGAGGCCAGGGGGCTAAAGCCCTCCTTTGTCTGCTGAGGGGGAGCGTAACTACGCCCCCCCTCAGAATGATACCATGCCCAAGTTATCCTTCTTGGAGTGAAGCTGAAAACCGCGATGAAGATCGAGATACTCTAATAGAGCAGTCACTCTAATAAAGCAGTCACAGAATTAGAGCAGTGTGTAGCGAGCTATGTAAGGATTTTTCAGTGTAGTTTATCAGCTATTAATGCGTAGCTGGTGAGGTGGGCAGCTACTGTCAGCTAGTTGCGACTTTTTTTTTTTTTGGTCTCACCATAAAAACCAGAGACTAAGTCTGGGTCAGCCCAGCCCCCCCCCTCGTATCAACTACCTCCTCCGCCCCTGATTGTGACACAAATAACATAGCTAAACGGACTTATGACCATGCGGAGATACAGTGTAAATTCAGAAGTGTAAAGTTTATAGCTAGCTACTGATGGTATGACTCCTGTGGTTCCATACCATCATCAATTCTAGAGATAGACTCAACTTGTGAAGTTATCTGGGTCCTTTTACATCTCCAACATTCTCATGACATCATCCTGGGAGCTTTCTATGCTCCTCCAAATTCTCCATCATCTGTATGGGATGAGCTTTCTGAAAGCTTAACACAAGTAAGGCAAAAATTTCCAACCACAATGATCGTATTGGGAGGTGACTTTAATTGCCCTGGGGTGGATTGGTCGTCTGGTTCACTTATGGACTCTTACGTAACATCAACTTTCCGAGAATCCTTGATAACACTAGCTCATGATTTTATGTTGGAGCAAACTGTTAATTTGCCAACCAGAGGTAATAACATTTTAGATTTGTGCTTTACCACCCACCCTGACTATATCCACCAGTGTATAACAGTATCAGGCTTCAGTGACCATGAGACAGTTATTGTAGAACTGGCCAATCTTCAAGTTGGTCACAAGAATGTTCAGAAGAAAATATACCTTTATAATAGAGCAAACTGGGATATAATTAGGGAAGAGGTCTCTACAGTTTCAGACATGTATTTAACTTTGAATGAAAATAGCTCTAGAACTGTGGAACAAAATTGGAACTTTATTCATGAAAGTATTCTACAAATCGTTAAAGACCATATTCCAGCTAAGCAAATATCTACATCAAGTCGCTTACCATGGATGACCTCTCAACTCAAAAGGCTGATTAAAAGAAAACAACGTTTGTATAAGCGAGCTAAAAGATTTAAACGCCCTTCTGATTGGAAAGCATATAAAGACATGCAATCCCAAGTACGATCTGCTTTAAAGCAACAGCGTCTTAAATATCTTACTAGTAGTTTAAACTCAGATTGTGACAATAACAGAAGAAAAACATTTTGGAGGTTTATTAAGTCTCAAAAGCAGGATACAACTGGCATTAGCACATTACAGACACCTACTGATCAAGTAACTACACCCAAAGAAATTGCAGAAACTTTAAATAACCAGTTTAAATCGGTCTTTACAGTAGAGGACTTGGAAAGCATCCCTGAAATGCCAGCATCCTCATATCCATCTATAAACAACATTGATATATCACCAAATGGGGTTTTCAAAATACTATCTGAGTTGGATCCCTATAAATCCCCTGGCCCTGATGCTATCTCTGGACATTTAGTAAAACAAACTGCTGCTGAAATTACTCCGATGCTGACCCATCTCTTTCAACAATCTTTGTCCGCTGGTGTGGTCCCTAGACAATGGAAACTAGCACATGTCACTCCCATTTTCAAATCTGGCAAAAGATCTATCCCACAAAACTACCGACCAGTATCTCTGACATCAATCATTTGCAAAGCAATGGAACATATACTCACAAGTCAAATTATGAAACACTTGGAAGCTCATGATATCTTAGTCCCCTGTCAATTCGGCTTTAGATCAAGGCATTCCTGTGAATCGCAGTTGCTTACTGTTACTGATGACTTTGCAAAAGCATTGAATAATAAACTCCAAGTAGATGTTGGTATACTAGACCTGTCCAAAGCATTTGATAAAGTTCCACATAAAAGACTGCTAAGCAAAATTGAATTCTATGGCATTAGAGGCAAGATTTTACAATGGCTAGAGTCTTTCTTGAGCAATCGCTACCAACAAGTTGTCGTAGATGGTTCCTTTTCTAATTATTGTAAAGTCACATCGGGAGTACCACAAGGCTCAGTTTTGGGTCCTACCTTGTTCTTACTGTACATAAATGATATAACTGAGGGTATTAGTAGCCAAATGAAACTCTTTGCAGATGATTGCTTAATATACAAAGTTATTCACAGTTCAACAGACCATCAAACACTCCAACAAGACTTGACAATACTGTCAAAGTGGGCAGATAAATGGCAAATGGCTTTTAACATCAGCAAATGTAAGATAATGCAAATTTCTAATCACCATAACAAAAGTTTATTTTCGTATGTAATGAATGGCACCTCACTGGCAGTTACAGAACAACATTTGTATCTTGGAGTAAAGTTACATCACAGACTTTCATGGAAGCCACATATAGATTACATCTGCAATAAGGCAAACAGAGCTGTTGGTTTTCTGCGACGAAATCTTCAGCATTGTCCTAGCCATCTACGTGAGCTAGCATATAAACAATTTGTCTTGCCTATTTTAGAGTATTGTTCCCCAATATGGGATCCATATCACCAAACCAACATAAATCAAGTAGAGATGGTCCAACATAGAGCTGCTCGTTTTGTCACAGGTCAACCATGGAGACGAAATAATAGAGACAGCATCACTAACATCCTTGAAAACTTGCAATGGCCTACACTACAAGAACGTCGCAAATCAGCTAGACTAGTTTTACTATATAAAGTACTACATGATTTATTAATTATACCGAACTGTTATCTCCCATTTAAATCTACTGTATTACAGACCCGACACTCACACAACTTTAAACTAGTACCTTACCAACCAAGAATTGATGTATATAAATATTCCTTCCTCCCAAGAACTGTACCAGAATGGAATAGATTAGATGATGAGATTATTGAGACTGACTGTGTTGAAGAATTTAAGCAAAAATTAGCCCCTTCTATGTATATTGTTAAGTAACTTATCGTAATTGTATATATTTTTATAGTTTATTATTGTAATTGTACATATGTATATAATTAAGTAACTTGTCGTAATTGTACATACTTATATAGTTAAGTAACTAATGGAAATTGTACACATGTAATTGCACATCAGCATTATACCCCTGGAGGGTCCTGCTGATTAACAATAAATAAATAAATAATAGTATGATCATCATACTTCAAAAGTACGAGCATCACACTTTAAAGTATGCATGATTATCATACTATAAGCAACCGCAGGAGTCATACCATCAATTTACTGTGTAAATTAATGCGCATCACAACGAGTTGTATTTACGCAGTAGATATTCTTCCAGCAGCCGAACACAACTTTTTTTTCTATTCATCCGAAAGCGTCACACCGTCATCCATAACTCGAGTTCAAGCACACAAGTTGTATGAAGCTAAGTTTTGGGGTGAGTTGAGATGAGATGGCTTCAGTTGCTGGGAGACTCGCTTTGCTCGATCCAACCAAAAAATAAGTAGCTAACTACATATGTACGAATATACTCATGATTGAGTTTGTACATTAACAAATATATATATATAACCCTAGCCTGCCTCGAACTTACCCAAAAACTTACCTTCGTACAGGCAGTAAAATCCATGCATCATTTATGCTTAATAGTTAAACTTCAAGTTAGCGTTAAGGTTAGGACTCGGTTCGGTTCAGATTTGGATTCTTCTTCACTAGGTATATTTCTTATGGTAGTGGTTACTGAACATAAAGTCGGTTGAATAAGCCGAACAACGTTGTAAGTGGGCCGGGTCATCCGCATTATCTGAATCATTTGGGTCACATTTTGTCCGGATCAAGTGGGTGTTATCCACTTCACTGAATATCCGGATGCGATAACGGGTGACGATAAGTTAACAAGCTCTATTGTATTGGTGGAAATGCAGTTGTAAACACCCAAGAAACCATTCAGGAATATGTTTTGCTGTCTGTGCGGGGTATGTAGAGCCACGCCCACTTATCGAAATTGTATCAGCTGTACCCTGTGGGCATGCATGGCACCACCAGATCCGTGTTGCTACTTGCCATGTAACTTACGTGGAGCCACACCCACTTGATAGTACGTACGTGGAGCCACACCCACTTGAAAATACGTACGTGAAGCCACATCCACTTGAGAATACGTAGCTATTCACTTCTTGCAGACAATCCTTTCTATAGTGTATTTTAAAAATGTAGGGCAAAAAAGAGGCCGCTAAACGCAAAAAAAAAAACCAACACAAAACTCAACCTGGGCTAGAACCCTGGACTACTGAAACTGTAGGTAGTGGGCAGTCAAACTGTAGGCACTAGGCACTGTGCTATCGTTGCTAACTACACGTTACCCCCACATTTCTACCTTATTATGCTACTCACGTAGTAATTGGTCTCACTATATGCACTATATAGTAGGGTCCGCAACGAGAAAAATCGATATCCTCCAATCAGCTATCTAACTATTGTCATGTGTTAGGCTAAGTGTAACTTGAATAACACCAGCGTGGCAGCCAAGTTTGTTACTTTCTTCTGGTAGAAATCGATATAAATGTCTTAAAATCACGTGATTTTTCGTTCCGGCAGTTCGTAGGATTCTTCGTATGCCACGATATTCACTCTCAACATTGTGCAAAAATCGCTTCAACACTATTATTATTATTATTTGTTTACTGTACAGAAACCTCCATATGGAGTATATAGTATAACAGATTAAATTAAGAATAAATTGTAGTGATTTTACTTAGCTATAAGTATAATTAATACATTGTTTAAATGTGCTTAAGGTAGGTGATTCCACAGTACTGCTAGATAGATTATTCCATAATTTAATTGTAGAGGGGTAATAAGAGTAAAGGTAAGAATCAATTCTGGAGTGTGGCTGCAAAAATCGTTGATCGTGACCTCGTGTTTGGCTTGCTGTTGGGATTAAATAGGTTCCATTATCGATGTGAACTTGTCTATGCACCATTTTATACATCATAACTAGCTTCAAATTGTTCCGTCGCTGTTCAAGAGTTGGTAGATTCAGGTGATCTAGTATCTTAGTTACACTAGCCCAGGGTGAATAGTTGTTTGTAATAAACCTTGCAGCTCTTCGTTGGACCATTTCTAACTTGTAGATGCTACTGTTAGTGTATGGAGACCAGACAGTTGATGCATACTCTAAGATAGGACGTACCATTGCTAGATAAACAGCTTCTTAGTTTGTTGAGTGCAAGAGCTAATATTACGTCGCAAAAAGGCATTGGCTGAGTTTGCTTTACAGGTAACATGTTGGATATGGTTTGTCCATTTCAGGTGTTCATCTATTGTTACTCCCAGGTAAGTGGCACTGCTAGATCTACAAATTTGATGTTGTTTCAGAAAATATGTTGAGTTAGTTATTAATATCCTGTTAGTGATCTTGAGGCGTACACATTTGCTAAGGTTGAAAAACATTTGCCAGTCTTCACTCCACCTCACTATGGCACCAAAGTCTCTCTGCAATACCAAAGTGTCTTCATTTGAATAAATTGGTCTAAAAATAAGTATATCATCAGCGTAGAGTCGTATCTGAGAGTTCACTAGAGCTGGTAGGTCGTTAATAAAACAAGTAAATAGTAAAGGGCCAAGTACTGTACCTTGTGGTACGCCAGAGATAACTTCAGGGGCGGATCCAGAGTCTGGAAAGAGGGGGGCACCTTGCTGAAATAAAGTTGAAGAGCAAAAAAAAAAAAAGGTCACAACAATAATAGCTAGTTATCCTTTACCAAATATATTATATCACGTATGTTATGTAAAATAAAATCCTATTTATAGCTTCCTAAATAAGCTACACTTCCCCATGAACACTGTGACTGCTTTATTAGAGTGATTGGTGATTGAATGCTCTATTAGAGTATCTCGATCTTATATACATTCTTTTAAGGGAGGGGGGCACGTGCCCCCTGTGCCCCCCCCCCCCCCCCCCCCTAGATCCGCCCCTGAACTTCACACTCCTCACTAGTTACACCATTCAGAACTACTTGCTGTTGTCTTTTTCCAAAAACACTTCTATTAAAGGTCATAGTTTTTCACAGAGAATCGTCAATGATTGGAACACCTCACCCCACGAAATTGTATCTGCACCTATTAATGCACTGATCTTTAAGACTAACTTAATTAGATGTATTTTTATATTACCGACGGTTTGATTTTATTTAGATGTATTTGAGATTGGTTTTTATAAGACTTTGTCTTCCTTATACCAATTAACAAATAATAATAACAATAGTAATAATAATAATAGTAAAGTAGTCTATCATCAACTCAAACTATTGGTGGTTTGATTTTATTGGTCAGTTTCCGGTGGCAGCACGATCTATGCAGCTTTTTGGTGACAGACAAAATGTTTCTTGCTCTGGAGCACAGGACAAGCAGAACAGCAACTGCGCCGTGGGTCAGCAATGACCAGTACTAGGTAAAGTACCTGCATGCGGAGTATGGTTATAATTGAAGCTTGTTAGCCATCTGGCTGAACCATCTATATGCTGAAATTCGGCCAAAATGACACGATTTTTGCAAACAAATACCAGAATGGTTGATACATCAGTGAGACAGTCTCCAACAGCAAGGATACGAAGCTTATACACACCTAACAATACGGCTATCTCGCCCAGTAAATGCATAGAGCAATCCAATGGATGAAATAGGCACTCACGTGATTAATATTCAAATCTCGAAAAATACAATCATAATCTATTCCAATGACATTAAATCACTTGGAATCAAGTGACAATCAGTTTGTGTGCATTAGGTTCAACATCTCGATTAGCCCAGCAGTCTGAAACTCCCTATGATGCCATATCACAGCATGAAACACCCGCACTGGCCCAGACCACGCCTGAGTGAACAATTAACACAAATATTTACAGAAGGAACACACTGCATGGTTCCTATTCAGAAATAAAAGTGATTTCATGGGTATTTCCGCGATTTGAATTTCGATCACGTGATTGCCTATTTCATGCATTGGATTGCTCTATGCGTTTACTGGGCGAGATAGCCGTATTGTTAGGTGTTTATAAGCTTCGTATCCTTGCTGTTGGAGACTGTCTCACTGATGTATCAACCATTCTGGTATTTTTTTTGCAAAAATCGCGTCATTTTGACCGAATTTCAGCATATAGATGGTTCAGCCAGATGGCTAACAAGCTTCAATTATAACCATACTCCGCATGCAGGTACTTTACCTAGTACTGGTCATTGCTGACCCACGGCACAGTTGCTGCTCTGCTTGTCCTGTGCTCCAGAGCAAGAAACATTTTGTCTGTCGCCAAAAAGCTGCATAGATCATGCTGCCACCGGAAACTGACCAATAAAATCAAACCACCAATACTTTGAGTTGATAATAGACTACTTGAACAATGTTGAGAGTGAATATCGTGGTATACGAAGAACCCTACGAACTGCTGGAACGAAAAATCACGTGATTTTAAGACATTTGTATCGTTTTCTACCAGAAGAAAGTGACAAACTTGGCTGCCACGCTGGTGTTATTCAAGTTACATTTAGCCTAACACATGACAATAGTTAGATAGTTGATTGGAGGATATCGATTTTTCGCGTTGCGGACCCTAACTATAGTACAGTAAAAAGAACGTAACCTAAAGGTGAAGAAGAAACCAAAGCTGAAACCGACTAACGCTAATACTACTTTTCGCATTCCCTAAAGTCGAATGCTGGGGGAAACTACTAGACGCGTCCCCTGAAGTAGAATGCTCGGGGAACTACTAGACGAGAAAATAAAAACCTTTCGTTTCAGTAACCACTTACTTCCTTTTCTTATAGCTAGCTATAGGTTTCTTGAATGACACATGATAGAAACTAGCTAGCTAGCTAAGGTAGGTAGCTGCCAGCGCAGTAGCTTAGAGGTTAGAGCACTGGACTTGAGTGTGAAAGCTCCCAGGCTCGGTTCCGCTCTTGGATTTTTTTCTTCTTTTTATTGACTTCTTAGTGTGTAGCTAGCTAAGTTTTTTATGCCGTACAAATAGTGAAAAAATCGTGTCCGGCTTCCGGACGAATATCCACTGCCTTTTATTTAGCTAAGGCATGCTTTTATTTAATTACCTCATCATGAACACATGGTGGCATTTTGTCGATTCTTGGCACTTGCTTTACTGTTCTTTTGTCTTGTGCACTTCCAGTTACCGAGCAAACATTAATCAACTGCACACAGAGTGTAAGGACGCACCAAAACTTGATTTCCCAGAACATTTTATCCACTTTCAATATACTAGCTGTTCCATTAATGCATATTCAAATTTGCCTCAAGCTTGTATAAAATTTATGCACATTTTATGCTACCAAGTATTACTGTGGTGTGCGCAATAAATTTTAATATGCTTGCATGCAGTAACATTATAGCTAGCTATTATACACATCGTCAGTCTGCATCCAACTAGCAACAACGAAAGCTTGTTTTTTAGGTTATGCAGTATGATTATGATTATATTATGGAAAGACAGCAATGTGCTGATATACATCCAATAATATAAATTGACTTATAAATGTTGGTCCAGGAGTTTGTCATAACTAGATTGTGGCAGCTCATTCCATTCTTTAGTAGTTCTGTAAAAAAAGCATTCTTGATAATGTTGGGTGTGTGATGGTGGTAATATAAAATGTAATTGGTGGAATTATCTGGTGGTGGAGGTCTGTGGCAAAAAATATTGTGGCATTTGTATGGCTGGCTCTTGATGGTGAACAATTCTAGATAAGAGTGTCAATCTGCTGGCTTTCCGTCTTTCTTCAGTATGCAGCCACTGAAGTGTAATATTTAGCTACATATAGCTACAGTAGCAAAAGCTAGTTAGCTATGTAATGTACAATTGCCATATTAATTTTATAAATATTTTCTAAGAAATGTGCAGCCTCAGTTTGAGGATTAATGCACATATGGAACATGCATACAAAATGGTTTACAATGTGATTGATTATGGGATTGCTGATTTGTAGGGGAAAGTAATAATAATTTCAGGTGGTGCTTAAAAATTTTTAATGATTGTTGTTGGATTAGGTCAGGTGGGAGTGAATTCCAGTCTTATTGATCTAGAAAAGAATGAATTACTGTACTGATTGGTCCTTGCATAGATGTGATGAAATCCTTGGTCATGTCCTCTGGTGTTAGAAGTGACAGGGATTAAATCAACAGGAGATATATCAATGAGATCATGAACAATTTTGTAGAGGAGGGTGATACTAGATACTTGTCTGCGGTGTTCTAAACTGGGAATTTTAAGGTCAATGAGCATGTTGGATATGCTGCTGAAACTTGAGAAGTCAGCCATAATGAATCTGGCAGATTGCCTCTGTACTCTTTCAAGCTTATCAATATCTCTTCTAATGTGAGGGGACCAGACAGGATTGGTATACTCTAAGATTGGTCTTATCATGGCATTATAACATTTCAATTTAATTTGTGTTGGGCAGGACTTAAGATTTCTCTGTAGGAATGCTTTGACTGATAGAGTTTTGGATGTGATGCTAGTAATATGTGTGGACCAAGACAAGTCATTTGGCATATAAGTAATAGTTGTACCGTAGAGAAGAGCTAAGGAGCCAGTAGCTATAGCTTGATCTTCACAAAGTTAATGTTTCTCTTACATTAGAAATAAGGTGACAAATGCATAACTACAAGTGTAGCTACTGTATAGACGCTAACTCCGTCTTGGCGAACGTACAATATTATAAAAATGAAGAGTAACCAACACTCTAAAGGGTTCCCAGTGTAGGGAGGATTTAACACCCTTGGGCCTTGGACGCCTGGAGATTATAGCTAGCTCGCTTCAACCGAATGCTGCAGTAAAGAAGATACGTACCCTTAGCAAATAATTAATTACTCGGTAAGATCGAGTGAAGAAACCCAATTGCTGTACTTACATGCAGTAGCTCGACTATAATTAAATGCGCATGCATTCCAAAAGAGGTGGATCGGTCGGACTTACGGCAACGATGACTAGACCTATAATTTGTGTTATTATTAATGCACAGAACAAAACAATTTAATCATGCTATTGTTTCGAATAGCCACATATACTAGTTTTGTACATAACCATTACTGTAACCTTAAAGCTAGCTAGTTAGCTATCTGGAAGCAATATTAAATACATAAATAGCTATCGCTACGTGTTTTATAAACCTACACAGTATTATTTTTTGGTGGTACCTAGCTATTGTAAATGGTTCGGCTGTGTCACCGACTTACGTGGCTACCAATAATAATTTCGTTTCCGGCTGACCACAAAGATCTAATTATAACAATTAATGATACGTATTTGCACACACACACACACACACACACCCCACCTTTTATGTACGTTTACACTCGCTTGTCGAGTTCTGTATATTACATATAATTAATTAATTTTATCAAACTTAACACAATTTTTTTATTACTATTAACTAATGTATAAATTAGCTAATATAGCTATAATTAACAAATCCGAAATCCTACAATCATTTGATACGTATCACAAAGTATAAATGTTATGTTTCTACAAGATTCTAGCTATGCCAGAACCAAACTAACATTACCTTAGATCTTTCTTTAAACTGAAAGCTGGGTGTGCAAGTTGAAAGTATATTTGTTTGCATAACTAGACTTATTTTCAATTTTGATATGGTTTTTTTAAATACACATTGAAAGTAATTATAAAATTATTGTTATTATAAGTCTATACCAAACAGCCAAACTGTGGTATTTGTTTTGTAATTGCAAGTTAAAACCAGCCTATATTGCCAGTTTTGAGGTAAACTTTTTTCTTTACTACAGTAATCATCAACACAAGACAAAGACCACTATTTTGTTAAAAAAATGTGTTAATTATAAATTTAAAACTGGACTTTATGATGACTTAATTGTAACTGAACTCTCTACATGGTGACTTTGATTCTGTACCTCACTATCTTTTGAAGTTAAAGCGTATGGTATTTTGTGGATCAATGCTTCAATGGTTTTGTTCATTCATTACTAACAGAAGACAGCAAGTTGTCTGTACCTACCATTTTCTTTGTCTGTGCAGCAAATATCACAATACCACCAACATCAAACTTTCAGACACTTTAGCTAGTTGTTAATTAAAATTGTATTTTGGGCTGCAAACACCAGTCGTTTGCAGGCCCTTGGCATATTTGCAAATGAATAAATAAATAAACAATGGGTATTCCTCTAATTGGTCTCCAGCGCTATCAGGGGTCCCACATGCAAGGCTCTATCCTGGGGCCCTTACTTTTCATCCTATACATCAACGATTTGCCTTCTGCTATCTGCTCTCCCATTAAGATTTTTGCTGATGATGTAGCTATGCATTGTTCAGTTCAATCTAATAGTGATTGTAGTGTCTTCCAACATGACTTGGACTTAATTGCTGCTTGGTGCTCCAAATGGCAGATGGGTTTGAATCTTTCTAGATGTGAGCCTCTGTGTATATCCAATAAATATTCATCTGTTATGCCATTGTGTATTACATCAATAACCATAATCTCCAATGGATTTTATCTGTGAAATACTTGGGTGTTTTTGTTGATAGCAAACTATCATGGAACAATCACATTTCACATGTTTCTGATAAAGCTACCAAAGTTTAAACCTTATGCATTGTCACATGTACACCTGTTGTGCTTCCTCAAAACACAAGGCCTTTAGAGCATGCACTTGTGTTTCCTATCCTGAGTTATGATGCTAGTGTTGTATAGAATGCCCATACCAACAAAAATATTAAAATTTTCTGCATCAGAAAGGATACAGAATCATGGTGCCTGTTGGATTTGTGGTAGCAGATTAAATCCTCACACTTACAAATGGTCCAAGTCCTCAGAAGAATGCTGTAATGAGTTGCGTTGGCCATCACTGTCAACCCGCTGTAAATATGTGTGTTTGAAAATTGTGATATGCTCCATCGACATATCTCCTTATCTTTTAATAATCATTTTATGTCTACTGCTGCGACAAGGTTAAGGTCACATTCATGCTCTCTCTTTTATGTAAACATGCAATCATCTATAAATTCGTATATGTATTCGTTTGTTGTATCTTTTTTGGATGTTTTATCTACTTCTCATCATGCCTCATTTAGGCAACTGTTGTAGAGTTTTCTTTGTTCTAATTAGTAATTTTATATAATTTCGTGTGTTGTGCATTAGTTTTGTATTGCATGTGTATTTTTGTTCTTGTAACTGTTTCTCAGTTGCCTATAAAGCATCATGCATAATTGCAATTATACTGCAGTTGTACTATATGGTATGGTAGTGATTAGTAAGGGGTATTTCTTTTATTTGCAGTGGAAATTCTCCCCACTCTCCTTACTAAACTACTCTAATAGAACACACATATTATCTTATCATTCCCCTCACTCCAGGCAAATAATGGAGCTCCTATTAACGGTCCAGTACTTCTACCAATAGCTACTACTAGTGATTGTCCATTAACTGTACCCCTTGTAGCTGGCTGTATGGAGGGGGGAGTGGTGATTACACAGCTCATGACATACACTGTACTCACAAGCAGAGTTACTCACCAACACAAACACACTGGTTAACCTAGCAAGGCCGGAGGAGACGGTCCGGTTGGTCAGGCCTGAGCCGGACCAATAATCTGGATTGAACCAACTAGCTGACCAGCTCGAACTATATTACTCTCATGCAATCTTTGGACGATCACTTCACATGTAGCTACGTACATTTCACAAATGTTAAAATGCATGACACGAGTAGTTACCTAGTTTCTCAGCCTAACTAAAGCACAGAACTACATGTATAGTACCTCCAATTACCTTACAGTACAGCATAGCATTCGTATCGTTTTGTACAGAAATGATTGTGGGTTATACCATAGATAATAGAGTAAAGGGATAGGAAACGCAAGCGATTTCCGGTTTGATTTCCGTTACGAGTACTTGAAAGGACAAGACAGTTTTGTGCCCAAGCATGGGAATTAGTGTTCTAAGCAGCGTAAATAGTAATCCAACAGACTACAGCAAGTATTTAGGCCTATGTGAGAGATTTTGGCGAGAGGATTCAGACCGTAGATTTTGTAACAAACCGTATCGCGTTAACCTTGATTGTTACACGCTGTCATACTTTCGCTCATAGTACCTTCATGCCTCGTCGATATCGATTCTTTTATAGCCGGTTCCACTTTCGAATCTTGTGGTAAGCTAGGCGTGTCACCAACAAAGTCTTTTACCGTTGCGTTGTACTGCAAGGTGGTTTAAACTTTTGGTAAAAAATGGAGGATAGCTACTTAGTCGTTTCTTCAAGCAACAGTTCCTGTTTTGCTCCGATATTTCCTCTGGTTCCCTCTGTTAAATGGTAAGGAATAGGTTTATCACAGTTAAAAGGATAGAATATATTTACGAAGAAAGTTAAGTGATTTAAAGTAATTTTTGGGCCGTTTTTTCACTTTCAATCTCCTTTAATTTTGCGTATAACTTCCTTGAGGGTTGGTACCATCCTAGTTCACTCGATTACATACTTGAGTTCACTGTAGCGAAGTTTCACAGTCGTTGGTTACAAAATTCTGTCGTTACAACAATTTGTTTCTCTTTGATACAAGCGCAGCAAGCGTAACGAGTATGTTCGTGACGTAATGCACGGAATTCCAATAGAAATGTACGTATTTTGTGACGTCACGTTTCCTATTCCTTTTAAGTATCTATGGTTATACGTACAGTACGTATCACGTGTGTTGACAGTTGGCATTTATCACGTGTAAGGAAGGTGTCACAGCGCAACTGGAAGCATATACGGATATATACAAAACAGTCATTTTCAGACGTATACGGAGAATATACAGACAAATACAGAGACGGAACAAGATGGCAGGCCGTGTACAGGTGTATAGCTTGCCAATGAACGACGTTACATATACGTGAACGCCTTTTTCTGTTCATATAATTGTGGTCAAGACTGACTGCATTGTGTGAAACGTCGTCAGGGGCGAATCGCTACTGTGACAAAGAACCAGCCGCAGCTACTGACTGACTGACGCTCGAGTGGCAGTATCGTGCAGCCGAAGCACAGATGGTAGAAGTGACTCAGATGTTTCGAGTGAGTACTAGTTTGTATGTACAAATATAACAGCAGTTAGCTGCCGTCCTTGTTGAGCTACCAGCGGCCCAACGAGAAGGAAGAACTGGTTTTGTCCACTCTTGGGTAACTCAGGCGCCCTTGTTCGCTTGTCCCTTTTATTCTTTTGTCAATGGGTCGGAAAAGAGAATGAACAACGGATGAAAAATCATGCGGCTAGCTACACTCAGGAAGAAAAAGTCTTTGGGTAACACGCTGCCGTCATGTAGCTACAGTCTCGGTGGACATGGAACAGACTTAAATGCTACAGATTGTATATTAGTTATAATTATTTTCAGTTTATATGAATTTGGTTAGACAATATGAATTCCTAGCCACTCTTTACAAACTTTAGCCAGAGAGATTCTTTGTGATGTACGAAATATCAGCATCATGTTATTAGTAAATTTGATTCAAGGAGCAAACGTTAGCAGATTCTTGATGGTAGATATTTAGTAGTGGCCCAACACCGCTTCACTTAGTAAAACATCTGTTTCTTTGCTGACCCAATGACAAAACAGTGCTCTGGCTGTAGACTAGTTGTTCACCGCCAATCCATATATGGCAGCACACTTCATCTGTTGTCTGAAGAGAAAGTGGCATGGCCACAACAGACTAGTAGAGTCAATCCAATGGTCCCAGCATAGAATCTGGGCTGGCCTGATTTCTGTGGTCCTGGAACAAAGGTGTAAAATTCTGAGTGGGTCAATGAAGGTGAATCCATGGCAGAATTAAATTTTGTTGAGTCAGTCTGGCAATGCTTACCCCTCAAAAAGAATAACAGAAGCTTTTACACATGCAGTAGTATGCACGGGATTGCTTGAGTGTGGGATTGTAAGGGATCATTCTTTACACGTACTCATAAAACTGTCGACACGCTTTACTTACCAGTTATACTTGTCTGGTCTCTTGCGTGGGAATTCTGTGGGATGCTCTGCATCTGTGGGAGCTGGTGCAATATATTAAGAGACCCATCTGTATCAGATGAGTCCCATACAAATATTAATTATTGTGATATTCCTGTAGTGTGCTTTATTTTAAATCTCTGTACCATGTTATTATAAAGTACCCAGCAATAACTACGGTTACAGACAAAAGTGTAACTGTTACATCTTTGTCTCATCTCTCTTGGGTGTGATGCATGTGACTGGCCTAGCCCAAGCCCAAGACAACATGTGGCCATATATACCCCTTAGCTTTGTGTGCTAATAGTATTGGCAAGAATAAATAATAATTTACTGTAGGTATTGGTATGAATTTTACTTGTGTATACCATGTCCTGTGTACAATATCCTCTACTTATATAGCTGCATGTGGGTCTCAAGAACGCCAAATGATGACACAGGCAATTTTAACTCTTAGGAAGGACATTGGTGAGCTGTGAAGTCAGATGACCAACATGAAATTGCAGTAAGGGAAAATCCATGCAGTGAGCCATTACCAATCAATGTTATAATTATCACAATTTTTTAAATTTACAACAACTTCATAAATATTATAGGTTTTTTGACTGTTATATTCAATTACTTGCTAACGAATTTACTCAAGATGAGAAAGAAAGCTGATGACTATTTTCTTAAGTTGTAATTTTGTCTTATATCTCTAATTCTGTTCACAGAGCGGCACATCGACACTATGACACCAGCGTTTACAGCGTCAACCATGAAGGAGTGAGTGAATCGCTCAAACAGTTAAAAAAGAGGTGCACATAAACTAGATAGTCAGATACTGTAATATGCAAGCTGTATTATGTTGACTGCATATGTCCTTTCATAGAAGAATTACATGCAGGACATGTACCTACGAGAAGAGGGACGATGAAAGTAATCAGGTGTTACACGTCCTACTAACCACTGTGGAGATCTGACAGTATGTGTATATGTGTACCCTATAATAATTGGTGACTGTACACTTATGCAATATAGACGTTGGATTGCCTACATTTTTGAAATGTTGGAACATTGAATAAAGCATTGAAGGAAAGTGGATATTGTCTACTCCTTTGTAAACTCTGTATGATGTACCTGCTTGGGTGATTCAGTAAGTTATTTGTGCTGCATTGACCCTGTGTTTCTAACAATCTTGAATCTTCAAGGTGCACAAGTGCTGAATATCCCAGCGTGGTACGTGGCATGCAAGATGGGGGTCACATGTATGTTTTTATATAGAGCACTCCAAGAGCAGCTAGTTTGAGAGATATCGATGTGAGTAAAGTTATACTGTATGGTTTTGCTAATTTTTATCTCATGCACTACAGCAGTCCCATCAATGACTCCACAAGTTCAGTGTACCTACTCACCTTGAAACTGGCATTGGTAAGTATATTTACAACATGCGAAGTATGAACATTAATGTTAACTATTTGCAGATGATTGTTCTCAGTATGAAGAAAGCAAGGATTGGGTAGTGTTGTAGGTTCTTGCTACACAGCTCAGTGATGATCAGGCAGAACAGTTATAACTGAAAACTCATTGACTATGAGGTTGTTTTACCTTTTTTCAGTTTCATTATTGTACAACTGTACTTTGTTTTGGCTCACGTGAAATAGCAACAATAAATCGAAAGTGACGTCATTAATTGGGTATTTCGGAAGGGATCTGGGCCGTCTTGAGGGCAAGGCGTGGGTCTAGCAGAAGCGTATACAGCCGTATAGAGGATAGTATGCAGCCGTATTGAGGTATGTGTGACTCTGTGTGGGTCTATAATATGATTGTAGAGTAAATTATGTATTCTCGGACACCATGTACCTTCGATTGTGGTATGCAGCTACTTTTGTCGTCTATTTATTTATTTATTTATTTGTACTGAGCAGTCAGCCCTGCTGGTATGCTCAGGAAAAAAAAACAACAAAAAACAGTTCTAACTTAACATACAGTAAACCAATTGTTCGACTAAGTACTAGTGTGGTAATATGATTGTAAAAGTGATGTGAACGAATCTGGATCAGACGTTTCAATGATGTTAACAGGCAAGGTGTTCCATTCTTTAACAGTTCTTGAGAAGTAGCTGCTCTGGTATGATCTGGTGGATGATGATGGAATTATAAGATGCAATGGATGGTATGATCTAGTTTCTCTCGTTGGTGGTAGGTAATATGATGGTATGCAGATGGCAAGCAGGTGATGGAGTGCCTTGTGCAGGACTTGTAATCTAGATATCTTGCGACGAGTCTCAAGAGATGGCAGGGATAATTCATTTAACATTGCTGAAACTGAGCTAAATCTACTATAGTCATTATAAATCCATCTGGCTGCACGACGTTGTACCTTCTCTAATTGCTGAATTTGTGAATTGCAGTATGGATCCCACACAGCTGATGCATATTCCATTTGTGGCCTCACCATTGTGATGTATGCAGATTTCTTAACTCTTTGTGAGCAACTACTAAGGTTACGTTTCAAAAAGTTAAGGGTTTTTGTCGCCTTTGCTGCTATGGTAGATATGTGTGAAGACCAGGATAATGATTTGTTAATTAAGATGCCCAGATAAGAGTGTTGCTCAGATGTTTCTAATATATGGCCGTTCAGTATGTAATTATGTGTGATAGGTGAAGTATTCCTTGTGCATTGCACTACAGCACATTTGATGACATTAAAGTTCAGTTGCCAGGTGTTAGCCCATTCAGATAACTTGTTCAGATCTTGTTGGAGCTGGATGGTGTCTTCTCTGCTATTGATTATTCTGTAAAGTAGACAATCATCTGCGAACATCCGAAGAGGAGAATCAATATCATTTGCTATGTCGTTTATATACAGTAAAAACATCAGGGGACCCAGGACAGTTCCTTGAGGGACTCCTGACAAAACAGGTACAGGGTTTGAGGTTTCACCATCCAAAACTACACATTGTGAACGTCTAGTGAGCCAGGATCCAATCCATGCAAGAGTACTGTCGCCAATTCCATAATGCTTTAATTTAGTCAGAAGTCGTTGATGTGGAACTGTATCAAATGCTTTAGAAAAGTCTAGAAGGATTATATCAATTTGCTTTTGATGGTCAAGAGCGTAGGATATGTCTTCAGTCAAAGTGATGAGTTGAGTGACACAGGAGTGCTGTGATCGAAAGCCATATTGATTTTCAATTAAAACGTTATGTTGGTTAAGATGGTTCATAATGGAGTGGTAAATAATGTGTTCCATAGTCTTAGCACAAATGGATGTTAACGATATAGGTCGTCTCCTTGAAAGTAAGCTGCCAAGAAGATATTCCTGAAGAAAAGTTGTGCTTTCCTACCCTTCGTGAACAGAAATGTCGTTGAACGCAATTTCAACTCCCAGTCCAGGTTTATACTGCCGTTGAAACGACCGAGATCTAAAGACAGCTCAAACTAGCGCTAGAAGAAATCCAAAAGAAACAGTACTTGCCCAATATGCGATGAAGTAATTAAAGAAGCTACAAAGCACAGGAAAGGTGATGATGCAATCTATTGTGAAGGCTACTGTGACGCGTGGGTACATCATAGATGCACTGGGTTATCAGCAACGAACTTCGCGACATTAAGAGATGCTGGCGAAGAACACACGTTCTTTTGTCTATACTGTGAGATCCAAGCACAGAAGGCAGAAATAGACAGCTTAATGTCGACCATTACTACACTTCAAACTTCTCTAAATGATCTTAAACGCAAACTAGACCTTGTTAATCAACCACAGCAGACTTCTACTCAAACTGTTCGTGCTCCAGTTGTTGACAAAGTTTCAAACACTGTTTATCAAAATTCCACCAACATTGATAGGAAATTCAACATCGTTGTGTATGGTGTAGCAGAAAATCCCCAAAATACCAACAGACAACTCCGAATGAAAAAGGACATGGAAAACGTGATGGAGGCTCTGTCTGCAACTGATATTGACATTGAACCTAGTGATATAAAAGATTTGTATCGTCTCGGCAAGTATGACCAAAAGAGTGAGCGTCCCAGACCCCTTCTGGTGAAGTTCCTTCATTCAAACACAGCAATTGATATCCTAAGTTCTAAGTCTAAGCTTGAAGCTCCAATCTACATAAAACCTGATCTAACTCCCCAGGAGCGTCAAAAAGGAATGCTTATTATTGAAGGAAAGGAGATCCCTAATTGACAATGGTACCAAACGGAGATACATCAAAATAAGAAATGATTCCTTATACCTCAACAACAAGCTTCACTGCAAAGTGAATACAGATGGTAACAAATTAGAGTATGTAACTGTATCAGCACAGCCACTTAATAATACCTCTGCCACAAGCATGGAGTCATCCTGACTCCCTATTTCCACTATAACTAACTCAAATCCTGACTCAAATTCACAGGTATTTAATAACTCTACTAATAACCCAAACTCAAATAATGTATTAAGTGATTTGAAACTGTCTATTGTAAATTTCTGTAGTGTTACTAACAAACGAACCCAACTTGAAGTTTTTCTGGTTACCTATGCAATTGACATCATTATAGGGACAGAATCACATTTGAATGAATCTATTCTAAACTCTGAGGTTTTCCCAAATAATTATCAAACATACAGAAAAGACAGAAAAACTTCTGGTGGTGGTGTGTTTATTTCCATAAAGAGCTCTATACCATGTACACAAATTAATGACAATTCAACTATTGAAATAGTGTGGGCTCACGTTCATCTTGACAAGAACAATGACTTTATCGTTGGCTCCTTTTACTGTCCTCCTCACTCAAGTGATACAATACTTGACAACTTGCAGTCTTCCATAGACACGATTAAGCAAAAGTATCCCCACACTCAAATCATTCTTGGAGGTGACTTTAATTGTCCAGGTATTGACTGGGAAAACAGTACACTAATAAATTCCTATGTATCATGTCCACTGCTTGAAGGTTCTTAGTTTACTAATTTGTTAAGCTGCTTTACTGTAGTTGTACCCAGTTATACTGTTAGTAAAATGTCAGTAACTTTAAGTATATGGAACATAATTGTTTTACTAAGTTTTAAACTCTCAGTAAAACATCAGTGAATGTGGGTTTACTGAAAAACTACTGAAATACCAAACAATTAACTGTTCCATATACTGGGGATATACCGCTGTAGTAAACTAAGAAACTTCAAGCAGTGGTCACTTTCGTGAAAAACATATTGACTTATCACACAACTACCAACTGTCTCAGTTAGTCACCTTCCCTACAAGAGCTCAAAATGTTTTAGACTTATGCTTTACTACTAATCCTAATTCTGTGATATCATGTGAACCACTTCCAGGCTTGAGTGACCACGACGCTGTTTTAGTATCCATCAAGATTTCTAAACGTGTAATCAAACAACATCCCAGAACTGTTTACCTTTACAAGCTAGCTGACTGGGAAAAAATAAGAGAGGAATTATCAGACTTGTCACATGATTACTTTGAAATAAATCAAGCATCACCCCAAAGCTTAGATGAAAATTGGTCCTTCTTCTTACAAAATTTACAAGAAATAATAAACACTCATACTCCTACCAAGAAATTAAGTACAAGAATTCACCTTCCCTGGCTGTCTTCTGCTTTAAACGACTCATACGTAAAAAGCAAAGAGTTTATAGAAGAGCAAAGCGTTATTGTCGAGATAGTGACTGGAATGAATATAAATCATTACAAAAAGAGATAGATCATAAACTAAAGTACCAACACAAATCCTACCTGACAAACCTAACTTCATCACCAGACAGTAACAAAAAGTCTTTATGGCACTACATCAAGTCACGAAAACAAGAAAACAATGGTATTAGTACATTAATAAATCCTATAAATGGTCATATCATAACCAATCCTGTGGAAAAAGCAGACACCCTCAATCAACACTTTCAGTCTGTCTTTACATCCGAAGATAATAGTAACATTCCCGACAAAGGTCCATCCTTATTTCCATCTTTACCTACATTTGAGATTACCGAACAAGGAGTCTACAACTTGTTAAGTACCTGTGACACATCCAAATCCCCAGGACCTGACTCCTTGCATCCGTATGTACTGAAGGCCACAGCTGCCGAATTATCTCGCATTCTAACTCATATTTTCAAACAATTACTAGAATCTGGTGAAGTCCCATTACAATGGAAGCATGCCTATGTCACCCCAATATTTAAAAAAGGTTCCAAAGCTCACCCAGGCAACTACCGTCCTATCTCACTCACCTCAGTAGTTTGTAAAACAATGGAGCATATCATCGTGAGTCAAATTATGAAGCATTTGGAGGACCACAATATTCTTTCAGACAACCAGTTTGGATTTAGATCAAAACATTCCTGTGAGACTCAACTACTCATTACTGTTAATGACATTGCAAAAGATATTGACAGGAACCTGCAAGTTGATGCTGCTATATTAGACTTTTCTAAAGCGTTCGACAGAGTAGCTCATTCTAGACTTCTCTACAAATTAAATTACTATGGTATAAGAGGAACTGTCTTACACTGGCTAGAGTCCTTCCTTCATGGTCGTACCCAACAGGTTGTAGTAGAAGGCTCTAGATCTTCTACATGTCAAGTTACATCTGATATTCCACAAGGTTCCGTACTTGGTCCTGTGTTGTTCCTAATTTACATTAACGATATTGTAACAAACATCAAGAGTGAAATTAGATTATTTGCTGACGACATTCTACTCTTTAAAACTATAGCTACGCCCAACGATCACAGAATACTGCAAAATGACTTAGATTCCTTAACACAATGGGCTAGCAACTGGCTGATGGAATTTAACATTCCCAAATGCAATATTTTACAATTTACAACCCACCACAGTAAAAGCACTTTTACATATATAATGTCTAATATTCCATTGAATATTGTATCAGAGCACACCTATCTTGGTATCCGCCTCCATCATACACTATCATGGGAACCTCATGTTAACTATATTTAATACAGGGCCGGAGCCCACGGTCCGGCCGGTCCGGCCACTTTAATTTGAAAAAAGATCGAGATACTCTAATAGAGCAGTCATCATAATATACTCTAATAGAACAGTCATTGCAATACTCTAATAGAGCATTCGGTTTAGAAAATAGCCACTGTTCTACTCAGTCTAAGCCATTAAATCTATGCTAATTGTCCTCAAATCACTCAAAAGTTCCAGTGAGTCATAAAGAACTAAGCTTTCACTAAAATTTTGAAAGTAAAATTAGCTATGAAATGGTACTGTAGTACAAAATTACCAGGATATATCCTTAATGTTAACAAAAGGAGAAAGAGGCTTTGCAAGTAAAATAGCCTCAAGATGCCATTTCAGAGCATCTATAATTTTTTCACCCAGAGAGTGACAAATACATGGAACTCCCTGCCAGCAGAAGTTGTTTCAGCACCAACAATCTCTACTTTCAAAGCAAGTCTTGATAATTATTGGAATGACATAGGATATGGATATGAACAAAGGCCTAGTGCCTAAACTTTATTTTTGTAACCCTGTTTGTATATCCATCCATCCATTAATAATAATAATAATAATATTTAAAAATTTTCCTGGGGGAGCATGCCCCCAGATCTCCCTAAATTGGCATGCTGTGTGTGCTTAGCACATGCAGTTGAGTATCACATGATCTAAAAATCACATCAGATCAATAAGTAGTATGACCTCCATTGCAGTCCATGGATGGCCGGACCACTCAAAATCTCTGGGCTCCGGCCCTGAATTTGTGGAAAGGCAAACCGTCTTCTTGGATTTCTGAAAAGGAATTTATATAATGCCCCAAAACAAATCAAAGAACACTTATACAAACAATTATTGTTACCTTCTATTGAATACTGCTCAGCCATCTGGGATCCTTATCACCAAACAACAGTTAGCAAATTAGAAATGATCCAACACCGAGCTGCAAGATTTGTTCTTAATAAACCATGGCACAGATCCAGTCAACAACACAGTATTACAGATATGCTTAATTACCTTCAATGGCCAAGTTTAAAAAGTAGGAGAAGGAATGCTAGACTTATATTATTATTCAAGATTGTAAGAAACTTACCGGTGCTACCAAACCATTGGTTACCCCAGCCAACCCCTGTATCATATACTCGTGCCAATAATCCCCTCAAATTTGCACAGCTGCAATCCAGAATTGATTTATATAAGTATTCTTTTCTGCCTAGATCAATTATTGATTGGAATAACTTGAAAATTGACAACATTGACACAATTAACCTTGACACTTTTAAGAACATTATAGATAAGCTAAACAATTTGTGATTTGTAATGCACATTAGCGTGTTGTCCCTGGTGGGCTTTGCTAATTAATAATAATAATAATAATAATGTATACTCGGACACTCGTTCTCATAAACTGCTGGACAGAATCCTACGAAAATTGGTGTGGAGATACCTTGCATATAGCCCAACTATATCTCCAATTTTGAGCCAAAACTCTTGTTTGATTGTTGTGCTAGACCACATCAAAGTCGTTGCTCAAAATCATATATTCTCGGACAAAATTTAAGTATTATTATTATTATTATTATCTAGGCCCGGGGCACATATAACCAAGTACAACTACCAACGGGGCAATCTATAAATGGGGAAATCTACAAATTGGGCATGTACAACAGTGCATGACCAGCGCAGTGAATAGTGATAGTCACAGGTTTAATGATAAAATAACTATGTTGCAAAAAATTAAATTCTTGCAGGCTACATAAGTACAAGTATAAGAAAAATTAGGACTACACTGTAGAGTAGGAACAATGTACATGTAGATGTGTATATGCAAGTAGTCAGCAAATTTTTGCTGATTAGTTAAAAGTATAACACACCACATATTGCTAAACTGCATGTACTCACTTAGAAGTTTATCAAGTTGTCTAGCTTAACACAAGGTTCACTCGCTAACTATATTTACATGGTATTACATGTATAGCTATATTATGTGGTTTGCTTGACACATCATGTGAAGAAACACAAAGAAAGTCACAAAGGAAAGAATGCTACCAGTCCGGATATGATGAAACAAACAAGAGAAGTATGCTTGACTCTATCCAACCAATACTGCCATGTCGTTATGAAGAAAAATCAAGGCAAGTTTTTGGGTGATGTTTTATCACCAGCCGCGCCCACCCTGTCATCATCTTTACTATGCAGTACTATTGTACTGTATGATAAATGTGCCCTTGGGATGGTGCTACTGATGGATGCAAGTTTTCATACTCAATGGAGGATTTTAATAGTGTTGTATATGGTGACTGTTTTATTAGAGTATTTGACAAGACTACAAAATCTTGTGTACATAATTAGTGTGTGTCTGTCTGTCTGTGGGGAGGGACGGAGACTGTCGGTTGAGTGGTTTCCACAGCCTCAGCCTGTGCATGGAGCTAAGGTCCATTGGAGAGACAAGGCGAGGCAGGAGCCATAAGGACCTGATTCAAGAGATTCAGTACTGCCTTGCCAAAGACAGGAACATGTAGAGAGATGTGTGCCAGAAGGTGCAGAACACTACTCTTTCTGCACAGGAACTTGTCACCATGAATTTCAAAGTAGACAGGGTATTGCCAGACAAGTATTAAATGACATGTCCACAAGGGAGGAAGAGGTAGCCATGGTTTGGTTCACTACCAATAGTGTGAGGCATCGTCCAGTGGATGGCTTCACTTTAATGGTCAATGGTGTGTGTATGTGTGTGTGTGTGTGAAAGGAAAGTGGCATGTGCCCTGTACCCCCTCCCACCACTGTCAATAGCATTGTAACCTTTCGCTTTTGATACATGCACTATATATGTGGAAATTTGATGTTTAATAACATATAAAATATTATAGTATTGTCAATACAGTACGTACACATTGTGTGCTTTGACTTCAAGTTCGGTGACACCAAACTAACTAAGAGCAGCCATACAAGGTTAATTTGACAGTATGTTTGTGGTTACGCACAACAAATGCAGAAACCCAGACCATACTGAAAAATCTCAGTGGACTAACTTATGTACGTACATTGTTTCAAAAGTGGCAGAATGGATCAGATAAAGCATAATACAATTGTAAAAGGAGACTACTGCAATTCATGGAACGTATGCAGTGGCCAAAATGAATGATGATTTTAGATTATGTGGCAGTAGATTGGAAAACCAGTTACTGATGAGGAAGTTTAAACATTGTAATTGAGTGGACATCAGAGATACCCTTTCCACAGCAGTGTGAACATGAAAAAATCACAAAGTTCATGCAATGTACTTATTCCTAATAGAGCAATCACCAATATGTGGTCAGTACAATTTATTGCTTCACACTATCAGAGAGTAGCTGGGAAAGAAATAACACTTATTTTGCTTAAATTATAGTACAGTTGCCATTATAGTAATTTTACCGGTCATGAGAACTGTGTGAAAAATCGAACACAATGACCATTAACATGAAGGGACACATGCACTTAGCAGGCGGACATTCAAGAGATCAATCTAAGAACTAATTGATGTGGCTCAACAATACTGCAATGACAGTCAAAACCCTTTACCTTATGATGTGTGGTGATAAACAAAAGCTAAATAGAGCCTATATACATTATTGAGGTAACTTTCAACTACTCTATTAGCGTATCTTGATGTACTTGACATTAGTGCTGCCACAATATGTGACTAGATATAGCAAAATCAACCATATGGGTGCAAGAGCCAAAAATGAGAAAACACCAGCATGAAGTTGCTGCACTAGTATCGGGCTAACAATTTCCATATCAAACTCCTCTTCAACTTGTCAGGTCTGCTTGTGGTAGACTGTTTTCTGGCAGCCTGTATAACCATGCCAGATGTCTGTACAGGTTTGTGAACAGCAGGGAAGTGCTTTTGGGGGTTTATGTATACACTCTGGACAGACGATCAGTAAGCTGAATGTGTGATGTATGTTTGTTTCGTGAGATTTCAGTCTATTCCTGCCTTTGATGGGCTGTTTTGTGGTCTGGTGCCTTCAATTACCATCCTCATCCATTTTGTAGTCTTTCTCTTACCCACCCTGCCACTCAGCCCCTTTTTGAGGACTCATGATATAGCAACACTGGTGAAAAATCTATCTAAAATGGTGGGAAACTCTACAAGAGTTATCTTGGCCACCAGGTATTCTTAAATGTTATGAATTGCTCCATCTTTGTTGAAAAATCCATATGTGTAGTTGCCAAGGCTGGTGAGTAACAATGCATTAAATTAATAAAATACATTTTTTCTCTGAATCATTATAACATACCTGCTGGTTAGAGCTCGATATCTTCCGTCTTAGCTGAGATATTGCCGTTCAAAAATACATAGTCGCCCATACAAATTGTATAAACGTCCCCACACTACAGCGGCTGTTTTACATCTGTGACGTAATTTCGGATAAGGATCATTAGGATATCACAACATTTTATTTCTACTAAATACATAACACCCAAGAAAATTTTAAGCTTTAGACCCTCTGAAATTGAATGTGAGACGGATTTCAGCAGTTTAATAGAATAGCTACTACTGAATAATCTGATTTGCCTGACTGCTACATTAGCGTGACTGTTCTATTAGAGTATCTCGATCTTTTTCTCGATCTTTTTAGTTATGCTCGGACCTGGGCCTCGATTCCCGCTACGCCTCTGTCAGCCTGGTGCTACCTTTCAGTCCTACCCCTACTTAAATTACAGAAACTTACAACACTTCTAGCCAGTTTAGTTGTAAATCTTGGGCTCAGTTGTTTCACCCTTTCAATGCCGCTCAGCTGTAGCCATCCTTCTGGTCAAGCAACTAGTCTATCCCAAACACCAGCTTTCTATGTAGTATGACGGTACCAGTATGGTACTCTAGCCAACGGCGCTTCACCCTAATCCGTTGAGTTTGTCTTGAACAAGTTCAAAGTAGTATCTAACGCCAAGTTAAACGCGCAACGCATAGCTATGAACTGCATGGTTGCTATAAACTAAAACCGGTTCCGAACAGTTCTCAAACCGGTTATACAAGCTCAATGTTTACTGTTGCACGTAGTGCACTGGTTGCCGTACACTCAAACCGGTTATACGAGTGGAATGTGTTGTAACTAACGCGTACTGCGTTTGAACTAGTTGCCAGGTACTGAAGAGATGTTACTACGGATAGCGCTATATAGAAAACCTAACTTGGTAATAAAGAGTAGCAGAAACAAACCTGTCGTTTTATTTAATGTTCGGATATCGCTTCATCTAATACCGGTTAGTGTTCTGTTCTATGCCTTGTAGTTTTGTCTGTGAATTAATTATTTATGACGTCACGTTTGTATTATTCTTATTACTTGGTTATATAATTAATGGGTTATTATTAGTATTATTATTATTTAAATGGGCTTGTAGATGCCAAGGCAAGCTAACTTGCCAGGCTAGGCCGCAGGCCTTTGAAGGTGCCCATATCTAGATTGCTTCCAAAAATTATCCAAGCGCAGCTTGAAGGTTGCAACTGTTGGTGCTGAAATGATAAAGTCAGGTAAGGAGTTCCATAGATTGACTATTCTATTTGTAAAAAAGTTCTGCCTAACAAGTAATCTTGATCTTTCTTTAAAAAGCTTAAGAGAGTGGCCCCTGGTGGTAGCAGTATTTAAAGTAAAAAATGTAGATGGGTCCAAGTCATAATGTCGTTTAAGTATCTTATATGTTTCAATCATATCACCCCTTTGACGTCTGCAATACAGAGAATAGAGATCCAGAATTTCAAGACGGCTTTCATAAGTCAAGTGGGCTAATCCGCGAAGGTGTTTAGTTGGGTCCGTGTACTTTTCCGCCATCTATAGTCTCTATAGCCAAACAGAAAGGTAATAGGCGCTTCGCGCGCGAAGCGCCTATTACCTTTCTGTTTTGGCTATAGAGACTAAGGTAATTGGAATTCACGAATTCCAATTTCCAATAATAATTTTGCTGGTTAATTTAGGTGTGGAACCGTGTTGCTGGAGTGTTTAAAGTCTGACAAATACGCTCAAGATATAGAGTGAGTTGATATTTGTGGCGGTTTTTATGTTTGCGCTGTAATGTCACGGAATTTATTAATTTGTTCTAAATAATGCCCGCCAATACTGGTGTATGATAACTGTCTTTAAGCCTTTCTCAAGCGGCAGGTCAATAGTAGCTAACAGCAATATCCTGGTATTACTAGTTAACCTGGTTGAATGGAAGAATGTGTGACCTTACTGACCTGCCTATCTGTTCAAAATGGCCATTGTTTGTGTGAAGTGTTAACTTATCAAACGTGAACGTGCCTTTTACGTTATTTAGCTATCCTTAGTGTTTGTAACTTTGGTGCCCTCATCTTCACTTGTTTTTCCACCTTAGTTGTGCATGTTTGTCTGCATTATGCACCTATCATTGTCAAGCCCCCTTCCCCTCCCCCTCCCGGGCATAGGTGGAGATTTGTGCATATTTTGTTGAAATTTAGTGCCCTACAGGTAGGGATTTTGTAATTGTAAATATTTTTCATGGAATCTTGAATAACATTAAAATCCGTCGTGTTTCGAACTTTTTGGCAGACCGTGGTGATTGTACTAGCAATTTTAAGCTTGTGTCCATTACATGAATGCTACACAAAGTCCCCACATTCTCCAAGGGTGGTGGGTGCATCAACATTGGGGCATTGTAAAAATAATATTTTGCCTGAGGGGTGAGTCTTGTACTATCTGTTGTGCAAATCCCTCCTATGCCGGGGGGGGGATTGTGGCTTTTCATTGATACATTCATTAATTTTGTGAGTGTATATAGTGTGTGTGGTATGTGTATTGGTATTGGGGTTGGGGTTGTTTGTTGTTTGGAACTTTAACCTCTCTCTCTCTCTTTGAGGCCTGGACAGTCCTCTTGTGGGTTACTAGTCCTGCCCTAGGAGGATTTTCCTGTGTAGATTTGAATGCCTAAGTGGTCTTAAGAAGTGTTTGGCAATAGCTTGGCATTAATGTGTTTCACATGGCTGCCAGAGGCTATGGTTTGCGTTTTGCTTTCTAGCTGTGTGTGTATACTAAGTATGTGTGTGTGTGTGTTTGTCTGTGTGTGTGTGTGTGTGTGTGTGTGTGTGGAAAGTTTGTGTATGTATCTGTGTCTGGAGGGCTTGTTTTTGTGTGTACATGCATGTGTGTGTAGTGTATATAGGTAAGTGACTGTAACCAGGGGCGTAGGGGTAAGGGGGGTTGTAGGGCTCAGGCCTGTAAAATTTTGACTTCTGCAGAGTTTACAACACACAATTTAGTGTGGCAGGACAAAATGAGTGAGTAATAGTGTATGAACAGGACAGCAATTTATAAAGCTTACGTTCATCTCTCCGGGAAGGATTTATAGAGCCCTCTTGAAATTTGTTTAAAGATTGATATACTCTAATAGAGCAGTCACGTATACTCTAATAGAACATGTGGGAGTTTTTCAGACATTCTAACAATGCAAAGCCGGCTGAGCATGACCTTATACTGCTATAGATGTTGTGCAGTGTTTAAAGATGTAGAACTTCAGTAATTTATCACTTGGGCATGCAATATAAATCCATGCTATGTATATTTGTAGTTATATGTTTTGATTGTAAGTTATTCCATTCGTATCAGCGAATGTTTCTAATATTTAAAATCCACAATCAAAATTTTTAATTTATTGAATCTAAGGAGTAAAGACCTATTGTTGTGAGAATTCTGTTGTTGTGAGAATTCTATGCACTTACCGTATTTCCTCATATAAAACCCGCATTCAATTAAACGCCTGTCTCGATTGGAAACCCTGGGGGAGGGGTTTCCAGCACCTTTGGAAAATACATGCCTGGTCTCAGAGGGCCAGGCTATTACTTGAGTCTACTGTTATTGGCTTTAATTGTTCCCTTGTTGCTGCTGCTGCTGCTGCTGCTTCTTAGAGCCTTCTGATGGATGACGGTCTTGAGTGCATGCAGATACAACTATTTTCCAATCATTTAAAGCCTTGACTATAGTCAACACACTTTATCACTGTTTTCTATGCAGTAATCCCGTTCTACCACCACCCTAATTTGATTAAACACTGGGCGTCAATTGGGCCAATCTCAATTAAAAGCCCTATTCACTTACAGGCCAGGTCAAAAATGCTGGGAAGGAAATAAAAGCCCGGGCTTTTATATGAGGAAATACGGTACTTGTTGACATACTCTTTGATGTAGACAGTAAAGTGAATGTAAACAGCAGCAAAGTAGTAGTTTTATCACTGTAATCAACCTCAGACCTGGCACGCTAACCATCACATACAGTGTTGATGGCTTCACATGCACCTGACTGTAGACAACAGGCTGTTAGCTAAGCATAGACAATAGCAAAGTGCATGTTAACCACTTGAACGCATGTCATGTCCTATACTATTTTTAGCTGCACATGACCTAGTGATATAAATATATGCATTTTATAGGATTCGAAAGTTATCAATTTGTATTCGAATGCTTCCAAATGAGCAAACATTTAAGTCCCTCAGCTGCCCTTATTCTGGTAACTCAATACTGCTGCTGGAACCCAATGGTTACCATATAGTAAAAAACTTTAGCAGTAAGAAACCTGGGCGAATTTGGCGAATAGCGTTCAATTCGCCAAAGTTTTTTTGCCAATTATTTTAGACGATCACACGAGCACATTGTAACTAGAACTTGAGATGAAGGTCAGCTTGTACCACCATGCAATAAAGATTGAGCTGACTTTGGAGATCTTCTTAGGAATGTGTCACACAGTTGTAAGCACTCCTTGGGATAGCATTTCCAACCGGCTTCCCATGTGCTCGCACGTCAGCTAGTTCATCGTCTCTCAATGGATTTGGCCAGATATTCTGATATACGTGATAACCTCTGCTACTGGAGTTCACTGAAAAAGTAAATACAGTCGCTCTCGGCATCACAGGAGATAGCGAAGCACGCGTTAGCTAGCACGTCGTTAGATCAGTAGCTACAAAAGTACTGCTACAACAACAACGCTAGCTACCTATACACTTACTACACTACTTATTACTGATGAGTCGACACCTTGTTGTTATCCTTACGTAGTGTACAGTAAAAACCTTGGCAGTAAAAACTTTGGCAAATATTATTTCAATTGCCAAAGTTTCTTTCGCAAATTTTTTCAACGAGGGGTTTCCTCACACTTTTTTACCGCCAAAATTTTTTACTACATGGTGTGCCCCTGGTAACCATATACAATAGCATCTGGAGGCTTTACTTTTGTTTGTATGTTTGTGCGTAAGGAGTGTACAGGTTACATATTTATAGTGATGATATAGTAGGTGTATCTGTGCCTACAGTATGATGCATGCTAACTACTTGTAGTGTGTCACTTTTTGCAGCTATTTACTTGTTGTGTTGGACAAGTTTTTGGAATGAGATTTAAGACTGTCGTACCTGATCAAAACTATGAATGACCAAACTAATAGTGTACTCACTCCAGACTAACTACATATCATAGACCACTTACAGGACAATGGTATGTTTCTGAATATTGCAGAGAGTGTGATAAACAAAGTTTGTTTTCAGGATTACCAGCATTTACCAGCTACGTACTCAACCAAGGCTCATTGAGACTAACCACACGCATAAAGGAGTGTCATTTAGGGGTGAGTAGTGGACTAGCTGTGATTGACTGTGTTTATTTTTGTCCTTCAGAGTGGTATAAAGATTGTCTACTAGTAACATAATTGCCTCAGAAGAAAGGCGAACGCCCGCAAGAATGACGTTTTGCTGGAGATGTATTGATTGATATTTTTTACAATTGTTTAAATATTTTAATGTTAAAAGTACTGCTGCTGTATCAGCCATAGTGGAACTGTTTACTAGTGATTCAATTAATTTAGTTACCACCAAACATAGTCTGTGAATTAGCTGCAGTGCATTCTAATTTTTTTTTTTTGGAGTGGCAATCTTTATTCTTTACGTGAGTCCTACCAGCTGTGAGTAATCAACCTGATATTACAGCTAACTGCTTATTATATGGCACTCAAATAATTGAGGGTTTTAATATTAGCATAATTGTGGGCTTGCCATTGGAGCTGTAGCAATTGCATTATTGATGCTAAACAACTTTTGTATAGCTAAAGTAATGCATGAAGACTGGATGAGGATTTTTATATTATTCACGGCACAATTTACATAACACACATACTAGAAGGGGGCCAAGAACTCCTTGATGTATGTATGTATGTGTAAGGTATTTGGAAGAGTCACGTCTGTGGCATAAACATAAAAATTTGACAGTTAATTTCACTCAGTGCATGGTGTTGTAGAGCAAGGGTCCTCATGCATATGCATTGCTATAATTGTGTTGGTGTTATATAAGTGACTGCTTTATTAGAGTAGAAGACTCCAAGTTGACTGCTTTATTAGAGTAAGTATATAGCCAGCTGCTGTATTCAAGTATCTTATTGTTTCTTTGCTTGCACTGTTTCAGTGGTGTATCCAAAAGATTGTTGCATCACAGTACAAGAAAACTTATTAACTTGTACCATTCAATTATTCCTAGAACTCACCCAATTATAACTGCTACCTATAATAGCTATATGCATGCTAGTATTTAAGGTAAAACCTCTTGGAACCATTCTTCAGAACTTTCAAGCATAACTATCGGTAGGGAAACAAACGACATGAATGATATCTCGATTGATGATGTTTCATCTTTCTCTTTGATCTGTAACAAACATTATCGAACATTGCTAATCTATTACATTTGAAATACAAACATCTGAGTTGTTTATAGGTCATCAAGTTCTGATGTGGCCAGAAAATTATAATCATCTAGGCTCCAGGATGAAGTTTGCACTGACTGGAAAAGGAGGTTATTAGTCCTGACTTTCCCCAAATTTACTATGATCAGTACGTGGTGATCATGGTGAAGTGGATATAACATGTGTTCTGTTGATGATGACTTTTATTATGAAAATGATATGACCGGCACAAAATTCATGGATCCTATTGGCAAAAGTGATCATGTTGCACTGATGTCTGTGAAGTATGAAAGTGAGTGTGTTATCCAGGCGGTTTGATACATTTATGATAGTGGTGACTAGGACTCATTATGACCGAATTATGCAACATCTACTGAGAAAATGAGTTTGCTGGCCTAGACATCAACACCAAGTGAAACATGTTTCATAACAAAGTTTGTTAACAAGTGTGCATCATTTTCTAACATGTCTTTTTGCCCTCCATTGCTTACCAGAGAACTATAGCAGACAGTTAAAGCTAAGCATATTATAATCAAGGATTGAATACAAAATAACTAGGCATACTTCTGATTACCAATGATATAGTTATGCTTTACAACATGATTTTTGTCACAACACTTCTCAGAAATGTAAGATTTGAAAGGAGGGCGACTAACTTTGTTTCTATACTCACAATTCTGAGTTAAGATAAAGCTTGGCATTGGTGTGCTGGAGACAGAAGATGGTACAACTAATGATGGTGAAGTAACTACTATTCTTAATGCTACTTTTGTACAGTGTCAGAGCTTATATACCCCCAGATCACTTTTACAGGTTTTGGTAAACTCATTGTAACACCTGAACAAGTTTGCTCTCAGTCATCTTGCTTATAGAAACAAATAAGTCAGCTAGTTTATTGTCACTATTGTTTTGTCTAGTGTTTGTAATGGTCTAGTTCTATACGTTTGCCTGGGTTTGGTCCTGCAACCTTTATACTGGTGTGACATTTGCACCATTCCATCAGCTTCCATATGAGTTGCGTAAAATGGCTTCTTCTAGTGATCATGATTTGTTAAAAATAGTCAATGTATATATATAATTCCTTGCTAAGAATAATCACTGGACAGTCAATTTTCCATCTCCTTGTAGTATTATTCTTTCTACTTTCTAGCCTGGTTGTTTCAATGTATCCTTTCATTGCAGTCTTGTTTCACTATAAAGAATAATGTATATTGTTTACCAAACTGACTCCATCTGCTATCCAATGGTGATTGGTGAATAGATCGATTCCTATATACTCCCACATTATAATATTATACTCTTGATTATGTAACACTTATGCATGCACATTGGGGCATTCTGTCATGCAATCGCATGATGTAAGGGCTGAGTCTTGTACCACCATGTATACACAGGAACACCTTTAAAAGGAGGCACCTTGATAGGTAGGACACCGTACACATGGTTAATTTGTAGTAAAGACACATGCATACTCCTGAGATCAGGGAACCTCTCTAATAAAGCCATTACTTTTAGCAGAACCTCAATCAAGGTGTCTGGAATAGAGCTAGGACTGCAGTTCCACTGTATTACACAAAGAGTCTCTACATAGCTCGATGAGTACTTTGAATAACGATCATGTCCCAGCTTTTTTATTTTGTAGTGTACTATTTGTCATTATTGATATCAAATAGCAGTGATTTTATCAACTACTTCTGCTCTCTGTGCTACCCAAGACTTATTTTATCCATTTCAAATGTCCAAGGTTTTGGATGCGTAGTAATCTTCTACTCTTGCTGCTTTCCTGCAATTTAGTACCTAGAAGAGAAGCTTTAATAATATAAAAGTGCCATGTAAATTGCAGCCATCACAATTAAATTATGTACTTTCAGTCAAAAGTATTTGCAGTATTAGCTAACTATTGTTAACATCATGCTTTGTAATTTATAAATGATGTATTTCTGTCATCAGTTGAATGCAATAAATAGATAAAAATAAACTACCACATGAATACTTTAGTGAACACGTGAGCCTGTATCATGTGATAAGGGGTTATAAGGTGTAAGAATTTATTCATACAATGTCACTATGAGGCTGTGTAATGGTGCAAGATGCCATCTTTTACTACCCTCGATAAGATTTCAGATGATGAAAGACATGTTTTGTTGTTGTTGTTGTTTTGTGTGTACACATAAATAACAGTTGAGCAATTCTGGGTTTTTTCCTGGTACCAGGCAAAAAATAGCTTTCTAAGGCTTAAAAAAACTTAAAATTTCTCCCATACTATTAGTTGTAGCTGAGCTTTTGAGTATGTAGCATAGTTGTAAATGTTGAATTGACATTTTGATAAATGGTAGCCCAAGCATGCCTAGTGGCACACAACCCAATGTAAGTGTATTGTAGGTGGTAAGAGTAATACTATATATGGTGAGTAAGCTAGTCCTTTCTGCTGCCATTCCAGAGTAGGGAAGGCTGAAATAGTTGAAGTAGTTAAAGTGAGGGGGAGCTGATCGGAGTGTAGGATCTCTGGTAGCAGGGGTTGAGGGATGCAGTCCCCCAGATGCTGTTGCCATTTTAACTTTCACAATGTCTTAAAGTATACCAAAATCATTTATAAGGGGAATTCGAAGCATTTTAACTACACCACCAACTCATTTGCATTTTAAGCAGACTATTTGCAGTCAACAAAACACTGCTTTGGAAAAGTTATTTTAGTGTAACTATTAATGAGTAAGGTTTAAAAGTTCATAAAGCACTACAAAACAGCCTTTTCTGCACTTGGAAACACTTGACATGCTGGTTAAAATAACCAAGTGGCTCGAATCTAAAATATTTGTGTTTCAACTAAGTTTAGGAACACATTTATGAAGCTTTTGACTGCTATATTAAAAGTCATTTTCTATTAATTTTCAAACAGTTATCAGCCCTGCCCTGCTGAATAATTTTGGTAATCTTATTTTGAGGGATGGCAAAGACCCCTTCCACCTTGGCAGACCAAAAGGGATTTGGCATCCTAGCTTACTTCCCCCTCCCCCACCTCCTTTGTTTACTGCTTCTCACATCAAAATCAATATACCCCCTTGTTATAGACAACAGGAGATAAATTGTCTTTACCAAATTGGTGAAGTTAGTATAATCATGACCTCGCTAAATATACCAGTGTCTTTAATTTCACCAGTTTGAAGAAAACTATATGATCTTCGCAGGAATAAGAAGGGGATTTGGTGTACATTTTATGTGAAACATTATTGTTCAGAGAAACACCTAGTATATATGTATAATCAGTGGCTATGTAGCTAGTACAAACGTGTGCTGTGGTGGATCCAGATAGGGAACAACAGGCAAATGCTCCCCCTCTCCCTTCATCCTTTAACCCCTCCCCCCTCCCCCCCATCCTTTACCCTACACATCCATCTCTGAACTCCCTTACCCAAAACACAAACTCCCTTATCCAAAATACAGACAAAATTCCTTACAAGATTGAGATACTCCAATAAAATATTCAGTCAAATGCTTTTAACGGAACAGTGACTGCATGTAATGCTATTGTTACAATACAGTCCTTGCATCTTTAGCCATTTCATGGCATGCTCAGCTTGCTAGGATGAAAAGTACATAGTTCTTTGTATGCTATTCTATATCCCAACATGTACTTCAGTTTCATTACTGAACTACTCATGACACTGATCCATACAACTCTCAAGGCAAACCAGTTAGAAAGCACAAATTATTACTATAATACAGATATTAATTTTGTGCATAAAATTACTCTATATATGCATGGAATTTCAGTTTTAAAACATGGCTCCATATCAATCGCGCGGCCAGTAAAGCAGAAACGCGCGCCGCAGACAATAAATGACGCGACCACTACGTGAGGATTTTACAAGAACGAACGTTGTCAAATTCGGCCTTCCTGTAATCCACCCGTCACTTACGCTATCCCTCTGAAACTCTGGAGCTGAACTCATCATGTCACTAGTAACTACCACACAAGCAGTGAAGCAAATCCATGCCAATTGTTTCGTGATCGAGGTTGCCAACATCAAAGGGGAAGTTTCATTTTTTTTTTTTTTAGCATGCGGTTAGACGCAACCGCAGGTGTATGCCTTGCGTGCGAATTTTTTTTTGGGCACACTTTGGACTTAGAAAATTTTCACGAAATATTTTTTTCCGGATAATGTTGTGTACGTATCCTGGATACTGACATGTTGAAGCCGACTAGTTAGCAGGGCCAACAACGTCGTGTTCTCCGCCAGACTGGTAGCCGCTAGAAAAGAAGGGCGAAAAAAATGAGCCAGTTTAGAAGAACTCTTTCCTCCTGCCGTTTTTTCGGGTGTAACTAATCACTGGACTGGACTACTGGACTGGAACACTGGACTGGACTACTGGACTGACATACTTTTGGTTTTTACACATTCTGAGATTGGTTTTATTGAGTCTAGCTAGCCAAGGGTCTTCAAAAAACTTGCAGCCTGCTACAGGAGTAAGCAAAAACTGACTTCTCACTACTTGTTGTGTTCTACAGCATTTATACACTTCTTAGTATTGTGTTTTGGAGATTGTAATACCTAGCAGTAGCTAACCAAAAATCATTTTACTATATTTGTGCTCCCTATCTTACACTGTATCCTTGAACTAAATAGCTCAGACCCCTGGGACACAACCTATCCTTCCTAAGATAATCTATTGTAGCTAAATTTGTTCCTACATGTAATATACAAACTCATTACACAACTGTAGAGTTTTTTCTGCTATCATGATTAGTTCTTACATGTGCTGGTTGGCGTACTATAATATGTGACCAAATTTATTAGCATTGTACAAGCTTGCTACTATCTCCAATTGGTTAACTATAACTAGCATATTCCCTGTAGCATACTGATAAGTAGTATAGGTGTATGTACTGTAGAAGAACATAATAAATAGAAGTGAAATCACTAGAAGTCAGTTTTTGCTTACTCCCACTCCTCATACTCATCATTTTAGTAACAGACTGCAAGTTTTCTGAAGGCCCTTGGTTAGCAGGAATCAATAAAACCAACCTCAGAATGTGTAAAAACCCAAAATATGTCAGTCCAGTAGTCCAGTCCAATGTTCCAGTCCAGTAATCCAGTCCAGTGATTAGTTACAACCCGTTTTTTCAGAAGGACTGTTCTTACCTTGTTTCTCTCACTGGCTGCCTCGCTGGCTGCCTCGCTGGCTGCCTCATCACTATGAACTGATTTGTCAGTGGCGTCTCGCATCACCTGGCAGCACAGAGCTATTCACAGGTTGGTGAAGAAGCAGCTTGTGTTTTATTCTTGACACCACTGTGTGTGTGTGTCTCGTTTTTGTGCTATGTATTAAACTGTTTGTACCTCCTGCAAGGAAGAACAACTTAAGCCGATTGCATTGAGGTTAAACAATAAATCAAATTGTGTGTGTGTGTGTGTGTGTGTGTGTGTGTGTGTGTGTGTGTGTGTGTGTGTGTGTGTGTGTGTGTGTGTGTGTGTGTGTGTGTGTGTGTGTGTGTCACTATAGGTGTTACGAATTCTCTCATGGAAGAACGACTCTGTCCAATGTGTTGAGTTTTAATTTTTTTTTTAAATCTGACATTAGATAACTTGTTTGTTTTTATCTGTTGTACCAGTTATAACTGAACAAGGGATGGTCACTACCTATGTGTGGTTCTAGCTGTAAAACCATCTACGACTGTGCAGATGGTCCTACTGAGTATTGGAACTATAATATTATGTTGCTGAACATCAGTTGTGGTTTTTGTCATCTTATTAGTATTACCAAATTCTACTTTCTCAGAAAGAAATGTGAAAAATTATTTGCTATTCTATTGTAGGTACAATTAAGTGACTGATATTTGTAGTGACATTAAGTCCCAATAGAAAATAACATTTCGCTACTTAGAGATGTTCCTTGCCCTATAGAGATGCTACTGTTATATACGTTAATTCACCTATCAATGTATTACCCTACTATCCTGCCCTTGGGCATATATGGGGATTTCTAACAGCTGAATGTCAAATGACCCATAGAAGGGCAAACCTATTGTGTCAAATCCTCACTTATCCACACAGAGATATGGCAAGTTACAAGAAAAAGTATACTTGTGTGCTTAATGAATGATTATCAAAATTAATGTCCTATAGTGCGGCAACAGTTTTGTGTCAATTCTCCCTGTAAATACATTGATAGGTGTATTATAGATATTTTAATTTTCATCACCACTTTATTATGTGGTAACGTGGTCATGATTTTGTGTGATGTTGTGTGTATTGGGTATGATGTTCTTATTTGTAGGTGGAAACTCAGATATTGCAAGCAACTGGCTAGGGAATTCAACGTCTAATGAGGTAACCTAACACACTACAGAATGCCAAGAAATGCTTATTGGATCGAAGTCATCTCATCTTTATGCAATCACTGTGAGAATAAGGACTCATTGTTCCAACTAGTCTCCATGCCAGACAGTTTGTGTGGGGGTGGCAAATAAGCTTCTAGTCACTGTTGCACACATTCTGTGACCACTGTGGAATGTTGGCAGAGCTCAGATTGCCTTGCGGGCTCTATAAAACAAACACCAATTATTCAAATTCTTACTGTAATAAAGGACTGAAGTTTAACAATGCCAGGATATTTGTTCCCCTTGTACAGAGCTCTTATAATCATTGGATTTGTGAAGTAGTGGAATTGTCGAGGAAGACCTTCAGCAATGTTTCAAATACATCATGACATTACCAGTACAATTTTCGACTCAGCTTGCTCAGACGTGACTGGCACGATTCATCCTTGCCACAAAATTTACCTCAGCTTGCTCAGACGTGACTGGCACGATTCATCCTTGCCACAAAACAATAGTGTGATGTAATCTAATTGCATGTCAGTTTATTCATAGAAAGTGTACAACAGTGATCAGACTGTTTATTTCTCGCCCCCACACAAACTGTCTGGCATGTGAGACTAGTTAGGTACCTATATACAAATGTTGTACTTTTGCTGCATATTCAAGTTTTTTTGTTATTCAGACAAAATAATTGTTAAATCTGCAATAATGGGTAAATATGTGGGAGCTGATGAAAACAGAAAAGAAACTCACTGTAGTTTCCAATAACTATGTTACATACTGTGCAGGAATTGTGATCCACAGATGTGATTACTGTTAACCATTTAATTGAGTGACTGACAGTCTACTTGCTGGCTAATGTAGTACATAGTTCTACGTATATGACTCAACCATACAGTTAAGGTACATCTTTTTTATAAAGGACAAAAATTACCAATCTTTAAGAGGTTTCATTGTAGACAAATTTGTAAATTCTCAGTGCTATCTCTTATACAGGTTGTTGTACAGGAACATTTCTAATATTATTGGTAATTAGAACTGCTCCCGTACAGTATGAGTCAAGCATATGTTGAATGACCTAGTGTATGTATGGTATAATTATGTACATATATATAAACTTATCTATTGGAACCACTACGTACGTATGTAACGAACAGTTTGAGACCAACTGAGGAAATCTTACTGAGAGTTTGTCCTTTAAATTGTATTCTATAGGAACCACAGAAATTTTTCTTTATAGTGGAGGGTACTTTAAGAGAGGTTCTACAGTTAGATAATCCATCAATGCTTTTTAAATTCAGGAGTAAGAGTTACATGGTGCAAGTCAAGGTTGTCGACCAACAGGAAGAATTGTATGCAAAAGAAAATGAACAAGTAGCTACAGGTATCAAAACACACATATCCAATGATCAATAAGTGGGTGTGGTTCCATGGTAGTCTACAGGCTCCCATAAGCAGGCATAGCACTTTTCTTGATGCCATGCAGACTTGTTGCGTACAACAACACAAACCCAATAAGTGGGCATAATACCATAGAGGATGTGGGTGTGGCTCCATATATCACTTAAGACACCAAAAACATTCTCAAATGGTGCATGAGTACAGCTCCACATTAAGTCCCTTGAAATGCAACCCAAATGACCTGACACTAACACACTAATAGACCTTCAGTGCTGGTCACTGTAAAGTGTTAGTAACAATAGCACTTCAAGTTCATACATGCATAAAGAAGGACAGTAGATGTACTCTATAAAATTGACGAGGATGCATTGATTTTTATTGCGGAAATTTTGAATGACATGTGCTCTTATATTATAGCACCTGAGAACTGATACCAGTAGTATATGGGAGAGTAAACTTCACAACTTCATTTTTTATCCCCTTAATTCTTTAGGCTATCATTAGTTGTACAAGAGATGATATGGTGACACAATTAGTACACACATAAAGTATCCACTATAGCTGTCACAACAATGGATTAAATATCACACCTAATAGAAGTGAATACTTGATTATCTGACCTTCGACTATCAACACACTTACTTACAGTAGATGTGTCTGTTCTATTAGAGTATTTCGTCTAAGGCGTTTATTTCATTAGAGTAACTCTGTATAAAAATAGGCTTTGATTATCTGAACATGTCTTGGTACCTAGGGGTCAGGAAGCACTGTACGAGTAATTTCTTTACAGCTGTCAGCCATGCAGGCATTATTTAGACAGTAAAGGACAATAAGTTTTCAAGCACAATTACCTTATAAATCATGGAGTAATAATAGTACTTCTGCAAATTTACCATTGGATAAAATAGCAAATAACTTGCACTAAATCTACTACACTAACACTGATGCAGCCTTCAGGTGTGAGGATACAGCTAGCATATTGAGGTGAGCATACACTCTATGTACAGCAAAATACGATTGGCTACACTCCAGCAAAAAGAATATGTGACCTGATCTTGGAAAACCTACCTTTTTGGCACATTGGTCAATTTTCTGTTTTATAGTTTAAATGAGGTACTGGGTGCTCATCTATCTTGTGTTAAAATTTCAGCTTAATATCTTGAAGCATTACTGAGATATGGCCAATTTTCTGTCCTGTACATTACAAACTAACTTTTATGGTAATGTATTGAATTCTGTGAGTGATTAAGGGTGACAAATGGTGACAAATCACTTTGTTTACCAATAATTCCATTGTTACCATCTAAAATACTTTAAAATACATTTCTGATAGATTAATGAAGTAGTATTAGTACTTTTCTGCAATTAAATGCCATGTGTCATTGTCTAAGACTAAGTTTTAGCCATTCCAGCAGCTGAACAAATCACCCAATTTGTAAGTTAATTGTTATCCCACGCATGTGAAATTACTACATGGTCTGATATAATCATCCATATCTCCTAGGAAAAAGAAGCTATGGGTGTGAAACTTCACAGCAAGAAGGTTTAATAGTTGCTTTATCCAAATGTGTAAAAAAAATGATTTTAAAAGAAAGTGTTGAAATTTTCATTTGAGTTTTCCCAAAAAGTTTGCTTGTGCCCAAAAAATAGGTTTTCCAAGATCCGGTCACATATACCATTTTCTTAAAGAGGGTGATATCAATAACATGTAGCCATCAACAAAAATTAGTTGTGTAAAGGTGCTTTACAATACACACACTGGTGCTATTGTAATATACAACTAAATGCAAAACTTCAATCATGTCTTTTGTTGTTGCTGTTACCCTTGAATGCTCACAGTCAAATTGTTCATCATTAAACATAGATCAGTCATCTCACAAGATCACCATAGTACGGACTCATTGTTCCACACCTCATTTAGACGAGAAGTAAATCATTCACAATAACAATGTGAATCCACCTACAAATTAAGAACATTACACTCAATCATAGATCATCACACAAAATCATCACCACATAATAAAGTAGTGAATCATTACCTAATATAATATACCTATAATGTACATAAAAACAGCAACATTTCTGTGGTACAAGGAACATCTGAGTGGCAAATTAGGGAAAAATATTACTTTATATTGTGAATTGTGTGCTTAAACTTGTAGTCACTTGATATTACAACAATAAAATAACAAACACACAATTATCATGCTTTTGTATGTCTTCCTTTAATACTTAATAAGGTTAAGACAGATGGCTGATCAATTCAAATCACATTTTTTAATTTTTATAGTAATCTCACTTAAAATTGTCAACCATTACAACATGTTTCGGTAGTGCATTCCAATGTTCAATTATTATTCTTTAGAAAATAATTATTTCTTCACAAATTTTCATGCACTGTATGCTTGTACAATTGAATGTCAATGGGAAATGGTGGATCTGGTAAGCTGCAAGGATTGGTGCATGTTACCATTCAATTTTTGATATGTGGCTCTCTAAATTTTCTGTATACTAAGGTGGGTGGTTGTAATCTTTCACAACGTTGAAAGTCACTAACTAGTTTTGAAGCTCTGTGTTTAAGTGATTCAACTCTGTTAATGTCACCCTAATAATCAGGCCCATAGATTACAGCAGCATAGTCGTAGAACTGGTTGAATCAAAGTTATCTCCAATTAGGCACCGGCCTATTATGCCCGAAATTTTACCTATTATGCTTTTGAGCATTGCTCAAAAATTAAGCCTATTATGCTCAAAATTATGCTTTCAAAATCAAAATTATGCTCTAGAAGTGACTGTTTTATTAGAGTATATCAGCCTTTCCTGACTGCTCTATTAGAGTAAGTGACTGCTCTATTAGAGTATCTCGATCTTATTTCTGCAAAGTGTGAATAACCAACAAAGAAACGGTTTAATAAGTTGTATTACGTGTTTTTGATTATAAAATGCACTAATAATACTATTGGCAGTAAATATTTGCTTTCTTTCAGGCGCGCGTATTGCGCATTTAATTAATTTTTCAAACATCGTCCCTATTATGCTGGCATTATGCTTGATGCTTTTGGCCACCTATTATGCTTTAAATTATGCCGGCATAATCGGCCGGTGCCTATCTCCAATACAACAAATATCATAGCGTCCAAGGACCAAAACATCTCTTTATTAAACCCATCAAAAGCACAACTGCTTGTTCACACATATATAATACTCCTGTAAAACTATCCACGACAGCGATCAACCAAGAGATCAACACTGTGATGTTAATTTCTACTGACTTAAAAGAGGCAATCAAGTGGCTTGTTTTAGCAAAACAGTAAATTAAGCTTTGTCCCCTTTTTCTGAGATGAAATCAAGGTTGATCAAATATCTTGATCACAGTCACAGATGGTTTTACAGGACCATACATAGGTAGTGACCATCCCTTGTTCAGTTATAACTGGTAAAGCAGATAAGTTAACAAATGTCAGAATTTTTTAAAATTTAAACTCAACACATTCGGCAGAGCCGTTCTTCCATGAGAGAATTCGTAACACCTATAGTGACACACACACACAAGCACACGCACGCACAGATTTGATTTATTGTTTAAACTCAATGCAATCGGCTTAAGCTGTTCTTCCTTGCAGGAGGTACAAACAGTTATGCACCTATCAATGTCAAGCCCCACCTACCCCAGGTCGGGCAGAGGTGGGGACTGTTGGGGATTTGCAAATGCGAGAATGCAAATTCCCCAACCCTGGGGACAACTTTTGAGTTACGAATCCCCTACTAATTATCCCGGGAATCACAACAGTATGAAAAAGTACGGATATTCGTGTTGCAAATGCCCTTACCCTGGGGACGAGCTTGGGTGACAAATCCCCTACAAATCCCCACCTGCTGCCCGACCTGGGGTAGGTGGGGCGTGACATTGATAGGTACATTACATAGCACAAAAACGAGACACACACACACACACACACATAGTGGTGTTACAAGAATCACATAGTGGTGTCACAAGAATAAAACACAAGCTGCTTCACACTCACATAATCAGTTTCACCAATACCTGTGAATAGCTCTGTGCTGCCAGATAATGCGAGACGCCACTGACAAATCAGTTCATAATGATGAGGCAGCCAGCAAGGCAGCCAGTGAGAGAAACAAGGTAAGAACAGTCCTTCTGAAAAAAAGGCAGGAGAAACTAAGAGTTCTTCTAAACTGGCTCAATTTTTTCGCCCTTTTTTTCTAGCGGCTGCCAGCCTGGCGGAGAGCACGACGTTGTTGGCACTGCTAACTAGTCTTGAACATGTCAGTATCCAGGATACGTACACAACATTATCCGGAAAAAAATATTTCGTGAAAATTTTCTAAGTCCAAAGTGTGCCCAAAAAAAAAATCCGCGCCTTGCGATCGTTTGTGCATTCCTAACATTGATCGCCCTGTTATCGCTTCAGTATTCACTCAATCACCTCAAGATTCACATCATCGATTTCACCATACATGATTACCCTACAGTCGTGATTTCAGCACCAAACGAAGTTTCAGTCGTCCTCAGTCGACCTAGACGCCAAATACAAATCCCAGATTGTTGTTTTCCGCAATACTCGCTTGGCATGTAGGGCAATGTGTCTTTAAACTGTTCTAAAAGTTTCGTTCAGATTGAAACATTTGTTTTCGAGAATGGCTAGTTTGAAATTTGAATTTAGTCGCCCCGTCGTCATTTGCTCTCTAAGAATTTTACTCGGAATTTAAAGAATGACGCAGAGCACAACTGCGGTCACTGGGTATTGATGAACTGGGCTCAACTGGCGCTATATGTAGTTAATCAGTACATATAGCCAACAAGAAGTGTGCTGCCATAGATTATAGTCCATAGATATAATCTATGGTGCTACATACCATCCTTCGTTTTGAAATTAGTCGCCCCCACATAATTTGTCCTCTAAGGGCGCGCCTTAAAGAATGACACAAGAGTACAACTGCGGTTACCAGTTGTTGACACAAGCTGTGAGTAATTAGCACATGTAGCTAGCTTAAAAGGAAGTGTGCAAAATCGCCTAATACAATTGTCACCATACATTATTGCATTTTATAGCACCCCCACACAAAATTACACATGTAATTACAACATACAGAGGAGACACATGAATACCAAACACTTTTCACAACAATAATGTAAGAATTGTACAATAATGACTGTAATATAACTGCTATGCAAATGTTTTCCAGTGGCCCGCCATGGTAGCAAGTCTCACAAGATGGCATGTATATTCATCCAAACACAATGGGAGTAACGAGTAAGTATGATGACAAGTTGGTATGACTCCATTTGTAGAATCCAGATGAGTAGGTGTGGCTCCAGTATGTCTAAACAGTTAACAAACATTCCTGTTATAAATACGTGCTAGAGATGCAATATAATAGTATAGTATTTAAATGCAATAATACATAATCTCCATTGCATCACTATCAAACGACACTAAGTGGAGGATATTGTTGCATCTCTAGTATGTACACTCTATCAGTACAACCTGTCTTAATGGCCACTAGTATAGAAAGACAACCACTCTTGAAAAGCCAATTACAATTGAGAATTTATACACTATTACCTGCTGAATGAGTGAAGGTGGCAATAAACAAGTTCCACCGTAATTTATACACGTGATCTGATCCTGTATATTCTGTCAGTGGATGAGAACCACTTGGCCAGGACAAAATGTGACTCAAGTGTCCTGGATGATCCATACTCAACCAACTTATGACCCAGTGGCACAATGGAACTGACTATTTATAGAGAATACAATTATATTTATTTCTAAGATGTGTGGATGTGTGGACACATTACAACACATTACATGTACATACAAGACATGCTACGTACTGTTTTAGCATTCCAAGTCACCACACTATACACGTACCAGTCAACAATGCTTCATAGTGCCCATCAGTAAACCTGAAGAAAAGTTATGAAAAATAAAAATTCACATAAGTACAATGAAACCTCATAAATATGGCCAGCTGTGGGACCAAAAAATTTGGCCTGAATAACAAGGTGGCCTTATTAATGAGGTCATAAGTAATGCTTAGCTATATTTGGGACCTACTAGAGGTGGCCAATATAATAAGGTGGTCTTATTAAAGAGGTGGCCACTAAGTGAGGTTTCACTGTACATACAGTTCACAATATTGTGAACAATATTAATGGTTAACAATATACACTGAAACCTGCAGGTCACTTCTTGTGGAAGATTGCTCTCTACACAAAATGACACATTCAGAGATCAAGACACACGATAGTGTGTCGTGCGGCCCAAGAAGCCGGCGCGCCACACCGTGAGTATATTGACAGGAAGAAAGAAAACGTCATTTTCACACTTTTGTATCTCGGTGATGGCTTATCCGATTGAAACCAAATTTGCTGCAGAGTTGCCCGCCAGCTGGGGGAGTCTACATTCCAAATTTGAAGGAAATCACTCAAGCCATTTCCAAGATATGAGCGGCCAAAGTTTGGTTCTTTTTTCTTCGTTTTTTTTTTCTTCTTCTTCTTCTTCGTCTTTTCGCACACTTGCAAAAATTGCTATAAAACGCAAGCGCGTGCTCCGATCGCCTTGAAATTTGGCACACAGAAAGGGAGTCCAAAGGTGCATTCTAGCATCAAATTTGGTGCAAATCCGATGAATGGTTCAGGAGTTATGACCAATTATTCGCGTAAAACAAGATCGATTTGTTGTCACGCCTATAGGGTAAACCGCTTCATGGAATGAGCTGAAAATTGCTATGTAGATGGAGTAACCATCGTAGGAGTGCCTTTTGGTAGTTTGAAAGGAATCAAGATTAAGACCACGGAGATATGACACAAAACCCAACCTGTGTCACAATTACGCGATCGATTTTTAGTAATAAAAAAGTATTAGTTTTTACGCCTACTAGGCAAACCCGCTAAGATAGGGTCCGCAACGTGAAATTTCGACCTCCGAGAATCAGCTACCAAACCACCCACAAATGCTAGACTAGATACCACTTAGAAAATTCCAGATTGGCGTTATTTTTCATTAACGTCTTGTAGTGCAAATCGGCGAATATACTTACAAATTACGAGATTTTTTGCTATATCTTCAAGGAAATGTCTTTTAAAGCTACGAAACGCACTCTCAACCTTTCTTACTAACTGTACTCTAAACTAAAATCATCAGTGGCTGCATTGTCTGGAGCAATTTCCAGCTGCAGCATCGCGAAAATGTAATTTCGGACTCGAAAAAAGTTTTGATGCCACTGGAGCGCACAGTAGCGATGCCAAAGTGACCCTCCCAGGTAAAACTGGTCTGGCATGGGTCCAACTACTACCACACGAAATACCATCGAATTCCAAAATTGTTTGCCATCTGGCTGAGCTCGACGGCTGTCAAAAATTCGTCAAAAATGCCGATTTTATTCGCTGACGGGAACTTTTGTTAGCCAGATGTGCTAGTTTACTTCTCAAAAGCTTGCTAAACCCATAGCCTGGAGCTTTCATGCGTAGGATTGGTCTGACAGCTCTTCAAGCGACCTCAAAAACCGCCAAATGCTGATATCCACGAATTTTGTCGATATCGACCAATTTACAATGCGTTAAAGAAATTTTGCACCCCAAACGTGATGCTTTGCCTCTCTAAAGTCATGCTGCATCCTTGTTTAATTATATTCGTCCATAGGGTGGCAATGGCGACTCTCTTATCGAGACCAAAATCCAAAAATGCCTATCTCACCTTTTGTCATCAGTTTTAGGAAGTTTTACAAGTCAAACATGCTGGTTTGCCTCTCTATATCTTTACTGGACGTTTCAATCACCTTCGTCTGTGTAGGTACCTTTCTCAGTTCGGTCTCTTGAAAATTCCAGAGCACGCCAATTGGGCCGTGGCGCAACCATCAACACCACTTACTGTTTATTTTGTTTCATTGATTCCACGAAAATCAAGCGGAAATATTACATAGCCCAACTGGAGTTATAGTCTAGTTCTAAACATCCACCTTCGGAACTCTACACGAATGGAAATTTCGATTGTGGTTTTTGATAATCGGCATTTGCATTTCGGTAATCATTTGTATAAACATGTGGAGTACAATATTTAGAGCTAAACTAACTCCATTTGCGCTCTATTACATTTCTGCTGGTTTTCCTATCATTCTTGCGTGGAACCAATGAAACAAAATAGCTAAGCATTAACTGGTGTTGATGGTTGCACCAAATTGGCGTGCTCTGGCGTTTTCAAGAGACTGAAGAAAGCTGCCTACACAGACGAAGGTGATTGAATGGTCCAGCAAGGATGTAGAGAGGTAAACCAACATGTTTGACATGTAAAACTTCCTAACACTGATGACAAATGGTGAGATGGACATTTTGATGGATTTTGGCCTCGATTAGAGAGTCTCCAGTGCCACCCTATGGACGAATATAACTAAACAAGGATGCAGCATGACTTTAGAGAGGCAAAGCATGAAGTTTGGTGTGCAAGATTTCTTTAACGCATTGTAAATTGGTCCACACCAGCAAAATTTGTGGATATCGGAATTTGGTGGATTTTGAGGTCGCTAGAAGAGCTGCCAGACCAACCCTATGAATAAAAGCTACTGGTTATGGGTCTAGTAAGTTTTTGAGAAATAAACTAGCACATCTGGCTAGCAAAAGTTCCCGTCAGTGAATAAAATCGGCATTTTTGACAAATTTTTGACAGCCGTCGAGCTCAGCCAGATGGCAAACAATTTTGGAATTCGATTGTATTTCGTGTGGTAGTAGTTGGACCCATGCCAGACCAGTTTTACCTGGGAGGGTTACTTTGGCATCGATACTGTGTGCTCCAGTGGCATCGAAACTTTTTTCGAGTCCGAAATTTCATTTTCGCGATGCTGCAGCTGGAAATTACTCCAGACAATGCAGCCACTGATGGTTTTAGTTTAGAGTACAGTTAGTAAGAAAGGTTGAGAGCGCGTGTTGTAGCTTTAAACAACATTTCCTTGAAGATATAGCAAAAACTCTCGTAATTTGTAAGCATATTCGCCGATTTGCACGACAAGACGTTAATGAAAAATAACGCCAATCTGGCATTTTCTAAGTGGTACCTAGCTTAGCATTTGTGGGTGATTTGGTAGTTGTTTCTCGGAGGTCGACATTTCACGTTGCGGACCCTAGCTAAGAGCAATGAGCTGAAAATCGGTGTATAGCTGGAATAATCTTCATAGAAAGTCCTTGCAGTAGTATAGAAGAATTGGATTACAAACCACTGAGTTATGATTCGAAAGCCAACTCCGTGTAGCAAATGCGAGATCGAGATACTCTAATAGAACAGTCACCCTAATAGAGCATTCAGCTAATTTATTTACTCCATTATAGAATTCTATTACATTACAAGTTATTCTGTAGGGACTTCAGCTGCAAACAGTTAATCTTATAGACAGTTAAGCAAGAAGCAAGTCACCCTGTGGAGAATTAAGCTACAATTATATCACTGTAGAGATTCAGAGCATTACAAGTCACACTAAAGAGAGTTCAGCTATAAACAAGTCATGCACCCTGTAGAGAGTTCACCTACAATTAAATCACTCTCTAGAGAATTCAGCTACACACAAATCACTGTGCAGAGAGTTCAGCTACAAACAAATTATCCTGTAGAGAGATCAGCTACAAACAAAACACTTTCCAGAGAGTTCAGCTACAAACAAATCAATCTTAGAGTGATCAGCAACAAACAAATTAACTTGTAGAGAGATCAGCTAGAAACAAATCAACCTGCAGAGAGATCAGCTACAAACAAATCAGCTTGTAGAGAGATCAGTTACACACAAATCAACCTGTAGAGAGATAAGCTAGAAAAAATCACCCTGTAGAGAGTTCAGCTAAAACAAATCAACCTGCAGAGAGATCAGCTACAAACATATCACCTTATAGACAGTTCAGCTACAAACAAATTACCCTGTAGAGAGATCGACTACAAACAAATCAACTTGCAGAGAGATCAGCTACACACAAATCAACTTGTAGAGAGATCAGCTAGAAACAAATCACCTTGTAGAGAGTTCAGCTACAAACAAATCAATGTGCAGAGAGATCAACTACAACAAATCACCCTGTAGAGAGATCATCTAGGAATTAGACACAATGTAAGGAGTTCAGCTACAAGCAAATCACCCTTTAGAGAGTTCAGCTACAAACAAATCAACCTGCAGAGAGATCAAATCACCTTATAGAGAGTTTAGCTACAAACAAATTGCCCTGTAGAGAGATCAGTTACAAACAAATCAACCTGCAGAGAGATCAGCTACACACAAATCAACTAGTAGAGAGATCAGCTACAAACAAATCACACTGTGGAGATCAGCTAGAAACTAGACACAATGTAAGAAGTTCAGCTACAAAGAAACCATCATGTAGAGAGTTCAGCTGCAAACAAATTACTCTGTATAGAGTTCAGCTAGAAAAAGTCACCTTGTAGAGAGTTCAGCTACACAGTTCAGCCTCAAATAAATTACCGTGTAGAGAATTCAACAAAAAGCAAATCGCCCTTTAGAGGGATCAGCTAGAAGAAGTTACCTTGTAGAGAGTTCAGCTACAAAGAAACCATCATGTAGAGAGTTCAACTACAAAGAAAGCACCATGTAGAGAGTTTAGCTGCGCACAAATCACCTGTAGAGAGTTCAGCTAGAAACAAATCACGCTGTAGAGAGATCAGTTAGAAGAGGTCACCTTGGAGAGAGTTCAGCTACAAAGAAATCACCACCTAAAGAGTGCAGCTACAAAGAAATCACCCTGTAGAGAGTTCAGCTAAAAGAAGTCACCTTGTAGAGAGTTCAGCTACAAAGAAACCATCATGTAGAGAGTTCAGCTACAAAGAAAGCACCATGTAGAGAGTCTAGCAGCAAAAAAATCACCTGTAGAGAGTTCAGCTAGAAGAAGTCACCTTGTAGAGAGTTCAGCTACAAAGAAACCATCATGTAGAGAGTTCAGTTACAAAGAAACCACCATGGATGTAGAGAGTTTAGTTGTACACAAATAACCTGCAGACCGTTCAGTTAGAAACAAATCACCCTGTAGAGAAATCAGCTAGAAGAGGTCACCTTGTAGAGAGTTCAGCTACAAAGAAACCGTTATGTAGAGAGTTCAGCTACAAAGAAAGCACCATGTAGAGAGTTTAGCTACAAACAAATCACCTGTAGAGAGTTCAGCTAGAAGAAGTCACCTTGTAGAGAGTTCAGCTACAAAGAAACCGTCATGTAGAGAGTTCAGCTAGAAACAAATCACCCTGTAGAGAAATCAGCTAGAAGAGGTCACCTTGTAGAGAGTTCAGCTACAAAGAAACCATCATGTAGAGAGTTCAGCTAGAAACAAATCACCCTATAGAGAAATCAGCTAGAAGAGGTCACCTTGTAGAGAGTTCAGCTACAAAGAAATCACCACCTAAAGAGTTCAGCTGCAAACAAATCACCCTGTAGAGGGATCAGCTAAAAGAAGTCACCTTGTAGAGAGTTCAGCTACAAAGAAACCATCATGTGGAGAGTTCAGCTACAAAGAAATCACCCTGTAGAGAGTTCAGCTAGAAGAAGTCACCTTGTAGAGAGTTCAGCTACAAAGAAACCATCATGTAGAGAGTTAGTTACAAAGAAACCACCATGGATGTAGAGAGTTTAGCTGCAAACAAATAACCTGTAGAGAGTTCAGCTAGAAGCAAATCACCCTGTAGAGAAATCAGCTAGAAGAGGTCACCTTGTAGAGAGTTCAGCTACAAAGAAAGCACCATGTAGAGAGTTTAGCTACAAACAAATCACCTGTAGAGAGTTCAGCTAGAAGAAGTCACCTTGTAGAGAGTTCAGCTACAAAGAAACCGTCATGTAGAGAGTTTAGCTAGCACCATGTAGAGAGTTTAGCTGCAAACAAATCACCTGTAGATAGTTGAGCTAGAAACAAATCACCCTGTAGAGAGATCAGCTAGAAGAGGTCATGCACCTTGTAGAGAGTTCAGCTACAAAGAAACCATCAGGTGGAGAGTTCAGCTACAAAGAAATCACCCTGTAGAGAGTTCAGCTAGAAGAAGTCACCTTGTAGAGAGTTCAGCTACAAAGAAACCATCATGTAGAGAGTTCAGTCACAAAGAAACCACCATGGATGTAGAGAGTTTAGCTGCAAACAAATAACCTGTAGAGAGTTCAGCTAGAAACAAATCACCCTGTAGAGAAATCAGCTAGAAGAGGTCACCTTGTAGAGAGTTCAGCTACAAAGAAATCGTTATGTAGAGAGTTCAGCTACAAAGAAACCGTTATGTAGAGAGTTCAGCTACAAAGAAAGCACCATGTAGAGAGTTTAGCTGCAAACAAATCACCTGTAGAGAGTTCAGCTACAAACAAATCACCTGTCAGCTAGAAGAAGTCACCTTGTAGAGAGTTCAGCTACAAAGAAACCGTCATGTAGAGAGTTCAGCTACAAAGAAAGCACCATGTAGAGAGTTTAGCTGCAAACAAATCACCTGTAGAGAGTTCAGCTAGAAACAAATCACCCTGTAGAGAGTTCAGCTAGAAGAAGTCACCTTGTAGAGAGTTCAGCTACAAAGAAACCATCATGTAGAGAGTTCAGCTACAAAGAAACCACCATGGATGTAGAAAGTTTAGCTGCAAACAAATTACCTGTAGAGAGTTCAGCTGGAAACAAATCACCCTGTAGAGAAATCAGCTAGAAGAATTTATCTTGTAGAGAGTTCAGCTACAAAGAAACCATCCTGTATATAGTTCAGCTATATTTTAAGTCACCCAGTAGAGGGATCAGCTGCTAAAAAATATACTGTGGGGAATAATGGGCATGTAATAAATATATGTATATAATTTGTATAATTACTAATAAAATCAAAAATAATTGAAGTATTAAAAATCTTCTATAATTTCATTTCTTCTTCCTGTGGTAAATAAAAAAAACACATGGGTTAAAAAAGCCCCAAAGCCAGCCATAGGTTGGCTTTGCAGTATACAAATACAAAAAGGAGTGATATCTAATCAAAAACAGCCAAGCTGTAAAAAAAGGTGCGGCCCCCAAAAAGGCCATGGTGAAAAAAGATGTGAAATCCAAGGTGGCGGCCAAGAAATGGCTGTGATGGTAGGTTAATGGTAAAAATTTTAATAACGACAATTCAGGTGAATTTTGTGCCACTTGGTCTTGGCATCAAATTCACCTCAATTGTCGTTATTAAAATTTTTACCATTAACCTACCATCACAGCCATTTCTTGGCCGCCACCTTGGATTTCACATCTTTTTTCACCATGGCCTTTTTGGGGGCCGCACCTTTTTTTACAGCTTGGCTGTTTTTGATTAGATTGTATTTAGATGGATGATACAGTAACGCATTGTGACTTCAATACTCGTGATGTGTCACTGCTAGGCAGCAACCATATACACGGCACTGCCACATCGCACTTGCTCGCACACACAATTTTGCTAAAGATTTTACAAATTGTTAATTAAGGGGTGTGGCAACTAGCTGTTTCGCTCGCAAGACTGTGTGGCAGCTGTTTCCCTTCTGTACAAGTGGCCACCAAGACAGGTCCACTGTGGATGAAAGCCAGGCATTAGATATTTGGTATTTCATGTGTTGAAGACATTCCAGAGCTTCTGGTAGTCTCAAATCTCACCACAGTTTAACTCAGGCAGTGTTGTGGTCACCACTAAACTACTGGAATACTGTGTTATGTTCATTTTATGCTTGGCTACTATATTGTAGAACTGAAATGGATACTCTGAAAAATATATCCTATGGATAATGACTTCATCACTTTCTTCATCAGGAGCTTATAAGGACCAACAGTGAAACTTTTTACGCTTGGGGCTGACAGTCAACTGCCTATGTCTGAAGCAGTGCTTTTGGTGCTCTAACAGATTGGCTGCCCCCTTGCTGCCAGCACTCACTGTCTCATACGCTGTCATACACTAAATCCATCTCTATAGCCAGTTAGAACAGTATGCTTCTTACCTTTTTTTAAGGCCGCATAATGCAGCCACCTCTTTAAAAGGCAAGGTCAGAAAATTTTGTCCCTACGGCCTGAATAATGACCAGTTTTCACTGTACTATTAGTGATTAGTGATCATGGGGGATTATTTATTAAGATACTAAGATATACAAACGCTACAACCTCTAAATATAGCAGTAAATTTTTTACCCTGGTCCAATGTCTCGTAATAATCGTGACTTCGTGAGAGACTCTACTGTGACAAATACATGTTTATCGTGATATGTGCTAATCGCCTTTTTACAATTAAGTTTTACAACACAAATACATGTATAGTTAAACTCACCAATTGTGACTAAATCTCTTCAACACGAAAAGACAAGTAATGAGACAACCTTGGAGACAACAGTCACACAAGCCTATTCTGGTGCGTTTATTTAGTAGTAATATAAATTTTAAAGGCGTTTATGTACAACAGGACATAATTACGCGCCCCTCTATTGTCTCTGTACATACTTGCCTTTTCTTTACTATTCTCATTTCATTTCAAAAGATCTCTTGGCAGGGGCGTAGCTTCTTCACTTGAATTAGTCAATGCTTGTAGTAGATCGAGATACTCTAATAGAACAGTCACATTTCTACAAGTGCCATATTTTTATATTGTAAAGTCTGTAAGTAGCTAGAACTATACAATCCGATGCTAAGCAGAAGCTAAATATTGATTGTTGTGTTACAGCTGTTTTGTGACTGCTCTAATAGAGTATTTTGATCGTTTCAATGCAGTACAAGATGAAAGGCAAAGTGTTGTTAAGGGTTTGTTAAAATGGGTGTTAGTTGACTGCAGTTGCATGCCACTAACAGGGCCGTCCAGAGAAATTAGAGGGCCCAGGGAAAAGAATTAAAGAGGGGCCCAGGGGCAAGGAAGGGTCTAGATCCTGACTGCTCTATTAGAGTATATCGATCTTTCTTTAAACAGGTATTCAAGTGGCTTCTTTCGGGCTGTGGTAGGGGGCAAAATACCTCAGTTACCCCCAATGTTGGCGGCCCTGGCCACTAAAATTACAGTTATATTTTAATATTCTGTCACTGTAATCTGGGGTTTCTGTCAAAACCATGGAAACTCACCTACTGTTATCAACAGTGCATTGCTTATTCTAACAAAAAGTATTGAAATCTCATCCAAAAACAGCTTATAGCTGTAAAAAAAGTGCGCGTCCAAGTAAAAGCAGAGTTAACTGCGACAAAAAGTAATGATATCATAATGCGGCCATGTGCGAGGTGTGCAAGTTGTAAAATTAATATATATTAGCTAATCAGATAATACAATGTTATTGTTAAAGTGTTAATGAGAACTATGTGATGCTGCTAGTTTTTAAGTGTGTGAGCATCTTCATAAATGCCACATAAATTTAATTCTCAATAAAGCAATGTGTATAGATTCTCTGATAGTAATAAATAGTTTGAGTTTGGCCGCCTTTCCTGTATACAGCAATGCTACAAACAAAGGAAAGGTGGCCAAACTCAAACTATTTATTACTATCAGAGAATCTATACACATTGCTTTATTGAGAATTAAATTTATGTGGCATTTATGAAGATGCTCACACACTTAAAAACTAGCAGCATCACATAGTTCTCATTAACACTTTAACAATAACATTGTATTATCTGATTAGCTAATATTAATTTTACAACTTGCACACCTCGCACATGGGCCGCATTATGATATCATTACTTTTTGTCGCAGTTAACTCTGCTTTACTTTGACGCGCACTTTTTTTACAGCTATAAACTGTTTTTGGATGGGATACTTATTACCCTAGTGGATCCCTTCAAATTCTAGATCCGCTGGCAGCCATATGCATGCAGTGTCAAGCTAGTGAAGCTGAACATCACACTGGTATGTAACTTTCATCTTTTATCAAGATTTTACCTCATCTTATAATTTATGGGAATATGTAACTCGTGATGGTATTTTATATTGAACAAGTCATAACTTGTGATATGTATACTTGTTGATTCAGAAATAAACAACTATAGATTAGGTTTCAGGTAGGGTCTACCATGTATTGTAAGTATTACCATATATACACTGTAACAACAAAATGAAGTTTCGGTGGAGTGTTGGCAAGGCCTGCATCAGATATTCCAGCATACTAAAAGCATAATAAGGCTGGAGTGCTATATATGCCAGCACAATGCTAGCATATTAGGTGGATATTTCAAACTATTGAGCTTAATTCCATGAAATAGATTAATACTCCCTAACAGAGCAGTCAGTGGAAACTACAAACTACAATAGAGCACTCAGATGCATTGCTCATAGCTCCTTAGATCAATACTCTCTAATTGACAGTCACTTTGTATTGAAATACTCTAACAGAGCATTCACTGATTAAAAATATTCCAAGATAAATATTATTGTTAGAAATGTTGTCAACCTAGGAGCACGATGCAAGCATATAATAGGAACACTGAAGGAGTATAATGGGTGAAAATTTTGGGAAATTCCTTAAAGCATTTTCGGCAAAATTTGAGTATATTGACTCAGGTCTATTCCTGTATATATGCCTAAAAATAAAATTCAATCTTTCTTGCTCAAGAGTTCTTAATATGTATGCTATAGCTAGGTCCCTAGCAATCATAATGTACATTTGTATTAATTCTTGTTATAAAACAAATGTACTATAATATAAACATATATTAATAAATTTAATGACAATATAATATAACCATAATATATGCTTGCTTAATGTGTAAAGCACACTCAGAATGTGGCATGCAAATACCCTCAACATGCAAAGGGTGCATGCTCTTGCTAGCTAGCTTGCAGACAAGCTCCACCAGAAAATGAATTTGGTAGTGGTTTTAACTGAAAGCTATATTACAGTAAAATCTATACACTTTGGGACCAAAATATTTTGGTTGTAATAGAGTTGAGATTTTTTATCCTTAATACAGGTTTCCTTACTTGAAAGTGTCCTTTATAAAAAGGTTCAACTGTAATGTTTGAGTAGCTTTATTCATGGTGGATGGCTAGCTACCCCATCCACACCCCTTGATCAGTCCCTGATACATGCTGCAAACACACCTGAATGTTACTAGCAACTGTTAATTAGCAGTTAAATAAATGATCATAATAGTACATATTGATGTATTGTGCAACAAGTAGGCTATTCCATTTTAGTGAAAATCAATAACATCATGATACCTAGCTACCGTTCCTGCCAGTTTTCTATTATGATATACATAGCTACTTATAACCTACATCAAACCCGTTATACTTCTAGCTAACAACCATTAAACTGATTGGCCAAAAGTGCATGTAACAAACCCAATATGGTAGCTAGGTAACTAGTGTTCTGGAACAAGGACGTATCAGACAAATCCTGACTAGTAGTACTAACTCATCCTATCATGATGGAGTGAACCTGTCTAACCAATTCACAGTTGCATGACATGCTAGCTACCCTTGGGGCATGCGTAGCAGAATATATTGGATTTGTTAAACACAGTTTCCTCCCCATCTGTTGGTGCGCAAGTTAGTAGATGGATGTGAAATAATATACCAATATGTATATACGACATTACATTAATCCTACAAATCAACACTTACAGAGCAAACTCAGCACAATATCAGTCATTGAAAAAAGTGTTTTGTACATACCTAGGCTTTGCAGCTAGCAATAGTAAAGATTGTTTTAACTTGACTCTTCCTCCTCCTCACTGTTAGTATTAAACAGCCGTTGAAGTACATCTAGAAAATCATCTAGACCCATCAATCTCATAGTTTCACTGAGCCCACGTTCTGCTCTGCACAATGGACATCTCTTTGACATAGCTTCCAGGCCTGAATACCAGCTGCAACATCAAGATTCACATCCCAGTATGCTTCGGCAACATCTTGCTATCATCACTGGTGGTCGTATGGGCAATGAGTGACATATACGACATTTAAAATTCTCTTGCAGAGATGTTTTCAAGGCTAATGGCATTTGTGCTTTGCTATCAGCTGCACACATTCGTATTTCTTCGATTTGTTCTTTCATTACTTCTATATTTGCTGCAACTCCATCTAAGCTTTGTGACATCCCTTCCAAATCTTTCTCTCTCATTTTCTTAGGTCTTGGCTCATTAGCAGCAAAATCATCATCTGAGCTATCAGCTCCTTTTCTGATAGCAAAAACCTTTCTTTTAGGGCATTTCCAGAACGTCAGTCCTAAAGAAGAAAAGTGCACAACTAAAGACTCAATCATAATGATAATATAGCTAGCTACACACCGTGTGTTGCAGAAGATTCTTCTATTGGTAAGGCGTCGTGGGTTACTATCATATAGTCTGGTCCCCATCTCCTCTGCACTACACTCAGAATGTACTCAACATTTGCTGTTGACTCCATCAACTCAATCAAGGTCTGACTAATTTGTTTAAATCGAGCCCAGTGACCGCAGTTGTGCTCTGCGTCATTCTTTAAATTCCGAGTAAAATTCTTAGAGAGCAAATGACGTGGGGGCGACTAAATTCAAATTTCAAACTAGCCATTCTCGAAAACAAATGTTTCAATCTGAACGAAACTTTCAGAACAGTTTAAAGACACATTGCCCTACATGCCAAGCGAGTATTACGGAAAACAACAATCTGGGATTTGTATTTGGCCTCTTGGTCGACTGAAACTTCGTTTGGTGCTGAAATCACGACTGTAGGATAATCATGTATGGTGAAATCGATGATGTGAATCTTGAGGTGATTGAGTGAATACTGAAGCGATAACAGGGCGATCAATGTTCGGAATGCACAAAAGAACGCAAGTCATACACCTGCGGTTGCGTCTAACCGCATGCGATAAAAAAAAAATAATAATAATAAAAATGAAACTTCCCCTTTGATGTCGGCAACCTCGGTCACGAAACAATTGGCATGGATTTGCTTCACTGCTTGTGTGGTAGTTACTAGTGACACGATGAGTTCAACTCCAGAGTTTCAGAGGGATAGCGTAAGTGACGGGTGGATTACAGGAAGGCCGAATTTGACAACGTTCGTTCTTGTAAAATCTTCGCGTCATTTATTGTCTGCGGCGCGCGTTTCTGCTTTACTGGCCGCGCGACTCACTACCGTGAGTCTTGATACAGGGGTAGAGTCTTCTTAGGGTAGTGTAATACCATACACTACCCTAGCCATCGTATGAACCAATAGTCAATACTAATGCAATATGCATGTGACCAGTATCCCTACTCAAATGTAAAATTTCTGAGTTTTGCACATATAACTAGTAAACTTCACCACAGTGGAAACAAATCTGAGTTCTGCAATTTGAACAGGTGGTATGTGAGAATTAACCTTAACCTGGAATTGGATTTCATTGTAAAATAGCCAGTAGCAATGAGCTTCTGATAGTTGAATTTCTCCTTAAGAATAGCCTGGAAAGTTGATAAATTAAACCCACCATCAGAAGGTAGTGAAATTAACAATTCTGTTAACTTAGGTGAGTTTTCTATAAGGACCCCAACATCTTTTTCACTGATTCTTGCTACGTATAGAATGACATGGACTAGTCCACCATGAGCCGAGACTGATTCCACAAATTCATTAGAAATGGTGTGATTCGAAACAATCATCAATTGCTCCAAATTATTGTTACATGTTGATGATTGTGAAATGCTTGCTGATGATAGTGGAATGCCAGATGGATGTAATGGTAACAGTTTAAAAATACCTTTGGGTTCGACAATAAGACATTTCAGCTTCTTACAGCTGGTAGCAATATCCTGGACAACACTGGAATGGTAAGACAACCTGCAATACTGAAGGGATGAAAAGTGGGAGAGACATAGTAAACCTTCACTGAATGAACTTTTACATGCCTTACAACCCATGTTGGAGCTAATTTCTATTGCTTGCAAAGTTGCATATAAATTATTAATCTCTGGCTGATTATAAATATCGGCCGACATAATTAGACAATGCGCTATTAACAGATGAGTCAATTTCATACCACTTAGGATTTCCCAAAATACCATCAAGTTCAATGATACAACGTGTGTTCTTTGCAAATTTAAACCTTTAAGATTATGGCAGTTGTCAGCAATAGCACGAAGACCTCTCAAGTTATCTATGGATAAATCATGGTAGGTCAAGTCAAGTCTTTGAAGATTAGGGATCAGAAATGAAAAATTCTCAAGGTCTTTATCTAGTATACTCTTCATATCATTTACAGACACATGAACATAGTCTGACACAGAAATATTGGCATCCATGACCTTGATTACTCCATGTTGATCAACGTTTTGCTGACAAGGACCGGGATAAGATATTATGCTTTCATCAACTGAAGCACTGACTACAACACACCTACAGCTAAGGTCACTGCAACTACAATGATTTAGTTTTAAACTGTAGTACTCCTGACCAAGTACATCATAATCCATGAATCTGTTAACTTTTACCAATGGAGTCAAACCAAATTGTACATGAAATTGGGGTAGAGTAGGGAAAAGGTTCATTGGTACTCTGTAATCATTGTATAATTTGAAGTGAGCAGTGTATCTGTCCGGTGGCCTGTACTGGTCTCGCATAGAATGGTCTGACCACCACTTTAATAAATGAAAATATTGGTTATTAAGGTAATGACATTCTCTGTCTTGCACGATGTTTACATATTGTGGTATATATCCTGATGAAATATAATCCTGTATCCAAAATTTAAAATCAAGTTGTAGTACAATACTGTTCGTGACTACATAGAGTGTAACTTCAGTCAGGTTTGAATTTTTCAGTGAACTAGCAGGGTAGCCATAGCCATACACTCCTGTCCATGAAATTTCCAATTTCTTTAAGTGTTTACAGTTTTGCAAAATCTTCTCCAATTTAGATTCAGTACATGGTATTCGTGTTAGCAGAGTGAGATTTATAATGTTTGCACAATTAGTCGACATCACGTCACAGTACAGATTTGATGCCAGTGTAGATAGCTAGCCATGGCCAGTCATGATAGCCCAGAAACGCGAGGGTAAATGACAATTGTCGAATATGATTTCCGCACAGGTTGAATATTTTAATGACTGAGGTCTCTTCACATCTGCGATAATAAGGCCACACAAACTTTCTCCATAACGATGGCACTTCAGTGAAAATGTGTAGGCTCTTCGAGACATATCGAAGTTTCACAATAAATTATCACGTGAACTCAAAAACGAAATGATGTGGACCAACAACTCTAAGGGAAGATCCAATATATTGTACATTACCGCTGACTCAGAGAAGAGACTCCAGGTAGTAAATTCACACTTGTTTTACTTTTAAGTTAAAATTTTTATTGGTTCATTTGGAATCTTCACACTTTGCGTAACTGCATGGTGGGAGTGTTTGCAGACCATCGCACCATTTTTGGTGGGGCCCACTTCTGACTTAGAAAAAATTTTCACGTTTTCTGTACTAATCGTTTTTGTTTGTTTTACGGAAAGTCGAAGAAATCTCCGGTTGAATAACATGACAAAGCCAGTGTGTTCCTCGTCTTTTAAAGCAATGTTGTGGGCTCTACGGGGCTCTACGGAGGTGATTGTTTCTTTCCTCAACAAGGCCAAGGCATGTCTTTTCGGGATGACTGAAAGGCTGCTGGACTCGTAAGAACATGTGACAAGTAGTGAATACTGTGAATCTGAATTATTGAGTAGCATTATGGGGTGTGACAGTTGTTGGTTTAACTTGATATAGTGGATAATTGTACTACTTGTGGATGTCAATCTAACTCAGTCAATGTATCTAGTCAGTCTCCAATGGCTGGTTTTGCAAAGTTACTGATGACTAACTATAGTCATCAGTGGCAGATCTAGGATTTTTAAAAGGGAGTTTCTGAAAATTGGTATAGTTAAATAAGGCATCTGATGACAATTCTCAGGAAAATTATGTTTGAGATTTTAGAAGCTCTGAGATCGAATTTTATGCTATTTTTAGTTAGCAATTACAATAAATTCAATTCTATAAGGCTACTCCAAATAAATTCTCTGTTTCCACTTTCTGGACTCAGGCATATTTGCATGTGGGCAGGTGGTCCATTTCCATTATTTCATTATAAGATTGGCTAGCTTTACAAGCGATTATTTGCCTGGCACAGCCAAAAAGGCTGCATAAAAGCATGTTCCTTCCTTTGTAAGTTGCAAAATAACACAAACGTGAAGTTTGTGTTGACTTGATAACACTGCTGACATGTGAGCTGACACTGTTTCAAGAAAGCTTTTACTGAACCTATCAGTATGCAAGAATAACCGGAAAATAATGGAAGAATACGGAATAATGGAATATTTAGAGCTAGCAATGCGGGCGGTGGACGGGAAACAGAGAATTTATTTGGAGTGGCCTAAACTGTAAATAGTTAATAAATACTATAGCTAACTATATATAGGGCAAATATGGTGACTACAAGTTGTAGCTTTGATTGCTCTATTAGAGTAGTTACTTGACTGCTCTATTAGAGTATTTCGATCGTTTTTAATGCAGTGGGAGATAAAAAGTGAAGCGTTGCTGAGGGTTTAATAGCTATAAATGGTGTTAGGTAAGTGCAACTGCATGCATGCCACTGGTATATAGTTGTTTGCTATGACAAATTTTCTGTACAACAATGTTTATGTATTGAAAATGCCACTACACTAAAATTTAAGGGGGTTTCTGGTCGAAACCCCAGAAACCCATCTAGATCCGCCACTGGTCATGCTCCTCTCACTTTTCCGTAGTGTGATCTGTTCATGCAATGGTGTTGTACTGTTCTGAATTACATTACCACAGTTTCTTTATAGCTGCAAACCTGTATAATCAAATATCTCTGGCGTGCCCTACAGTGAGTACGTCTATTTATACACCGTTGTAATCCAGAATACCATGATAGTTTGACACTGTTTGTTGTATCAATCTTGCAATGGCTGCTACCATAAATGACGAATTTAGCAATCAGTGAAATCTGCCAAACTTTAATTCATCACTTTGCATTGTTCAATATTGACTGGGTGGTAAATTCACCAAACGTTTATCCATCCTGGGATATGAATACGTAGCCTGGGATATGAATACATAGCCTGGGATATGAATACATAGCCCGGGATATGAATACGTAGCCTGGGATATGAATACGTAGCCTGGGATATGAATACGTAGCCTGGGATATGAATAGGTAGCCTGGGATATGAATACGTAGCCTGGGATATGAATACGTAGCCTGGGATATGAATACGTAGCCTGGGATATGAATACGTAGCCTGGGATATGAATACGTAGCCTGGGATATGAATATGCAAGTTTCTATTTATATTTTTATTATGCTTTACAACACCAAACACTGTGTCAAGATTATAACAAAATTTGTTGTGTATAAAAATAGAGGTGGTTGTTGTCGGTCAGATGGCCACATGTGCCATCTACCCAAAATCTTTTTCATTACAGAGTATTACAGCATCAGAGAGATATTACGTATGTACCTATAGCTATTGTGGTATGGCAAGTTTAATCACACCAGTGAACGGTTTGGTGGTTACTACTATAAGTAAAGTGGTCTTATATTGATTTGAGGTTACTTGACATTGCTGCTAATTGAGGGCAGCCATCCATTGGTGAAGTTTCTATGTCTTCACATACTTATCATGTCCGCTAACAAGTGAATACAATGTTATGTATGCATTAAAAGAAAAATGGAGTGTGCACGAGAGAAATTTTGCACACCCTACGTTATAAAATGGACAAATCACTGCATCAACTAAGAACAGCCATGTACCATCACTCATAGAGTCAAGAAAGAGCTCTCAGTTTGTCAATCCTTGCCGTGTCTGGAATTAGTCAATGGTCGAGAAACTCTAATAGAGCAGTCAAACACTCTAATAGAACAGTCACGTTTCTACAAGTGCTGTATTTTTATATTGTAAAGTCTGTAAGTAGCTAGTAATTTAACAATGCTAGGCAGAAGCTGTAACCATGCTGTGACTTTTATTGCTGTGTTAGAGCTGTTTTGTGACTGCTCTATTAGAGTATCTTGCATCCAAGTACAGTAGAGTCAACTGCGACAAAAAGTAATGATATCATAATGCGGCCATGTGCAAAGTGTGCAAGTTGTAAAATTAATATTAGCTAATCAGATAATACAATTTTATTGTTATAGTACAGCAGATTTGTGACAATTTTTACATGAATTGTGCCTTTTGTGATAAAAACATGAAATTTGGCACAATGTTAGGACATGTCCTTAGAAAGATTTTTAGCTATAGGGGCATCCCAGATTTGTCCTATTGTGTGCATGAAACTTGCTTTAAAATGGCTATTTTTTTTGCACTATCTGGATTTTTAATCAGACATAGCAGCCAAAACGTCAGTATATTCAGTGGCTAATTTAGATAGAATGTGTGTGTTCTTAGCTTTAATGGAGATGGATGAAGATCACAAGGGACAAAAAAGGGGTTTTTCCCTTCTTTGGTGCAGACTTTTTGTGGATATGAAAAGTTTTAATCATTAGTATCAATACAAAAATTTATAAACACTAATAATATATTATTGTTGCATGATGTTACAAGCAGCTGTTCCCTTGTATTACAAGGAGCTGTTTACCATGTGCTTAGTAACCAATTCCAACTGCCATTGGGATATTTGAAAAAATTTATTTAGTCTTTCCTTTACTCATTAAGGTTAGCGCATCATACATTACAGTGTATACTGTAAGTCTAATAATACACAATTAGCAGAATGTGAACTTCTTATGAAGATAGCTATCTATATTCTTGATCCATCACTGTCAAACAAAAGTGCATTAATTAGAATGAGCATGTAGTGAAATTTTTAATGTTGTTGCATTTGCAGAATTAGTATCCTATATTGAAGAAACACAAAATGATAATTCATTTGCACTCATCTTCAAACTTGCAGACTTAATAAATCTGTATAGCTAGCACTAGGTTGAAACAGCAAGGCCGAGATGTAGTTCTGATTTTCAATGAAGATGTTGGCTCAGCATTGAAGAAAGCATGTGAACATGATGTTGATGATGATGGTGATGATGATGCACTTAGTCTTGCAAGGGCTGCTAATATAGTAAGAAGAGATATGCTTAAAATGAATAACCAATTCAATGGTTCATTTGAAAGCAATTGCCAAGAAAATTCTGTGCCAGCATCTCTTCTAGCACTGGTAGCTATGGTACTCAATGGGCCAAATATTAAAGCTTAGTCAGATTCAGCTACTCCCCAGCCTGTTCTCACCATTTCACAGCTGCTAATGTTCAACATCTCAGCTCATCATTGTAAGGAACTGATAAGTACACCATATCATCGCAAAGAAAGTCTGCAGTTGATAACATTGACCATAACCCCAGTTCTACCACTGCACATCATTCATTTTTCCATGGAACTGGAATATCCTTGTTTCAGCATCCAGATGAAAATTGTCGTGGAGTTATGCAAGATGTTGACAGAGATTACACCCAATCTGCAACACATTTACCAGTGACCTACACCAACATTGCTCCTATTGCTAATATTAGGTATGACCCACCTATTTCAAAGTAGAGTGGTCCTAACAAAGCAACCTGTCAACTTATACCAAAAGCTGTTAAGAAGGAAAGCATTTAATGCAGATGTTGGGTAACATCATTGTTACCCAACATGCTGAGTGCATCTCTTGGGCTGCATATCATGCTAGCTTAATAGAATTAACAGGATACAAAGGTGTGTCACTCACTTCTCTACTACCTCTGTTTCACTCAGTCGCCATTCTATGGATGTTGTGAAAGCAGCAGTCAACAGGCTCAATCCTGGTAAAATACCAATCATAAAATGTACCAACCCTTGTATGCACTAGCAAAGCAAATCTAATGGAACTGGCCAACAACATATGGTGAGGAGCATTTCTTTGTGATGTTTGGTGGAATGCATATTGAGATGACAGCTTTTAAGATTCTTGGTAACCTGTTGGAATGCAGTGGATGGACCTGTTGGAATGCAGTGGATGGACAGAGGCCTTTGTTCAGGCTGGAGTTGCCACATCTGGGACAGCAGATTCATTTCTGAAGGTTTCCCATCTCACATGCACCAGACGAACACATCAAGTGACTGCTAGCAGTCTATACCTTCTTCTGGAGGATGCATACAGTGATTATTGCAAGGGAATTTGAGAGGATAGTGACAAAGTGTTGTCACTGGAGAAATGGTACATAGATAGAGCTGGTATGTGTCCACACTTTCAATTCTGGCACATTGTATTACAGTTGGCATTGTTTGTACTGATATATATAAGAGCAATACAGGAAGGAGATTTCCAGCTATACATTGAAGCCTTGACCAAAATTGTTCCTTGATTTTTTGCTTTAGACCATACCCACTATGCCAGATGGATACTAAATCATTTATGTGATTTAGTTTCACTATTAGAGCACCATCCAGATGTCTATGCAGAGCTTGTGAAAGGAAATTTCATTGTGAGGAAATCTAGGAGGGTATTCTCAGCTATTGCTATTGATCGGTCTCATGAGCAAAATAATATATCTGTAAAAGGTGATGGCGGTGCAGTGGGCTTAACAGAGAATCCAGCTACTTTACATCGATGGATGGTATTTGGTCCAGAATTGACAAATTTGAATTTTCTATTCAAAAGTGACCGAGTTCAGATTTTTGTCATCATGAACAGAAGTAACATCTGCCGGTAGTTTGTACACAATATGTGAAATCCTTGAAGAAAGTTACACAGCAAAGGGGGAATCCTATTGCTGAATGTAGTGATGATCTTCTTGTTTTGGATAGCACAAACATTGTACGCTGTATTGAGACACTGGGAGTGGCCCAGCATGAATTGTACGTAACTGAAAGGTTAGTTAATCAAAGTATACCAATAACAGATCCTATTAAATGTAATAACCTCTGTCTCTTCAGCCAACTTCCAGTCAAAGAGAAATCACAGAACCAGTTGCAACTAAAGTCTCTTAGAAATGATTGTTCTATTTCTCTAGACTGTATGTAGCCTCTCAAATACACAATGGTGATTTGGATGAATTTTTTAAGCATGAAAATCAGTCTTATCCACCATCACTATCACAAATGGGTAAATTGAAGACTGGAAAGAAATCAGATCTATTGCGATGTTTAGAAGAAGCCAGTTCTGTTAATAATCGCTGTTTATCACCTACAGTACAATTGAGCATTCTTGATAGCGCAGCTATAGTTATAACATGCTGCAACCTGGTACTGCAAGGACATTTGATGATTATGCCAAATGTGTTTTTATACCCTATGTCACAACACAACTTCAGAATTTGCTCAGATTAGACATCATCTGGGATGTTTACCAACCAGATAGCTTGAAAACAGATGGTTGAAACAAGAGAGGAAAAGGTATAAGGAGGCATGTTGAGCATTCTAGTACAATCCCAGGTAACTGGCAGGAATTTCTTCAAATCAATGACTACAAAAATGAACTATTTTCATTTCTTGCAATGTCAAGTGTAGCTTGCATTAAAGCCAACAAAGAATTTATCATAACTCAAGAGTCTGGAGTGCTGCGCATAAATCTCCCAGATGTTTCAGATTTAGCTCCATGCACACATGAAGAGGCCAATACTAGAATCATTATTCATCTGGAGGATGCAGCAAGAAAAGAATAAAATTATAAAAAACGGTATTGATACGTACAGTTGACACTGATGTTGTAGTTCTAGCTATTGCAGCAGTTGATCATCTAAGCATTCCAGAATTGTGGATTGCATTTGGTACTGGAAAGAATTTCCGGTATTTTGCCATTCATGAGATGGCTAAGGCCCGGTCACAAATATTGATTATTCTACACTGCAACAAGGACATCAGTATTTTATGGAAGGTTACATTCCAGGAAAATATCTTATGTTTTGTACTAAAAAACAACTCTATTTTTATCAAAGCCTGCTGCTATCATAGCCAGAAAGGGCATGACACGATGCATGAAGTCAAAGTAGCCATTTCTAGTGAATATCCTCACAATGTTACAAGAGCTGTCTGCTCATGTATAGCTGGGAAAGGTGGAATGTGCAGTCATATCATTGAATTGCTGAAACAAATTATCCATTATGTGATGATGAAGCTTCAATATGTTCCTAATGACATGACGTGTACCCAAATACAGCGGTCATGGCATAAACCCCACTCCTCTCATATTGAAGCTGAACCAGTCATGAATGTAGCATTCTGCAAGGCAAAACAACACCAAGAAGAAACAAAAGCTCCCAGCGATTTGCACATTATATGAAGCTAGGGCTCATGCAGTACAAGTTTATAGCTATGAACAACAGCTTAAAAATATCAGCCCAAACGCTTGAAGCAGCTGGGAATACGAAGCTAATATCTGTCCGGAAAAATAATTAATAACCAGATGAAACAATCAACAATCCAGGAAGTGGCCCCTAAGCTCGGATTTTCACCAAACTCTATGGAAAATAACATCAGTCTATGGTTGTGTGACTCTATTTAAGTCTTGTAAGACCTATTCTAGAGTATGCATGCGATATTTGGTCACCACATTGCAAAAATGATATTCATCTCATTGAAGCTGACCAGAGAAGAGCAACTAGGTTTGCTATTAACTGTTACTCGAGATATCAGAGTGTTACAAGCATCCTACAACAGCTGAACTGGCCTACTTTACATGAAAGAAGAGACCAGATGAAATTGATAGATAAGTGATGTACAAAATCATCTAAGGACTTCTTTATATCCAGCATAATTTACCACTAATAGTCATGTAATTTTGTTCAAAGTTTATGGAGATTAGCAAACCTACACATATTTGGAAGCTTAGAGCATCGGGAATCTGAAAATCAATGTTTACATTTGCACAGAATCCTGCAAGGTAAGCATTTTTAAATTTTGAAATGGCAGGCAATAAGTAAGAAATTCCCGATAATTTTATATCAATTTTAATTTGACATAAGAGTTCAACAAATTCTCTGGTGAAATTTTTACATCTCTATTTATTAGAGGTAATAGTTAATCATGAACAATTAGAAGCTTTTGCAAAGGGAGTAGAAGAACATCCATTATGCTGCAGTAACTCAAGAATAGTTCTAAGCAAAAAGAATTGTGGAATATTCCAGATTAATTTAATGAGATCTATGTATAACTGGAGCAAAGTATAAGTTTGGCTTTCACTGAAACAGTTCAAGCCTAAAAACAGCAGAAAAATTTGAGTTACTCTAATAGAGCAGTCACATACTCTAATAAAGCAGTCAACTTTGAGTCCACATTGCTAATGTAGCAGTCACTTTAATGAAACTCCTAGCTAGTGTGCTTATGTTAGGCATAAATTTAGCTAATGCTAGGTTTGAAAGAATAATCGTAATTTGATACTTTGAAAATCACTGTACAGATGGAGTAATCATCTTAGAAAGGCTGTTCAATGGTGTAGAAGAATCAGACTTAAAGCCACGGAGTTATAATACGAAATCCAACTTGGTGTAGCAAGTGCAAGATCGAGATACTCTAATAGAGCAGTCAACCTAATAGAGCAGTCACCCTGAAGAGAATTCAAGAGATCAGCTAGAAACAAGTAACCTGTATAGAGATCAGCTACAAATAAGTTACCCTGTAGAGAGAGCAGCTACAAACAATCCACCCTGTAGAAAGATCAGCTAGAAGAAGTTACCTTGTAGGGGGTTCAACTACGGAAAGAGATACTTCAGCTAGAAGAAATCACCTTGTAGAGTTCAGCTACAAAGAAACCACCATGTAGAGAGTTCAACTACAAACAAATCGCCTGTAGAGAGATCAGCTAGAAGAAGTTACCTTGTAGAGAGTTCAGCTACAAAGAAACCATCATGTAGAGAGTTCAGCTGCATACAAATCACCTGTAGAGAGTTCAGCTACAAACAAATCTCCCTGTAGAAAGATCAGCTAGAAGAAGCAACCTTGTATAGAGTTCAGTTACAAAGAAACCACCATGTAAAGAGTTCAGCTACAAATTAGTGACCTTGTAGAGACATCAGCTAGTAGAAGTTACCTTGTAGACAGTTCAGTTACAAAGAAACCACCATGTAGAGAATTCAGCTACAAACTAGTGACCCTGTAGAGACATCAGCTAGAAGAAGTTACCTTGTAGAAAATTCAGCTACAAAGAAACCATTCTGTAAAGAGCTCAGCTGCAAACAAATCACCTATACAAAATTGAGCTACAAACAAATCACTCTGTAGAGAGATCAGCTAGAAGAAGTTACCTCGTGGATAGTTCAGCTACAAACAAATCACCCTGTAGAGAGATCAGTTAGAAGAAGCCACCTTGTAGAGAGTTCAGTTACAAACAAATCACCCTGTAGAAAGACCAGCTAGAAGAAGTCACCTTGTAGAGAGTTCAGCTACAAAGAAACCACTATATAGAGAGTTCAGCTACAAACAAATTGCCCTGTAGAGAGATCAGCTGGAAGAAATTACCTTGTAGAGAGTTCAGCTACAAAGAAACCATTCTATAAAGAGCTCAGCTGCAAACAAATCACCTGTACAGAATTCAGCTACAAACAAATCACCCTGTAGAGAGATAAGCTAGAAGAAATTACCTTGTAGATAGTTCAGCTACAAACAATTCACCCTATACAGAGCTCAGTTAGAAGAAGTTTCCTTGTAGAAAGTTCAGCTACAAGCAAATCACTCTGTAGAAAGATCAGCTAGAAGAAGTCACCTTGTAGAGAGTTCAGCTACAAAGAACCACCATGTAGAGAGTTCAGCTGCAAACAAATCACCCTGTAGAAAGTTCAGCCACAAACAGATTGCCCAGTAGAAAGATCAGTTAGAAGAAATTACCTTGTAGAGAGTTCAGCTACAAAGAAACCATTCTGTAAAGAGCTCAGCTGCAAACAAATCACCTCTACATAATTCAGCTACAAACAAATCACCCTGTAGAGAGATCAGCTAGAAGAAGTTACCTTGTAGATAGTTCAGCTACAAACAAATCACCCTGTAGAGAGATCAGCTAGAAGAAGTTACCTTGTAGATAGTTCAGCTACAAACAAATCACCCTGTAGAAAGATCAGCTAGAAGAAGTCACCTTGTAGAGAATTCAGTTACAAAGAAACCACCATGTAGAGATTTCAGCTACAAACAAATCACCCTGTAAAAAATTCAGCTACAAAATAATCACCCTGTAGAAAGATCAGCTAGAAGAAGTCACCTTGTAGAGAGTTCAGCTACAAAGAAACCATTCTATAAAGAGCTCAGCTGCAAACAGATCACCTGTACAGAATTCAGCTACAAACAAATCACCCTGTAGAGAGATAAGCTAGAAGAAATTACCTTGTAGATAGTTCAGCTACAAACAATTCACCCTATACAGAGCTCAGTTAGAAGAAGTTTCCTTGTAGAAAGTTCAGCTACAAACAAATCACTCTGTAGAAAGATCAGCTAGAAGAAGTCACCTTGTAGAGAGTTCAGCTACAAAGAAACCACCATGTAGAGAGTTCAGGTGCAAACAAATCACCCTGTAGAAAATTCAGCCACAAACAGATTGCCCAGTAGAAAGATCAGTTAGAAGAAGTTACCTTGTAGAGAGTTCAGCTACAAAGAAACCATTCTGTAAAGAGCTCAGCTGCAAACAAATCACCTCTACATAATTCAGCTACAAACAAATCACCCTGTAGAGAGATCAGCTAGAAGAAGTTACCTTGTAGATAGTTCAGCTACAGACAAATCACCCTGTACAGAGATCAGCTAGAAGAAGTTACCTTGTAGATCGTTCAGCTACAAACAATTCACCCTGTAGAAAGAGCAGTTAGAAGAAGTCACCTTGTAGAGTGTTCAGTTACAAAGAAACCACTTTGGAGAGTTCTGTAATAAATATATGTATTATATTATAATTTGTACATTTACTGATAAAATCAGAAATATTTAAAGTATTTAAAATCTGCTCCATCTTTTCTTCTTCCTGTGGTAAAGAAAAAAAGATAGGTTAAAAAAGTCCCAAAGCCGGCCATAGACCAGCGTTGGGGTATACAAATACAAAAAGAAGTGAAATCTAATCCAAAACAGCCAAGCTGTAAAAAAAGAGTGCTACCCTCAAAAAGGCTATGGTGAAAAAAGATGTGAAATCCAAAGTGGCGGCCAAGAAATGGTTGTGATGGTAGGTTAATGGTAAAAATTTTGATAATGACAATTCAGGTGAATTTTGTGCCAAGACCAAGTGGCACAATAATTCACCTGAATTGTCATTATTAAAATTTTTACCATTAACCTACCATCACAGCCATTTCTTGGCCGCCACCTTGGATTTCACATCTTTTTTCACCATAGCCTTTTTGAGGACCGCACTCTTTTTTTACAGCTTGGCTGTTTTGGATTACATACTATTAACAATAGATCTTTGGAGATTGTTCCATAGTTTGATTGTTTTCGGAAAATAATCAATTCTGATAAAGAGTAGTTCTAACTTGCAAGTGAAGGAACCTTTGGTTGTATCCACAAGTTGACATAATTATAGTATCAATACAAATAATATGGATGACTTAACAGGTATGCTTGCAGTTTTATTCACAATCTTTACCATCATAACTAGTGTTGCACCAAAAGTCAGTTCAATAATCGGTATCAGGTCGATATTAGGCTTGAGTACATTATGCTTTTTACATTACATATTATTCTTTCTGGCAATTCTTTTTTATTCACCTATTATTCCCAAAATTATTCGCAAAATATTCCTGGAGTAATTCCTGGAATTGTAAAAGTGAAATGGATAGTCTTCTGCAGCTGAAAATATAACCACTTGCAAGCATAAAACTATACCCAAAGATCGAGGTACTCTAATAGAGCAGTCACAACTAAATTTTCCTGACTGTTCTATTAGGGTACTAAGTGACTGCTCTATTAGAATATCTCGATTTTTTGCCCGAGTTTGTGCTAGCAATGATTGTGGAGGTTCCTTTACGAATTTTGCTGTGATAGTACAAGAAAAATTTGTGAATTCTAATTAATTATTCCGAAAGATCACCCTATTATTCCAGCCTGATTCTTTTTACCATCCATTATTCCAAAAATTATTCCAGCATAATGTATGCATGCCTAGTCGATATTGCTACTAACTCATTAATCGGTTTTGGTTAAATCAAAGCCAATGTTAATCTCCACTATGCTGATTAAAGAATAATGAAAAGACATTGCTGTTATAAGACTTCAAATGTATGAGTAATGATGCAAGCATATACAAAAGGTTCAATTGCAAACTAGTCCCAAAGAGACACAGGGCATCACAACACAACATTGTAATCGTGGTTTACATAATACTGTTATAAATGCTGCCAGATATTAATTGTGAATAAGTAGCATTGAGCCAAAATTACAGTCATTAGGAACACCACTTCACTACAAATGGCTCAATCTATTTAGCATGCATTATGTAACATTGAGACAGGTGTCTATAACTTATCAAAACAGTATTATATATTGAACTTACCTACGTATATAGCTCTGTTTAGGGCTCCTTAAAATACTTCCACATTTTTGATGTCTTACTATCTTTTTGTGCCATCATATAGTCACACATCTTGAGATTTATTGTGAGAATAAGTTTCTTGGTACTATTGTGAGGGATTTCTTGTCGCCTAACTGTGCAATATATCTTAACTAATGAGATATATGCCTTGGGTTTGGTTGCGTGCATCTTGTTAACATTCCTGAACCAGTAAAATAATTATTATGCGATGTTTATTTACTGGCCTTCCTTTGATATGAGGTGTGAAATTGGTACATGCTCTAATATACTCTAATAAAGCACTCACTGACTGTTCTATTAGAATATTTTGATATTGTCTAAGTGCAGTATCGTATCATAATATCCATTGATATCCATTGATATACTGTCACATCAATATGTATTGCTGATCCCTATTATTGAGTGTGTATAGAAATCATGCATGCAGTAAGATCCAATAATCACTGCTTGAAGGTTCTTAGTTTACTAATTAAATTTGTTAAGCTGCTTTACTGTAGTTGTACCCAGTTACACTGATAGTAAAATATCAGTAACTTTAAGTATATGGAACATATTGTTTTACTAAGTTTTTAACTTTCAGTAAAACATCAGTGGATGTGGGTTTACTGAAAAACTACTAAAATAACAAATAATTAACTGTTCCATATACTGGCGATATACCACTCTAGTAAACTAAGAAACTTCAAGCAGTGAATAAATTTAGGTGCAATTATGACATTAATTTTGTACATCTTACTCTATGTAGTTAAGCACATTACTGTATCATAACCACAAGCATCTCTCTCATTGGTAGCTCCTAATTCATCACAAGTTTTCTTTGCTAAAGTCTAATAAAAGTAATGACAGATTGAATGATTTTTAAACTCTATGCAATTAACTACAGCTGTTCTTCCTTGCAGGAGGAAAATAGCAGTACTTAAGGTTACAGGATAGTGAGCGACTGTCAAACAAAATTTTATTATGTAATTAAGGCAGGCTTGGTGTTGTTGTATTGTGTATTAGCTAGTAACAGGCTTAAATTGTTGGGAGAATCATAGCGTGATGACTGGACAGTTACAATGTACAAGAAAACACATGTAACAGTACAAGATAACATAGATCTATATAATCCAAAACAGCCAAGCTGTAAAAAAAGTGTGTGGCCCTCAAAAAGGCTATGGTGCACCAAGTGGCACCAAAATTCACCTGAATTGTCGTTATTAAAATTTTAACCATTAACCTACCATCACAGCCATTTCTTGGCCGCCACCTTGGATTTCACATCCTTTTCCACCATAGTCTTTTTGAGGGCCACACTCTTTTTTACAGCTTGGCTGTTTTGGATTAGATTTCACTTCTTTTTGCATTTGTATACGCCAGCTTTGGGACTTTTTAACCTATCTATTTTCTTTACAACAGGAAGAAGAAAAGATGAAACAGATGTTAAATACTTAAAGTATTCCTAATTTTATCATTAAATGTACAAATTATAATGCATATATTTTATTACAGAACTCTCTACATGATGATTTCTTTGTAACTGAACACTCTACAAAGTGACTTCTTCTAGCTGATGTCTCTACAGGGTCAATTGTTTGTAGTTGAACTCTCTACAAGACGGTTTCTTTGTAGCTGAACTCTCTTCAAGGTAACTTCTTCTAGCTGATGTCTCTACAGGGTCACTAGCTTGTAGCTGAACTCTCTGCATGGTGGTTTCTTTGTAACTGAACTCTCTACAAGGTGTCTTCTTCCTGCAGATCTTTCTACAGGGTGATTTGTTTGTAGCTGAACTCTCTACAAGGTAACTTCTTCTAGCTGATCTCTGTACAGGGTGAATTGTTTGTAGCTGAACTCTCTACAAGATAACTTCTTCTAGCTGATCTCTCTACAAGGTGATTTATTTGTAGCTGAACTCTCTACAGGTGATTTGTTTGCGGCTGAACTCTCTACATGATGGTTTCTTTGTAGCTGAACTCTCTACAAGGTAACTTCTTCTAGCTGATCTCTCTACAGGGCGATTTGTTTGTAGCTGAACTCTCTACATGGTGGTTTCTTTGTAGCTGAACTCTCTACAAGGTGACTTCTTCTAGCTGAACTATCTCTTTCTGCGTAGTTGAACTCCCTACAAGGTAACTTCTTTAGCTGATCTATCTACATAGTGAATTGTTTGTTACTGAACTCTCTACAGGGTGATTTGTTTGTAGCTGATCTCTGTACAGGTTACTTGTTTCTAGCTGATCTCTTGAATTCTCTTCAGGGTGACTGCTCTATTAGGATGACTGCTCTATTAGAGTATCTCGATCTCGCACTAGCTACACCAAGTTGGATTTCGTGTTATAACTCCGTGGCTTTAAGTCTGATTCTTCTACACCATTGAAGAGCCTTTCTAAGATGATTACTCCATCTGTACAGTGATTTTCAAAGCATTACCCCAAGCGGTTTTTCTGGTAGGCGTGACAAGTAGTCGTTTTTATTAGCTACTGATCAAGTAACTACACCCAAAGAAATCGCAGAAACTTTAAATACCCAGTTTAAATCGGTCTTTACAGTAGAGGACTTGGAAAGCATCCCTGAAATGCCAGCATCCTCATATCCATCTATAAACAACATTGATATATCACCAAATAGGGTTTTCAAAATACTATCTGAGTTGGATCCCTATAAATCCCCTGGCCCTGATGCTATCTCTGGACATTTAGTAAAACAAACTGCTGCTGAAATTACTCCGATGCTGACCCATCTCTTTCAACAATCTTTGTCCGCTGGTGTGGTCCCTAGACAATGGAAACTAGCACATGTCACTCCCATTTTCAAATCTGGCAAAAGAACTGTCCCACAAAACTACCGACCAGTATCTCTGACATCAATCATTTGCAAAGCAATGGAACATATACTCACAAGTCAAATTATGAAACACTTGGAAGCTCATTATATCTTAGTCCCCTGTCAATTCGGCTTTAGATCAAGGCATTCCTGTGAATCGCAGTTGCTTACTGTTACTGATGACTTTGCAAAAGCATTGAATAATAAACTCCAAGTAGATGTTGGTATACTAGACCTGTCCAAAGCATTTGATAAAGTTCCACATAAAAGACTGCTAAACAAAATTGAATTCTATGGCATTAGAGGCAAGATTTTACAATGGCTAGAGTCTTTCTTGAACAATCGCTACCAACAAGTTGTCGTAGATGGTTCCTTTTCTAATTATTGTAAAGTCACATCGGGAGTACCACAAGGCTCAGTTTTGGGTCCTACCTTGTTCTTACTGTACATAAATGATATAACTGAGGGTATTAGTAGCCAAATGAAACTCTTTGCAGATGATTGCTTAATATACAAAGTTATTCACAGTTCAACAGACCATTAAACACTCCAACAAGACTTGACAATATTGTCAAAGTGGGCAGATAAATGGCAAATGTCTTTTAACATCAGCAAATGTAAGATAATGCAAATTTCTATTCACCATAACAAAAGTTTATTTTCGTATGTAATGAATGGCACCTCACTGGCAGTTACAGAACAACATTTGTATCTTGGAGTAAAGTTACATCACAGACTTTCATGGAAGTCACATATAGATTACATCTGCAATAAGGCAAACAGAGCTGTTGGTTTTTTGTGACGAAATCTTCAGCATTGTCCTAGCCATCTACGTGAGCTAGCATATAAACAATTTGTCTTGCCTATTTTAGAGTATTGTTCCCCATATGGGATCCATATCACCAAACCAACATAAATCAAGTAGAGATGGTCCAACATAGAGCTGCTCGTTTTGTCACAGGTCAACCATGGAGACGAAATAATAGAGACAGCATCACTAACATCCCTGAAAACTTGCAATGGCCTACACTACAAGAACGTCGCAAATCAGCTAGACTAGTTTTACTGTATAAAGTACTACATGATTTATTAATTATACCGAAGTGTTATCTCCCATTTAAATCTACTGTATTACGGACCCGACACTCGCACAACTTTAAACTAGTACCTTACCAACCAAGAATTGATGTATATAAATATTCCTTCCTCCCAAGAACTGTACCAGAATGGAATAGATTAGATGCTGAGATTATTGAGACTGACTGTGTTGAAGAATTTAAGCAAAAATTAGCCCCTTTTATGTATATAGTTAAGTAACGTATCGTAATTGTATATATTCTTATAGTTTATTATTGTAATTGTACATATGTATATAATTAAGTAACTTGTCGTAATTGTACATACTTATATAGTTAAGTAACTAATTGAAATTGTACACATGTAATTGCACATCAGCATTATACCCCTGGAGGGTCCTGCTGATTAACAATAAATAAATAAATAAAATAGCTAATCTCGATTGCGTAATTGTTACACAATGTTGGTTTTTTCGTTGTATCTTCCTGGTTTTTAACTCGATTTCTTTCTAACCACAAAAGGTTTGGGGTTCAATAGTTCACCTATTCTCCCACCGATATTCAGCTTCTTCCCATACGCGGTTTACTGTAGGCGTGACAACATATTGGTGTTATTTTTCCGTGAATAATCGATAATAACTCTTTGCCTGTTTATCGTATTCCAGCCAAAGTTGGTACCGAGATGCGTCTTTATACCCCCCTTTCTGTGTGCCAAATTTCAAGGCAATCGGATATAGCGTTCGCGTTCTATAGTAGTTTTTGTAAGTGTGCGAAAAGAGGAAGAAAAATAAGAAGAAACTTAGCCAATTTGTGAAGTCGCATATCTTGGGAACGCCTGAAGCGAGTTCTCTCAAATTTGGTATGTGGGGTACTGAAGTTGGCGAGCGTGTACACAGCAAAACTCGTCTTGTTTCATCAAGGCAGCACAGAGCTACGGAGGTGCGAAAATTGCATTTCGCTCTTCCTATCAATATACTCACGGGTGTTGCGCGCCGGCTTCTTGGGCCGCACGACACACAACACACTTAGCCTGTAAGCGCATGCGTAGTTTTGCTGACTAATGGCAATATTTTCCTGAACCAAAAATCAGGACTGTCAAACTGTATTGTATTGTATTATTGTATTAATCCTTTACAGTGACCAGCACTGAAGGTCTGCAGCAACATGTGCTGCAGCCTTAGGATTACCTAACCTAATTTCAAAGACTTAGACTTAGTGACTTATAGCTGAAAAGGTGTAACAGAAAAGGGGCCAAAGTGAAGAAAAAAATCCCTCCAACCCCAGGAATCGAACTGCAGGTCACCCAATGTCTAGTCGGGGTCACACTCAGTCTGTCTAGTCGGGGTCACACTCAGTCTCCTCCAGGAGGGATGGATTTTCTTCCTTAATCCTAAAGTATTTATTGTATTAATGCTTTACAGTGGCCAGCACTGAAGGTCTGCAGCAACATGTGCTGCAGCCTTAAGATTACCTAGCCTAATTTCAAGGACTTAGACTTAGTGACTTATAGCTGAAAAGGTGTAACAGAAAAGGGGCCAAAGTAAGGAAAAAAATCCCTCCAACCCCAGGAATCAAACTGCAGGTCACCCAATGTCTAGTTGGGGCCACACTCAGTCTCCTCCAGGAGGGATGGATTTTCTTCCTTAATCCTAAAGTATTTATTGTATTAATGCTTTACAGTGACCAGCACTGAAGGTTTGCAGCAACATTAGGATTACCTAACCTAATTTCAAGGACTTAGACTTAGTGACTTATAGCTGAAAAGGTGTAACAGAAAAGGGGCCAAAGTAAGGAAAAAATCCCTCCAGCCCCAGGAATCGAACTGCAGGTCACCCAATGTCTAGTCGGGGCCACACTCAGTCTCCTCCAGGAGGGATGGATTTCCTTCCTTAATCCTAAAGTATTTATTGTATTATTGCTTTACAGTGACCAGCACTGAAGGTCTGCAGCAACATGTGCTGCAGCCTTAGGATAACCTAACCTAATTTCAAGGACTTAGACTTAGTGACTTATAGCTGAAAAGGTGTAACAGAAAAGGGGCCAAAGTAAGGAAAAAAATCCCTCCAACCCCAGGAATCGAACTGCAGGTCACCCAATGTCTAGTCGGGGCCACACTCAGTCTCCTCCAGGAGGGATGAATTTCCTTCCTTAATCCTAAAGTATTTATTGTATTATTGCTTTACAGTGACCAGCACTGAAGGTCTGCAGCAACATGTGCTGCAGCCTTAGGATTACCTAACCTAATTTCAAGGACTTAGACTAGTTGTTAACATTTTGTATAAACAGACTACTAGTTTGGCTTCTTGTATAGGGTTTGACGGAGCCATTTGTTAGAAATATTGTTTCTAGTACTTGTGATATCAATTTGAAAATTAATTTTGTGACCACAGTGTCTTGCTTTAGGCCATATTGTAGTCATATTTCAATAACTATGCACATTATTCACAAATCCTCTTGTCAGCCCCTCACAAGTAACCTTAGAAATGTTAGTAAATTCTCATGGTTCTTCAATGGTCTGGTTTTTGGTTCACAGTTTTCACTAATTGGCATGGGGATAACTCATGTTTCCATAACAACATTTGAATTCCATGTTGATTAATGGGAAGTTAAGAATGCGTAAATATTTAATAGCATTAAGAAAAATCAAAGCCCTAATCATGAAAAATGATTGATAGTGTACATGTGGGGTTTACAGTATCCCATAACCTTAAAGCAAAACACAATAATCACAAACTACAACTACCTGTCTACAAACACAATAACCAGAAAAAAGGCAATAAGTACAAAATATACAGTAGTCATTGCAAATCTAGTTACAACGGTGCTTTGTAATAGTATCATGGAAGGAAGTTGGTACACTGTTCAACCAATGGAATGCCTTACTGTATGTCTGAAATAATGCTGTCAAAAAGTAAGATATGGAGTCACAAAAAATGGATGACCCCGGCATAATAATGATCTCGGGTACAGAAAATAATATCAGACAATTGGTGACTGCTGGAGCTTTCTTGTTACATAATTTTATGGTAACTAAGGATTACAGAATGATGCAATATATCCTCTCTCCAAAACTCAACATTTAAAAATAGGTGAGCAAAAATTATAAAAAGGCAATGTGTGTTTATTTAAATAATTTCTAGGAAAACCACACAGCCGGAAATCACAGAAAGTTTCACATGTACGATATTAATGACACAATAATAATGGTGAATTACAAATCCATTCTGTAAATCCATTACAGTATATAGCTAGATAGCAATGAAGAAGTAAGATGTGATGAATGCATGTTATATTGCACCATTAATGTACACCTACTTAATTCTCATTGCTGTCATCTGTATACTTCCATTAGTTAATTGTTACCCCGTGATAGCTATGGCAGTTAATATACTTTCCCAGGCAAATATCGTAATTCATTTTATTTTCGTGCAAAAAACCGTGATAAAAAATTTCATGTAAAAATATTTTTCATTTGATTTACGTGAAAGACTGCTCTATTAGAGTAGTTCGAAAATTGTTGTGTAAGAAATTTTCATACAAGTTTTGCATACGAAAATTATTTAAAAAAGCAAATTATGGTACTGTCTGTGTACGCTATATACAGTAAATGGGTTGGAGTGTATTGGACAGTGATCTATTTGGTATGTGTGTAGGAACAGTCCCATCATATGTAGAATTATTCATTTAAAACTCTAACTGATTAAATAATGTGTGAAACTTGGAGTAGCGTCAAGTAATCACTGTCATTGATTGACTTATATCTTTGCAAGTTGATCTTCTTACCTTGATATACATGAAGATGAATATATTTCTCAGTTATTGTGTCATCAAGTACATTCAGCTGCATCATGCCAATACAGTGATTACATCACTGTATTGGCATGATGCCTACATCATGAAACCAAACCCTTTTTCATGCCTACATCATGAAAAAGGGTTTGGCCTTTATATAATCACTGGAATTATAGATATTATATCGAAGCTAGTTGCCTATGAGTTGGTGCACCATACATAGTTATCTTCATGCATAATGTAATAATGTGCACATGTGTTAATGTCTATCATTGTTATTATGTACTTACAACTTTTCTACAATATGCATACTAACATAATATTGTTGATATTGCCTTTAATTTAACCTTTCAACTGACTTATAATTACATATTTCATTTTGTTGTATTATACATTACCAAAATCTTTAGACAGGCTGTAGGACCAGGTGTCTTACAGACCATCATCACTTGTGCTGTAAATGTAAAGCCTAAACCTAAAATTTTGAGTGCATGCAATTCGACATTATTTACTTAATAAAATTGCATCATAATCAGCCTACAAACTGTCTGTTAACTTCATTTCTCCATAGTAAAAATACAAGCTTGAATAGTATGCATTGGTGGATAAATGTTTTTATCATACCATAATGTGATCAACAAAATGTATTTAAATGTTACAATTATTGCATCATGCTCACTAGATAAAGTTTCGATAGCACTAGACTGGAATTAAATTGTTTTCTGCCAGCCACCACCAGAAATGGGAACTCCTTGTATGACAAAGTGGCATAGGCATGAGTCTTCTAATGCAAATGTAAGGCGAATGGCAGTTTGAATTCACCCTGGATCGAAATCTTTGCATCACCTGCAGCAGTGTTTGCACTACATGTTTGTTGCTATGGCGCACTCATATCACGTAACCCTTTGCACAGATACTTTACATAATATTACAATAGGTACTTTACAGACACAAAGGTGCAGAACATCAGAAATGTCTGCTCTTCAGATGTGATACATCCATCTTCAGCCCATCATCAATGTTGGTGTCTCCATGCACTTTTGCAGGTACATAGCAGGGGTGGATCTAGGATTTATAAAAGGGGGGGCTAACTCAAGGTACTAATTTCTTGGGTAGAGGTGTGTGAAGCACACTTTCCAGCATGCAAAGCATGCTGGAACTAGGGAGGGTCTGGGGGCATGCCCTCCAGGAAAATTTTGAAAAATAGATGCTAAAATACTGCAATTTGGAGACATTTCCACATAACATTCATAATATTTTCTGCCTGTATATATTTTATATACTGCCTTTAGATTATAGGTATGGCTCTCTGAAGCATTTTGCTAATGGAAAAGTTTGGGTAGGTACAGACAACCAAGTACATGATGCACCCGTTTCACAATTGTACAACACTGAATAGGTGCATGTTAGAATAATAATGTTGAAAGTGGAAAATTTTGAAATTTGAACAATACAAGATTGAATCTGAGAGCATTTTCAATGGAAGTTGTGTACCTGAATTAAGTATTGTCATACAAATTAACTACACAAGTAGATGAATGAAGCCCTTTAAACAGACTAATGCACTTCATTGTATGTATAGGTGCAGGCAGATTTGTAAAAATTCCATAACAGAACCAACTACATGTTTCCAGTGAATGTTCTATTAGAGTAGTTAGCTGACTGCTCTATTAGAGTATCTCGATCTTGTACACCTCCAATGTTGATCCGGGTCCTTGTTACATAAACTTTAGCATAAATCCACTGATAATACCTTGGAAAGATGTTTATAAGGTGGGTTTATGAGTATTTGTATTATTAGTGATCATAATAATTGTGCTAAGACAAAATTTCGTTATAATACTCAGCATATTCATCAAGTAAAGCCTAAATATGAAGGGGGGGGGGGGGGCTTCAGCCCCCAAAGCCCCCCTCCCCCTGGATCCGCCCCTGCATAGCATAACTGCAAGAATTTGATTCAAATAGTACTGCATGCGTAAAAGACATGTTCAATGATTGCTCTCAAATGAGTTGTTGTTTAAAGATACTTATTAATATAGTTATCAAACTACAATGGGAGAAGACTGTTTCAAGAATGTGATGGAGCAATATGTGATCAAACAAAACCATTAAACCATTCTATTGAGAGAGCAACAAAAAATTCTTTAGAATGTTGTCATGATCAACACATAAATAATGTATTTAAAGTGAAGCAATGTCATAGGGAAGAAGGCTGCCACAAGTAATGATGTCAATGTAACAAAGAGTTCAAGAGGATGGAGCATAAAATGCTTCACATCACCAGTCCAATCGATTATTGATGAAATTATGCTGTATATTCAGTATACCCGTAGTTCCATTGCTTTGAAGCCAATTTTTTTGGGAAATAATAATATCAGTGCTCAATACATATTTACCTCCAGAACAAATAGAAGTTAACAATAATAGAGTAGCTATTTAGAGTAGCTAGTGATGCAAGCAATATTCAATAGTAGCTACATTGCTTATTAAGTGTTTCCCAATTAACACTGAATATTCAATGTACATTATTTTAGAAATTGACAGCAATTGTGATGATAATATCATAATATTGCAATAGTAATTATTTAGATATATATCAAGACACACGGTAGTGTGTCGTGCGGCCCAAGAAGCCGGCGCGTAACACCCGTGAGTATATTGACAGGAAGAAAGAAAACGCAATTTTCGCACCTCCGTAGCTCTGTGCTTCCTTGATGAAACAAGACGATTTTTGCTGTGGACATGCCCCCCAACTGCAGCACTCTACATTCCAAATTTGAGCGAAATCGCTTCGCGCGTTCCCGAGATATGCGACTTCAAAAATTGGCTGAGTTTCTTCGTTTTTTTTTTCTTCTTCTTCTTCTTCTTCTTCTTCTTATTTTTCTTTTTCTTGTCGCACACTTACAAAAACTGCTATAAAACTCGAACGCGTTATCCGATTGCCTTGAAATTTGGCACACAGAAGGGGGGTATAAAGGCGCATCTCGGTACCAACTTTGGCTGGAATACCATAAACAGACAAAGAGTTATGAGCGATTATGCACGAAAAATAACACCAATATGTTGTCACGCCTACAGGGTAAACCGCGTATGGGAAGAAGCTGAAAATCGGTGGGTGAATAGGTTAACTATTGAACCTCAAACCTTTTGTGGTTTGAAAGAAATCGAGCTAAAAACCAGGAAGATACAGCGAAAAAATCAACAGTGTGTAACAATTACGCAATCGAGATTAGCTAATTTTTAATATTTTTATTTTATTATTATTATTATTATTATGCTTGCCACGCCTACCAGGTAAACCGCTTGGGGTAATGCTTTCAAAATCGCTGTACAGATAGAGTTATCATCTTAGAAAGGCTCTTCAATGGTGTAGAAGAATCAGACTTAAATCCACGGAGTTATAACACGAAATCCAACTTGGTGTAGCAAGTGCGAGATCGAGATACTCTAATAGAGCAGTCATCCTAATAGAGCAGTCACCCTGAACAGAATTCAAGAGATAAGTTAGAAATAAGTAACCTGTATAGAGATCAGCTACAAACAAATCACCCTGTAGAGAGTTCAGCTACAAACAATTCACCCTGTTCAGACATCAGTTAGAAGAAGTTTTCTTGTAGAGAGTTCAGTTACAAACAAATCACCCTGTTGAAAGATCAGCTAGAAGATGTCACCTTGTGGATAGTTCAGTTACAAAGAAACCACCATGTAGAGAATTCAGCTACAAACTAGTGACCCTGTAGATACATCAGCTAGAAGAAGTTACCTTGTAGAGAGTTCAGCTACAAAGAAACCATTCTGTAAAGAGCTCAGCTGCAAACAAATCACCTATACAGAATTCAGCTACAAACAAATCACCCTGTAGAGAGATCAGCTAGAAGAAGTTACCTTGTAGATAGTTCAGCTACAAACAAATCATCCTGTAGAGAGATCAGCTAGAAGAAGTTACCTTGTAGATAGTTCAGCTACAAACAATTCACCCTGTACAGAGCTCAGTTAAAAGAGGTTTCCTTGTAAAAAGTTCAGCTACAAACAAATCACCCTGTAGAGAGATAAGTAAGAAGAAGTTACCTTGTAGATCGTTCTGCTACAAACAATTCACCCTGTAAAGAGATCAGCTAGAAGAAGTTACCTTGTAGAGAGTTCAGCTACAAAGAAACCATCATGTAGAGAATTCAGCCGCAAACAAATCATGTATAGAGAGTTCAGCTACAAACAAATCTCCCTGTAGAGAGATCAGCTAGAAGAAGTTACCTTGTAGAGAGTTCTGCTACAAACAAATCACCCTGTAGAAAGATCAGCTAGAAGAAATCACCTCGTAGAGAGTTCAGCTTCAAAGAAACAATCATGTGAGAGTTCAGGTACAAACAAATTGTCCTGTAGAGAGATCAGCTAGAAGAAGTTACCTTGTAGAGAGTTCAGCTACAAAGAAACCATCATGTAGATAGTTCAGGTACAAACAAATCACCCTGTAGAAAGATCAGCTATAGAAGAAATCACCTTGTAGAGAGTTCAGCTACAAAGAATCTATCGTGTAGAGAGTTTAACTACAAACAAATCACCCTGTAGAAAGATCAGCTATAGAAGAAATCACCTTGTAGAGAGTTCAGCTACAAAGAAACCATCATGTAGAGAGTTCAGCTACAAACAAATCGGCCTGTAGAGAGATCAGCTAGAAGAAATTACCTTGTAGAGAGTTCAGCTACAAAGAAACAATCATGTAGAGAGTTCAGCTGCAAACAAATCACCTGTAGAGAGTTCAGCTAGAAACAAGTCACCCTGTAGAGAGATCAGCTAGAAACAAGTCACCTTGTAGAGAGTTCAGCTAGAAGAAGTAACATTGTAGAGCTACAAAGAAGCTACCATGTAGAGTTCAGCTGCAAACAAATCACCCTGTAGAGAACTCAGCTACAAACAAATCGCCCTGTAGAAAGATTAGCTAGAAGAAGTTACTTTATAGGGAGTTCAGCTATGAACAGATCACCCTGTAGAGAGTTCAGCTACAAACAAATCACCCTGTAGAGAGTTCAGTTACAAAGAAACCACCATGTAGAGAGTTCAGCTGCAAAAAAAATCAATCACTCTGTAGAGAGTTCAGCTAGAAGAAGTCACCTTGTAGAGAGTTAAGCTGCAAATAAATCACCCTGTAGAGAATTCAGCTACAAACAAATCACCCTGTAGAAAGATCAGCTAGAAGAAGTTACCTTGTAGAGAGTTCAGCTACAAAGAAACCACCATGTAGAGAGTTCAGCTGCAAACAAATCACCTGTAGAGAATTCAGCTAGAAACAAGTCACCCTGTAGAGAGATCAGCTAGAAACAAGTCACCCTGTAGAGAGTTCAGCTAGAAGAAGTCACATTGTAGAGAGTTCAGCTACAAAGAAACTACCACGTAGAGAATCCAGCTGCAAACAAATCATCCTGTAGAGAGTTCAGCTAGAAGAAGTCACCTTTTAGAGAGTTCAGCTACAAAGCAACCACCATGTAAAGAGTTCAGCTGCAAAAAACTCAATCACCTTGTAGAAAGATCGGCTAGAAGAAGTTACCTTGTAGAGAGTTCAGCTACAAAGAAACCACCATGTAGAGAGTTCAGCTGCAAACAAATCACCTGTAGAGAGTTCAGCTAGAAACAAGTCACCCTGTAGAGAGTTCAGCTAGAAGAAGTCACATTGTAGAGAGTTCAGCTACAATGAAACTCCCATGTAGAGAGTTCAGCTGCAAACAAATCACCCTGTAGAGAACTCAGCTACAAACAAATATGCAGTGAAAAAGATCAGCTAGAAGAAGTTACCTTGTAGAGAGTTCAGCTACAACGAAACCACCATGTAGAGAGTTCAGCTACAAACAAATCACCTGTAGAGAGTTCAGCTAGAAACAAGTCACCCTGTAGAGAGATCAGCTAGAAACAAGTCACCTTGTAGAGAGTTCAGCTAGAAGAAGTCACATTGTAGAGAGTTCAGCTACAAAGAAACCACCATTTAGAGAGTTCAGCTGCAAACAAATCACCCAGTAGAAAGTTCAGCTATGAACAGATCACCCTGTTGAGAGTTCAGTTAGAAACAAGGAATCCTGTAGAGAAATCACCTAGAAGTATCGCCTTGTAGAGTTCAGCTACAAACAAATCACCTGTAGAGAGTTCAGCTACAAACAAATCACCCTGTAGAGAGATCAGCTAGAAGAAGTTACCTTGTAGGGATTTCAGCTACAAACAAATCACCCTGTAGAGAGTTCAGCTACAAAGAAACTATTCTGTAAAGAGCTCAGCTGCAAACAAATCACTTGTACAGAATTCAGCTACAAACAAATCGCCCTGTAGAGAGATCAGCTAGAAGAAATTACCTTGTAGATAGTTCAGCTACAAACAAATCACCCTGTAGAAAGATCAGTTAGAAGAACTTACCTTGGAGAAAGTTCAGCTACAAAGAAACCATTTTGTAAAGAGCTCAGCTGCAAACAAATCACCTGTACAGAATTCAACTACGAACAAATCACCCTGTAGAGAGATCGGCTATAAGAAGTTACCTTGTAGATAGTTCAGCTACAAACAAATCTCCCTGTAGAGAGATCAGCTAGAAGAAATTACCTTGTAGAGAGTTCAGCTACAAAGAAACCACCATGTAGAGAGTTCAGCTGCAAAGAAATCACCCTGTAGAAAATTCTGCCAGAAACAAATTGCCCTGTAGAAAGATCAGTTAGAAGAAGTTACCTTTTAGAGAGTTCAGCTACAAAGAAACCATTCTGTAAAGAGCTCAGCTGCAAACAAATCACCTATACAAAATTCAGCTACAAACACATCACCTGTAGAGAGATCAGCTAGAAGAAGTTACCTTGTAGATCGTTCAGCTACAAACAATTCACCCTGTAGAGAGAGCAATTAGAAGAAGTCACCTTGTAGAGTGTTCAGTTACAAAGAAACCACCATGGAGATTTCTGTAATCAATATATGTGACCGGATTTGCGAAAAGGGGTCTTCCACACACATCCAATTCCGTAAATGTTGGAGACCATAACTCAGTGTTCAAGTAACATAATTATTAACCTGAACATTTCACCATGTATTCAGCTATAGTGGTGTTCACCACTGCCCAAATATCAAGGCAATAGCTCTTTCCAATCTGAAGTTATCAATTGTCAAAGTTGGCAAATTGGACCCCTTTTCGCAAATCCGGTCACATATGTATTATACAGTATATATAATTTGTACATTTACTGATAAAATATTTAAAGTACATCTACTTCATCTTTTCTTCTTCCTGTAGTAAAGAAAAAAACATAGGTTAAAAAAGTCCCAAAGCTGGCCATAGGCCGGCTTTGGGGTATACAAATACAAAAAGAAATGAAATCTAATCCAAAACAGCCAAGCTGTAAAAAAAGTGTGCGGCCCTCAGAAAGGCTATGGTGAAAAAAGATGTGAAATCCAAGGTGGCGGCCAAGAAATGGCTGTGATGGTAGGTTAGTGGTAAAAATTTTAATAACGACAATTCAGGTGAATTTTTGTGAAGCGGCACAAAAATTCACCTGAATTGTCATTATTAAAATTTTTACCACTAACCTACCATCACAGCCATTTCTTGGCCGCCACCTTGGATTTCACATCTTTTTTCACCATAGCCTTTCTGAGGGCCGCACACTTTTTTTACAGCTTGGCTGTTTTGGATTAGATATATATATATATTTATAATGCTTTACAGTAGATAATAATATTATTAACTATGTATATATAGTTATGCATTTATGTATAGCTACAGGTGTAGGCTGTAGCTATGTACTGTAGCTGGTATACAAATTATCAATAATTATGTTGTAACTACAGTAGCTTAGTCAGAAGTGACCTTCAGTGTTATATTTAAAATCAGTTCATTCATATTGTTAATTAATTGAGCTCTTTCTTTAGAACAGTTCTTCATTTTGCTTGTCCAATGATCCTCTTCGGGTGATTTCATCCTCATGTTAAGTCGCAAGTTTTGGGCTGCTTCCAGTATCCTTCTTTCCTGGAATCTCTGCCTTGGACTCTTCACAAGCGAAGCATTGTACATCCTACACAACTTAATATAAGCTAGGTGAATATTGCAGTTTCGTTCATCATCAAATGTCTTAGCAATTCTGAGAGCAAAGGTTCTTGAAATTTCCATATCTTTATACGAACGTACGAAGTAGCTAGTAGCTTCTTTGCTAAGCAGTAGCAAACTGTCTCATTCGTGCTTGCCTGCAAAAATAACAGCAAATTTATAGGTAAAACAAAACCGTGCATCTCCGCATAAGTGCGCATTTTCGAATTGTTGTGTCAGTTGAGGACGACATAGTTAGCTAGCTATGTAACACTACGGAAAACAATAGTCTACGGCCTATAGCCACGTCCGTGCATATGATATTCGCGTGAAATCCTAAATTCACCAGAAAACATTTTAAAAACCTTTTTTTCAAGATTGAACTGTATGCATGTAATGCCGATGACACTACCTGAGAAGTACGCCATGAAGCGTCTATGATTTTTTTCATAAAATGTTAGTTAAATCGCCCCTATGAAATGTACCATGAAAGTCAATTCATGGTAGTTATACCATGGGTTGTTTCATGGGCCATGAAATGCGTCTCCTGATCAGATTATCATGGTAATTTCATGGCGTTGCAGAAATTTGACTGTAGCTATCTATATAGTAGTGTGATTTCTTTAACAGAATTCTTTATGGCCAGAACGATTTAGCTAGCTACCTGTGAATGCAGATTCAGTTTTAATCTTTGCTGCACTCTCACTTACTAGATTTACTATACTGTTGTATAAATTAATGTTGTACTAGCTAATTTTTGTGTTGTCCCGGTGACAAGTATTACCTTTACCGACCGGTAGCTACCAGTACAATTTGCATGTTGTTGTCAGTGTGTCAGTGCTCAATTTAGCTAGCTCCTTTTATGTTATATAGTTAAAGCTAAGGCCACACCGCCACGAAAAGTTAACGCCGAATGGAGTACTGAGGATTTCCAAATCTTTGCAACACTAAAGCGCAATACGTTCACGTGCACGCCTATCAGGTGAAATTTAAAATTCCTATAACACGTCATGCGACCAGTGAAACACTGACACACGAGTATAAAATCTATCAACAAGCAACTTGGATGAATCACAACCGTATATATAGGGTGTAAACCGTCGTAGGGCCGCCCAGAGAAATTAAGGGCCCAGGGCAAAGAGTTAAAGTGGGGCCCCAGAGGCAAGGAGGTTTTCATTCTGAATCACAACTTCACCCAAGCTGTAAGTTGAAGACCAAAAAAAAAAAGGTCATGACTTGCTATCAATGACAATAGCTACCACATCCATATCTCCTTATCTATAACTGAGCTTGCTACACTGCTCCTCTGAAGAATACTGTGACTGCTCTATTAGAGTATATCGATCTTTTAAACAGGTATTCAAGGGGCCCTTCATGAGGAGGCCCCTTTCAGCTGGGGCCCCTGTGGGCGGCCCTGAACCGTCGATTGGGTAAGAGGCAGGAAGTGACGTACTGGATCACGTTTTTTCCGCTTTGAGTTTCAGACGTGTTGCAAAGATTTGGAAATCCTCATGCCGGCAGTAACTTCTATATAATTTTATAGCTAGCTACGTATTAAAGAAGAAGAAACCAAAGCTGAACCCGACCCTAGTGACACTTGTTGCGTCCCCTAAAGTTGAATACTCGGGGCAACTACTATACACGCGTGTCCTAAAGTCTAACAAGTAGCTATACACGAAAAAACTTGGAATTTTCAACTCATCCTTTTCTTCCGCTGCTGCGGCCTTTTTTGGGTTCATGTAATAGTGTTCGTCTCCTGGCTTCTCATCTTCTATCCCAGGGCTTTCATGATCTAGTGTTTCCAAATGAAGAACATGCTGTTACTATCTTTGAAAGGTTTACATCTGATATCTTTATTCCCTCTGCTACCCAGCAGGACTTGCAGGCTCTGTTAGATCAAAATCAGTATGACCAACTATTTGCTTCTTTCAACATCCGAAACCGTGCTCGACTTACTGCTCTCTCTCACTCATCTGGTACTAGCAGTGGATGGCTCAAAGCTATTCCTCAAGTCTCCCTTGCTCTGGCTATTCCTGGTCCTGAGTTTGTTGTTGGCCTTCGTTTGTGGCTCGGAATCCCTCTATTTCCACTTTTCCCATCATGTGTGTGTCTTACTTCCATTGACCAATTTGGTGACCATCTTCTAGAATGTTCTCATGGTTCTATGAGAATTCGTCGCCATGATGCTCTAGTTGACATTGTTTGTCATGATTTGTCCCAGAGTCACTCGGGAGTTTTGAAGGAACAACGTGTTTCTTATGAAGATAATTCTCGCCCAGGTGATGTGTACCACCCTGATTTTCAGCATGGTCGTCCAGCTTATTTTAATGTGTCTGTTCGTAGCACTACCCAGCCTTCTCACATTTCTTTTTCTTCTTCTTGTGCTGGGGTAGCTGCTGCAGCTGGTGAGTTAGCCAAGGACCAGAGACATCAAGATGCTGTAGAGGAGGCGGGGTGTGACTTTGTCCCACTTGTTGTAGAAACTTCTGGTTTTTGGTCACCATTTTCGCTTCAAACCCTTCGTACCATCGCTGAACACACCACAGCCAGAAGTGGTGCATCAACCAAACAGGCTCGTAAACATTTGTTACAACTTTCAGTTTCTTTATGGATGAACAATGCCCGTATGATTTTAAGGTACTGGGCTTTGCAGTGTGAGGACTCTGATTTTCCTTTCCCCAAACCCCTGTTGTAATTAATTGTGTTTGTAGTTTAGTTGTAGAGTAATTTGTATTGTAACTGTTAGTATTATTTTGCCACAATAAGAAATTGCTAAAAGTTAAAAAAAAAAAAAAAACTAGAGTAGGGACCATAGCAAATCGATAAAATGTACTGAAACAAGTTGGAGTAGTCCGTGATATTAAATCACAGTAAAACAATAAGAAGTGTTATATCCCTACTGTGCTCAAAATACCATAATGGAAATGCACAGTAGGGATATTATAACACTTCTTATTGTTTTACTGTGATTTGGTATCGTGCACTACTCCAACTTAATTTTAAATCCTTATTAGATAATCACTTATTTGATTCAAGATTTACTTTTGTATAATGGTTAATTGTACTATTGTGTGCAGATCCGGTATACAGGCTGTGCCTTTACCGGTACTTTAATCATAATCATAATCATAATCAAACTTGTTTCAGTACTTTTTATCGATGTGCTATGGTCCCTACCCTAGTTGAAAATTCCAAATTTTTTTGTGTACTTGTTTGTTAACTTTTTTTTTGTAAATAATTTTATTCCGACTGGTGAACCCACGCATACCACATCTGAAATGGCACCCGTGCGCCCCCAATTACCCCAGCTATATCAATTATCGTCTGAAAAGTGAAGTATCCATTACGCTTCGCTGTCAGCTATGTCCAACCCCGTTACACAGCATTTCGAATCAAGAACTTTCCCGGAAGCACCTCTACAATCTACGCATACCAAAAGAAATGGTGCCGTCCCCCAATTTTATTAATTATCGTCTGAAAAGTGAAGTATCCATTACGCTTTGCTGTCGGCTATGTTCAACCCGTTACACAGCAAAACGAATCAAGAACTGTTTGAAAAGCACCTCTGCAATCAAAATAGCCACTATGAAAAATACGGACGATTTCCGTTTCGACTGAAGGGAAGCCATCACGTGCTCGCGCCAAATCGACACCTTTCCCTTTCAGCAAAGATAAATGGGACACAAAGGAGGACACTGGTAAGTTCATGAAGAATGCATTGTACGTACTGCGGTATGCCAAAAGGCAACTATCGGACCGAAGCGACGTCGAACAGTGAAAAAATCAAGCCCATAGCCTTAGCCGTTATCGAGCAGTTACGCTTGTCTGAAGGCATCAGTCAGATACTTACTTACTTGCTTGCTTACTTACTTACTTACTTACTTACTCAGTCAGTCAGTAGAAAATTCCGTTGAATAAAAAAAATTTAAAATTCCGTAGCAACTTGTTGAAGCGTTTCGGATCGATCTGAAAGCTTGTTTGGACTTAGTTTTACCTAACCAATATTGCCTTATCGTCATAAGGGAAAATTGAGGCTGGTTTTTGGGTGATATTATTTCATGGGCCACGCCTACTCCTTTGTGGTCCCTACTATACAGTTACTATCGTACTGTATGATAGATACTCGGGGCATAGTGCAGCATACAACTAGCTAGTGTGCTTGATAGTGAGAGAAATCTAGTGGACTGCCGGAACAATAGCCCTGACCGCAAAATCAGTATAGTTATTTCCCGCCCTCGGAACAGGAGCAACTTCGAAAAGGGCTAAAAGTTAATTATATGTTATTATTATTATTATTATTATTATTATTGTTTACTGAGCAGTCAGCCCTGCTGGTGTGCTCAAGAATCACATAAACACAAATATATTATTATTAGGTACAATAATATGATTGGAGTCTATAATCATAAATAGATCGGTATCTGCAATTTCAATTGTATCAGTTGGTAGTATGTTCCAGTAGTTTATTGTTCTTGAGAAATAGCTGTTTTGGTATTGCATGGTGGATGAGGTAGTAAGATATAGTGAAGTTTCTGGTTCCATGCCTGGTCATTCTTTTAGCTGAATGAATTGTGCAATCACCATAGCTACAATGGAGGGGCGGGATTCAAAGGGTTCCATGTGACCCTCTTTTTGTAAGACCTATGATAGCTATTACTTGATGAGCTGCTGACATGTTTTTTCTTAATTTAGTATGCCAAAATCAATTTATCAATCAAAAATACTTATTGAAAATATAGTGACAGGGAGCTCATTTTACATATCTTCTTTGTTGCAAAATCACTTGAAACTGCTTCCCCAGCATCTTCATATGCAATAGGCGCCTCTAAAATAATTACAGGTTTTTTTTTGTTTAAAAGCTATTGCGATTATTTCAAATGGCTTCAGTTGCATTTCTAATGGGCTAAATGGTAAGATTTTAAACAGTATAAATTAATGTAACTGGATTTTGGAAAATCACCCATATGGGTATATTTGACACCAAATGATCAAATGACAAACTTTATAGTGCAATCTACTTGTTATGGTTTTAAGCCATTCACAGTACCTTAAATTACAGGAAAATTCTTGAAATATTTTCAAAACTGTGTCCTGCTCTTATTAGCAACCCACTAAACATATTTAGAAATATGCTGATATGGGTGATTTTCCAATTCATTGATTGATTGATTTATAAATTCAACCATCTGAGCAATGGGCTGCAGCCATTCTTCCTTTCCCAGAGGGACACATTACAATACAGACAGTACACACAAACCCGAATAAAGCAAGGTAGAACTGATACAAAGACAACCAAAGTAAACAACTTACAACACAAAAAAATATACATGTATATATAGTTACAATCATATTAATATTATCAAAGGAGTGAGTCACCAAAATTCAGTCACAAATTTCACTATTGATAGAACCACCCTTTTTAAAATCTGGATCCGCCCATGCAATGATGATAGTCAAAAGTTTATAATTTGAAAGATTTTACATCTTGTAAACACTCAGTAAAGATACTTATTATACATCAACCATGTTTGTCCTTTTAGCTAATTCCACGTACTGTTGTGTCAAATTTATTGGACCACATCAAAGTTTTTACGGATAAAAATAAAAAGGAAAAACAAACAAGCAAAAAAGAAGCCTGGCCAATTTTGGGTAGTTGGTAGGACCAGAAACACATAAAATTAACTTTGCAATGCCTAAAAGATCACAGAGATATTATATTGTAGGAAAAATCATATCCACCATTTGTGTATAGGTAGCTGCCCTATGTGCAGTACCATTATTCAGATTCCACATTATATAGCCACAATAACAGGAATCAGTGCATTGAGAATGAAACACTTAAGATCAAGTCCTTAAGTGTAGCATACATGGTGATGTTACTTTAAATTTCTTTACATGAATCATATGCCATCATGGATAGGCACCAGCCTATTATGCTTTTAATTTTACCTATTATGCTATGCTGCAGTGCTCAAATATTTTGCCTATTATTCTCATAATTCTGCTTAAAATTTTTGCCAACAGTTCCAATGTTTTGTTACTTTCTATGGATAATGATAAACTTTAACTTATGAACAACTGGTTAAATGTAAAAAGTACTCAATGTACATTAAGAATTTGGCTGCATTGTAAACTATAATAACAGCTGTGTCAGATAACTACTTAATGCCATATCACTTTATTCAGTGACATCGACTGTTCTATTATTGTAAGTCAACCTTTTTCTGTGGCATGCATTTTGTTTACAGTATGACAATTATTCTTCCTATTATGCTAGCATTATGCTTGATGCTTTCAGGCACTTACAGGTATTATGCTCAAAATTATTCCTGCATAATAGGCTGGTGCCTAATCATGGAAGTAAGAGTAAAAATGATGTGACCATGTAGGTTAACTAAACAGCAGAACAGCATGTTTTCTGTTGTCTTGTTTTTGGCAGTTTTTTTGCAGTTTGCTATAGATTGCACTGTTTAAAAGAGGGTTTCTGTCTAAACCACAGAAACACACCTACTATTACTCCAGTAGAACATATGGGACAAGCACACAGCAATTCCAATTGGCCTTCCCATCCCTGCCCTATATCTACATACATATGCATTTTGTCTGGTTATATGTTGGCTTTGCCTTTTGTGTACAATGTACTGCTGAATATTTTATCTTCTGAGTATTGAAACCAAAGATATGTGATAAAACATTATTGCGTACAATGGAAGTGCAAGTCAAATAGGTCAGTATAGAAATTAGGGAATATTTTTATTTAGAGTTCTTGGAATATCAGAGGATGACAGTAATAAGAGATAGGAAGGAGTGCAATAATTGATGTAATGTAAAATGTATAGATCACATTTTCCTGCTAAATCTATTACCATCTCTGCAAGAGATCTTCTGTATGATAATTTCGTGCATGTATAACTAATACATCATCTTGGCCAAATGATGATTAATTTAAGATATCCTGCTATGAAACTAGATGTATCTCTGACTTATATGCTCCTTCCAAGATAATTAATCTCAGCTTGCTCACTGCTGTCCAATTATACTCAGACAGTGATCCTTTTAGAATGTACATGCATAGGAATAGTACAGTATATTCCTTATTAATTAAAAGTGCTGCAGTTTATTGAGATGCATGTGTGATGCATGTGATAGTACTTTACATAAACATCACATACCCCATGTATTGAAATTAAAAATTGTCCACTTTACAGAATCATAATTTATATATATATATATATATATATATACAAAAAGCAATAAATGTGTGCGATAGACAGGATATGATTCTCGGGGTCTACCAATAGCTGAAGGTTATGATCGCATGGGTATATAGACCTTTTTTTCTGTCAAAATGCGTACCAATTATAAGAGATTATAAGCCATAGAACATGAAATCAGTACCTTTGACAAGTTCAGTGAATGTGGTCAAAGACTTGATAAATGCCACATCACTAGATTCACTACCCATGTAGTTAGAACAAGTAGCCAATGCTAACCACCTGCCAGCTAAAGATCAAAGTTAAGACCATTTTCAGAGTTGCAATTGGTGCTTATAATGTGCATCAAATTTCTATGCAATTGCAAGCAATTGCAACATACAGTACAAGGTAAAAAATGTGTAAGTTGATAAAATATTGTCAGGATCCAGAGAACACTTGGCCAACTGTTTTTAACTTACCCCAAAAGAGTGGGCTTGTTTATTCTAATGATAATAACTACAATGCTAGGTGATAGTACAGTTTTATAGCCCAGGGGAGTGACCATGAATGCTCTGTAGTGACTTCCTTCAGATTTAATTGTGATTTAGTGATTAATTCATATTTTTTACAGGTATGAATTAATGGAAATTAATCATACAATTTCCATTCTCTGCCCACTAAACTGCATAGCACTAACTGAAAGTGATAACAACATCACTCAATGTATTTAAGTCAGTTACTTTAGTGCATTAGCATGTATTTCTTAGTTTCGGAGATTTCTGAGACACAGACAGTAGTATGTACCAGACTGCCTGGATAAGAGAGGTTCCACTGTATGCACATATAATATGTATGTCTATACATAATAATTATTTATACTGAAACAGGATATTGATTATTGATAACAGACTGGTGTCAATAAAGCATGCTTGTATCACCACAGATGAAGAAATGAACATTATAGCAAATAAAGTGCATAATGTATCTATGAGGATTGTATACTTATCTGATTTATAAAAGATCTTTAACTGTCATATAGTAGTAATTGCAGCTTGATATGAAAACCTGATGATAAGCAACTACGTATGTGTTATGACCATCTGTATGTTTATTAAGGGAAGATATTATAGATCTACAACTTGCTGAATCCCTCTGGATAATTTAGTGGAGCCAAGTATTTTAAGCAAAATTATATTTGTGCAATTTATAAGTGTACAGTCAAGCATGCAATTTTTCTGTGTGGCCAAAATGATGTAAATGATGATGTTGAGTTGGTGAGCAAATTTCTGTATGTGGATGGCACTTTCCTCCTTTACTACGTACAGAGTGTATATACAACCATGTGCTCAGTATTTCTTTGTTGCAATCTACTGGACAGTATATCAGTTAATAAAAATGAGAAAGGAATTAGGAAAATACACATCCCTTATGGTCTTCACCAGGCACCACACAGAGTGTGTGTGTGTGTGTGTGTGTGTGTGTGTGTGTGTGTGTGTGTGTGTGTGTGTGTGTGTGTGTGTGTGTGTGTGTGTGTGTGTGTGTGTGTGTGTGTGTGTGTGTGTGTGTGTGATTATGTTGAATATGCCATACTGTAAGTAAAGTGTATGTTATAATAATTATAGTAATGATTGCATCCTTAAAACTACTTTGTGGTTTTCAAAGACATTGACTATGCCATCAATGTAATTAATAGCATAGGAAATAGTTAGTAAACACCATTAGTGATGGACACACATGTAGCTAGTTACTAGCTACTTTGTAGAAAGCAAAAGTAGTATCACTTTATTTCCAAGTGGTTTTGCTGTACTGTAGATCCAGAACATCAAGTGAATTTTATTATGACATCAAACTTTCAACTTATATAGCCAAATATACTTATTCTGATACATGTAGCTACATGAATATGTTGTTTTTATATTTATAATCTATTCCATAATGGGAGGCTGAGATCACTGTACAGTTATGGCAACCATATATCTACTCTCTTAGGGGTCCTCTCACCTGACCAAAATTTAAATGACTTATATCCTTTCTTTATAGTCCATTTTCTGTTTCACCTCATTATTAGCTAATTATAGTTGTCTTAAAGTCTCCACTTTCTGTCTATTAGGTTAGGATACATGTAGGTACTGTATGTTGATTTTAACTCGTTCGTTGCATTTTTAAGATCAAACTATAACATTATACTAATGTGTGCATTTCTGAAGTTTGCACTGAACTGTTATTAATATTTTGCTTATTCTTCAGACACATGCACCATTTATGACTCTCCTAATTTATTAGCCAATGATGTATGTATTTCATTCATCCTTGTTCTTAGCATGTGAGAAAAGGAAAAGATTAAAAGTAGGAAAAGTTGACATGTATCATAAACTATGTCAAATAATTATAATATCATATTATGGAATTTCATGGACCATCAAGGTTTTCTAGTGAAAAAAAGGTTGTTCTGTAAAATAAAATAACATCATGTATGTGGATCATGCTAATTACAGTGTTTTCCCCTAAAGATATCACTACTAACCATGATCTCTTATCTGAATGGAACAAATTTTACAGTGGAGTTGCATGCCTGCATGCATGCAGGGGAGTCCACATACTGTACCATACAGTATTTGAAAGAAATCATTCCAGCCAATCCTGAGATATGAACAACCAAAGTTTTTTTTCTGAGGGGTCTCCAATGGCTTGAAGCTCTTGTATACTATCTCAGAAATCCATTAAATATTTAGAAATCCTGAAATCTGGAATCATCAACAAAATAGATAATGTTATTGCTTTTCTAATGACTTGTCACAGTAACCAAAATCACAACAAAGATGGCTTTGATGATGACTGAGTAGCTACGATGACTATTTAGAGTAAACTGCCAGATTTTTCTGATACTTGTACTCCTGTCAAGGCTCTTGTGGTCCCTTGTCACCTACTTTCCCATTTCATGCACAAGTAGATGCGAAACCATCTTGGTCCAAAATTGCATTTGGAATTGTTTGTTCAAATAGCTATTGTAACATTTTTTTGAAAATGTTGAAGCACACAATTTTGGGATTTTTCTCTTCTTTCCCTTCTTTGTCTTTTTGCACATTTCCAATAACTGGCTAAAAACACAAACGTGTTATTCTACCTAAAAAGAGCCCAAAGATGAATTGTATACAGTACCAAGTTTAAAAATAACTTAACTGTTTAATACTATAGCTGCTGTATCTTGCAAATTTTCTAAACTTTGAACTTCAAAGTCTGTCAGCAGCTGGGGCTATATATAATACTTGCACGTACTAGACTTCTGCACTATTAATATTACAATGGAAATTCTTTTGAAAATCCTTCCCTGCAGCTGTCTACATACACTCTTGATGAACTCCTTTCATAATATAAATTTATACAGTATAGGCTAAAGAAAGTGTTTGTTTAAATAATCGCACCATACTCTGTAGCAACATTAACTGATTTAAATTCACATTACACCTTTCTTGGTCCAGATTCTTAGTGGGATAGTGACTAATGATCACATAATCACATGAGACAGAGATGTTGTGCATAAAGTACATAACTATGTAGCTAGCTAATTTCCTGCTTTTGCTCCTGATCGTAGACATTGACAATTCCCTTTACCCGAAATTTGTCTTATCCACTAGACCACGATTTCCCTGAACCTATGATTTGATAACTGTGTGTTTTGTTAGACTAAAGCTATTATGGAGTCTATCAATGTACAGCATCATAATAATGTCTGGTCAATGCTATTTTGTATTTTGTCAATGCTGTATTTGTAGAAGTTCACTAGCAGCTTAATTAATTTTGCTGCTGGTACTGATTAATTATTGTTCAGTATTATATAGTTCTCATCCAAGTGAAAGTTTGAAAAAGTAGACAAATTTTATGTGCCCACGTGCCCTATTTTTTCAGGCCCAGTCACGTATAAATATATAGGCTTCAGTTATCCAAATACTGAACACTTTCACGATTTCCTGAGATGAGATAATTTTATTTATTTATTTTTACTTTTTATTTATTAAGGGGAAAATAAATAAACCTTGCTGAGCAGTTGTCTTCCACACATTTTACATCTCTTGAAAGGCATTGCCATGCAGCACCTATTGGTTTATAATGCAGATCATTAGATGGGATATGTCATGAACAACTGCAGAGGTACAGCTATTGTCCATCATTTCAGTCTTCTATTTCATTGCCATGGAGATATCAACATTTGAACATTTCATGACCATTTTTGCTGGTGTGTTCCATTACAAATACCTCGTTTTGTAGTTTTCTTGGTTGTGGTACTGACCGACATTTGGATAACATTAGCTCTAATGTTCGTCAGATTTGGACTGAACTCACAAATAATTATCATGTAACATGTCATTCGTAAGGTGTAATTAATAATATTATTATAGTTGTTTGTAAGGGTATGTGATTATTGTAAAAAAAATCATATCACAGACAAATTCTACCACTAATATTAAGAGATGTAGGAACAAAAAGTGTATATCAGTAGCACCTACATAGGTACAGTACATACAGTAGTTAGAGTAGATAATAGAAAAAAGATTTTTCTCCTACCTTGATTAGATAGTTATTTTCCCAAAATGGTGGAAAGATGCACAGTATACAGTTTACATCAATATGTAGGTGATCTCCATCATCAAACTATATCAAGTCTTGTACAAGTTCTAAAGGCCAGCAAGAGTATCACAACATACTGTATAACTAACAATCAATAAGTAATAAAATAATGCTAACCAAAACAATTTCTACATTGGTATATCGTACATTCAATAAGCAATTCAGGCATATGTTAATGTTATCTTAGTTCAACTTGAATTGTGACATCATGCGTTTGGCTCATTATTTGAGAACTCTGAAAGGGTCCGTCAGATGATCAATTCCATCGAAGTTAAAAGAGGTAATATTCTTTAGCTGATGGATTTCAGAAGGAAGAGCACGTATCATCAAGTTGTGGGCAATGTTGAGTGTGGTAAGCTCAACAAATGTGCACACACACTGAGGAAAAGTGTTAAACTGATTATAACTGATATTTAGACTTTTCAAGTTGGGAGCTACTGCAGAGATAGGTAAACTTTTCAAACAATTGTAGGACAAGTCAAGTACAGACAGAGAAGCAGACCATCTTGGCACATTCGGAATCTCCACAATTTGATTATGTGACACGTTTAAATCAACAACGCTAGGAAGCTCTAGCAAACATGGAGGAATTTCACGTAACTTATTATGTTGCAAATCAATCTTAGTGCATTGTTTTAAGTAGCTACCCATCTCTGGAGGAAGAGAAGCAAAGTTATTATGAGCTAAGCTTAACTTTTTTACCCAATCAACCTTTTGCAACCATGAAGTCTCTAATTGTATCAAACGCAATCCGTGCCATTCTACAGTGCCATTTTCTTTGTCAACATCAGTCCTAACCAAAAGCTCCTCTCTCACTGCATATGCACTGGACCTTCGTGATATCTCGATAGGAACCACTGTCTTAATGATTTGATGCAGACAATACGCTGAAGTTCAGCTAAGTCATCATCATCCTCCGTCAGTTGTGTCTTAGTGTCTAGTCCTTGTAAATCTTCACCATAAAGCTTCAGAACAAGGTGTTGGTCATTATCTACGGCTGCCTTTATTAGTAGTAGCATTGCTGTTACCGCATGTTTCTGTAATCTGCGACTCTCTCTCAGAGCTTCATCAATATGTGATGCACCACGAAGGATAAGCTTTCCAACATTGGTGAGGTTTCCTTTCTCCACGGCAATTATCAGAGCACGGTCCAAGCAATTTCCTTCCAAATGTTCAAATGGTACCATCAGTAGATCATTGAGATTAGGACCATCAGTGTACACCTCTTTGATGATTTCTATATAAAAATCATGTAATAAACTCAGAACGTACCACTCAAGATTTAACATGCAGGTGGTATAAAGAAACGTGAATTTAGAAAAGTGTAAATATCATACAATAGTAACTTCATATAATAATATAAGGGGGTAAATTTTAGGCATTAACATGCTTGGATGACATATTATAAGAGATCATAGCTAGCGTAGCTGGCATGAATTCTAGATTTTTATATATGACAATTTGTGACCTGCTGAGTGAAACCTTGACTTGTTTGCATTTTCCTCGAACTTCATGTTATGACATTTTTTGTTTCTAGCGGAATGGGCTGTTTAAGTTTCAGCCTTATCTAGTAAGATCTTTTGGAGTTATAGTAATAGACAACAAGAATAGCAAAACAATTGATTTGTACAGCAACTATACCGGAAAAAAACTACAGGTGAATGTTTAATCAATTATAATTCTTGAGTGCAATGGGCTACAGAGTTGGGACTTGAGTCATTCTATTCACCATGAACTGAGACATTCATCAATGTGTGTATACTCTTGCCATTAAGCAAGAAGGCTGTTCTAGCTGAGAAACGGTAACGGTTAAGTCATATTTTACTGGAATGTAAACAAATGCACATACGTAACTCATGTTTGCCACATGGCAGAGAAACAAAGCAACAGTATTCTTATTCTCCATGAAGAGGAAAATCCAGTAGTGTATTGGAGACCTCAATTCGTGCTTTCTTTCACAGCTTACTGTAGTGATTAAAACATGCATAAAATTATTTTTGTAGAGTTATTTTACCAATGTATTTCAATGACATTAATTTTATCTAAAACAACAAGTCGAGTTTTCACTCAGTAGGTCACATTTGCTTTTCAAGGAAGATTCTTACTACAGCTGCAGGATTAGCAGCAGATGTACATATCAATGGCTTATGATATTTATGTGTAAAAATATGAGTTTTTATCCAGAAAACAAGATGTTTTACTGCCATCACAAACAAGAGAAATACTTGTAACCTCAAAACATATCCATGGTTATATTTTGTGGTGAACATCGCTTTTATGGGTTTCTGGTACAGAAGTCACAGCATTACAGTGTCACATTACAGAAAACTCAGTTAATAAAGTCCAGAGGCATAGCAACAAAATTAAAAGTGAGAAGGCTAAGCAGAAGTGGTTATCAGTTGAAACAATTTGTACAATTTGTAAAACTCACTGAGTATGCAGAATGCGCACTTACTAGGAAGTTCTGGGGGCATGTCCCTACAAGAAAGTTTTCCTTTTGAGAATTTCATAACAAATTTGGCTTTATTTGGTATATGATTGCTCTATTGGAGTATTTGACTGTTCTATTAGAGTACATCGATCTTCATAAGTGGAAGGGCTAAGCCCCCCTCTAAAATAAGAGTAGGGTATCTAGCCCTTGTAGCCCTTCCTGTTACTGCACCTATGTAAAAGCCACATAAAAAATCTATAATGTACGTAACTTTAGAGCACCACAAGATAAGAAATAGATTACATTAATGCAACATTAGTAAACAATAGTACATTTGTAAAACAATGACATCTTTTTACCAGGCTGTAGGACCAGGTGTCCTACAGACCTTCAGCACTTGTGCTGCACAGCCTTAATAAATAAGAGAATTTGTGTCCTTTGAGTGAAAATGCCAAAATGTGACCTGCTGAGCAAAAACCAGCCAATTTTGCAAATTTTTATCGTTTGCCACAAAGTCATATTGAAATACACCAGTAAAAATACATGTGCTACATAAAAATTTATGCAAATTTTAATCATGTTTGTACACACTGAAATTATGTTTAAATTAATAAAACTTATACAATACTGGATCTGCCTGCTTATGGAGAGTAAGAAAATCTTTGTTTCATGTTCCCACAGCAAAGGATACATAAGTTATGGGTGTTTATTTACAATGCAGTAAAAACAACATTCACTGTCATCATTTCTTAGTTGGAATGACCTTCTTCTTTGTCAACATGGGGGAGTACAGGGAAAGCACTCTATACTTTGATTTGTTTGCCAGTTCATGGTGCACAGATTGAACCAAGTCCCATTTTTGTAACTTGCTATAATCATGGGTTATGATAATGATTGATTATCTAAGTGCCTGCAATTTATTTGCCATGTTGATGCTGTAAAAATGATGCTGTAAAAATCAAGTTTATCACTGTTCCAACTGTCAAGCGCTATAGTTCCAAGACCATTTATCATAAAAAGCTGAAACTTTAGCTGTCCACTCTTTTGTTACCATAGATTACAGAGATACAATAAAGTGGAATTCAAAGAATGTGAGAAAACAGCCAGTTTTTGCTCAGCTAGTCACAAATGACTATTCGTTACAGTATATTATGTCAACAGGTGTATGTTTTATTAAAGTATTACACAGAGATGAATGACTATATAATTTTCAGATAATTACAGTACATGAATGCCTCCTTCCTCTAATATTAATCCAGATAATTGACTCACGTTTAGTAAAAGGTAGCTTTTTAAACCAGGTACAGGTATGCGTCTGGTTTATTGAAAATGTTTTCATAAAAGTGTGTGTGAGTGTGGAGTATGTGTGTGTGTGCACCTACCTATCTATGTTTATCCATATGCACCCACGTGACCAAAATTGTTAAATGGTAAAAGCAGCTTGTATGCAAGAAGCAAATCTCCTCAGACTTAATGAATTATTTTCCCTTCAAGTTTTACAGATGTTAACTAAACAACTATGGTACAGGCCTTGTAGATGCCGGGAATAGCCTATCCCTGCAAGTTGAAGGGGGAATGTCCACTATGTACTCGATCAAAGGTGAAGAGCAGCTTTGAGGCTGTATTGAAAGTATTTGTGGAGGAAACACAATAGTCAAACTATAAAACAGGTTAGAAGATATTTCTATGTGCAATATGTTGTTAAAAGAAGTTTGTTTAACAAGAACTTCTTTAGTACTGCATAGCAACGTAATTTAAGAAGATCACAAAAAAATCATGAACTAGGAAATCTGAAAGATTAGAATAACTTAACTTATGTATTATTGCTATTGCAAAACCAAACACCTATTAGCTAAAATAGCAACATAGTATCAAGACACACGCCTGACGGTAGCGTGTCGTGCGGCCCAAGAAGCCGGCACGTAACACCCGTGAGTATATTGACAGGAAGAAAGAAAACGCAATTTGCGCACCTCCGTAGCTCTGTGCTTCCTTGATGAAACAAGACGATTTTTACTGTGGACATGCCCTCCAACTGAAGCACTCCACATTCCAAATTGAGCGAAATCATTTTGCGAGTTCCCGAGATATGCGACTTCAAAAATTGGCTCAGTTTCTTCGTTTTTTTTTTTCTTTTAATTTTTCTTTTTCTTGTCGCAGACTTACAAAAACTGCTATAAAACTCGAATGCCATATCCGATTGCCTTGAAATTTGGCACACAGAAGGGGGATATAAGCGCGCATCTCGGTACCAACTTTGGCTGGAATACGATAAACAGGCAAAGAGTTATCAGCAATTATTCACGAAACATAACACCAATATGTTGTCACGCCTACAGGGTAAACCGCGTATGGGAAGAAGCTGAAAATCGGTGGGTGAATAGGTTAACTATATAACCTCAAACCTTTTGTAGTTTGAAAGAAATCGAGCTAAAAAACAGGAAGATACAACGAAAAAACCAACAGTGTGTAACAATTATGCAATCGAGATTAGCTAATAAAAAAAACCATTGCTTGCCACGCCTACCAGATAAACCGCTTGGGATAATGCTTTGAAAATCGTTGTACAGATGGAGTAATCATCTTAGAAAGGCTCATCAATAGTGTAGAAGAATCAGATTTAAAGCCACGGAGTTATAACATGAAATCCAACTTGGTGCAGCAAATGCAGATCTAGATACTCTAATAGAGCAGTCATCCTAATAGAGCAGTCACCCTGAAAAGAATTCAAGAGATCAGCTAGAAATAAGAAACCTGTATAGAGATCAGCTACACACAAGTCACCCTATAGAGATATCAGCTAGAAGAAGTTACCTTGTAGGGAGTTCATGAAACTATGGAAAGAGATAGTTCAGCTAGAAAAAATCACCTTGTAGGGTTCAGCTACAAAGAAACCACCATGTAGAGAGTTCAGCTACAAACAAATCGCCCTATGGAGAGATCAATAGAAGAAGTTACCTTGCAGAGAGTTCAGCTACAAAGAAACCATCTTGTAGAGAGTTCAGCTACAAACAAATCTCCCTGTAGAGAGATTAGCTAGAAGAAGTTACCTTGTAGAGAGTTCAGCTACAAAGAAACCATCATGTAGAGAGTTCAGCTACAAACAAATCTCCCTGTAGAGAGATCAGCTAGAATAAGTTACCTTGTAGAGGGTTCAGCTTCAAAAAAATTACCCATTGGAAAGATCAGCTAGAAGAGGTCACCTTGTAGAGAGTTCAGTTACAAAGAAACCACCATGTAGAGAGCTCAGTTACAAACTAGTGACCTTGTAGAGACATCAGCTAGAAGAAGTTACCTTGTAGAGAGTTCAGCTACAAAGAAACCATTCTTTAAAGAGCTCAGCTGCAAATAAATCACCTGTACAGAATTCAGCTACAAATAAATCACCCTGTAGAAAGAAGCTAGAAAAAGTTACCTTGTAGAGAGTTCAGTTACAAAGAAACCACCATGTAGAGAATTCAGCTACAAACTAGTGACCCTGTAAAGACATCAGCTAGAAGAAGTTACCTTGAGAAAGTTCAGCTACAAAGAAACCATTCTGTAAAGAGCTCAGCTGCAAACAAATCACCTATACAGAATTCAGCTACAAACAAATCACCCTGTAGAGAGATCAGCTAGAAGAAATTACCTTGAAGATAGTTCAGCTACAAACAAATCACCCTGTAAAAAGATCAGTTAGAAGAAGTTACTTTGTAGAGAGTTCAGCTACAAAGAAACCATTTTGTAAAGAGCTCAGCTGCAAACAAATCACCTGTACAGAATTCAGCTACCAACAAATCACCCTGTAGAGAGATCAGCTAGAAGAAGTTACCTTGTAGATAGTTCAGCTACAAACAAATCTCCCTGTACAGAGATCAGCTAGAAGAAATTACCTTGTAGAGAGTTCAGCTACAAAGAAACCACCATGTAGAGAGTTCAGCTGCAAAGAAATCACCACTGCCCAAATTTCAAGGCAATAGCTCTTTCCAATCTGAAGTTATAAATTGTCAAAGTTGGCAAATTGGATGTGTGCGGAAGGCCCCTTTACGCACATCCGGTCACATATGTATTATATATGTGACCGGGCCTGCGAAAACAGGGCATGTGGGCACAAACTACACCCCATCACTCTACAGGTCATATCTCAGTACTGGTAAAGTATTTTTCATTCTGCAACTTGCATCATGATGCCAATTAAATGCTTACTAAAAACTAAAAATTGCAATGCCATAGCATAATGGTACAAAAAGTTATTAGTGATGAAAGTTTGAAAAAGTAGGCAAAAATCATGTGCCCACATGCCCTATTTTCGCAGGCCCGGTCACATATATAATTTGTACATTTACTGATAAAATATTTAGAGTACATCTACTTCATCTTTTCTTCTTCCTGTAGTAAAGAAATAAAACATAGGTTTAAAAAGTCCCAAAGCTGGCCATAGGCCGGCTTTGGGGTATACAAATACAAAAAAGAAATGAATCTAATCCAAAACAGCCAAGCTGTAAAAAAAGTGTGTGGCCCTCAGAAAGGCTATGGTGAAAAAAGATGTGAAATCCAAGGTGGCGGCCAAGAAATGGCTGTGATGGTAGGTTAATGGTAAAAATTTTAATAACGACAATTCAGGTGAATTTTTGTGCTGCTTCACAAAATTTACCTGAATTGTCATTATTAAAATTTTTACCATTAACCTACCATCACAGCCATTTCTTGGCCGCCACCTTGGATTTCACATCTTTTTTCACCATAGCCTTTCTGAGGGCCGCACACTTTTTTTACAGCTTGGCTGTTTTGGATTAGATGTAATTGTTTGGGACAAGCTGGTCCCCTGGGCAACATCAGCAGTGCTGCCTGCCCAGTATTAAATAAATAAATAAGTAATTTATATATAGTTCATTAATTCCAGATGAGCTAGCTAGCTGCATGGCAGCTGGTGTTTAGAAGTAGCACAACATCACCTTGTTCTATATCCATTCAAGCTGTGAAAAGGTACAGCCTTCAAAGGTCTAGGTTGAAAAAATGATATCAAAGGTAGTCGTTGCTATGATGTTAATGCTAATGAATTTAAACAATGACATTACTACCACTGTTAAAATCAACCTACACATTAACATTATTGCAGGAATGCATTTTTTGGTTGCAATTTTTAATTTATTGTTACTGGGCAGATGGCATTCCGATGTGCCCAGAGACGAATAACACTCCAAGGAAATTACACACATACACATGATTACAGTACAGCTATATTAAGTATCATGTCTAGTAATTTGTTAGTAAATATGTCAATATGTTCTGAGTTAATCACCAAAGTTATTCCAGTCAATAATTCTTCTTGGAAAGAAGAAGCGCTGGCAGTAAATGGTTCGAGTACCTGGATGGATAAAGTGGTTAGGGTGGTGGTGCTTAGTTGAACATTAAGTGGTTAAGAAGTATGATGGTATTGATAGGCCAGGTAAGTTGTGGATTTCCTTATACAAAGTTTGGAGTCTGTTAATCTTACGTCTTGATTCAAGGGTGGACCAGTTTAAAGTATCTAACATGTTTGATACATTAATACAGTATCACAAGGTTTTTAACCCTGTTACAGCAACTCAAGTGACCCACCCTATATGACAAAAGTACTATTGGACTGAATCCACTGTAGTATTACAAGTATATTGAATCAGAAACTATAAACCATGGAGACAGTATGTTAGTCATAGGGGTGTGCGATAATGAAAATTTTATTATTGTGATACTGTACCACATTATTACGATTATCACAATACTTTACTACACAAATTAGACACTGTAAACGCGTCATAAATAAATTATCACTGTGTCACTTATTATGCAGTTGTGCTTGCTTTATAGCTACCTGTACATCTGGAAACCAGTATCATGACAAAAAATTAAAAGTATTCATTAGAATTGTACCTGGAATTGTAAAATTATTCTCATTTCAGGTTGGCCACATTTAGTTTACAGATTGAAGTATCCTATTATCTAATCCAAAACAGCCAAGCTGTAAAAAAAGTGTGCGGCCCTCAGAAAGGCTATGGTGAAAAAAGATGTGAAATCCAAGGTGGCGGCCAAGAAATGGCTGTGATGGTAGGTTAATGGTAAAAATTTTAATAATGACACTTCAGGTAAATTTTGTGAAGCGGCACAAAAATTCACCTGAATTGTCGTTATTAAAATTTTTACCATTAACCTACCATCACAGCCATTTCTTGGCCACCACCTTGGATTTCACATCTTTTTTCACCATAGCCTTTCTGAGGGCCGCACACTTTTTTTACAGCTTGGCTGTTTTGGATTAGATTTCATTTCTTTTTGTATTTGTATACCCCAAAGCCGGCCTATGGCCAGCTTTGGGACTTTTTAACCTATGTTTTTTTTCTTTATTACAGGAAGAAGAAAAGATGAAGTAGATGTACTCTAAATATTTTATCAGTAAATGTACAAATTATATATATGTGACCGGATTTGTGAAAAGGGGTCTTCCACACACATCCAATTTACGAACTTTGGCAGTTCATAATGTCAGATAGAAAAATAGTATTGCCTTGAAATTTGGACAGTGATGAGTAACAACATAGGTTAATACATGAACAAAATTTCAGGTTAGTATCTTCTTTGAGCACAAAGGTATGGTCATTCATTACTGTTTCACCAGTGATTCCGCATCATTGAATTCACCTCTCATTTCTTGAGTAATCAGTATCCAGCAGTGGATATAGTGTTCAGCACAGATGTTTTGCACAAGTACACCGCACAACAACCGAAATTAAGGCGCAATAAACATTTGTAATAACGCAACTGGTAGGATTTCACCCTATTCTTCACCTTCCATGTGTGCTGTGTCTTTTCTCAAAGGATTTCAACTTCAAATAATGCTCAGTTCATTGAGTTTGACAGCGTAGTGACTCGTGACACAGTAAAAATACGGGAAACCGCCAAAATGTCTAGCTCAATATACGGAGGCGCCCCACTGTTCTAATTAACTGATCACGTGATACCTGCTACAAGACGTTTAGGGCTTAAATCAAGGAGATTTAGCGTGCCTTTGGAAATTTTATTGAAAATTGTAAGATCAGCAAGCAGTCGTGATATGAAGGCTGAAATTGTGTGTCTCACGACCAAATCGTGAGAGTTGAGAGGTCTGCAAATACCTAGAAGGGCTGAAAAAAAAGGCAACCCCATCGTGACGGCCAAGCGCCACACTCGGAGCCAACTTTGGGGAGGCCACCTAAGTAAGGAAATGTTGTTATTCTTATCCTCTTTACCAGTTAGGCACTGGAGGGCATACACAAAAGGCAGAGCCTGTACGAGGTGTTTACCCATGGCCAAGGAGCCTAAGCGAAAATCTTTGAGCTAAATATCATGTATTCTAAAGTGAAACGGGACAAATACCTAGAAGGGCTGAAAAAAAGCCAATCCCATCGTGACTTGATCCACAGGCCACCCAGATTCTTCAGAGACTTAGCACGCAGTATTCCAAATAAATGTTGTCTGTAGTTTTCTACACTTGGAACCACAAGATAATAAGGTAAGGAGTGGTACACGTACCGTCATAGGTGGCGGAAAGGGGGGGGGGAGGCTAGGGGGCTTAGCCCCACCTCAAAATGACACCAGGCCAAAATTATCCTCCTTGGAGTAGGGCTGAAAACTGCGATAAAGATCGAGATACTCTAATAGAGCAGTCACTCTAATAAAGCAGTCACAGTATTAGAGCAGTGTGTAGCGAGCTATGTAAGGATTTTTATGTAGTTTATCAGCTATAAATGTGTAGCTGGTGAAGTGGGAAGCTATTGTCAGCTGGCTGTGACCTTTTTTATTTTTTGATCTCACCTTACGAAACCAGAGACAATGTAGTGCTTCAGTTCATTTTTTTACCAGAAGTCTGGATCCTTCCCTGGTCAGCCCCCCTTATATCAACTACTTCCTCCACCCCTGCATACCGTGGCAATGCAAACTGCATTCCAACAAGGAAAGCAAACTGAAATTTTAAAATCGGACACAAGTAGGCTTAATAGTATTACATTATATACTATATGCCTCACCTTCGCCCGTTTTCAAATTTATAAACGCTGTCATAGGGAAACACTACCTCGCCCAATACCTTTTCAAGTTAGAAGGGAAATCCTGAGACTGATAATGATCTACAAATTTGTTAATAATCTTGTTGAAATTGATACAGGGAACTCACTTATCAAGAATAATTTACCCACCCAAGGACATTCAAATAGATTTAAGCAACCATTTACTAGAGTTAATTCGTTTAAACATTCCTTCTACCCCGATGCAATTAAACTGTGGAATAAATTACCAGATACTATAATTAATTGTACAACATTACAAAACTTTAAAGATCTAATTAACTGTTAATAATATTTGCACACACACTACACCTTTATGTATGTTTACACTCGCTTGTCGAGTCCTGTACATTACATATAACCTCCCTGTACAAAGTCCCCACACTAGCACGGCCAGTTTATTTTGTGACATCAAAAAACGTCACTATGGATATTGTCCATAGGCTGTTGCTATGGACTTTATCCACAATGATGTCACGAGCACAAGATGGCTGCGTTATTTGGGGTACCAATGTACAGGCGTCTATGGAGAAATTGCTTTGATCGATCATATTTCACTCGTAAAGAAAGATACTGACCAGTAGCCAACATGTATGGGTATAACGTAACAAAAACCATTGCAAACAAGCGTTATCTTGAAAATTTTCCACCATGCATTACAAATCGTTTATTGTGTTGTCTTGTACCCATACCTGTTGCTTAGAGCTCAATATCTTCTTCCCTGGCTGAAATATGATTGATCAAAACAATTTCTCCATAGGCGTCTGTACATTAGTTCCCAAAATGACGTGGCCATCTTGTACTCGTGACGTCATTGTGGATAAAGTCCATTGTTCCGGCAGTCATGTGAATAAAATAAAACTTGGACAAAAAAAGGTCCTCAAACGAAAAAAAACAAAACACAAAATTCCTTGAGTGGGAATCAAACTCAGGACCTCTAGCGCTTGGGTCCAGAGTCCTAACCATTGTGCTACATGACTTTTAGCTACCCAACTTCCTTAGTTTCTACCTTATATGTGTCCGAGTGGAGTAACTTCTATATAATATATATTGAAGGTGAAGAAGAAACAAAAGCTGAACCCGACCCTACCCCTAACACTAAAACTACTTTTTGCGTCCCCTAAAGTTGAATGCTTGAGGCAACTTACTAGGCACGTCCCCTAAAGTTGAATGCTCGGGACAACCTACTAGACGCATTCCCTAAAGTCGAATACTCTGGGAAACCTACTAGATGCGTGCCCCAAAGTTGAATACTGGGGGCATAGATACTGGGGGCATAGCATACAACTAGTGTACTTGATAGTGAGAAATCTAGTGGACTGCCAGAACAATAGCCCTGACAAAATATTTCCGGCTGCCGGAACAATAACAACTTCGCTTACGATACAGCATTTCAATAAATAAAAGAAATTTCAGAAATATGAGCATTACACTTCAAAGTATGATCTGATTCATCATACTAAGTGACCGCAGGAGTCATACCGTCAATTTACAGTGTGAGACCAGCCGTTCAAGAGATATTCAGGTTAGACGTAAAAAGCATGCTGGTTTCCAATATATTTTATTTTTACAACCAATGCTACAGTTACAATCTACAAAACAAACTATATAACCACAATGAATAAAATACAACTACTGGGAAAGGGGAACAACAAAGAAAGAACAACTACAGGGAAAGGGAAAGTCATCATCACCACCTTGTAGAGTCCAATAGCTACCTGGTTTCCATTATGAAATTATTATTTTTGCAATTCCGCCATGTTTAAGCAGAATGGCTTGTATAGCGCTTTAACAACAATAATTACAGAATGAAAACGATTCTAAGAAATGTTTTAGAAGTTCATTGTGGTAGCCTCCATATACCCTGTAGCCTCTATAGTCTACACTGGAGTGCTGATAATTGCTATATACCTGCTGATAATTGATGACTTACGCCCACAGTACACAAAAACAGTCTATTGTTACCAAGTTAAACTTCATTCACTTTCATTCCTATCTATAGCTATTCAAACACTAACCAGCACTTCTTATCACTTTCATTACAGCAGGTTTACAACATGATTCTGCCATCTGTTTCGGTGTTTTGACATATTCATCTATCACAGAAATATCTACGTTGTTGGCTAAAAGCACTCGTACACAATCCACACAACCGGTAGATGCTGCTACGTGTAGTAAAGACCATCCACTGTTGGTACGGCTGTTTACATCGCCACCATGACGAAGTAGTAACTGTAACACTCTAACGTGACCATTGCCGACTGCTTTGTGCAGAGGTGTGTACCCAAACATTCCACGACGACATTTGAGTCGTGACAGGAGATTGTTGCAACTGGAAATAAACTCTTCAATTTTCTTATACTTTCCACAATTACACCAGTTATGAAGGCAGCCGTCCTTGCTAATCCCTCCATGCGCCATAGTACAAATCGGGGGTTCCGCAACTCTGATAAATGCTGTACGAGATTCAAATCTTTATGATTTGGAAATTTCAAGATTTCAAAGCATTTAAAATCTTAGATATCCGGGACAGTATCATCATGTGATACGTAGTATACGGAAATTCACGGAATTCTTTGCACAGCTTAGATTTTGTTGCTAAGGATGCCGACGTAACACATGTAACGCTGCAAGTACGGAAGTATGCAGGAAATATACGGAACTTTACAACAGTTTCAGAGATTTCAGAATTCAAAGTCAGAGATTTCAACAAGATTTGACAGAAGGCTGTACGGTAGTTGCGGACCTCTCATTTCTCAGACAGGATACCATAATGCCTCATTAATCCGCACAAATTTATTTCAGGCACTTGGCAACGATCCCTTCAGACGCACTTAATTAGGTGGGTGTGTGAAATGATCGTACACTGCCGACTTATTTGAATAAGGAGGGTCGATTGAACTCACATGTCGATTCTTCTTTAATTAAACGTTTCCTGGTATGCGTGCAAGTGACTCTCCACAGGCAACAATCCCTCCTTCTCTCCTGATTACCTCATATCACCCAGATATTGTTTTTTACAATGAAAGCAGCAACTTGGTGGCCTTGTTAGAACTGACATGTCCCTTAGCTAGATTCAGTTGAACACCTCAAATCTGCCAGGGATCGAAAAGAAGGGAAGAGAGAGTACCAAGAGTTGCAGTCAGAATTTGATCATCAAAGAATTCCTTGTTTTTATGATGCCATTGAAATAAGTGTTTTAGGCCACTAGTTGCCAGCATCTTTGTCATCATTTATGAACTGTGTTAACTTTATTCAAAATGAGATCAAGATTTCTAAATCCACCTGCAGAAGGATTTTTGACTTGGCTGTTACCGTTTCTTTTTCTTCATCACGAAGAATTTTTATGGCAAGAGATTGCCCTGAATGGTCTGAAGATGCTTGAATGTTGTCAACTCTATTATTTATTGTAATTACATTATTTTTGTGTGTGTTGCTGTAACTAGTTTTTTTCCCTTGCCACACCCACTTGTGGGAATTCTATTGCCTTCTCTGTGGTAGTGTGTGTCCGAGGACTCACTTGCTCACTTAATTAGCTATAGCTATTTTTGTACATTGTCATTTTTTTGTTCATCACCAATGATAGTTTCTCTCTCATGCTCTTTATTTTTGTGATCAGTAAGAAATATATTTATGAACTTTCGCCCCAATGGCGGATCCAGAATGGGGCATTTGGGGCAAATTTGCCCTCCCTCCCCCTTATGGAATAGTCATATAGCTACTTCTTCTGAATATTGATATGCTAAACTGTCAGACCAAAATAACATGCACATTTTACTAGAATATATTAACCCAAAATAAATTAAACTAACTATGAAATTGCCACCTAGCACCTTTGTGTGTCTAAGCAACTCAAAAATAATTATCATGTTGCTGCTTTTGAAGACCTTCTAAATCGTTTAAACAGTTTTTATGCACTTGTCAATTTCATACCCCCACCTGCGGGGACAGGGGATTTGACAAATTGTGGAGTCAAATTCCCCAATACTGGGGCAAAATCGGCTGTCAAATCCCCACAATGTCTCCACCCCCTAGTAGGGGATTTGACAATGCCTCAAAGATGACTAAGCGCATAATTATTTCATGCATGTGACTAGTAATTGACCTGGTATACACCTTAAAGTTTGATTTGTGACTGGGCCTGTGAAAACAGGGCATGTGGGCACATGATTTTTGCCTACGTTTTCAAGCTTCCTTTACTCACAACGTTTTATACCATTTTGCTATGGCAATGAAACTTTTAGCCCTTAGTAAGTAAGCTTTTAGTTGGCTTTATGATGCAAGTTACAGAATTCAAAGATTCTGTTCCAGTACTGAGATATGACCTGTAGTGCGACAGCATGTAGTTTGTGCTCACATGCCCTGTTTTCGCAGGCCTGGTCACATTTATTGTTTAGACAACTACCGAAAATCGGTCAGTGAATTGGACAACTGTCAATTGCCTCAGCAAGAAGCAATGTCAATTCCCCACTTGGGGTGTGGGGACGCCCGGGGGTGGGGCATGAAGTTGAGAAGTGCATTAAGATGTCACAACTATCTGTAAAGGCCAAAATGGCAAAAATCAAAAATGACACACTACTGAGAGGTGATGGTTTGCTGTTGCGAAAACACAGCATCCAACAAGAGAATCTGGTTTTCCCCAACCACTCTTACAGCTTAGCCTGTTTGAGCCCCTCCTCTTGCCAGCTCCTGGTTCGGGTCCCTGTGTAAACATGTGTATTTCTTGACCGCCACCTTTAATTTCACATCTTTTTTCACACTGGCTTTTTGGATGCCGCACCCTTTTTTACAGTTTGGCTGTTTTTGATTAGATACTATATACAAAGCTACATGCTGTACATACAATGCAACCATGTTTATTATGTAAATCTAATTGCGCAAGTAAAGACTGAATTAGGGATTAAATGTTCACTAGTATGTCAACAGGTGTAAGTGACCTCCCTTGATTTCCTATGATCCCTAATCAAACCTAAAATTCCTTTTACTTGTTTGTTTACTTTTTTGTAACATCATTATGACTAGTGAACCAACGTATACCACATCAGAAGAAAAGATGGTGCCAGAATTAATATTTTTCATCTGAATGCGAGCCTCAGCTATCAATTTTTGTGAAGCAAGCATCCATTACATTTTCCTTTCAACCCATTACACAGCGCTACAAACAAAGAACAGTAGGAGTGCCTCTGCAATCAATCCAATCACCATGAAACATACAGACAATTGCCAACCCCAACTATCCATTACTGACTCAAATGTAAAGTGGCCATTATGCTTCGATTAACCTATTTTCAGCTTGTTACACAGTGTTGCAAATGAAGAACACTATCAGAAGCACTTCTGCAATCACCATGGAAAATATGGATAGCAAAGGTAAGCCCATGATGTGTGCATTGTACATATTGCAGTTTGCCAAAAGGTATGTCTCAGGATGAAGCGACATTAAACAGTGAAAAATCAAGCCCGTAGCCTTAGCCGCTATCGAGTTACACTTGCCAGAAGGAATCAGGCAGGCAGGCAGCTGGTAGAAGATTCCAAATAAATTTAAGGAAATTCTATGACTATTGGAAGCATTTAGGATCGTACTGAAGGCACTTTTAGGCTTGGTTATACCTAACCAATACTGCCAAGGTACCAGAGTGGCATTGTGAAGCTGACTTTGGTGATATTTTTGGCCAGAACTCCATGATCCTTAATATATCTGACCTGTTGAGTGAAAACTGACCATTTTCACAAAATTCTATTTTGCTATGAAACAAACTGGGTAAAAATACGCGTGCTAAACAAAAATTTTATGCACGTTTCAATCGCTTCGTTATGTACTAAAATGAAGCTAAAATCAATAAAAACTAAACACCACCAGATTCTTCTATTCATTGGCAGTAAGAATTGTTGTTTCATGTTTGTACAGCATACGGTATGTCAGTTATGGGTGCCTATTGATGATGCGGTAGAAATAAAGTGTACTGTCGTAATTTAGTTGTTGAAATGGCCTTCTCATTTGTCCACAAGAAGACGTACAGGAAAAACACTATACCTTCATCGATGTGTCAGTTCATGGTGAACAGACTAAGCCAAACCCCATCTTCATAGCTTGTTTCAGTCATGAGTTATGCTTATGGTCGATTATGTAAGCGCTTGTAATTTGACATATCGATCGTTGCTGTACAAATCGAGCTTGTTCCTGCTCCAAATGTCTATCATTATATATTTATCACAAAAGGCTGAAACTTTGGCTCTCCACTCCTTTGTTACTATAGATAAAAGGGAAGCAATAAAATGGAATTCAAGGAATGTGTGAAAACGGCCAGTTTTTTGTTCAGCAGGTCACATATGATGGAACTAGACATCGAAACGCAATCTTGTGGTAACACGTCTCATATGTGCTTCCCATATACTGTAAGTACCACAATAACGTGTACCTGAAACCACAAAATCAAATGTAATTTGCCTTACTTGAGTAAGACTAAATAAACCAATTTGTTACTTCCTATCTCCACTCATAGCAATACCATATCAGCAATTTATATTCAATTGGTGGCTAAACGCAGCCATGAAACAAATGCTTAAGTTAGCTATTAGCTCCTGAGGTTAAGAAAGTTGCATACTGATCTTGAGTCATGTGAGCATATAATTCAGCTATCTGGTTGATAAAAATGAAATCAATAAAAAGTCACTCATCCGCAATGCTATTTAGAGTATTGGTGGCTGAGAATGTAAAGATTAAGTTATGAGGCTCAGCTGCTGTGAAGCAGACACTAAATTCATGATGGTTTGCAATGTAGGTAAGATAATAACTACATATTTATGTTTTCTTATATTTGTACTAAAAGAACTAGCTAGCGTAAATCACCAATTATCAGCACAATTTCATTACGCAATTGTAACTCCTTTTTAAAAACTTCTGACGTGTTTTAATCTGATCACACACACACGCACAAAAAATTTACAATGCAGCATTTCAATAAATAAAAGAAAAAGAAACTTCAGATGTATGAACATCACACCTTGAAGTATCATCACACTAAGTGACCACAGGAGTCATACCATCAGGAGTCATACCATCAGGAGTTATACCATCAGGAGTTATACCATCAATTTACAGGTTGAAGTCATCCATTCAAGAGACAATCAGGTTAGACGTAAAAGCATAGTCTGGATTCCAATATAATAATTATTTTATGCAATTCCATGCTTAACCAGAATGGCTCGTATGGGCGCTTTAACAACACTGAATAATCACCGGATGAAAACGATTCTAAGAAATGTTTTAGAAGCCCATTATGGTAGCCTCAATATACGCTGTAGCCTCTACAGTTTACGAGTGCCGATAATTGGCGACATATACGCTAATTGCCCACAAAAACAGTCTATTGTTACCACTTTCATTCATATCTATAGCTATTCAAACACTAACCAGCACTTCTTATCACTTTCATTACAGCGTATTTACGACATGATTCTGCTATTTGTTTTGGTGTTTTGCCATATTCATCCGTCACAGAAATATCTGCATTGTTGGCTAAAAGCACTCGTACACAATCCACACGACCAGTAGATACTGCTAAGTGTAGTAAAGACGATCCATTGTCGGTACGGCTGTTTACATCGCCACCATGATGAAGCAGTAATTGTAACACTTTAACGTGACCATTGATAACTGCTTCGTGCAGAGGTGTGTACCCAAATATTCCAAGACGGCATTCGAGTCGTGACTGGAGATCATTGCAAGTGGAAATAAACTCTTCAATTTTCTTATACTTTCCTCTATTACACCAGTTATGTAGGCGGCCGTCCTTACTAATCCCTCTATGCGCCATAGTACAAACCGGGGTCCGCAAATCTGAAAAATCCTGTACAAGATTTCAGATCTTTGTGATTTGGCAAGACTTCAAGCATTTAAAATCTTAGATATCAAGAACAGTAGTATCACGTGATACGTAGCATCATGTGATACGTAGAATTCTTTGTCTAGTTACCGCGGATTGCACATCCGTAGTCACCAATGTCTATGGTGTCACGTGAAAATGGGCCAATGAGAACGAAATTTGAATGGAAGTCCTCACATTTGATTGGCTATTTGGTTGAATCCAAAAAAAAATTATGACAACGGATGCGCAATCCACGATATACAGAGGTTTGCGGAATGTTTGCAACAAAACCGTAAAACGCCAAAAGAAAAACGTGATCCATCAACTTTGAAATGCGTCACCACAACTTTGATAGGTCACGTTTCTGGTGGCTTCCTGTATTGCAAAGATTCCGCAATCCTCTGTACAGTATTTTCGTCGTAAAGGATGCCGACGTAGCACACGTGACGCTGCAAACACGGAAGTATACAGGAACGGTTTTGTAATGACCATTGTATGTGTTTGTTAGATGAATTGTAATTTTCTGCTTTTGTAGTTTCGTTTTTTGTAGGTGTAGTTTTTTATAATTGTAAGTTTTTAGTGTGCGTTGTTATGTAGAGTCAACTATCCTCCAATAATCAGGTATGTAGGATTAATAGCGTGAGAGCTGCAGCTAATATATGCAAGGTCCGATAAATTCCACGTTCGAACAAAACCATCCATTTACGAACATTGATTGCGTTTTACTACCAGAAAATAATGCCCAATTATTTTTCAAATTTATGTATAATTTACGTGTGTTCATTAGACAATGACCAAGAAAGGGTGGTGGTCAGGGGCGGATCCAGGAGCTGGAAAGAGGAGGGGCACAATTGTAGGTGGTTGGGGAGAGCCATATTCTCTAGTTCAGTGCTGCATTTTTTGAAGCAGCAAATAATCACCTCTTAGTAGTGTCTCACTGCTGATTTTTGCTATTTTGGCCTTTTCAGATGGTTGCGAAGCCTTAAAAGCTGCTTTAAAGGCTCAGAATGTCTCAAACAACAGCAACACGATAATTATTTTTAGAGGCGCTTAGTACGAACGAAGGTGCTGGATGACTATTTTACAGCTAGTTTGCTTTGGTTTCAGGTGAATTTGTAATAAATGCTAGTGAAATGTGCATATTTTCATGAGTTGATAAACTGATCTTGGCCTGACAACGTTTAGTACCTATTTTAATAAGAAGCGTGGCTGGCTTCTCCACAAGATGGGGGGGGGGGGGGCATTTGCCCCAAATGCCCCATCCTGGATCCGCCATTGGTGGTATTATATTTTGTATAATTATATACCTTCACACACGGATTTATTTTCTTTTTCCTTAATTGCCATGTCTACTATAGCCCTACAATATAATGTAAGTCATTGTAGTGGTTGCATGTTGTCTAGGACTTCACATTTTCATCACTTGCACTCACACTTTCTCATCTGAAAATGGCCATGATGATAATACTATGCAAAATAAAATAAGCAACTACTGTTACAGTAGCTATAAACTCATTTACAGAGGGAGAGATTGGGGTAACGAACTCCAGTCATCATTGTTAAAAATCCCTCCAGGGAGACAACAAATTATCATAACCTGTGGCATAGGGAGTCATAACCTGAATCTGAAAACTATGCTGAATACAGAAAAAATCCCAGACCAGGTGGTGACTTGATCCACAGACAGCTGCTTGCAGTCTAAGCAAGTGCCTGAGAAGCCACACAGCGTAGGTCCAAGATTTTCTCTGCATTCAGCCAGTACTTAACAATTGTGACTTCTTGTTGTTTCATTAGGGTTTATCATTGTTCAACTATCCCACTTGGGACCTGCAGGGAGGCAACAAATTAGCTTGTCATTGATCATTCTGTTGCTACAAAAACTAGAACCTCTGTAAGAATTTCAATTTGTATAATGCTTGAATAATTTCATTGTGTGATCTCTTGTTGTAGTTGAAGCACATGAGGTAAATAATTATTGATCAGTAATCATGGCTGCCCTTGAGAATTTGATACAGGTCATCCCTTTGTCTATGGTGTTGTATAGAGATGGCAGATTTAAGTGTCTCAGTCTGATCATGGTAAGGAAGAAGGAGGGAAATTTTAGGAAACATCATTACATCACAGTAGCTACATATACTGCAAACAAGCATTAAAGCTGAATTTACCACCTTACACACATGCACACACCTTTTGGCACCCAGGTTAATTATTTTAAAATTTTAGGCAAGCAGTTAACATCATAAAGAAGTGAAGTTACAAAGAGAAGGTGCTTACTCAGTGATGGATCTAGAACTTTTTAAAAGGGGTTTCTGTGTGCAGAATGTATTACAGTTGAGGGATATGGAATAGCATCTGAGGACATGTCTCCAGAAAGTATAGAGACTTTTGAATCCCTGAGAATGGATTTCAGGATATTTTTAGTTAATAACTACAGTAAATCCAATGCTTAAATTTGTGAAATAAGCAAACAAACTTTAGAGCAAAAGTTGTGAATATACGCTGTAGCTTTGATTGCTCTATTAGAGTAGTTACTTGACTGCTCTATTAGAGCATCTCAGTGCAGTGGGAGGTGAAAGCAAATTGGGTTTAATTAACTATGACAGATGTTAGTAAAATGCAATTGCATGCATGCTACTGAAATACAGTGGTATGTTATAGTTTTTGCTATAATAAATTGCCAATACAGCACAGCAATAATTAGACTGCACTGATTAAAAGAGGGTTTCTGTCAAAACCACAGAAACACACCTACTGTTACTCCAGTATAACACATGGGACAAACACACAGCATGCATCCAATTGGCCTTCCCATCCCTGCCCTATATCGATATCTGGCTCTTAGTATAATTATACAGTATGTGAACTTTTAAAATTACATTTTGGATTGGCTTTACTTTATCTTCTGAGTATTGAAACCAAAGATATGTGATAAAACATTATTGCGTACAAAGGAAGTGCAAGTCAAACAGGTCAGTATAGAAATTATAGATTTATGGAATGTTTTTATTTACAGTTCTTGGAAGCATCTAGTTGCATAGTAGGATATCACAAATTTGGCCCAATAGTTATCCATGCACGAAATCATCATACAGAAGATCTCTTGCAGAGATGGCAAAAAGAATTTAGCAGAAAAGAATGTGATATACATATGCATTTTACATCATTGCACTCCTACCTATCTCTTATTACTGTCATCCTTTGCTCTTTCCAAGATAATTAATCTCAGCTTGCTCACTGCTGTCCAATTATACTCAGACAGTGATCAGTTATTGCTTTTTGTATATGATTCTTTAAAGTGGACAATTTTTAATCTAAATACATGTGGTATGTAATGTGTACTATCACATGCACATGCATCTCAATCAACTGCAGCAGTTTAATAAGACATGATATTATACTATTCCTATGCATGTACATTCCAAAATGTGTGCAATAGACAGGATGATTCTCAGTGTCTACCAGTGGCTGCAGGTTATGATCGCATGGGTAAATCCATTTTTCTGTCAAAATGCATACAATGCATACCAAGTATAAGAGATTATAAGCCATAGAACACGAAACCAGTACCTTTGACAAGTTCCGTGAATGTGGTCAAAGACTTGATTAATGCCACATGACCCACATCACTAGATTCACTATCCATGTAGTTAGAACGAGTAGCCAATGCTAGTCACCTGCCAGCTAAAGACCAAAGACAAAACCATTTTCAGAGTTGGTGCTTATAATGCGCATCAAATTTCTATGCAATTGTGACATATAGTACAAGATAAAAAAATTTTAAGTTGATAAAATATTGTCAGGATCCAGAGAAAACTTGGGTCCTAGTATAGCGGCACAACCAAAAAATCGTGCACTTTTTCATAAAGCTATGAAACTTTCCACATAAATAGTACTCCTCAATACATGTACTTTTAGATATAATGCCATGGCTGATTTGACCTTTGGTGACCTTTACGGCCATTTTTGTACAGAAAATTGATTATTTTTGTCTTTAACTCCCTGAAGTAGTAATTAACTTGTTAAAACATGGTACCAAACAAAAGATCTTGCTGATAGAAACAACTTGGTTTTTATTTGAAGTCAATAGGTGGTTTCATTACAAAGTTATGATCATTTTTATTAGCTGCAAAATTTGATAAATTTATGCGTAATTATCTGAACACAGATAACTCACACCTCGAGAGCAGTTAAATATATCAAATTTTGTAGCTAATAAAAATGATCATAACTTTGTAATGAAATCACCTATTGACTTCAAATAAAAACCAAGTTGTTTCTATCAGCAAGATCTTTTGTTTGGTACCATATTTTAACAAGTTAATTACTACTTCAGGGAGGTAAAGACAAAATAATCAATTTTCTGTACAAAAATGGCCGTAAAGGTCACCAAAGGTCAAATCAGCCATGGCACTATATCTAAAAATACATGTATTGAGGAGTACTATTTATGTGGAAAGTTTCATGGCTTTATGAAAAAGTGTACAATATTGCCAATTTTGGGGGCTATGCCGCTATACTATCCCAGGCTTACTGTTTTTAACTTACCCCAAAGAGTGCATGGGCTTGTTTATTCTACTGATAATAACTACAATCAAGAGTTCATAATACTAGAAGAGAAAGAGAGTATATCAAATGCTCAATATACCATGTACAAATGCACTGCTACAAGTTCACCTTTTGATGAAATCAATGCCTCTCCTAGCATGGAAAGACATTGATTGGTGCCAGAGATTGGTGCTTAATACAACAATAGATACAACTCTACAGAACTGTTGATAGGTGTTAAATATGGTGAAGTCTCTATTCTACATAACAAGGTGAAGTGTTGATACTGAACTACTGGCAGTGCGTTTGATAAATGTACCTCAGTTAGATACTCTCTCTTACTACTATATTATGAACTCTTGCTACAATGCTAGGTGATAGTACATTTTTATAGCCCAGGAGAGTGACCATGAATGCTCTGTAGTGACTTCATTCCTTCAGATTTAATTTCTGACTTACTGATTAATTCATATTTTAACAGGTATAAATTAATAGAAAATTAAATATAAAATTTTCCATTCTCTTCCCCTGCATAGCACTAACTGAAAGCAATAACAACATTACTTGTATTTAAGTCAGTTACTTTACCATATCAGTATGCATTTCTTAGTTTTGGAGATTTCTGAGGCACAGACAGTGGTATGTACCAGACTGCCTGGATAAGAGAAGTTCCACTGCATGTACATTGTGAATATATGTATTATTTTAATATTATACACCGAAACAGGATATTGATTATTGATATCAGACTGGTATCAATAAAGTGTGCTTGTATCACCACAAATGAAGTGAACATTGTAGCAAATAAATTGCATAATGTATCTATGAGGACTGTATATTTATCTGATTTACAAAAAATCTTTAACTGTTATACAGTAGTAATTGCAGCTTGATATGAAAACCTGATGATAAGCAACTATGTACAGGAGTCTGTGTTGTGACCGTCTGTATGCTTATTAAGGAAAGGTATTGCATATATAGATCTACAAGCTTACTGAACCCCTCTGGATAATATAGTGGAACCCAGCATTATAAGCAAAATTCATATCTATGTAATTTATAAGTGTACAGTCAAGCATGTAATTTTTCTGTGTGGCAAAAATGATGTAAATGATGATGTGGAGCTGGTGATCAAAATTTCTGTATGTGGATGGCACTTTCCTCCTTTACTATGCATACCCAACCACATATTCCTTTGTTGCAATCTACTGGACAGTATATCAGTTAATATAAATGAGAAAGGGATTAGGAAAATACACATCCCTTATGGTCTTCACCATGCATACACACACACACACGCACACACACACACACACACACATAAACATACCTACACACACACGCACGCGTTATGTTCACATACATGATAATTATGTTGAATATGCCATACTGTAAGTAAAGTGTATGTTATAATAATTATAGTAATGATTGCATCCTTAAAACTACTCATATTTGCTGTGAGATTTTCAAAGACATTGATTATGCCATCAATGTAATTAATAGCATAGGAAATAGTTAGTAAACACCATTAGTGATGGACACACATGTATGTAGCAATAGCTAGTTACTACATTTGTAGATAGTGAAAGTATCACTTTATTTCCAAGTGGTTTTGCTGTACTGTAGACCTAGAACTTCAAGTGAATTTCATCATGACATCAAATGTTCAACTTATAATGCTACAATATAATTATTCTGATATCTGATACATGTAGCTACATGAATATTTATGTTGTTTTTAATTTTATAACCTACATGTATTTATTTGCAGAAATAAACTCCAAGTGGTCCATGATGGGAGGCTGAGATCACTGTACAGTATATGGCAACTATATATCTACTCTCCTAGGGGTCCTCTCACCTGACCAAACATATCCTTTCTTAAGCCCATTTTCTGTTTCACCTCATTATTAGCTAATTGTAGTTGTCTTAAAGTCTCCACTTGTATTAGGTTAGGTAGATAGGTAATCCAAAACTGCAGCACAATTTGCTGTCAGACGTTGACCTTCAGTGCTGATCACTGTAAAGCGGTAATAATAAAATCAGGCTACTCAGTGTCTCCCTGACAGTGACAGTACTGTACATGTAGGTGAGTCTTCTTGCCATACATTCGATAGCTTGTAAATGGGTTATTCAACATCAGCTGGTTGTGTGAGAGTGTATATACCATCCATGATGCGTTGGGGCTGAGATGATGATCTCCAGACAAGCAGAAGAATTAAGAATGTATGCATGTTTGTTTTAACTCGTTCATTGCATTTTTTAAAGATCAAACTATAACATTATACTAATATGCATTTTTGAAGTTTGCACTGACAACTGATATTTATTGCTTATTCATCAGATGAATGCACCATTTATGACTCTCTTAATTTATTAGCCAATGACGTTCTTGGCATACAAGAAAAAGAAAAGATTAAAAGTAGGAAAAGTTGACATGTATCATAAACTATGTCAAATAGTTATATGAAATTTCATGGACCATCAAGGTTTTCTGGTGAAAAAAGATTGTTCTGTAAAATTAACAAGAACATAACATTATGTATGTGGATCATGATAGCTAGCTAATTACAATAGTGTTTTCAATGGTGGCTTCCTGAAGATATCACTACTAAAACTATATAAGCAATTTTGCTCCTCTTAAGACAACATCAAGACACATGATAGTGTGTTGTGTAGCCCAGGAAGCCAGTGTGCCACTACATAAGTAGTATGTATTGATAGGAAGAAGAAAATGCTATTTTCATGCATAATGTAGCTCCATGATCTCTTAACCGAACAGAGCAAATTTTATAGCAGAGTTGCATGCCTGCATGCATGCAGGGGAGTTCACATACCATACTTGAAAGAAATCATCCCAGCCAATCCTGAGATATGAACAACCAAAGTTTTTTCTACGGGGTCTCCAATAGCTTGAATTTCTTGTATACTATCTGAGAAATCCAATTAGAAATCCATTAAATATTTAGAAATCCTGGAATCTGGAATCATCTACAAAATGGATACTTTCATTTTTCTGATGACTTAAGCTTGTCACAGTGACCAAAATCACAACACAAAGATGACTTTGACATGACTGAGTAGCTACGATGACTATTTAGAGTAAACTGCCAGATTTTTCTGATACTTGTACTTTCCTGTGATCCCTCGAGCTCGTCACCTACTTTCCCGTTTCATGCACAAGTAGATGAGAAACCATATGGCAATTGGAATTATTAGCTGAAATTAATAGCTATTGTAATATTTTTGAAAATGTTGAAGCACATAGTTTTGGGGTTTTTCTCTTCTTTTCGTCTTTGTCCTTTTGCACATTTGCAATAACTTAAAAGCACAAACATCTTAATGTGGCATTATTCGACCTAAAAAGAGCCCAAAGATGAATTGTATACAGTACCAATGTGAAGAAGCAGGCTGTAAACAGCTATGACTTCATACTTAATTAACATTAATTATCTCTTTGTATGCATACATAATTACTTTTTGTAGCTTATTAGTGTAATTAGCCAGGTGTTTTTACCTAATCCTGTCTTCGTTGTTATTTTTGTAAGTTATCAGTAGGTTGTTTTGACATATCTCTGTCTCTTTATTGTTCCAGTTTTGTACAGGTAATTAACTTTCTTTGTAAGCTTGTGTAGTTAACCTTTTGCTGACCTTAGCACTACAGCTTGTATAAATACTCTGTATCTGTGTGCAAAATTTAGTCTGCAATTGAGTGTGCTAAACTGAGTATTGAGAACTGAAGCGCCGGATCGAATAGCTAGAACTACTCGGCTTCGTGACAACCAAGTTTAATAATAATAATTGAACTGTTTAATACTATAGCTATCTTGTAAATTTTCTAAACTTTGAACTTCAAAAGTCGGTCAGCAGCTGGGGCTATAATACTTCCACATGTTAGACCACTGCACTATTAATAATATTACAATTGGAAGTTTCTTTGAGAATTCATACTCTGTAGCAATATTAACTGATTTAAATTCACATTACACACTTAGCTTCCTTACAGGTCCTGATTCTTAGTGGGATAGTGACTAATAATAATCACATGAGACAGAGATGCTGTGCATACAGTACATAACTACGTAGCTAGATTATTTCCTGCTCAGTTTTCTCCTGATTGTATACACTAAATTTTTTCAGCAATTCCCTTTAACCGGAATTTGTCTTATCAACTACTCAGTAGTTACATTCACAATAAAATGATCTCCCTAATCCTATGATTTGATAATAGCTTTGTGTTCTGTTGGATTAAAGCCATTATGGAGTCTATCAATCAATGTACAGCATCATAATGTTTTGTCAATACTATTTTGTTTTAGTCAATGCTGTCTTTGTAGACGTTCACTGGCTGCTTAATTTTGCTGTTGGTATTGATTAATTATTGCTCAGTATTATAATATATAGTTCTCATCCAAGTGAAACTTTGAAAAAGTATGCTAATTTTATGTGCCCACATGCCCTATTTTTGCAGGCCCAGTCACATATGATATATAGGCTTCAGTTATTCAAATACCTAATACTTTCCTGAGATGAGACAAGTAAGGGGAAATAAAACCTTGCTGAGCAATTGTCTTCCAACACAGTTTACATCTCTTGAAAGGTATTGCCATGCAACAGCTATTAGTTTATAATGGAAGCTATTAGATGGGATATGTCATGAACATCTGCAGAGGTATTGTCCATCATTTCAGTCTTCTATTTCACTGCCGTGGAGATATCAATGTTTGAACATTTCATGACCATTTTTGTTGGGGTGTTCCATTACAACTACCTCATTTCATAGTTTTCTTGTATGTGGTACTGACAGACATTTGGATAACATTATCTCTAATGTTTGTCAGATTTGGACTGAACTCACAAATAGCATGCAACATGTCATTCGTAATGTGTAAATATTAAAGTAGTTGCTTGTAAGGGGTACATGCTACATGTGATTATTGTAAACAAAATAATATCACAGACAAATTCTACCACTAATATTAAGAGATGTAAGAATAAAAAGTGTATATCAGTAGCACCTATATAGGTACAGTATATCCAGTAGTTAGAGTAGATAATGGACAAAAAATTTTCTCCTACCTTGATTAGATAGTTATCTTCCCTAAATGGTGGAAAGATGCACAGTATACAGTTTACATCAATATGTAGGTGATCTCCATCATCAAACTATATCAAGTCTTGTACAAGTTCTAAAGGTCAACAAGAGTATCACAACACACTGTATAACTAACAATCAATAAGTAATAAAATAATGCTAACCAAAACAATTTCTACATTGGTATATTGTATATTCAATAAGCAAATATATTACAATTCAGGCATATGTTAATGTTATCTTAGTTCAACTTGAACTACGACTTCATGCATTTGGCTCATCATTTGAGAAAAGGGTCCATCAGATGATCAATTCCATCAAAATTAAAAGAGGTAATATTCTTTAGCTGATGGATTTCAGAAGGAAAAGCACGTATCAGCAAGTTGTGGGCAATGTTGAGTGAGGTAAGTTCATCAAACGTGCACACACACTGAGGAAAAGTGTTAAACTGATTATAACTGATATTTAGACTTTTCAAGTTGGGAGCTACTGCAGAGATAGGTAAACTTTTCAAACAATTGTAGGACAAGTCAAGTACAGACAGAGAAGCAGACCATCTTAGCACATTTGGAATCTCCACGATTTGATTATGTGACACGTTTAAATCAACAATGCTAGGAAGCTCTAGCAAGCATGGAGGAATTTCACGTAACTTGTTATGCTGCAAATCAATCTTAGTGCATTGTTTTAAGTAGCTACCCATCTCTGGAGGAAGAGAAGCAAAGTTATTATGAGCTAAGTTTAACTTTTTTACCCAATCAACCTTTTGTAACCATGAAGTCTCTAATTGTATCAAACGCAGTCCTTGCCATTCTACAGTGCCATTTTCTTTGTCAACATCAGTCCTAAGTAAAAGCTCCTCTCTCACTGCATATGCACTGGACCTTCGTGATATCTCGATAGGAATCACTGTCTTAATGGTTTGACTGCAGACAATATGTTGAAGCTCGGCTAAGTCATCATCTTCTGTTAGTTGTGTCTTAGTGTCTAGTCCTAGTAAATCTTCACCATAAAGCTTCAGAACAAGGTTCTGGTCATTTTCTATGGCTGCCTTTATCAGTAGCAGCATTGCTGTTACCGTATGTTTCTGTAATCTGCGACTCTCTCTCAGAGCTTCGTCAATATTTGATGCTCCACGAAGGATCAGTTTTCCAACATTGCTGAGGCTACCATTCTCTACGGCTCTCACCAGAGCACGATCTATACAATCTACTTCCAACTGCTCAATAGGTACCTTCAGTAGCTCATTGAGATTAGGACCATCAGTCGCCACCTCTTTGATGATTTCTATATAAATAATCACATCATAAAATCAGAACACACCAATCAGATTTTACATGCAGGTGGTATAAATTAGAAAAGTGCGATAGTATCATAAATAATAAAGAGGCAAATTTAGGATTATATACACAAATAAACATGCTTGGATGACGTGCTGTAAGCTATTAGGCCATCATTATTATATTACTTGTTTCCCCGTCACCTAGTGCAGCAAAAACTGATGTGGACGGGAGGTGATTATTGATTATTAGTTATACAGTTAACTGCTACATGACTGCTCTGTTAGAGTATCTCGATCTTGAAAGGTGCAAGATTGTGCAGCCTGTTTAAAAATAGTGGAGGGACTCCACCCCTTATAGTTACCATACTGCTATGTTTATATGCATTTATCTTAACAGCTGAGTAGTCACTTTGTGCCTCCCTCCATACTAAATAGTGCATTAATGTGATTAATAATCAAATAATTAAAACTTGGTGTGGCTACCTAAAAATTGATGCGGCAGTGACGGGGAAACAAGGAATAAAAATGATGGTCTTATAGCTAGCTTAGCTGGCATGATTACTAGATTTTTATATATGATAATTTGCTATTTAAGAAAAATTCTTGCTGCAGCTGCTCAGACATGGGGCCAAGTACATGAGTACTTATACTTAAGTACACTTAAGTACAGATTTGAAAGTACTTGTACTTTACTTAATTACTTTCTTAAATTCCCCAATGTACTTGTACTTATACTCAAGTACTTTGCTAAGTACTTGTATGTATTTGAGTACTTAAAGTACTTGTAAGTACTGCAAACATTGTACATAGTTTGTACACAGTGGGTGTACAATGAGAATATCAAAATTGTATGAAGGTGCAGTTTATACAACTTCTTGCGATTCTTCTACTGCCTTCCCCAACCTTACTGTGTATCATGTTGCCACGATTAACGATGTCGCCAATGCTGTTGTTCAAGTCAGTGCGTTTTAAGAGTTTAAGAGAGAGAATAGTTGACAAAAACCAACCCCCCTAGGCACACTTACATACTACAATACACTGAATACAGCATATATTTTACTACAGCAACAGGGGCGTAGCAAGGCAAAAAATATTAGGGGGGCCCATGCATGTACTGGTATAAGAGGGGAGGGTGAAGTTACGTACTTGTGGGAACATGCATAGTGCGCAAAGCGCACTCAGAGCATGCAAAGCATGCTCTCCTTCTAGGGAGGTCTGGGGGCATGCCCCCCCCCCCCCCAGGAAATTTTTGAAAAACAAGTGTTATAAGACTGAATCTGGAAGCAAATTTAACCATTATTTCGGATTACAGGCATGGTTAAATAAAGAGTCTGATAGCAATGATGTATACCATGTTAATGATGTGAACATGCATGTTTTGGAATTAACTTCCTATATTAGAAAAGTACATAAATAAGATGTACATATATAGCTATAGCTATAAAAATACTTAGCTATATAATCACAACACAATATTATTAAAACCTTCCAAAATAATACATTCTACGTTTGTTTGCAGATGCAAAGTCCTTAGCTAAGTTACACAAGTCAAGTGAATCTGTAATGTCTCTGTGGATATATAATAGGAACAAATTATTTAATCTGGAACTTTTCATAGTACTTCTGAGATAAGTTTTCACATGTCTGAGGGAAGAAAAGGAGCGTTCAGCAGTAGAAGTTGTCACTGGAAATGTTAGATACAATTTTAAAAGTTTATCAACCTCTCGTAGCATGCCCTTGTATATTGAACTCTCATTCATTACACTTGCTATTGTTCTCACATTGGTTACCTTTTTTATGCCTAAACAACTTGTTTTAATTGCATCTGGTAGCATTGACAGTTGGGTCTTCAAGTTTTCAAATGCAAAATCATTCTTCAAATACATCTCTAAATCTGGAGAGATACTCTTTTCTGTATTACCATTAGAAAATTCAATAAGAATCGATTCAATTTCATTTACAATTCCTAGATCCTTTTGAATAAACCTTCTTTCAACTTCACCAGCAGTTGCTTCAGCTACATCAAAATACATGCGACGGTGTCTGTCTTTTGGAGTTTCATAAATGTGGAAACTCGCACCATCATCAATTCTTCTAGGCCTTTTTCTTTGACGTGAAAGGGTCGGTTCTGCTGTTAAATTGACACTCTCACGCATCACTTCACTGTAAAAACTATTAAACCTTGCTTCATTTCTCATGGAATTTAAATGCGTTATGAGAAGTTGAGCACCACGAACTGCCTCTTGTACAGTGACATCCTTTGCTTGAATATTTATTGATACCTGTTCTGCAGCAGAAAATATGAGATATGCAAGTTTTAGACCAAAAAAAGTATCAAAATTGTCCATCTTTGATGCCATTCCATTAGCTTTTGCAGCATACTCATCATGACCTTTACTAATCTCATCTAAAGCACTCTGGATAGTGCTGTAATTTTTCAATATACTGGAAATCGATGAGTGTCTTACAGTCCATCTAGTTGGACACAACATTCGAAGATGTGGTGTCAGTTCACCAGTATTAACAGTTACTTCCTTTCTTAGACTTTCAAACAATGTTAATCTTTTAGGGGACATTTTGATCAGTTGTGTTAACTCATAAATAAAGTTTAAAACATCTCTTATCATGTCACAAGTCTTTGTTACATCCTTTAAGCAAAGATTCAAACTGTGAGCAAGGCAATGAACGTACAACGCTTGCTCAACTTCTGCTTTAAATAGAGCTTGCACTCCATTATTGATGCCACTCATATTGGATGCACCATCATAAGCCTGACCTCGGCATTGATTGATTGAAAGCGAACATGTAGAGATTAAAGTATCTTTTACTGCTGAAAAGATTGTTTGGGCTTTAGTATCAGGTAACTGAACAAGGCCAACAGTACTTTCATGTGTTTCATAATTGTCATCTGTCCACCTAAGGGACATTGACATTTGCTCATTGTGAGAAACGTCTGTGGCCTCATCTACAATTACAGAGTACCATAATGATTTGCTAACATCAGCTAAAATGTTCCTCAGAACAGATTTGCTCATTAATGTGATAATCTCGTTAACAATTTCTGGTGATATGTACTCCCTCCGATTGAGCCAAGAGATCATTTCTGGACAATCTTTTGCCTGTAGTAGTAGTAATTGATAGAGGTTACCACTAAATGATTCTGCATCCTCTCTGTGACCACGTAAGGGCAGTCCTTGACGTGAAAGGTATTGGATTGCTTGCAGTAGCTTCATAAACATTTTTCTATGGTACTCTTGATCTTTCCTTAGCTGAGTATCACATAGGGCATCAATTCTAACTCCTTTGGCCTTGGCTGTAAGCTTTTCAACAGCCTCCCTATGCATGTTACTGCATTCATGCTCACGAAACTTTTCGAGAGCTTTCTTCCAATTGTTAAAACCTTGACGAATAAAAGTTGACTTTGCATGTATGGAGTTCAGCAAGCACTGCTCATTAGCTGCTCTACAAGTTGCACAATATACCTTATATTCAGATGTACACACAGTGATCCAAGGATGTGCTTCATACCAACTATTTTGAATCGTTCTTGAATGAGATTTCTGCTTGCCATGTTCTTTGCTAGAGTATAACTGTTGTCTTTTAGAGCTATCAACTGCTGAAGGATGGTAAGGAATGTTAAAGTTAGTACAGCACTGACACTCGCATGGACTAGCAATGGATGACGATGATGGACTACTAGTGGTAGCAGTAAGTGATGGCATATCCCTAACTTGATCAAGTTGATGGTAATTCAACAATACAGCTTCACTCAAACTTTGACTTGAGCTCTCTGGTTCAAACGAGTGAGGTTGCTCTGATTCGGCTACCTCCATCAGATTCACGCTCACAGATCCATCATTACACACACTGTTATGGCTAAAACAAGGCGGATTTTCAGATCCACCTCCGCTAGTACCGCTTGAGGAGCCTCCTTTAGAAGCTCCTTCACTAACAACCGAATTCTGTGAGCCTCTGTTAGTGGTACAAAACAATTCGTCTAAAGTTTTCTGCCGAGACATAAAACAGCTCTTCGATAATTATCTAACACGTGTCACCATGTGCTAGCACCACGTGAGTTTTAACATATTTCACAGCATTTTAGCGCCTCTACAATTATTTCAAATAAACTGGGCATGCTTTCACCCAGTGTCTCCCTCGGTGTCTCCAATCAATGTTGTCAGTCAGGGAAGACAATACATCAGCGCAAGTAGGTATGGTTATATTACGTGATGTATTACTGTAAAATGGCTCCTGCTGGCAATTGAATAAGACCTGGCCTGTTCTCTATATGCATGGCCACAAACTAGGGGGGCCCTGGCCCCTGTGGCCCCCCCTGTTCCTACGCCCCTGAGCAAAATGTACTTGTACTTTACTTAAGTACTCTCTTGATTGCTGCTGGAGTACTTGTACTTGGAAAATTCAAAAGTACTTGTACTTTACTTAAGTACTTTTAAATGTACTTGGCACCATGTCTGCCTGAGCTGCTCCATGCAGACGTACAGTACATATCAATAGCTTACGATATTTCATATGTTACCAAAAGCCTTGTACTCTTTCAACAATAAACTTCCATGTCATACAGTTAGTTGCAAAGTACTTGAACAACAAGTAGATAGATACACTTGGGATAGGTTTGATGACTTATCTTTGATATTAAGAGGAGCAGCAAAATCGATACTGATGTGAGAAAAGGTGGGTAGTCCGACACCCTCTCTGCAGCTAAATTATGGGTAAAGGTAACATCATAAGGCAGCCCTTTATATTTTAAGCATGTCACACATTTATCACTTGTTTTGTAGCTTGCTTTCTCTTTCAGCAGCATCTAAGTATCGTTTATCCCACTATGCTTTCATCTGTTGAACCAAGAAGTTTACAAATAGATGATTGTGGGGTAGGAGAATCAGGTTCTTGGCATTGAGGGTAATGTTGACTTATTTAGTTTTCTTCTACACTTCACAATTCTTCTTTGTCCAAATTGTTTAACATGAGTAGAACCTTCACTGGGATATTCAGTAGCGAGATGTTTGATTTCTGTTGAAAATGAGTCTCCTTGAACAGACTTAATCCAATACAATTCTGACTCCCTTATCTGCTCACCATTAGTCAAAGAATAAGAACTACAGTGGAACCTAAACAATAGGCACATACTTGATCAATTCTACGTTAGCCTCTTTGTCATTGTCAAGGTTTGCTGTAGTTGGCTATTCGGCCTTGGGCTTATACAAAAATACAGGCCCAAGCCACCAACACTAGTTATTGCTACTGTAAACTCAGAACTTGTCAGTCCTCTCGACAGCATATCTACTGGATTGACTGACCCTGGACAATGATTCCATTCTTCTGATAGCAAGTAACATCTAATATCATTTACCCTATGACTAAAATACTGTCTCTATGGCTTATAGTTTCTGATCCAATATAATGCTATGGTGGATTCAGTCCAATAGTCATAACATACAGTGGGTCAATCGAGTTGTAAACTCCTTGTGATACAGTATTAAACGTGGCAACCAAAAAATGCATTCTTGCAATAATATTAATGTAAGCTGATTTAATAATGGTAGTGATGTCATTGTTGAAAGTCATTAGCATTAACATCATAGCAGCCACTATCTTTGATATAGGTTTGTTTTTTCAACCCAGGCTTGTGAAGGCTGTACCCCTATCACAGCTTGAATGAATACATACTGCTACAAGAAAAAGTTTTAAAAAGCAGGTGCCATGCAGCTAGCTAACTAATCTGGTTTATGTACTACGTTATTATTTTACCATATAACAATTTTGCTTACATGGGTGTATACAGCCAAACATAGATCGGTAGGTAGAGATATGTACACACTTTTACGAAAATGATTTCAGTAAACCAGGTACACACCTGATTTAAAAAGTTACCTTTTACTAAACGAGAGTTGATTATCTGAAATAATATTGGAGGAATGGGGTGTTCATATATTGTTATTTTTCTAAATACCATATGGGTAGGTGTTCATTTAAAAAAAAAAAGTTTATTAAAGATAAACCTGTCTAGAACTATTAATTCATATCTTTAACTTTTAGGCTATAACTTCATTTTGGTGATGGCCCTACCTTCAATCCGCATTGGTTTTATATGTATTTTTCAACTTTTTATTGTTCACCTTTGAGTGACTGTGCTGTTAGAGTATCTTGTTGGTAATGGTGCTATAATTATCTCCAACTTTCAATTAAATTTCCACTGCAGTTAGCAGTATGATAGCTCACTGTGTCTGCATATATTTTTTTCAAACAGTGTGTGACTTTGGGCTGTAGGCCTGCTAACAGATTTTACTTGTGATTATAGAACAAAAAGCACATTAAACTTATGGTGGTGTTTCTAAAAAGAAAACTAAGAATAAGAAGATTATGAAGAAAAATGAAGGCAAACTTTTCGAAGGCATGTAGCTTGGAGATGACTGGACCAATGTAGCTCACATTTAAACTGTAAGGTATCCACCCCAAAGGGAATTTACACAGCAAAATTGTCTACACGTGACCGAGTTACAAATACACCCTGTAAGTAAAAATCAAGTTTTTAAAATCCCTATTGAAAGAGCAAGGTGATAAATTCACATAAGTGAATTCTTTATTTGTTGAGTTACAGGTGTATATACTATATTGTGAATTGCTTGCACGTCTAAACTATCCATTTGGAATCAACTTAGCAATAAATGGAGCATGTACATTTAAACTTGCATAGAACTTTAGAGAAATGCATATTTACACATTACAAGCATACATGGCAAGGTAACTTGACTTCTACAGCCTAAAACTAAACATTTGTGAAAGTCTGTTCACTGGGCTACTTGGAGAAGTTTAAATGAACACTGCAACTACAAAGACTTACTTGTTATGAAGCATTGAAGGATGGCGATGCACAATTCTGCAAATTAATCTTCTTGCCACATGTTTAGTTTCGATTGTGCATTTAATCATGTGAGTCATATATGGCCTGACAGAGAATGAAATGGAGAAGTGAGCAACGTTTGTTTCAACAACCACCATCAAGTTGTGAATCATTTATAAAGGTATGTAAAGGTTTTGCGTGTTTCTTTGCAGGAAGGCTGCTTACACGGCAAGTTTTGGGCTGAGAGTTAGCATTAGGGTAAAACGCTTGGTACCATATAATCCTCATTACACCATGATTGGAATAGTGTAAATTGTGTAGCAATAGGAACTACTGTATGCTTTGAAAGTTACAATGCTTTGTCTGAGACATGCGTATTAGACCCAGTTGTCTGGAATATGCAGCTTTAAGGGTTAACTATTTTTACAATTTTCAAGACATCCACAAAGTTGTGAAATATAGTGAGTACTATTTTCTACAACAGGTGTCATTCCTTTCTACAGTATGCTTATGTTTATTGTACAAGTCAGCACAATTACAGAGCAGCATTGTTAGTGGATCAGATAATCCAGATTATCCAAGTCAATTGAATCTTATCCAGATTAAGTAGGTCTCATGCATCTACACAAAAAGTTACCTATGTGGAGCCATGCCACCATTCTGGACCTTTCTGTAGGGATAGTGTGACATAAAGCCATACCCACTAATCAGGAATGTATGCTACTCTCTGTGGACATGCATGGCACTACTCCCACTTATCAGGATTGAGTCTGCTGTTTATAGTAAGTGGTGTCAAAGCCTGCTTATGGGAATTGTGGGTTGTTGTATCCGCACATAGAATTACATGGTGCCATACCCACTTATCGATCGTTGATAATGTATGTTTTGGTATCTACTTGTGTATCGCAGACGATCCTTCCTATAGAGTAATAATCTATATTATCTATGCAGTACTAAATAGTAGGGCTTGGGACCAGTACATTTACATGTGTTCATCATTACTCGTAGTATTACTTGTTACATATCAAGACACACGGTAGTGTGTCGTGCGGCCCAAGAAGCCGGCGCGCCACACCGTGAGTATATTGACAGGAAGAACGAAAACGTCATTTTCACACCTTTGTATCTTGGTGATCACTTATCTGATTGGAACCAAATTTGCTACACAGTTGCCCGCCAGCCAAGGGAGTCTACATTCCAAATTTGAAGGAAATCGCTCCAGCCATTTCCGAGATACGAGCTGCCAAAGTTTCGTTTTTTTCTTCGTTTTTTTTCTTCTTCTTCGTCTTTTCGCACACTTGCAAAAATTGCTATAACAAGCAAACGCGTACACCGATCGCCTTGAAATTTGGCACACAGAAAGGGAGTCCAAAGGCGAATCCTAGCATCAAATTTGGTACAAATCCGATGAATGGTTCAGGAGTTATGACCGATTATTCGCGTAAAACAAGATCGATTTGTTGTCACGCCTACAGGGTAAACCGCTTCGTGGAATGAGTTGAAAATTGCTATGTAGATGGAGTAACCATCGTAGGAGTGCCTTTTGGTGGTTTGAAAGGAATCGAGATAAAGACCAGGGAGATATGACACAAAACCCAACCTGTGTCACAATTACGCGATCGATTTTTATGAATAAAAAAGTATTAGTTTTCACGCCTACTAGGCAAACCGCTTACAGCAATGAGCTGAAAATCGGTGTATAGCTGGAATAATCTTCATAGAAAGTCCTTGCAGTAGTACAGAAGAATTGGATTACAAACCACTGAGTTATGATTCGAAAGCCAACTCCATGTAGCAAATGCGAGATCGAGATACTCTAATAGAACAGTCACCCTAATAGAGCATTCGGCTAATTTATTTACTCCATTATAGAATTCTATTACATCACAAGTTATTCTGTAGGGAGTTCAGCTGCAAACAGTTAATCTTATAGACAGTTCAGCAAGAAGACAGTCACCATGTGGAGAGTTAAGCAAATATATCACTATAGAGATTCAGAACATTACAAGTCACACTGAAGAAAGTTCAGCTATAAACAAGTCATGCACTGTGTAGAGAATTCAGCTACAATTAAGTCACTCTCTAGAGAATTCAGTTACACAGAATTCTGCTACACACAAGTCACTGTGGAGAGAGTTCAGCTACAAACAAATTACCCTTTAGAGTGATCAGCTACAAACAAAACTCTTTGCAGGGTGTTCAACTGCAACAAATCAATTACCTTTAGAGCGATCAGCAATGAACAAATCAACACAAATCTACCTGTAGAGAGATCAGCTAGAAACAAATCACCCTGAAGAGAGTTCAGCTACAAAAAATCACCCTGTAGAGACATCAGCTAGAAACTAGACACAATGTAAGGAGTTCAGCTACAAGCAATCACCCTGTAGAGAGTTCAGCTAAAACAAATCAACCTGCAGAGAGATCAGCTACAAACAAATCACCTTATAGAGAGTTCAGCTACAAACAGATTACCTGTAGAGAGATCGGCTACAAACAAATCAACCTGCAGAGAGATCAGCTATATACACACAAATCAACTTGTAGAGAGATCAGCTACAAACAAATCACCCTGTAGAGAGATCAGCTAGAAACTACACACAATGTAAGGAGTTCAGCTACAAACAAATCACCCTGTAGAGAGATCAGCTACAAACTAGACACAAAGTAAGGAGTTCAGCTACAAGCAAATTACCCTGTAGAGAGTTCATCTACAAACAAATCAACCTGTAGAGCAATCAGCTAGAAACAAATCACCCTGAAGAGAGGTCAGCTACAAACAAATCACTCTGTAGAGAGATCAGCTAGAAACTGGACACAATGTAAGGAGTTCAGTAACAAGCAAATCACCCTTTAGTGAGTTCAGCTACAAACAAATCAACCTGCAGTGAGATCACCTACAAAAAAGCACCTTGTACAGAGTTCAGCTACAAACAAATTATCCTGTATAGAGATCGGCTACAAACAAATCAACTTGTAGAAAGATCAGCTACACACAAATCAACTTGTAGAGAGATCAGCTACAAACAAATCACCCTGTAGAGAGATCAGCTAGAAACTAGTCACAATGTAAGGAGTTCAGCTACAAGTAAATCACCCTGTAGAGAGTTCAGCTAAAACAAATCAACCTGCGGAGAGATCAGCTACAAATAAATCACTTTATAGACAGTTCAGCTACAAACAAATTACCTTGTAGAGAGATCGGCTGCAAATTAATCAACCTGCAGAGAGATCAGTTACACACAAATCAACTTGTAGAGAGATCAGCTACAAACAAATCACCCTGTAGAGAGATCAGCTAGAAACTAGATACAATGCAAGGAGTTCAGCTACAAGCAAAATCACCCTTTAGTGAGTTCAGCTACAAACAAATCAACCTGCAGTGAGATCACCCACAAAAACGCACTTGTACAGAGTTCAGTTACAAACAAATCACCCTGTAGAGAGATCAGGTAGAAGAATTCACCTTGTAGAGAGTTCATTTACAAAGAAACCATCATATAGAGAGTTCAGCTACAAAGAAATTACCCCGTAGAGAGTTCAGCTAGAAGAAGTCACCTTGTAAAGAGTTTAGCTACAAAGAAACCATCATGTACAGAGTTCAGCTACAAAGAAACCACCTGTACAGAATTCAACTACAAACAAATCACCCTGTATAGAGATCAGCTAGAAGAAGTTACCTTGTAGATAGTTCAGCTACAACAATTCACCCTGTAGAAAGATCATGCTAGAAGAAGTCACCTTGTAGAGTGTTCAGTTACAAAGAAACCATCATGTAGAGAGTTCAGCTGCAAACAAATCACTCTGTAGAGAGTTCAGCTACAAAGAAACCGCCATGTAGAGAGTTCAGCCTCATACAAACCACCTAGTAGAGAATTCAACTACAACAAATCACCCTGTAGAGAAGAAGTTACCTTGTAGAGAGTTCAGCTACAAAGAAACCACCATGTAGAGAGTTTAGCTGCAAACAATTCACCTGTAGAGAGTTCAGCTAGAAACAAATCACCCCGTAGAGAGATCAACTGGATGAAGTCACCTTGTAGAGAGTTCAGCTACAAAGAAACCATCATGTAGAGAATTCAGCTGCAAACAAATCACCCTGCAGAGAGTTCAGCTACAAAAAAATCACCCTGTAGAGAGTTCAGCTAGATGAAGTCACCTTATAGAGAGTTCAGCTACAAAGAAACCATCATGTAGAGAGTTCAGCTATAAAGACACCACCATGTAGAGAGTTTAGCTGCAAACAAATCACCTGTTACAGAGAGTTCAGCTACAAAGAAACCATCCTGTATATAGTTCAGCTACATTTTAAGTCACCCAGTAGAGAGATCAGCTGCAAAAAAAATCCTGTGGGGAATAATGAGCATGTAATAAATATATGTATATAATTTGTATAATTACTAATAAAATCAAAAATAATTGAAGTACTAAAATTCTTCTTTAAGTTCTTTTCTTCTTCCTGTGGTAAAGAAAAAAACACATGGGTTAAAAAAGCCCCAAAGCCAGCCATAGGCCGGCTTTGCAGTATACAAATACAAAAAGAAGTGATATCTAATCAAAAACAGCCAAGCTGTAAAAAAAAAGTGCGGCCCCATAAAGGCCATGGTGAAAAAAGATGTGAAATCCAAGGTGGCGGCCAAGAAATGGCTGTGATGGTAGGTTAATGGTTACATTTTAATAACAGCAATTCAGGTGAATTTTGTGCCGCTTGGTCTTGGCACCAAATTCACCTGAATTGTTGTTATTAAAATGTAACCATTAACCTACCATCACAGCCATTTCTTGGCCGCCACCTTGGATTTCACATCTTTTTTCACCATGGCCTTTATGGGGGCCGCACTTTTTTTTTACAGCTTGGCTGTTTTTGATTAGATATATATTACACGTAATATTACCCGTTACGTATGTACTATACATCATGGTAAAGTTACTTGTTACTTTTTGCTTCTAGCTACTCATTACATAACAATATTGTTTTTTCGTTACTAGTAATAAGTTAATTGTTTTTAAAGTAACTTAAAATAACTGCATTTCCAAAAGTAACATGTTATATTACTCAGACTCGTGAATTGTATATGCATTATGTAACTACTACTACTACTACTACTATATTCACTAAACAACAATGATGTATGTAGATGAAATTTCATTAGGTTGTCTATAGTTACATCAAAGATGACATAATGAAATTTGATCTACATGCTGTACATCATTCGCTACCAGCAAAGCTATTAGTACTGTTGGTCTTATCAACAAGTCATTTGTAAATCTTTCCAAGGAAACACTTACATGCTTATTCACAGCAATTTGTTTGCCCTCAACTCGAATATGCAATATATTTGGGGACCATTAATGCTTTAGACCAAGAAAAAGTAGAACATGTCCAACAAATGGCTACAAAAATTATTTCCATCTTTGAAACATCTAACATACCAAGAAAGATTTGAAGTGCTTCACTTGCCATCATTGAAATATAGATGGCTATGTGGTGATATGATTACAGTTCACAGCATTTTCCATAATAATCATAATATGCACACTATAGTCATTTTCCAACTTACAGCAATACTAGAGGTCACCCATTTAAATAACAGATATCATGAAATGTAAATCTCACGCTTTTATTCAGATGATTGTTGATAACTGGAACAAGCCTCCATATAAAGTGGTCACAGCACCCATACTAAGCCAGTTCAAGAGTCGCCTAAAGAAGTATGTTTCTATAGCCCGTAGGATAATTTTCTAGCTATCAGATATTTACTTGTATATAAATCAGGAACCTTACAGGCTTATTCCTTCCTTAATACTTCCTGTTATTATACAACCAAGTACTAAGAATACTAAGAAATGCGGTTAAAATTACGTCATTAATAATAATGAAATAAATAATAAAATAAGTAATGTTTGGGAAAACTAACAAAGGCACAAACCCATAATAATTATGCCAGTTCGTGCTGATGACTTGAACGAACGTGTAATTCTATATAATGCACAGCACCACACCCATAATTCCAAAGGCCGGGAGAAGATTAGCAACCACGAGCAACCATCTGCAGGTCTACTACTAACTTGTCTACTAATCGTTTGTGTCCAGATCTATGTTCAGAGAAGTGCCAGGTGCTGCTGCGCCCAAGTCGCCATGGCAGCTGCCAGTACATGTGTTCAGGTAAATTATTAACAGAGACTATGTTTTCATGTAGTAATACTGTTTGCATTGTTTGTTTGTACTGTGTTTGTATTCAACTACCAAGTAACAATAAATAAAATATTATCTCCTGTTGCTGTGAAATGCCAATCCGGCACTACTGTAGCTGCCATTCAGTGTCTGCACACCACTGATGTGCCATATCCATGAGTATTCCTTTGAAGGCGCTGCCACCTTTCACAGCGATCTGCTACACATTTTATTTCATCTTGCAGTGTATCCAAGGCACCATCCGACCATTTTTTTTAACATATTGGCCCAACTCATACTTAAAAATGTAAATGAGTGGATGAGTCAGATAATGGTTGTGTGTGACACATAGTGGAAATACTCGGCTTCTTTTGTCCCAGATATCACTGTGGTCTGCCCTTGGCAACTCCAGCCATGTCTTAATCCGTCACCCTGATCCATCCTCATTTAAACAACTGGTATCACATGAGGAGGACACAAATTGTGTACAGATACATAAATTAACATCCTAGACTTAATTAAGTATGAATTCTGAGGGCTGCTATGTATGTATATAATTATATTAGAGTGGACGTGGCTGTTGTCTTGATTATACCCAAAGCGTAAGCCGGCATTTGATTATAATTGCATTTATGTGCCAACACACACACACACACACACACTGTACTGGTCATGTACTGCCTTATTAGTAGGTTGTCCCGTTGGTGATTGTACTTGGTTATATGTGCCCCGGGCCTAGAATAGTAATAATAATAATGAATTTCTTCTTACTGTAGACAGTATATATGTACCACTTTCACACCTCACAACAAAGGAAAGCCAGTGCATATATTATAATAGTTATATCATGGCTGCGAGGGATTTCACTGATATACACCCAAAGCCTGAGGGCCGCAGGCCCAAGGGCTGTGGGTGTATATGTCAGCAAAATCCCAAGCAGCCGTGGTATAAGTGATATATATCACTTGGGGCACACTCACCTAATAGGTGAAAGAACTACTGAGAACTCATCCCATTTGTTTTATACAGTAGCATCTGAAGATCGATTGTGGTTTTAATAGCGTGGGCTAATAGCCATCAAAACGTTGTCCATACGTTAAAATGTCATTAATACACTACTATACTTCAGCACACAATGTTAGAAAATTTGCGATTGTGGGATGGAGTTTATATTGTTATCATTTTTGTACTAAGTTAAGCTAACTAACTTCACTATTGGGACAGTAAGTTATTATATTAAGTCAAGTACTTAGGACTGTAAGTTACTAACCTATTTCAACGTAGCAGTAGTAGCTTTGCTGTTCTGTGGTCTGTTCAAAGGCTGATACATGATGGGTAGTAATACGCATCCACGATCGCTCAAACAATTATTTTGTGCCTTCATTATCCTTTAGTAACAACCAACTAGTCTATCTTAGCAAAATGTACTAAGCTTAGCAACCACTAAAAAAATGAGTCCCACAATACAAAGCTCTATGTCACTCAATATAATGAGTCAAAGTGCATCAACTCTTTGAACTGGCTGGGTATCAAAGTCATTGGCAAACCGCTTTCCCATGATATTGTCCAGGCAATATGCGAGTTAATCACCGAGCGGCATCTTTGAACGCCCATGCTAAAGTGGTATATATATATAGGTATATATATATATATATATATCACATATTGCACTGACTCAAAATGTTAACGAGATATACGCACTGCTACCAGTGCATATATTTCGTTAAACACTGCCTTAATGAGATATATGCACTGCTACAGCTACAGTGCATATATCTTGTTAACTTGAGACATTGCACACCTAATAGGAGTGTACACTATATCCAGAAGTCATTAGATTACTTTGATGTTATACTTTATCTCTCTTCTCATATATAGGGAAGCAAGCAAGCTGTGATTGTGGGATTCAATTTTAATACATCAACAGTAGTTTGTTTTTACTTTTGTAAATATAGTAATTGAGTCTCCTAAAATTGCTATATTAGCAAAGGTAAAATCAAACTACTGTTTGGTGTATTAAAATTGAATCCCATAATCACAGTTTGTTTAGCAAAATTCAATCCCACAATCACAGCTTACTTGGTTCCCTATATAAGAGAAGATATAGCAACTAAAGGTTTTGCTAATTAGGCAAGTCTGCATGCTAAGTAGAACATATTAGTTATACCATGGGCACTTGTACTTTGCCTGTATATGTACCATGAAACCACCTAACTTCAAAGGAAAATTTCAGGATACATATCTTATAAACCCTGGCTTGCCATGGTACATTTAAGTTAAACCATGGCTGGCCATGGTTTATTTTAGCTAAACCATGGCCTTGATATCTGGTGAGGTAACGTTAGTTTGTTTTTATAAGAATCCTGGCAGCATTCGATTGTGGGAGTTTATTATTGCTCATGTGATGAAAACCACGAAGCCGATTTTCCATCCTACAGCGCTCAGACGGAGGTGATTTGACTCCCTCACCACCCTGTGAGTTGACAAACGAAAGTTCAAGGTGAGAACTAGTGTCATGGGTATTTACAAGTGCTTGTCTGCGTGTTTGATTATGTACCACGCCCACTTTTCGTATATCACGAGGTAACCACTCTACAGCGAAGCTTACCTCTCTAGATGTTTAGAAAACTGTGTAAACAGTGTTTAAGCGATGTAGCAACTTTGAAACACTTGTAAAATCGCTAAATTTAGTGTTTCCGTGATATCCGTAGGATCTTCCCGTTTATGTTAACAAACGTAGTCACAACATTAGTTGTTGCTGTCCCATAATCGAATTTCACAAGTTGGTCTATATAATGAATTCGGTGGTTGGTCTCATATTGGTTTGGGTGATTAGTCGCCCACAGGCTCTTAGCCTGCATTGGCATGGTACATATCAGTTGTATCACGTGCCCTCTGATACAACTATTACATATGCACTTGCCCTCAGGCCTGCGACCCTTGGGTTTGTGTGTATATATCAGGCAAAGCACTCGTGCCTGTGGTTTAACTATTACATATATATATATATACAAAGCTACATGCTGTAACACACAATGCAAACATGTTTATTATGCAAATGTAATCGTACAAGTAAAGACTGAATTAGGGATTAAATGTTCACTAGTACATCGACAGGTGTAGGACTGTAGGCAACCTCCCTCTATGATCCCTACTCGAACTTAAAATTCCTAGTTTTTCCTTTTACCTGTTTGTTTGTTTACTTTTTGTAATACTATTATGACTGGTGAGCCCACACTACCACATCAAAAGAAAGGATGGCGTCAGAGTTAAAGTTTTCGTCGTCTGAAGTTATCAGTTACTGTGAATTGTCCATTACATTTTGCTTTCAGCTATGTTCAGCCTATTACACAATGCTACAAATGAAGAACAGTAGAAGCAACTCTACAATCAATCCAGTAACCGTGAAAAATACGGACAATTCACATACCCCAACTATCTTGAAAGTGAAGTGGCCATTATACTTTGCTTTCACCTATTTACACAGCGTTACAATGAAGAACAGTATTAGAAGCACTTCTGTAATCACCACGGAAAATACAGATGATTTCCATGTACAAATGTAGGGAAGCCATGTATTGCACTACTGTGAGTCAACAATTTGGGGTTGTTAGCAAAAAGAAAAGGGACACAAAGGAGGATAAAGGTAAGTCCATGATGTGTGCATTGTACGTACTGCGGTATACCAAGAGGAACATCAGGACGAAGCAACGTCGAATAGTCAAAAAAATCAAGCCTGTAGCTGTAGCTGTTATTGAGTTACACTTGCCTGAAGGAATCTGGCTTGTAGGCAGTTAGTAGGGAATTCCACTTTTTAAAAATTTCATACTAATCTATTGGAAGCATTTAGGGTCATACTGAAGGCACTTTTGGGCTTGGTTATATGTAACCAATACTGCCAAGGCACTGGAACGGTACTGTGAAGCTGGTTTTTGGGTGATATCTTTGCCCAGATAAACATGATGGAACAAAACATCGGAATGCAATCTTGTGGTAACAGGTCTACTGATCTTGTGGTAACACGTCTCATATGGCTTTAGTTAACTGGACTTCCTATGTACTGTAAGCACCACAACAACCTGTGCCTGAAGCCATAAAAGCAAATGTACTTCCTTGAGTATATAAGGCCAAATAAACCAATTTATTACTTCCTATCCTCACCCATAGCACTACTATATCATCAATTTACATTCCATTGGCTGTTAAATGCAGCCAATAAACAACTGTTTAAGTTAGCCACTAGCTACTGAGGCTAAGAAAGTTGCATAATGATCATGAGTCATGTGAGCAATATAATTCAGCTTTCTGGTTGATAAAAATGAAATCAATAAAAGGTCACACATCTGCACTGCCATTTAGAGTATTGGTGGATGAGAATGTAATGATTAGGTTATGAGGCTCAACTGCTGTGAAGCAGACACTAAATGCATGATGGCTTGCAATGTAGGTAAGATACTAACTATGTATGGCTGTGCCTAGTCATGTGAATTAAAAAAAACAAAAAAAAACTTGGACAAAAACCTAAGAAAAGAAAAAGTTTGGCTATAAGGTTCAAGTCTGGGATCTCCATACTGTAGCTCAATTGCTCTAACCTCTGTATCACTGCTCTGCCAGCTACCCTACACCCTTAGTTTGTACTTATATAAGTCATTCATGGAGAAGCCTAATCCTAATACCAGTAAAGAGGAAACCAAACCTTACCCTAGTACAGGATGTGTGCCCTAAAGTCGAATGCTCAGGGAATATTACTAGATGTGTATCCTAAAGTCAAATACATAGGGAATATTACTAGGCGCATGCCCTAAAGTCAAATGCTCGGGGAATACCAGACGCATGCCAACACTAGCTTGCCTCAAACTCAACAAAGCCTTACCTTCACAGAACTGGTGTGTGAATTACTGGGTGACTGCGCCGTGGCTTTAGCAGCAAAATTTCCAGCCACGGTGCCGTGGCTCTAGGCACAGCAATTAATGTTTATTTATATTTGTACTAAAACAACTAAGTTCCCATGCACAAAAACAGCCCATTGTGACCATTTCAACTTCCTTCACTTTCATTCATATCTATAGCTATTCAAACACTAACCAGCACTTCTTATCACTTTCATTACAGCAGGTTTACGACATGATTCTGCCATCTGTTTCGGTGTTTTGCCATATTCATCCGTCACAGAAATATCTGCGTTGTTGGCTAAAAGCACTCGTACACAATCCACACGACCAGTAGATGCTGCTATGTGTAGTAAAGACCATCCACTGTTGGCACGGCTGTTTACATCGCCGCCATGATGAAGTAGTAACTGTAACACTTTAACGTGACCATTGCTGACTGCTTCGTGCAGAGGTGTATACCCAAACTTTCCACGACGGCATTCGAGTCGTGACGGGAGGTCATTGCAAGTGGAAATAAACTCTTCAATTTTCTTATACTTTCCATTTTTACACCAGTTATGAAGGCGGGCGTCCTTGCTAATCCCTCCATGTGCCATAGTAAAAACGTTTCTTCAGCCTCAGACCGAATACCATAACGCATCGATAATTCGAACGAACTTATTTCAGGCACTTGCAACCGTCCCCTCAGAAGCGCTTAATTAGGTGGCATGTGTGAATGAGATGATCGTCTTATCTGAAGGAGGGTCGATTGAACTCGCGGATGGATTCTTCTTTTAGACGATGCTCTTTTTTTTTCTTTTTTTTCCCCGGGGTGCCTGCACCCCTTGCCACCACCCCCAGCACCAGATGGTAAAAGTGCTGGACAAAAAGACTGTAAACTCAAAAAAATCAATGAGATGGCAACACTTGGCCTTCCGAAATAGCAAGGTCAAGTGCTCCAATAGTCACAGGGCTGCCACGGTGTGACCTTGCTCCACGCAAGCAGGTCACTGCTGACCTGGGCAAAGAGAAGCTGGTGGAACATCTAATCCATGATACAACACTGCTGTAAGATTGGCCCCGTTGAGTAGATAGAATAGAAGCTAGACGCTTATAAGCAACTGTAGCTGCACTACCCATTCCTCCAAAAGTGGATGAGAAAACCAATGGAGTGAATGAGCCCATTTCAACATCTCTTATTCTCTGTTCATACATCCTTTGTTTATCTCTTTCAAACCTTCTGTACAAGGAAGTAACCGCTGTGTTTCGATAACTGGGAGCAGTTGGATTGAAAATTCTAACATCAAAGAAAGCCTTCTGATGACGACTTCCCCAAAAACCATGTGCACTTACATCTAAACGTGCCTCATTCTCCACATTAGCTGTGGCATAGCGAAAGGACTCACCAGACAGGGGTTGCAGCACTGGTTCAATGGCCACATTATGACATACTTCAGACAGAGCAGCAGCAGTGAAGTCCCTAAGTTCATTATGACGTAGAGTAGGGAAACCACCTGTAGCACAATTCATTGCATGATCAACAGTAAAGCCATGACCACAGACACACTTAGCAGGTAGACTATTGGGCAACCAACCATATCGTAGACACAGTGCATCCCTAAATGCACCTTCATGGAGAGCAAAACCATGTTCTTCAATAGGAAGCACTGATAACCATGATGAGGCACCTTTCTCACTAGATAAAGAAACAATACGACGCAAACTAGCTGGCAACTGTGGTGTGAGTTCCGATTGCTTACAAACCAGCTGCCGATGTCTCAAAGCTATAACATCAGCCTTAGCTTGACGCTGGGCACTAACCACTGACATCCTAAAGCAAGTTTGTTGTTCAATGATCTCCTTGGTTAAAGATTAGGTAACTTGAATGGAAAAATCAAATTCAAAGTTAGCGGCATTAGCAGAAGGGTTACACAGACCCAGGCCTCCCATTCGTGCTGGAAGAGAAAACAACTCTCGCTCTAAATCACTGACAAAATTTCCAGTAACAGCAGGAATAAATTCTGTAAAAATAGTTGTTTCAAGAGGTTGAAGATAGTCAGAAATTCTGGGCAGCATTCGTAAAAAATATGTCCACCTACTAATAAGACCATGCGTGAAAGCGCAATAAGCAGCATGAGGCTGAGCCTTTGCAATCACACTTAACTTCCGCACACAAGACACCCAATACTCAACCTTCTCATTCACATAATGCTGGACAAAGGTAGGAGATCCTATAGCAGCACCAAGGTGACGCTTACCCTCCACTGTGATACTCACACCACATCCATCAAAAAGATTCTTAGCTAAATCTAGATGTTCTGCTTTCACAATCAGCCATGATTTAGATGGTTTTACATTGTAGCCAAATGCAGGACCCAAAGACACAAGGGCAGACCATCACTTGCGCAACCCAGTCAAAGAGCCAGCAGCAGTAGCATCGTCAGCAAACCAGGCCTGTCTTATTTCACAATCACGTATTGCATCAATTAAAGGGACAACACTAATGGTGTACATTGCCATTGCTAATGGATCGCCTTGTGTTGTGCCCTCAGAAGAAAATAAATGTTTACCGCCATCGATAAACAGAGGAACTTTAGCCCTATAGTAGCGATTTCCAACCTACCAATTTTTCACACATATTTTTGCTACTTAAATTATACACCTTCAATAAACGTTTCACAAGCTGCCGTTCCAGTAAATGGTAGCCAATGCTTCGTACTTCGTAATGCACTTTACTGGATTAAAATCCATGCGGTATTTATTGAAATATAGCAAATCAAAGTTTGAGAAATAAAAATCCCCATAAGAAGCCCATACAAATAATTGCGTACGTAATTCTAATTGGAAGAATGCGGCACCTGTGATAGTCGAAGTTTCCGAGTGTTTCCGCGTGAATCTGCAGCTGATGAGGACGAAGAAAGTGGTTCTGGGCAAACCGTATATGCTGATTTCGATTTTGCCATGTGTTTTTTGATTGGAGGACGATTGATGTTGGATTACGATGGAAATATGACCCTTTTAAAGGTAAATCGCCATCTAACACTGCTCAGAATTCAGCATTACAATCACCCTGGACTTCAAGGCATCCCCCTGCATCGATGCAAGTATAGTTTGAAGGTGAGCAGTTTGTTGTCTTGCGCGGAATTGCAAAATAAGGTTCAATGTTGAGCATAATCTTTTCAAAAGTGGAGACTGGCATGTGATACCAACCTTACATGGCTTCACACGTACCTGTTGTTATATTCTGGTGCATTTACTGCTGTTTTGATCCATTTTATAGCAGCTTTAGTGGTTGTACTTTTGATCAGAAACTATTTATAATTTCTCTTTGTAGTATAGTGATGTCATTGTGTTATATAATAATTATCATCCTTAGTGCTTACAATGTGACAAATAAAGCTGAGCAGTGTCCAAACAAATCTATTTTAACAATAATGTTGCTCTTACATTGTGTTATCTGATTGTCATGCTTGTTTCCGAAGTACGTGTTAATTGTGACTTGTGATGCCAGTACTTGCCATTTATAAAATATTACTGATTTTTCTAGTTAGCTGTTCCAGAAAATGCATTGGGTACCTGTGTATACTTAGTATTACACAATACACACAGTTTTATTTGTGAATCACTTGCTTTATTCATGTAATATTCTGAGTGGTCAGTCTACAAAGAAGTGGTCACTTTTGAGAGGTTTTACTTAGTTCATATGCTGTTCTTCATAAAATAGATATGTGGTGAAAATTTCATGTCGTTATTAGTTTCCTATATAGATTTATGACACTTTGTATATTGTGTTTGGTGCCATGCAATATACATAAAAAGCATTGAAGTGCTGTACACAAAAATCATCACACTGTCAACTTCTTTTCCTTATATCTTTTGATAGGAACCACTGATTGGAGTGGGGTTTGCACTAAAATGACCCTGAAAAAATGCACAATATTTATCATACCAATGAATGTATGGAATGTTAATTATTTAATTTAGTTGGAAATCTCTACCTATAGGTGTTAATTAATATAACAGCTAAGGATGGACACAGTATAGATATGTTATGGAGGGCAACTTGACGGTTAAAAGCGTTACTTGCATCAACTAGCAATACGGCCTCTGTATTCTCCTTAGCAAACAAAGAACGCATTGCATGTATTGCAACTTCACAGCCTGCATTCTGACCAGCACAGAGTTGAAGAGGGCCAGCTACATTTTTGTGGTCAGAAAGAAATATAGCTAGCTACAGACCTACTTTTTAGGGCGTGGTACTGTTAATTTACGAAATGATCATGTGAACGCAATTAGTATTAGCAGTATTAGTATTTGTGTTACAGGTAAAGAAGGCTCAAGGAGCCTGTAAAGCCTGATCTGTACAAAAAGAATTTAACAAATTTGTAACTGCAGTGTGATAGGTGACATCAGTAATACAGTATGACATATCATCTCTCACATATGTAGGAAATACTATGCATAAGGTCATATTTCCCCATATGTTGCACAGAAGGACCTCCAGTCTGACATATCCTACACTATAGTCTTGCTGCATGATAGATGACATTTCATACAGCACGACACGTTATCTATCACATATGTGGAAAATGCTAAAGGAAACATCATTTTTCCTATAATTTATGATGAACAGGTGGACAGACCAGTCGGCCTGTCCTACACCTATCCTTCAGTTCTGTAAGTGTGGGATAGATGGATATTTGTCCAGTGAAGGATAAAGGAGTTTGTACCTGTACATCCATATTATACGCATAAAATTTACTTACCATGGTGGCAGTATTATATTTTGTATAATTATAATACCTCAGTTCACACACGAATATCTTTTTCTTTTTCCAAAAATTGCCATGCCCACTATAGCCCTACAAAAGTCTTTTTAGTGGTTGCATGTTGTCTGAGGACTTCACATGCTCATTATTTTGCACTCACACTTTCTCATCTGATAATGGTCATGATAACATCATAACAATAATACTTCGCAAAATAAATTAAGCAACTACTGTAGCTATAAATTCATTTACAAAGGGAGAGATTGGGGTAATGAATTATAGTCATCATTGTTCAACTATCCATCCAGGGAGACAGCAAATTAGCCTGTGGCACAGGAAGTCAAAAACCTGAATCTGAAAACTATGTTGAATGCAGAAAAAATCCCAGACCAGGTGTTGACTTAATCCACAGACAGCCGCTTACAGTCTAGGCAAGTGCCTGAGAAGCCACATAACCTGGGATCCAGGATTTTCTCTGCATTCATCCAGTACTAAACAATTGTGACTTCTTGTTTTTTCATTAGGGTTTATCATTGTTCAACTATCCCACTAGGGACCTGCAGGGAGGCAACAAATTAGCCTACCAATCTACCATTGATCATTCTGTCAAAAACTAGAACTACTGTAAGAATTTCAATTTGTAAGATGCTTGAATAATTTCAATGTGTGATCTCTTGTTGTAATTAAAGCAGATGAGGTAAATAGCTAATTGATTAATGATCAGTATCATGGCTGCCCTTGAGAATTCAAAGTTACGGTCTTGCAGAGAGGACCATTAAGACAGTAAAAATGTATAGTGCTGACCCCTACATGGCTCTCTTGAGTTTTCACACAACACCTATACCTGGTGCAAATTCAGTCCTGCTGAGTTGCTGATGGGAAGGAAACTGAAAACTGATGTTCCCAATCTCAAAACTGAATTTACTCCTCAATGGCCATACATACACACTTTCAGAGAGAAAAACAAGGAATACAAGAAGGCTCAAAAACAAATATGACCAACGACATAAGACAAGTTATCAAGATCCACTGCCTCCAGATTCGCCCTGAGTGTGAATTAGAACAGGGAATGATCAGCCAACACCAGGAAATGTTGTCTCCCCAGCTGAAACCCCTCCATCATATATTGTAGAGACACCAAATGGGGAATTGAGAAGGACACACTATCACCTCACAGAAAGGTCCCTCGTTATAACTTGGTTTCGCTTCGGAGTAACCCTGAGACCTCCAGATAGATTGAGGCCATAATGTGGAAGGGGAGATGTGGTGTGACTGGACTTTTGTATCAATGTGATTTATGTATGATTGTTGTACACATGTTGTTCTACGCATGTGCGATTAATGTATTCCAATTATTGTCAATCTCACAGGTCACCCCTTTGTCAATGGTGTTGTATAGAGATGGCAGATTTAAGTGTCTCAATCTGTCGTGGTGAGGAGGAAATTTTAGGAAACAAAAAGCATGTACCCACAGCTGGACTATATAATACTGTGGAGGCTGTGGTGCATGTACCTGGTTTAAAAATTGTTGGACTCATTCTTACATGCATTAACAAATCCATATTGCATTGATATTTTGTGTATGCTCATATTTCCTGCATGTCAAATCAAAATGCTCCAGATTGGAAGTATATAGTTTGATATCCACATTGCAAAAAAGTTTGAAATTACGTGTAGTTTATACAGTATTTCAATTCTGCAGTGATTTGTCTTGTGCTTATTTATTAAAAACAAAAAATTGTCACACATAAACTATGTAGATGTAGATGTCTGTGTCCATTGTTTTGCTATATGCCTAGTCACATGCAGTACAATTATAACACCTTAATATGCAGCCCTAAGACACTGACAGCTGCATCTAATCACATTATGGCCATATACACGTAAGTATCCAAAAATATCTTTACTCCATAACTTGTATGACATAGTCAATAATTCTACTAGAGGTGCTGAATGTTGACTAAATAAATGATAGTACACACAATGTGATGATAAGTTACAAGTTATGAAAGTTTCAAAAAGTAGGCAAGTTTCATAATGGCAAAAATACAACTGCAATGCAAATGGCAATGCAGAGCTACAGTATGTAAAACTAAGTGTATATGTATGTGTGTCACACTATCGTGTTTAATGAAATCTCTGCTGTTACTGCTGGTTCTTTGTGGTTCCATCTCCCTCTTTCTGGCCTACTGCAACAGAATGTTTCTGTTGTTCTTGTTGTTGCTGATTTGCAGAGTTGGAAGTATATGTGGGGTTATCAAAAGTACACCTTGAGTCAAAAACCTCATATTGCTGATGATTCCTAGACAAAATAAATAGCATGCAGTTATATAGCATTCATTACATTTCTAACTAAATACTGTTGAGTACTTCAATAACAACAAACACAATTTGCTTTTGTTTCATTGTAAATCATCCGAAAAAAAATTTTTACATGAAAATTTTATCATGAATCCTTTTTTGCATGAAAATAATGCAAATTATGGTACCATGCATAAACAGTAAATAAATTGTTGACTGCTCTATTAGAGTATCTTGACCTCAAAAAGTGGAGTGGCCTGTAAAATAAGAGTGGAGGGACTCTAGCCCCGTCCTGTTATGCTGTACAAAATGCAAACTATGAGGTGACTGAGATAAGATGAATAGCATACTTTACTTGAGATCAGGGGTGGGCAAGGGGGTTGCAGCCCCAAGCTGTCAGAAATTATTCCCTTTAAAACTAGTTGTCATTAAACAGTTATGCTGATTGCATTATACTAACTATACAAATGATTAGCTACCTACAATTCCACTAGTGAATCAACTGCATGGATTCTACTATAAATGCATCAAGATTGATATACTCTAATAAAGCAGTCACCCTAATAGTATAGTCAACAAATAAATATTAATGCTGACATCACTCTCAGATTCAATCTTGAGAATCTACTCCTCAAAAATTTCCTGGATGGAGGAAGCATGCCCCCAGATCCATACATAGGGCAACTGGATACTAATATAAATGCCTTAAGATCATGATACCCAATAGAGCAGTCACCCTAATACAACAATCAAGCTAATAACTGAAGCCACTCCTTGATTCAAGGTTTAATTTTCAAATTTCCTGGGAGCACATGCCGCCCAGAACCCCCTGAGTTGGCATGCTTCACATGTTAGTGTGTTTTGTACACGAAGGAATGTTATCCTCTGGCTTTATCCCAACCCCATCCTCCTCCCCCCCCCTCCTTAAAAAAGGAATCTCATCCGCTCCTGCTTGAGATGTGCCGAATATATTAGACATTGAGGCAGGCATGATGATTCTCATTATTCATTACCTATTGAATACAAATTTGAATACAAAGCTCGATTTAAATGAACCATAATAATTATATTTCATTTAATTTTAAAGCTAATAAAAATTTTTAATTCTCTGATTAAACATTACATTTATATTAGTGTTGCACCGATAATTGGTTCGATAATCGATATCGGGCCGATATTGGCTACTAGCCGATTAATCGGTTTTGACTAAATCAAGAGCGATGATAATCTCCACTGTGCTGTATAGTATAATGATGTGGGGGAGGCTAGACATAAGTTATTTGGCATTTTAATTAAGTTATGTGTTGATGGTTTAGATGTGACTACAAGCCATGCCCATAATAAACTGTCAGGGTTTAGGCCATGCCCAACAGTAAACTGAGGTGTTTAGGTTTCTATGTATAACCAGCCACTTGTCTCAGCTGTATAGCAATAGTAAAATGTACTTAAACCTGTTTACCATGAGTAACTTTTACTTGTGGTAGTGTAAATCGCCAATTATCGGCACCATTTCATCACGCAATTGTAATTCCTTAATTCAATGGCATATGAACTTCCGGTTTGAACCATTTAACAGAGCAGTCATTCGTCTCTTAGCCCATCAAATTTTAATTATCTCATGTGAATGAACGTCTTGTTATGAGGAAAATTGCAATGCCTATCGTGTGCCAATTATCGGCATGGGGTACCTATTATCGGCAACTGTACTTCCCCGATTGACCAATTATCGGCACAATGTGCGATTTTGTGTGTAACTCCATGATGGCTTGTTGGTTCATTGTGAAATTTTTATGGGAGGTGCAGTCCTTGGATAACTCCATTAACAGAAGTTGTACGAAGATGAGGCCAGCCGTTCGAGAGATATTCAGGTTAGATGTAAAAGCATACTGGTTTCCAATACAAAATTATTTATACGTGATTCCACATGATGCTTAACCAGAATGGCTTGTATAGCGCTTTAACAACAATAATCACTGAATGAAAACGATTCTAAGAAATGTTTTAGAGGATATAACAGCCCATTGCGGAACTTGGTAGCCTCCATAAATTGTACCCTGTAGCCTCTATAGTTTACAAGTGCCGATAATTGGTACCTGCTGATAATTGGCGACTTACGCTATACATCAAACTTTACATTTTAGCTTAGAATGAGCTGTATATCAATGGTTATGTCACTAATATGATTCATTTAATAATGATGAGGATGAGTGTTAGTGTTATTAGTGTATATCGGATTGGTTATCGGTATCGGTTAATTCTGTTGCTTAATATCGGTTATCGGAATAACCGGCTAATTTGGATATCGGTGCAACACTAATTTATATATATATATATATTAACCATAAGTCAATGAGTATTTTAAGCTATGAATTTATGCAAAAATGCAGGGCCGCCCAGAGAAATTAAGGGGCCCAGGGCAAAAGTTAAAGTGGGGCCCCCAGGTTTCGCATTCTGAATCACAACTTCACCCAAGCTGTAAGTTGAAGACCAAGAAAAAAGGTCATTACATGCTGATAATGACAATAGCTGCCCCTCATCAACCATATCTCCTTCTTTATAAGCTTGCTAAACTACTCCTCTGAAGAATACTGTAACTGCTCTATTAGAGTATCTGGATCAGACTGCTCTATTAGAGTATATAGGTCTTTTAAACATGTATTCAAGGGGCCCCTCCTGGGGCCCCTTTCAGGCTGGGGCCCGGGGAAAAATGCCCCACCCACCCCTCCCCCCCCGTGGGCGGCCTTGCAAAAATGTTTAGTTTTTGCATGTCTAGTTTACCTTTTGGATTGTAAATATTGCACTTTGTTGTTCATTAAAGGTGCTTGCTGATATTTGAAGCTGTTTAAGTGCCAGCCCAGAAACCACATGCAGCTGTTGCATATTACTACGTATCCATGTTAATATGTACTGAGGTTTTCACTAGCGTTCAAATCTGCGTGATGCTGTGCATGAGTGCGTAGCAGTTAGTGTGATTGCACACTCAACATTTTGCCATTACGCTTTCACGCACGGCGTCATGCAGATTCGAACGCTGGTGAAAACCTCACTATCCATGTTAAGCGCCCGTGTTTTGCGCCAGAGAACACGAGGAAGAGCAGCATGTTTTTTACTTTAAAATCATCACTGAAGTGTTAGCAAATGATTGTCTGATGGATCAAGAGTTACACTAGCACGAATTAGTCTAAAATTAAGTGTTATTTAAGGTGACAAGTGTGAACGTATGTTTCGCTTGTAGCCAACATGCATTCATGCCTTGTTTTCTCGAGTAATAGGGTATGCTGGTAGTTTGTATTGTAATTGTAAGCTGCTTATGTAGGGGACTATGGTACTAGCTGGAATCACAAGGCGTTACAAGCTGCTGCTGATGGTGTGCCTAGCGTAACCTATTCAAGAGCAATTTGCTGGAGACTCCAGCCATAGCAAGAAACTGTTCCCATGTGTGAAGAAGAGAAAACAGAGCTTCTTTGTGTTTAGACCAGCATTTATGACATGTTATTTTGAAAAAAAGTTGGTGATTGCGGTTAATAAGAATTTGTGTGGTTATTATATCAATAATGTCGGGCACACGTAATCTTTACACATGTTTACTGAAAAATAAAACTAGTTTTTGAGTGATAGTCATAAACGCTTCAAATTTAGCATGGAGATAGACAGATAAATTCTCTACAGGACTATAAAAAAGATTTTGTCCATAGAACTATGGCTTCGCAAGTAATGGCGATGGAAACACGAGGGTTTGGTTAGTGAAACACACTTTCAGTGCTTACTTATTATCAATGTAAGCTATGGATTAATACTTTTCATAAATATGTGAGTTAGCACGATTTCCAGTGCTCTCTCTAGTGGTAAAGATGAAGAACTAGTTTCGATTTAAGCGCTCTGGAAAGAATCTCACGTAGCTATAGAATGGTAAAGGCTAGCAAAATTCTGTTTGATTTGTGTAGAAGAGAAAAGGAAAAACTACCAATATAAGTACCATATGGATTCATTTTACACGGTGTTTGGTTGTACAAATCATGTATTGTATGGCTTCAAATATCTGTGAGCACCCTTAATAATATTATTGTTAATTGCTATGAACTAACTAACTGTATGCGATGAGAGGTAGTTGAAAAACCAAAGACACATGTATATTTATGAGTCATTTGAATTGTCATTAGAATTTATGAGACTAATACTGAAAATTGTGTGAAAATATTACTTATGGGTTGATGACCCTAGACAGATAAAATAGATTGGTATATACAACTTTATTAATGGTTTTTAGAGGCTGTTTAAAGTAAAGTTTGGAAGTTCATTGTAAATGAAACAGTATTTGAAGAGTAATAAGTATTTTTTCTAAGAAGTTTTAGGCCAAGTGTGTTATTCAAGCTGCAATTTAAAAGCTGCAGCCACCACGTCTCCTGCACAATACTGCCAATAACTTTTAAAACAATAAAATAATCTGTTCATCAGCAAATTTGTACTGTTAGTTTTCAAGATGTTAATACAACGCCATGGTGGTTTATATGCAGTAGTCCACAAATTATCGTGGTTATTCACAATACATAATGGCAATCCATAAACACGTTTATATGCTCTTGGATATTTTGAAAGACTTCGGATGACACATAAGTTATGGTAATATCACACAGGAGTAGAATATCTTCATGAGTCTGAGGCAAAGCTGAAGCTGATAATAAGTATCAATTACTAAGATATCCTACAACTGTTTTGATATTACTATACTGGCTTACATCTAAGTGAAAGACATGTGGGTACTTTGATGTATACAGTTTTGTAATCAGCTTGCATAAATGTGTTACCATAGAGTCAGGTTATTAAGCACATGCGCTAAAATTTTCAGAGAAAACTTTTATAAAAATCATACGTGCATGCACCTAGTATGGTAATTATTTCCCAGGCAATAACTACCACACATTTCCAGTAAATTCTTCGATGTATGGCTTTACATAATCATGCACTTAAACAAAATATATAGTTAATACAGTTATAGATACAATAACTCTGAGTCATGTTTACTTTCACTTGTGCATTAATTTTTGTTTGAAGGCTTGTTAATTTAAACTTTTAAGCTTTACAAATAAAAAAACAATAATCATTAGCTATAATTATTTCTTTTAACTATCAATAGTTTTTTAGAGTATTGCTACTAATCTTTTGTGTGTAAAATAAATTAACATCACAAGGAAATTAAAGCTTCAAAATCAGGAATGTGCAGCTAAAAGTTTGGATTTGCAGGTAAAATATTTTCATATGATTTACGTAAATGACTGCTCTATTAGAGTATTTCGATCTTGTATAGAAAGTTGCATACGAAAATTATTTTACAATGAAAAAAAACAAATTATGGTACTCTAATACACAGTAAACATTCTAATAGAACAATTGTAAAATCATACAGTAATAAACTACTTTAATAGCATTCAGGTAGAACTATATCCTATTACTGGTGTATTTAACAATTTGTGCTACTTCATATAATCAGGCACCCAGTTATATAGGTGGTGGAAGGGGATCGATAGGGGGAGAGGGGTTGCTCCAGCACACCCAATTCTAAAGGAGCTATCACATGAAATCCTGTTTCCAGAAAAGATCAAGATATTCTTATAGAGCAGTCACCCCAATAGAGCAGTCACCCCAATAGAGCAGTCACCCTTAATCAACAGTCAATCATGTATGCTTCTCATGCTGAGTGTGCTCCACACATCAATACTACCTGCAAAAATTTGGGCACCCCCAATATTAGGAAAGCTGTTCACAGAGTGTTGCATAAAAAAGTGCAAAGGTTACATTTATGCAACTTTCTAATGAAAGTTTTGTTGCTAATTAATTGGTACAACTAGCAAGAGTGATGAAACTAGGTACTAGGAACAACACCCAACTATCACAGTTGGCTTGTTGTTTCTTTTGAGAAAAAAAATTTATTTTAACTGTTTTCTCAGAATACATACATACATTACATACATACACACATACGTACGTACGTACATATGCACGTACATACATACATGCATGCATACATACATACATACATACATACATACATACATACATACATACATACATACATACATACATACATACATACATACATACATACATACATACATACATACATACATACATACATACATACATACATACATACATACATACATACATACATACATACATACATACATACATACATACATACATACATACATACATACATACATACATACATACATACATACATACATACATACATACATACATACATATACACAGATTACACATGTAGATGCATAACCCTATTAAATTCCATAGATACACAATTACAATGGTATATGCATACAAACCTGAACTTTCTGTTGCAGTAAATGCTTACACTGACAATAATGATAACTAAAGCTCCCAAAAATATCACTCCTGCAATAATTATACCAACCAGTGCCCCAATGCTAAGACTACCATCATCACCACCACCACCGCCACTATCAGCAGAACTTTGTAACACTGCAGCAAAATAATGATAGCTAATGATTATATGTATTACTGTAATTACATGACATCATATCAATATTAGCTTTGGAACAATATTTGTTTGCATACCTTCAATATATTCACTGTTTATAACAGTATTTGTTTCACCTGTGGTCACACCAACCTCCACGGAATATTTGGCACTCCTGTCCAAATTATTAAAAACAGCAAAATTGTTAGTAGTTGTCAGTGAAACAGCATTAGATTGTCTTCGTTGACGATCTTCAGTAGCTAGAAGAAGAGTCGCTCTGTATTTAGGGAATCCTTGAGCTTCAAAGAGACTTAATGGCGTCCAGGTCACATTAATCGAAGTGGCACTTATGTAGTTGACTTTGATGTTCTCTGGTGGTTTAGTTGGTGCCAGTTCTTCACTGAAGAATATAACATAATGACCCAATACTCCCATACCAACACTGGTGAATGCCACTACTCTCACTTGATACGGGATACCTGGGTCTACAATGACAGATGATGTCATATGAATAGTTAAACACACACAATACCAAAGCATCAGTGTAAACAACAAACCAGTTCATCACTAATGACTGCAGAGGAACATAAAGTACCATCAAGCAACACTAAAATGCTTTACTATTTTCAAACAAGCATATACAGTATGTACCTTCTGTGAGTACACTGAATGCCTCATCTCAGTGGATATTAGTATATTATACACAAGTATATTTTAAGTAGGGAGGTCACCTACGCAACTATGATGATATACTAGTGGACATTTAATCCCTACTTCAGTCTAGACCCATGACTAAATTAGGGATTAAATGTCTACTACTATATCTACAGGTATAGGCAACCTCCCTTGTTTCCCTACTTTTTTCTATGGTCCCTAATCAAACCTAATATTTCCTATACTTGTTTGTTTGTTTATTTATTTTTTTGATGACTGGTGAACCCGCACATATCGCATCAAAAGAAAGAATGGTGTCAGAGTTACTGTTTTCATCTGAACATGTGCCCCAACTACCAATTAAGTGAAGTGGCCACTACACTTTGCTTTCAGATATGTTCAGTCTGTTACACAGCCTTACAAATGAAGGGCAGTAAGAGAAGCACCTCTGCAATCAATCCAGTCATCATGGAAAATATTTAATTCCCATTTAAAAACATAGGGAAGCCACTATGCACTACCACAAATTGACACCTTGGGCAGTTAGCAAAAAGAAATGGGACACAAAGGAGGGAAAAAAGGTAATTTTATGATGCATTTATTATGAATACTGCAATATACCAAAAAGGCATCTGTCATACAGTATTGAAACAACAGGCCCATAGCCTAAGCCGTTCACATTTGTTTGTAAGTCAGTCAGTCAGTTATCAGAAAATTCTATTTGAAAAAAGTTTCATAGCAACCTATTGGAAGCATTTGCACTTTTGGGCTTGGTTATACCTGCCAAGGCACCATGAAGGTGTTGTGAGGCTAGTTTTGGGGTGATATTTTTGGCCAGAAAAGCCCAAATGTTCATGACCCCTAAACAGTACTATTGAGTACTATTGTACTGTATACTATTTTTGAGGTTATAAATTGGTCAAGGAATTTCTTCTACACGAAAAAAATTTTTCCAACTTTATTGTCATCATTTACAATCTTTTCTCTGTTTCATGTTTTTGTAGGTAAAGGGTTTACAGTCACTCTGAAAACATTTATGGGCTTAGTTACGCATACGTGAGGCTGGTGTTTGGTGATATTTTAAGGCAAGAAAGCTCAAACCTCTATATGATCCTTACTATACAGTACTACTGCACTGTAAGGTCTATATTGTAGATGTACATATATTCAAGTATACAAAACACCCTTGTGTTCTCTGTGAGGTTAGGGAAAACTTTTGAGGCTGAATATGCTGTTGTTACCTTCAACCTTGCACTATGTTGTTCTGTAAACTAGCTAAAACTGCAATGTGTACCCACTATAATCTTCTTAAATGCACTATGCAACAAATACTACAAGTGGGTGAAACCTTGTTAATAGGACCACCTGTGGGACCCAAGATAGTTGACCCTATCAAGACACACGGTAGTGTGTCGTGCGGCCCAAGAAGCCGGCACGTAACACCCGTGAGTATATTGACAGGAAGAAAGAAAACGCAATTTTCGCACCTCCGTAGCTCTGTGCTTCCTTGATGAAACAAGACGATTTTTGCTGTGGACATGCTCTCCAACTGCAGCACTCCACATTCCAAATTTGAGCGAAATCGCTTCGCGCGTTCCCGAGATATGCGACTTCAAAAATTGGCTCAGTTTCTTCGTTTTTTTTTTCTTCTTATTTTTCTTTTTCTTGTCGCACACTTACAAAAACTGCTATAAAACTCGAACGCCATATCCGATTGCCTTGAAATTTGGCACACAGAAGGGGGATATAAAGGCGCATCTCGGTACCAACTTTGGCTGGAATACAATAAACAGGCAAAGAGTTATGAGCGATTATTCACGAAAAATAACACCAATATGTTGTCACGCCTACAGGGTAAACCGCGTATGGGAAGAAGCTGAAAATTGGTGGGTGAATAGGTTAACTATTGAAACTCAAACCTTTTGTGGTTTGAAAGAAATCGAGCTAAAAACCAGGAAGATACAACGAAAAAACCAACAGTGTGTAACAATTACGCAATCGAGATCAGCTAATAAAAAAATGACTGCTTGCCACGCCTACCAGATAAACCGCTTGGGGTAATGCTTTGAAAATCGTTGTACAGATGGAGTAATCATCTTAGAAAGGCTCATCAATGGTGTAGAAGAATCAGACTTAAAGCCATGGAGTTATAACACGAAATCCAACTTGGTGCGGCAAGTGCGAGATCGAGATACTCTAATAGAGCAGTCATCCTAATAGAGCAGTCACCCTGAAGAGAATTCAAGAGATCAGCTAGAAATAAGAAACCTGTATAGAGATCAGCTACACACAAGTCACCCTGTAGAGAGATCAGCTAGAAGAAGTTACCTTGTAGGGAGTTCATGCAACTATGGAAAGAGATAGTTCAGCTAGAAAAAATCACCTTGTAGAGTTCAGCTACAAAGAAACTACCATGTAGAGAGTTCAGCTACAAACAAATCGCCCTTTGGAGAGATCAATAGTAGAAGTTACCTTGCAGAGAGTTCAGCTACAAAGAAACCACCATGTAGAGAGTTCAGCTACAAACAAATCGCCCTGTGGAGAGATCAATAGAAGAAGTTACCTTGCAGAGAGTTCAGCTACAAAGAAACCATCTTGTAGAGAGTTCAGCTACAAACAAATCTCCCTGTAGAGAGATTAGCTAGAAGAAGTTACCTTATAGAGAGTTCAGCTACAAAGAAACCATCATGTAGAGAGTTCAGCTACAAACAAATCTCCCTGTAGAGAGATCAGCTAGAAGAAGTTACCTTGTAGAGAGTTCAGCTTAGAACAAATCACCCTTTAGAAAGATCAGCTAGAAGAGGTCACCTTGTAGAGAGTTCAGTTACAAAAAAACCACCATGTAGAGAGCTCAGCTACAAACTAGTGACCTTGTAGAGACATCAGCTAGAAGAAGTTACCTTGTAGAGAGTTCAGCTACAAAGAAACCATTCTTTAAAGAGCTCAGCTGCAAACAAATCACCTGTAAAGAATTCAGCTACAAATAAATTACCCTGTAGAAAGATGAGCTAGAAAAAGTTACCTTGTAGAGAGTTCAGTTACAAAGAAACCACCATGTAGAGAATTCAGCTACAAACTAGTGACCCTGTAAAGACATCAGCTAGAAGAAGTTACCTTGAGAGAGTTCAGGTACAAAGAAATCATTATTTAAAGAGCTCAGCTGCAAACAAATCACCTATACAGAATTCAGCTACAAACAAATCACCATGTAGAGAGATCAGCTAGAAGAAGTTAACTTGTAGAGAGTTCAGCTACAAAGAAACCATGATTTAGAGAGCTCAGCTTCAAACAAATCACCTGTAGAGAGTTCAGCTACAAACAAATCTCCCTGTAGAGAGATCAGCTAGAAGAAGTTACCTTGTAGAGAGTTCAGCTATAAACAAATCTCCCTGTAGAGAGATCAGCTAGAAGAAGTTACCTTGTAGAGAGTTCAGCTACAAAGAAACCACCATGTAGAGAGTTCAGCTGCAAAGAAATCACCCTGTATAAAATTCTGCCACGAACAAATTGCCCTGTAGAAAGATCAGTTAGAAGAAGTTACCTTGTAGAGAGTTCAGCTACAAAGAAACCATTCTGTAAAGAGCTCAGCTGCAAACAAATCACCTGTACAGAATTCAGCTACAAACAAATCACCCTGTAGAGAGATCAGCTAGAAGAAATTACTTTGTAGAGAGTTCAGGTACAAAGAAACCACCATGTAGAGAGTTCAGCTGCAAAGAAATCACCCTGTAGAAAATACAGCCACAAACAAATTGCCCTGTAGAAAGATCAGTTAGAAGAAGTTACCTTGTAGATCGTCCAGCTACAAACAAATCACCCTGTAGAGAGATCAGCTAGAAGAAGTTACCTTGTAGAGAGTTCAGCTACAAAGAAACCACCATGTAGAGAGTTCAGCTGCAAAGAAATCACCCTGTATAAAATTCTGCCACAAGCAAATTGCCCTGTAGAAAGATCAGTTAGAAGAAGTTACCTTGTAGAGAATTCAGCTACAAAGAAACCATTTTGTAAAGAGCTCAGCTGAAAACAAATCACCTGTACAGAATTCAGCTACGAACAAATCACCCTGTAGAGAGATCAGCTAGAAGAAGTTACCTTGTAGATAGTTCAGCTACAAAGAAACCATCATTTAGAAAGTTCAGCTTTAAACAAATCACCTGTAGAGAGTTCAGCTACAAACAAATCACCCTGTAGAGAGATCAGCTAGAAGAAGTTACCTTGTAGATAGTTCAGTTACAAACAAATCTCCCTGTAGAGAGATCAGCTAGAAGAAATTACCTTGTAGAGAGTTCAGATACAAAGAAACCATTCTGTAAAGAGCTCAGCTGCAAACAAATCACCTGTACAGAATTCAGCTACAAACAAATCACCCTGTAGAGAGATCAGCTAGAAGATATTACCTTGTAGATAGTTCAGCTACAAACAAATCACCCTGTAGAAAGATCAGTTAGAAGAAGTTACCTTTTAGAGAGTTCAGCTACAAAGAAACCATTCTGTAAAGAGCTCAGCTGCAAACAAATCACCTGTACAGAATTCAGCTACGAACAAATCACCCTGTAGAGAGATCAGCTAGAAGAAGTTACCTTGTAGATAGTTCAGCTACAAACAAATCTCCCTGTAGAGAGATCAGCTAGAAGAAATTACCTTGTAGAGAGTTCAGCTACAAAGAAACCATCATGTGGAGAGTTCAGCTGTAAAGAAATCACCACTGCCCAAATTTCAAGGCGATAGCTATTTCCAATCTGAAGTTATCAATTGTCAAAGTTGGCAAATTGGATGTGTGTGGAAGGCCCCTTTTCGCAAATCCGGTCACATATGTATTATATATATAATTTGTACATTTACTGATAAAATATTTAAAGTACATCTACTTCATCTTTTCTTCTTCCTGTAGTAAAGAAAAAAAACATAGGTTAAAAAAGTCCCAAAGCTGGCCATAGGCCGGCTTTGGGGTATACAAATACAAAAAGAAATGAAATCTAATCCAAAACAGCCAAGCTGTAAAAAACGTGTGCGGCCCTCAGAAAGGCTATGGTGAAAAAAGATGTGAAATTGAAGGTGGCGGCCAAGAAATGGCTGTGATGGTAGGTTAATGGTAAAAATTTTAATAACGACAATTCAGGTGAATTTTTGTGCCGCTTCACAAAATTTACCTGAATTGTCATTATTAAAATTTTTACCATTAACCTACCATCACAGCCATTTCTTGGCCGCCACCTTCGATTTCACATCTTTTTTCACCATAGCCTTTCTGAGGGCCGCACACGTTTTTTACAGCTTGGCTGTTTTGGATTAGATTATAGTTACTGCAGTCATAAAACAAAGTGGCTTTATTATTGAACAGTTAAACAGTGTTAACTAGAACTTGTTAGCATTCTTCAGCTGGTTTTGTCCTCACAATAGATGATTGGAGTTTTACTAGATAGATATTCAGATGCTGGTGGATGGTCAATTTGAATTATTGAGGTGCACGTTTACCTTAGTAATGTTTATCGCCAGTAAAGAGAGTTTGCTGTTTGCCTACTCACCTCCCTCCTTTCAGGACTCTCCATTAACCATACAGTTCTCACTTTGCTGCATGGCTAATGTGACATGGGCTCCAGGGCTTAAGATTATTACCAGTTTGTTTCTCTCTTCTGTCTCATGCGGCTGGGTCATTCTCCATTTGAATTCTAGCCCCATGGGCAGGCAGTCAAATCAGATGGATTACGTGATCCTTAATTCTAGAAGCCGATAGAAAATTTAACACAAAGTACTGTAGTCATTCTGATTTTGCCGTGAGAAACAGAAATGCAACAGCCCTGATGCACCCATCATTCCACCCCTCCAGTTATTTCTAATTGCTCGTGTCCTCTCCATTTTTCACTGCACCTAGTTAACGAGGCTTTAACAAACCAACACCTAACTAGTTGCTGTAACAGGAATTTACAATTGGCATAAATACACTTTGACTATATAGGACAGTTTTATCACAGAGAAAGGCAGCATTACTTAAGGTACACAGGCTGGTAAAAGCATGAAGTATATTGAGTATATTGCCAGAATAATAGGTACAGCTTTTGGCAGCTAAAATAGGCACTTAGATTTACAGTGATATCTTGACTGCCTGTTCACTGGAACATTTATTGAGGGAATATTGTGTTAGTTTTATCAGTCGGTTTTGCAGCACGTGGCCACTGGCTTTATTAATGAGGTGGCCTTATTAAGTCATGGACTACAATGGTGGATCCAGGATAGGGCATTTGCGGCAAATGCTCTCTGTGGAGGAGCCATACTTCTTTTGATTGGAATACTAAATCTTAATTGTCAGGCCGAAATCACTACATATGAAATATATGCATATTACTTCCATTTATTGCAAATTTACTTGAAACTAAAGTCAAAGCAGCTGTCAAACTGTCACCCAGTACCTTTCTGTGTACTAAGCACCTCTAAAATTAATTTTATTGTGTTGCTGGTGTTTAAATAATTCATGCCTTTCAAACAGTTTTTAAGAATTCATAACCATCTGCAAATGTCAAAATGGCAAAACTCAACAGTGAGATGCTACTAAGAGGTGATTACTTGCTTCTTCAAAAATGCAGAGAATCTGCTCTCCCCAACCACCTACAACTTAGCCTGCTTATGCCCTTCCCCTTGCCAGCTCATGATGGACTATATGTCTGGACATTTTGGACCTGGCCACTGTAACAAGGTGGCATCATTACTGAGGTGGCCACTAAGTGAGGTTTCACTGTATAAGTATACAATTACAAGGATCATGAAGGTTTGCACTTTTTCACAAAATACCTTTACCAAATTGGTTAGGCATAATAGAGTGCCTTCAGTGTGACTTGAAATGTTTCCGACAAGTTGCTCCAAAATTTAAATCAAGACACACGGTAGTGTGTCGTGCGGCCCAAGAAGCCGGCGCGCCACACCGTGAGTATATTGACAGGAAGAACGAAAACGTCATTTTCACACCTTTGTATCTCGGTGATCACTTATCTGATTGGAACCAAATTTGCTGCACAGTTGCCCGCCAGCCAAGGGAGTCTACATTCCAAATTTGAAGGAAATCGCTCCAGCCATTTCCGAGATACGAGCTGCCAAAGTTTAGTTTTTTTTTCTTCGTTTTTTTTTTCTTCTTCTTCGTCTTTTCGCACACTTGCAAAAATTGCTATAACAAGCAAACGCGTACTCCGATCGCCTTGAAATTTGGCACACAGAAAGGGAGTCCAACGGCGAATCCTAGCATCAAATTTGGTACAAATCCGAAGAATGGTTCAGGAGTTATGACCGATTATTCGCGTAAAACAAGATCGATTTGTTGTCACGCCTACAGGGTAAACCGCTTCATGGAATGAGTTGAAAATTGCTATGTAGATGGAGTAACCATCGTAGGAGTGCCTTTTGGTGGTTTGAAAGGAATCGAGATAAAGACCACGGAGATATGACACAAAACCCAACTTGTGTCACAATTACGCGATTGATTTTTATGAATAAAAAAGTATTAGTTTTCACGCCTACTAGGCAAACCGCTTAGAGCAATGAGCTGAAAATCGGTGTATAGCTGGAATAATCTTCATAGAAAGTCTCTGCAGTAGTATAGAAGAATCGGATTACAAACCACTGAGTTATGATTCGAAAGCCAACTCCGTGTAGCAAATGCGAGATCGAGATACTCTAATAGAACAGTCACCCTTATAGATCATTCGGCTAATTTATTTATTCCATTATAGAATTTTATTACATCACAAGTTATTCTGTTGGGAGTTCAGCTGCAAACAGTTAATCTTATAGACAGTTCAGCAAGAAGACAGTCACCATGTGGAGAGTTAAGCAAATATATCACTATAGAGATTCAGAACATTACAAGTCACACTGAAGAAAGTTCAGCTATAAACAAGTCATGCACTGTGTAGAGAATTCAGCTACAATTAAGTCACTCTCTAGAGAATTCAGTTACACAGAATTCAGCTACACACAAGTCACTGTGGAGAGAGTTCAGCTACAAACAAATTACCCTTTAGAGTGATCAGCTACAAACAAAACACTTTGCAGAGTGTTCAGCTGCAACAAATCAACCTTTAGAGCGAACAGCAATGAACAAATCAACACAAATCTACCTGTAGAGAGATACGCTAGAAACAAATCACCCTGTAGAGAGTTCAGCTACAAAAAATCACCCTGTAGAGACATCAGCTAGAAACTAGACACAATGTAAGGAGTTCAGCTACAAGCAATCACCCTGTAGAGAGTTCAGCTAAAACAAATCAACCGGCAGAGAGATCAGCTACAAACAAATCACCTTATAGAGAGTTCAGCTACAAACTGATTACCTGTAGAGAGATCGGCTACAAACAAATCAACCTGCAGAGAGATCAGCTACACACAAATCAACTTGTAGAGAGATCAGCTACAAACAAATCACCCTGTAGGGAGATCAGCTAGAAACTACACACAATGTAAGGAGTTCAGCTACAAACAAATCACCCTGTAGAGAGTTCAGCTAAAACAAATCAACCTGCAGAGAGATCAGCTACAAACAAATCAACTTATAGACAGTTCAGCTACAAACAAATCAACCTGCAGAGAGATCAGCTACACACAATTCAACTTGTAGAGAGATCAGCTACAAACAAATCACCCTGTAGAGAGATCAGCTACAAACTAGACACAATGTAAGGAGTTCAGCTACAAGCAAATCACCCTGTAGAGAGTTCAGCTACAAACAAACCAACCTGTAGAGCGATCAGCTAGAAACAAATTACCCTGAAGAGAGGTCAGCTACAAAAAATCACCCTGTAGAGATATCAGCTAGAAACAAATCACCCTGAAGAGAGGTCAGCTACAAAAAATCACCTTGTAGAGAAATCAACTACAAACAAAACACTTTACAGAGAGTTCAGCTACAAACAAATCAACCTTTAGAGCGATCAGCAACAAACAAATCAACCTGTAGAGAGATAAGCTAGAAACAAATCACCCTGTAGAGAGTTCAGCTAAAACAAATCAATCAGCAGAGAGATCAGCTACGTACAAATCACCTTATAGATAGTTCAGCTACAAACAAATTAACTTGCAGAGAGATCGGCTACAAACAAATCACCCTGCAGAGAGAACAGCTACACACATATCAACTTGTATAGAGATCAGCTACAAACAGATCACCCTGTAGAGAGATCAGCTACAAACTAGACACAAAGTAAGTAGTTCAGCTACAAGCAAATTACCCTGTAGAGAGTTCATCTACAAACAAATCAACCTGTAGAGCAATCAGCTAGAAACAAATCACCCTGAAGAGAGGTCAGCTACAAAAAATCACCCTGTAGAGAGATCAGCTAGAAACAAATCACCCTGAAGAGAGGTCAGCTACAAAAAAAATCACCCTGTAGAGAGATCAGCTACAAACAAATTTCCCTGTAGAGAGATCGGCTACAAACAAATCAACCTGCAGAGAGATCAGCTACACACAAATCAACTTGTAGAGAGTTCAGCTACAAACAAATTACCATGTAGAGAGATCGGCTACAAACAAATCAGCCTGTAGAGAGTTCAGCTAAAACAAATCAACCTGCAGAGAGATCAACTACAAACAAATCACCTTATAGAGAGTTCAGCTACAAACAAATTACCCTATAGAGAGATTGGCTACAAACAAATCAACCTGCAGAGAGATCAGCTACACACAAATCAACTTGTAGAGAGATCAGCTACAAACAAATCACCCTGTAGAGAGATTAGCTAGAAACTACACACAATGTAAGGAGTTCAGCTACAAATAAATCACCCTGTAGAGAGTTCAGCTAAAACAAATCAACCTACAGAGAGATCAGCTACAAACAAATCACCTTTTAGACAGTTCAGCTACAAACAAATTACCTTGTAGAGAGATCGGCTACAAACAAATCAACCTGCAGAGAGATCAGCTACACACAATTCAACTTGTAGAGAGATCAGCTACAAACAAATCACCCTGTAGAGAGATCAGCTAGAAACTAGACACAATGTTAAATTACTAAGGAGTTCAGCTACAAGCAAATCACCGTGTAGAGAGTTCAGCTACAAACAAACCAACCTGTAGAGCGATCAGCTAGAAACAAATCACCCTGAAGAGAGGTCAGCTACAAAAAATCACCCTGTAGAGGTATCAGCTAGAAACAAATCACCCTGAAGAGAGGTCAGCTACAAAAAATCACCTTGTAGAGAGATCAACTACAAACAAAACATTTTGCAGAGAGTTCAGCTACAAACAAATCAACCTTTAGAGCGATCAGCAACAAACAAATCAACCTGTAGAGAGACCATCTAGAAACAAATCAACCTGCAGAGTGATCAGCTACAAACAAATCAGCTTGTAGAGAGATCAGTTACACACAAATCAACCTGTACAGAGATAAGCTAAAAACAAATCAGAGTTCAGCTAAAACAAATCAATCTGCAGAGAGATTAGCTACATACAAATCACCTTATAGACAGTTCAGCTACAAACAAATTACCTTGTAGAGAGATCGGCTACAAACAAATCACCCTGCAGAGAGATCAGTTACACACAAATCAACTTGTATAGAGATCAGCTACAAACAAATCACCCTGTAGAGAGATCAGCTAGAAACTACACACAATGTAAGGAGTTCAGCTACAAACAGATCACCCTGTAGAGAGATCAGCTACAACTAGACACAAAGTAAGGAGTTCAGCTACAAGTAAATCACCCTGTAGAGAGTTCAGCTAAAACAAATCAACCTGCAGAGAGATCAGCTACAAATAAATCACTTTATAGACAGTTCAGCTACAAACAAATTACCTTGTAGAGAGATCGGCTGCAAATTAATCAACCTGCAGAGAGATCAGCTACACACAAATCAACTTGTAGAGAGATCAGCTACAAACAAATCACCCTGTAGAGAGATCAGCTAGAAACTAGATACAATGCAAGGAGTTCAGCTACAAGCAAAATCACCCTTTAGTGAGTTCAGCTACAAACAAATCAACCTGCAGTGAGATCACCCACAAAAACGCACTTGTACAGAGTTCAGTTATAAACAAATTACCCTGTAGAGAGATCAGGTAGAAGAATTCACCTTGTAGAGAGTTCAGCAACAAAGAAACCACCATGTAGAGAGTTCAGCTGCAAACAAATCACCCAGTAAAAAGATCAGCTAGAAGAAGTTACCTTGTAGAGAGTTCAGTTACAAAGAAACCATCATATAGAGAGTTCAGCTACAAAGAAATTACCCCGTAGAGAGTTCAGCTAGAAGAAGTCACCTTGTAAAGAGTTCAGCTACAAAGAAACCATCATGTACAGAGTTCAGCTACAAAGAAACCACCTGTACAGAATTCAACTACAAACAAATCACCCTGTATAGAGATCAGCTAGAAGAAGTTACCTTGTAGATAGTTCAGCTACAACAATTCACCCTGTAGAAAGATCAGCTAGAAGAAGTCACCTTGTAGAGTGTTCAGTTACAAAGAAACCATCATGTAGAGAGTTCAGCTGCAAACAAATCACTCTGTAGAGAGTTTAGCTACAAAGAAACCGCCATGTAGAGAGGTCAGCCTCATACAAACCACCTTGTAGAGAATTCAACTACAACAAATCACCCTGTAGAGAAGAGTAGAGAGTTCAGCTACAAAGAAACCATCCTGTAGGGAGTTCAGTTACAAAGAAACCACCATGTAGAGAGTTTAGCTGCAAACAAATCACCTGTAGAGAGTTCAGCTAGAAACAAATTACCTCGTAGAGAGATCAGCTGGACGAAGTCACCTTGTAGAGCGTTCAGCTACAAAGAAACCATCATGTAGACAGGTTAGCTGCAAAAAAAATCACCCTGCAGAGAGTTCAGCTACAAAAAAATCACCCTGTAGAGAGTTCAGCTAGACGAAGTCACCTTATAGAGAGTTCAGCTACAAAGAAATCATCATGTAGAGAGTTCGGCTACAAAGACACCACCATGTAGAGAGTTTAGCTGCAAACAAATCACCTGTAGAGAGTTCAGCTAGAAACAAAATACCCTGTAGAGAGACCAGCTAGAAGAGGTTACCTTGTAGAGAGTTCAGCTACAAAGAAACCATCCTGTATATAGTTCAGCTACATTTCAAGTCACCCAGTAGAGAGATCAGCTGCAAAAAAATATCCTGTGGGGCATAATGGGCATGTAATAAATATATGTATATAATTTGTATAATTACTAATAAAATCAAAAACAATTGAAGTATTAAAAATCTTCTTTAAGTTCTTTTCTTCTTCCTGTGGTAAAGAAAAAAACACATGGGTTAAAAAAGCCCCAAAGCCAGCCATAGGCCGGCTTTGCAGTATACAAATACAAAAAGAAGTGATATCTAATCAAAAACAGCCAAGCTGTAAAAAAAGGTGCGGCCCTCAAAAAGGCCATGGTGAAAAAAGATGTGAAATCCAAGGTGGCGGCCAAGAAATGGCTGTGATGGTAGGTTAATGGTTACATTTTAATAACGACAATTCAGGTGAATTTTGTGCCGCTTGGTCTTGGCACCAAATTCACCTGAATTGTTGTTGTTAAAATGTAACCATTAACCTACCATCACAGCCATTTCTTGGCCGCCACCTTGGATTTCACATCTTTTTTCACCATGGCCTTTTTGAGGGCCGCACCTTTTTTTACAGCTTGGCTGTTTTTGATTAGATATATATATACAGTAGTATTTAGTACTAACTATAACTAACTGCCTGATGATACTTTCAGACAAAATTCAATAACTGCTAACATTACAGGCTTAATTTTTTCAATGCTAAGCAATTTAGCCCAACAAGTGTATACCACAGTACATACAGTGCAATTACATATTACAGGTATAAACAGGTAAACATTTACACTCACACACACTCACTGTATATGTGACCAGATTTTACAAAACCCATCACCAGGCAAAAACAAACTGACACCAACAATGGGTAGCTACACTACCATTATTGGTTTTGACCCTCAACATTATTCAAACTACAGTACTCATAGCTGGTTTTAAAAGATGCCTTTTCTGGGTGATGTAGCAAGCTTGAATGGCAGTTTCTGGTTTTGTGAAGGACCTAGCTTGACCAGAATCAGAGGTACGTACACTCATAGATAGCATGATATAGTTGGCTAATCATTTTCTGTGTTGATTTTACTGCATATCAGCCAGCCAGCACATCCTATAATCTTGTGTCTGCACTTCAGTCATGGTCTGGCTCCATTTTGAACACTATTTCTTCCACCCCTTGTTAGCACTTGCTATACTACTTTGCTCATGCAACTGCTCAGATTGGGAACTCTACAAACAGCTACAAGTACTCGAGGTGGTCTGAAAGGTCTATCTCGAAACTTCTCATTTGTGATTTGAATTGTTATTCCAAATCCAGTCACATATAGATGCATGCCATGCTATGCAATAACTAACTTAAACTCATTATGGTGTAGTTCCTTGTGCTGCTATTCATTTTACTACTCATACTGGTAGTGTCCACTATTGTATACTGAGTAAATCACTTGATATCCAACAATAATGCCATTAGGTTGTGAGGGAGTTTCCCATGTTATCAGTACTTCAGTGTTGACTGGTAGTGTACTAACAGAGACCTTCACCACTCCTGGAACTGTTAAACAAATCATATTTATGACAGCAATAAAATATATTATGCTAATAGTCCTGGCCTAGTACATGTTCATTGCATTGAGACAGACAGCATGCACATGCAGTATATCTCAGCTGTTTCAATACACTATGTAAGTATTGATAAAACTACTAGCTCAAATTTTGTGCATTAAGTGCTTACTCTTTAGTAACTCTGTTAACCTTTTTATTTACACCGTCCTAAAACTTATATAGTTGGCTACAATTTAAATTCAAGGATAGCCAAAAATTTGTTAGTTACCATGTCAGTAATGTGTGAAATAAATACAGGTAAATTCACACATTCAATGAAAATGGTGAGTAAAAACTAAGACTGAATGATGCATACAAACAGTGATTTCTCAACTTTATTGATTTGATCAGCCAAACTCCTGTAACAAACCAAAACTACACAACTTGACAACTACAAGGGTATTAATTCGGTGAGAAAAACATGTCTGCTCTATCAGAGTAAAGAAGAATGTGACTGATATATAACGATCTCACTGCTCTATCAATCTTATAAGCACTAAAATCAACATTCTCCATTTTTTAGTTAAGCACAATATTACTAAGGCAGATTCCTCAGTGATTGGTACAACACTAAGCTAGATGACATCACCAACTATTTATGCATTTCCCGTGCTCCAATTTTCCTTTGATTGCTTTTCTGTCTTCAAAAGGCTCTGGAGTGTCCAAAATCTGAAGCTTTTATCTGATGACTATACTACACATAGCTGGTATGTCATTGTATGTATCTTCCAAGACATTAATGCTATAGTCTATATTGCCCACCCACTGCTTACCTCTCTCTACCACTTTAAAGTGTTTTTGTGATATAGTATTGCAGTAGTTGTGACATTACTTACTGAATAACACTATCTAATGTAAAAATCTACAGGCATGGATTTACTTACATCCTGGAAGAACATCACAGGAATGTGCAGTTTCATTAAATCATGAATATTTCTTATAACTATTATAGCCATACTCTATCAGACTGCAGCAAGTTATCAAAGCACGAATACAATATCTGACAACCTCCTGTGTGTGACTGTATTTTGGTGATCACATTATGTGTTTGTTTTTAGATTAGTTGAAATACTGTATATGATTCAAATTTCAATTATGTACTTGAAATTTAAAGTGTAGCAGTGATTGTAAATGTATGTATACAGACTATTAAGGATAGGCACATTGTAATTTAAGTTGTACGATTTACGTATACTACGTATGCAACACTGAAGCCAAAGTTCACCTGCTTCAGCAGTTCTGATTGTAACTTCATTACTGTTCCCACTTGTTCCTCCTCCATTAGTAGCAGTAATGGTTACTGTGACTAACTGATATGGAGCCAGTCCAGTAATATCATAAGATTGTGTCTAGAAATATACAGCATTCTGTATATACATGTGTTATGGCTCAAAACAAATTAATACATATTCACCTTGGACTGTTCAATTGAAATCTAAAGCATAATTATGCCAAAAGCCACTATTCTTCAGCCCAAATCCAGGCTTCCACACACATCCAGAGTTGGACTTTATAGGACAATAACTCAATGTAGGAGTATGCTATCCCTTTCAAATTTTAACCTGTTATTGCACAATGCAATGAATAAGTTGTGTGAAAATTGTAATTCAACAGCTTACTGAGTGGTCACATTATAAGCAGTTAAAGTCAAAGAATTGGATGTATGTGGAAGTCTGGTTTTATCAAATCCATACAAATATTTACGAGGGATATGAAATACATGCATGGGCACACAGCCCCTGAGGGTAGAGTGGATATATATAGTAATAATGTTATGTTATATTCCACACCCCAGTGGATAAAATAATCAGAGATAGAAAAACAGTATATACCTATTAGTGAAAGAATTGCATTCAAGCTTCAGCCATAGTACAGTCAGGCTCCATGTTGTTTGTAATTTCTTGCCCATGGGAAGGAGACAAAGAAGTAATCCATTCAGGAAAATAATAGTAAGCCAATTTAGGTATTTGTCATTATAGCCGGACAGCTGCTATGGATTTTGTGGAATGTGTGAAGATGCATGCACTTCATAATGTAGCATAGCTACAAATAATAGTTACATATCAAAGTTTCCACGGTACTGTACTGTGTATCAGTAATATACTACAGTGTGGCACTGTGATATTTACCATAGGTGTGGTATACAATGTACAGTATATGAAGCTACAACACATTGAATGCCCATTTACTCACATTTCCTCCATAAGGAGCTGTTGCTTCATTACTGTTATCATCAGTTGTATATATGATCGTGTAATGGTTATGATTCCATTAGGTTGTGTTGGTGCTCTCCAGGCTACATGAACCGACTGACTATCAATTGCAGTGAATGATAGTATCACTGGAGGATTGGGAGCTGAAACAATTGACAATGCAAGATTATTGCTGTTTCAATGTATGGTACTTTTAGTAAATTCCAACCTTGCTGAGCAGTTGATACTGTGACAGGGTCACTATTGGGTCCGGAAGAGCCAGTAACAGTATGTATTGTACAATGAAAAATATGGACAATTTCCATTACGAAGGGAAACCATCATGTTCCACTACCAAATTGACACTTTTTGCTGTCAGCAAAGATGAATGAGACACAAAGGAGGACACTGGTAAGTCCATTAATGATGCATTGTATGTACTGCAGTATGCCAAAAGACACCTCTTGGGCCAAAGTGACATCGAACAGTGAAAAAATCAAGCCTGTAGCCTTATCCATTATCAAGTTACGCTTGTCTGAAGGCATCAGTCAAACAGACACTTACTCACTAGAAGATTCTGTTAAATAATTTTTAAAAAAAATTCTGTAGCAACTTGTTGAAAGCATTTTGGGTTGTTTTGAAGGCTTGTTTGGGCTTAGTTTTGCCTAACCAATGCTGTGTCATCGTCTGGGAATAGTTTTTGGGTGATGGTTTTTCATGGACCACACCTACTCCTTTGTGGTCCCTACTATACAGCACTATCATACTGTATGATGGTTGTTTGACTTTGATTTTAGGTGAATATTTGCAATAAATGGTAGCATTTTTCATGAGGTATATAAATGGATTTTGGCCATTCAGACAATGTTTAGTATTTCAATGAAAAGAAGTTTGGCTCCTCCACATGTGTACCCTCCACAAAGGGAGGGAGGCCCAAATGCCCCATGCTGGATCCGCCAGACATGGGCATAGACTGCACCTAATTACATTACACTTCATATATGCATAACATAAGTACCAAATAAATATCTGTACTTCATAACTTGTATGGCATAGTCAATAAATTGTACTAGAAATGCTGAAATTTGTATAGTGATAGTACAATGTGATGAGAAGTTAAATCATTAAAGTTTCAACAAGTAAGGAAGTTTTATGTGCTGCTGCGTGTGAATAACACAGTATTGTTTTGTGTGAATAGTATATTACTACTACATAGCTACAGATATTCACAAATACAAGTGCAATGCAAATGACAGTGTAAGTAAAACTACTGTAAGTGCATGTGTGTCACACTGTCATGTTTAATGAAATCTCTACTGTTACTGCTGGTTCTTAATGGTTCCATCTCCCTTGCTCTTGCTCCCTGCAGCAGAATATTTCTGTTGGTCTTGTTGCTGCTGGTTTACAGAGTTGGAAGTATATGCGGGGTTATTATAAGTAACCCCTGAGTGAATCTCATATTGCTGATGCTTCCTAGATAAATAAATAGCAGTCATATAGTATTTAAGCTAACTAAATACAGTAGAGTACTACTACAACAACAACAAATACAATGAAATGCTGTACCATACAAAGTACATAGACTGTACACAATGCAAACTGTGAGGTGACTGAGTTGAGATGAATAGCATATCATGGACCATTATGATAGTGGGTTCATAGTAGTGATTGCCCATGCGCATTGGTCCACTAGTAAGTATCAAGTGAAAAGGAAACAGTATAAAAATAAAATTTCTTGAACTTTTGGTTCTAATACTAGTTTTAAATTAAAAGGCTTCAGGCAAAAGCAAACCTAACAGTGCATACTAAAAGGCAAAGACGACTGCCAATTATCACAATTAATTTATTGAAGTTGCTTATGTCTGCAAGTGAAGTCATAAAAATCTTCATCTCATTTGCTCTTTGTAAGCTGTCAACAAAACTCTTGGGTGTAAAGTTAATACTAACTAAAACTCCTGTACACTGAGGATACTAGAGCTAAACTAACTAAAATTCTTGCAAAGTGGAGGTACTGGAAGTAATACTAACTAAAACACCTGTAAACTGAGAGTACTAGAACTAAACTAACTAACATTTCTGTAAACAGGACTATACTAACTAAAACTGCCTTTAAAATGAGTACTAAAACTACCAATGCAATACTAAAACAACACTAGTATACCTGCATACCTACATACATACTCACATACATACGCATATAATAAAATTAATGTAGATGCATACATAACTTGTTAAGTGCAATACACACACAATTACAAACATACATGTATACAAACCTGAATTTTCTGCTACAGCAAATGCTTACACTAACAATAATGATAAGCAAAGCTCCCAAAAATATCACTCCTGCAATAATTATACCAACCAGTGCCCCAATGCTAAGGCCACCATCATCACCACCACCACCATCACCACCACCATCATCACCACCACCATCATCACCACCACTACCAGCAGAACTTTGTGACACTGCAGAAGAATTTTAGAATAAAATGATAATGATTATATGCACTGCTGTAATTATATAAATTTTAGTTTGGCACTGCTTTTGCACAATATTAATATTTTGTTTACATACCTTCAACATATTCACTGTTAATAACATCATTTGTTTCACCTGTGGTCACACCAACTTCCACAGAATATTTGGCACTTGTGTCCAAATTATTAAACACAGCAAAGTTGCTAGTAGTTGTCACTGAAATAGGATTAAATTGTCTTCTTTGACGATTTTCAGCAGCTGAAAGAAGAGTTATTCTGTATTTAGGGAATCCTTGAGCTTCAAAGAGACTTAATGGTGACCAGGTCACATTAATTGAAGTGTCACTTATAAAGTTGACTTTGATGTTGTCTGGTGCTTTAGTTGGTGTCAATTCTTCACTGAAGAATACAACATAATCACCCAATACTCCCATTCCTACACTGGTGAATGCCACTACGCTCACTTGATAAGGAGTTCCTGAGTCTATAGAAAAGATGATGTCATATGAATAGTGATGCACACAATGAAAAAGCATTTGCATAAAAATAACAAAGTGGACATTGTTCCAGTACCGGTTTTCAAGCTGGAACAACTCTTTAACAGGCAGTCCATTCATTTTGCTCAACTACTGTATCAAACATACTATTGGGAGAAGGTAAGTTAATGGTGATTCCAGTATAGTCTGAGTGCTAAACACAGTAAAAAGAAACTAGTGAAGGTCACCAGTGAAGTACTGAAATTCAAGTAATAGTGCTGCAGATGCAAGTTTTTACACTACGCAGCTGTACAATAGTGTTACATTTGGTGGCTGTTCAATTAGAGTACTTCACTGACTAACTGCTCTGTTAGAGTATCTCGATCTTTTATAGCCATATTGTTTTGGGAGTTGTTTGTGTCCCCACAGATCATCACTGTAACGATGTAGATTGATGTACTCATGCTAAATATTGTGTGTTGCCAACAAATTAAATCAACAGCAACACAATGTCCTGAGCTTTTCTTGCTACTGGCAATTTCAGTAGGGGTTTCCTGAAATCCCTGGAAACCCCCTTCGGCATGCCCTTGTCATTTGCTATTTTTCAATACTGCTCAGCTTTAATTATCACTTGTATAAACAGATAACTATCATACTGTACATAATACAAAATGCATGTCATACTATGCAATGACTAACTTAAACTCATTATGGTGTAGCTTCTTGTGCTGCTATTCAGTTTACCACTCATACTGGTAGTGTCACTATTGTATACTGAATAGATCACGTGATATCCAACAATAATGCCATTGGGTTGTGAGGGAGTTTCCCATGTTATCAGTACTTCAGTGTTGACTGGTAGTGTAGTAACAGAGACCTCCACCACTCCTGGAACTGTTAAATAGATCATACACATACTTAAGACAGCAATAATAAAATACAGTACAATATAATATATGTTAAAACTAGTGTGTAATAGTCCTAGACTAGTGCATGAAGATGAACTGATATACACATTGTATTGAGACAGGCAGCATGTACTACACAAGCATATCTCAGCAGTTTCTATAATACACTACTTTGCAACAAATGGCACATACGTGCACTTGTTTTGAATGAAGCACTATTATTTTCATGCAAAAAGAAAATTTATAATAAAATTTTTCACATAAAAAATATTTTCGTATGATTTAAGCCAATGACTGTTCTATTAGAGTAGTTTGATCTTATGTAAAAATATTCGTGTAAGAAGTTTTCATACAAGTATTGAATATTAAAGTTATTTTACAATGAAAAAAGCAAATTACAGTAGTTAGCTTCAATTTTAAAACTTTGTTCTGTAATGTGTGAAATATTAATACAGGCAAATTTACACATTCAAAGAAAATGGTGAGTAAAAACAAAGACTGAATGATGCATGCAAACAGTGATTTTTCACTTTATTGATTTGATCTGCCAAACGCCTGTAACAAAACTGTACATGTGGGACACTCCACAACTTGACAGCTACAAGGATATAGCCACAATACTTTTAGTTGTTGAGGTAAACATGACTGCTATATCAGATTAAAGAAAAAAAATACTGTTCTGTGGGTCATTCCGTGTCAAATTGACAAGGAATTTAGGGTAACCTCTTGGATTTTGACAAAAAATTTGGTGTGTTTGTACTACCTGTGGTGCTCATCACTCATATAATTTTGTTAGCTCCATACACCACATGGTTTCTGATTTATAACCACAAATATTTTGAATATTTCATGAAAAATTAGTCCATCTAAAGTTACAAAATTGAGTATAACTTTGTACTGTGTTATTACTCTAAAGACTGTTGGTTGACCCTTCAAGTGATGCATAAATTATAGGATATCACCTTAACAAAGTTTGAAAAGTACTTAGTTGAAAATTTTAATTCTTAATATTTCCAAACTGCTGTTTAAAATACAGGTACTTAGTTAATCATCATTGGATCATGGTCTACATTTGATGAAATTTGTGGTGGGACCACAATGGGTTCAAGGGATATAAAATTAAATATGCTGTGGTAATAAAGTATGCTATAGTTTACAGTGGAATTTTGTACTGTATTATTACTGTATGGGAGTGAACATTTCTAATAACAATTACCAACCTAGTTTGTTTTAAACAATGGAGGTGTACAAGCACAGTACAAACTGTATTAGTGACTACCTGTATTTAAAGATCACTTTTATACTACTGTTGACTCATATTTCTTTAATGTTATACCTCCAATGCAGCCCCTTCATATAGCAAATTCAAAAGATGGTTTTAATTAGACTGGTTGATTTCACGGTGTGCCCAGAAACTTGTAGGTGTTTTAGAGTTGTACGGATAATCAGATCGGTAATCAGTAGAAACCAATATTTAGCCATAATTGGAAATCAGTTGTGATGGGCTGGTTTATTAGTCTATTCAGCTTCAGCAGCTGCAGTACACTGGAGGGCTTCTATCAGGCTCTGGCATGTACTCAGTAATTTGTTTATGTTTTGTGGTAACTAGAATAATAAACAATGATGGTTGGAGCACTTGTCTACTTGTCTAACTAGCAACTTTGAGTTCAGGTAAGTGTACAATCACACAGCATTGGCTTTACTAGCTATACTTTATGTACAAGTGTAGCTTGTAGAGACCTACAATCGGGTATCGGTGAACTATCAGTACAATAGATATCGATTTTCCTAAAAAGTGGGAATTGGTAAAACACTATAATTTTTCCATCTTTTCTTCATATTTACTAAAAAGCAAGCATTCAAAATCAAGTCAATAAAATCAATTTAGTTAAGTTGCTGTGCACTTACATAGCCCTATTTCACACTTTTAAGTTATGTACATGGCTGCGTAGGTACAATGAAAAAGGACACCTTGAATATAATATAGTAAACTTGATATGCTGGACACTTGTTGTGGTTCCATTTTAATGGTATACATACATACATTGCAAATTGGATCAGTGACTTTTCTAATACTAACTGTGCCATGGTTCCAGGAATTATAGTAAGGTTTCATTGTATGTATATGGTATACTGTACTTGTAACTCAGTGCATGAAAGTAATTACTGCAATTATACTACAGTACTTTAAAAGTATTTTACATCCATGTGCATTTTGAAGATCAGTACAAGCAGTCTTAAATTCACACAAATACACATGCAAAATTTATGCATTGGCTAATGTATTTATCTAACTTCTTTGCATGAATACAGGACTTGTTTTTTCTAACGTTACAGGTGTGCATGGGTGTATTATACTTTTCAAAAAAAAATAAATAAAAATGTAATAGCAGTTATTTTTACTCATTGAGTTAAGAGTAATTTACATGTATTGTGGAGCTCTTCTCCTGCATAGGACCATTATAAATGTTTATTATTAGAGAAGCCATAGAAGTGATCCAAATGCATGTGTGCCATTAAAATGGGACTGTGAGCAAGTATCTTCCTACATGTAGGTGTCCACTGTTGAGGGTGCCCTAATTGAGGAGTTCCACTGTATCAATGCAACTACGTATTTAACTTAAACACTGTAGTGTGGATTAGGTCTATATAAGTGCACTGTGGTGAGATTTGACTTAATAAAGAAGGTACTGTACTTTTGAAAAGAAGGTAAATTGCTCACATGTTCTGGACACATTGTAGTTTTATTTTCAAGTCCACCTGTTTATCAGGACCAATAATATTTTTGGATTGGATCTATAACTTTAACGCCCAACTAAAGAAATAAGAATTAACAATTAACAGTAGTATAAAGGTGGTCCTTCAATACAGGTGGTCACTATTACAAGTTGCACTGTACTTGTACACCTCCATTGTGTATGACAAACCTGGTTATTGGAAGTGCACACTCCCATACAGTAATAATAAGGCACAAAATTCCACTGCATACCATAATTATACCTCTTGATCATGAACCCATTATGGTTCTATCACAATTTTTTTTTAATCAAACGTAGACCATGATTATTAACTAAAAAATTCAAAGAATTATAAACAGCTTTTTTGGGAATTCAACCGGTGAAAATATTTTTAAAGATGTTAACACAGTACAAAGTTCCGGTAGATTTTGTAACTCAAATTTTCATGAAATATTCAAAATATTTGTGGTCATAAATCAGAAGCCATGTGGTGTATAAAGTTAAAAATCTGTAAGTGATAAGCACCACAGGTACTACAGTACAAACACAGCAAGTTTTGTCAAAATCCGAAAGGCAACCTTAAATTCCTTGTTGATTTGACACAGCATGATTCCTATTGCAATGTGACTGCTCTATTAGAGTATCTCAATCTTTTAAGCACTAAAATCAATATACTTTATTTTTCAGCATATTTTATATTGTGGTTCTTAATAGAGATTGCCTATGTTATTGTCCAAAATCCTAATAGAACACTCACCTAATTATAAACACCACCTTAGAAAGCTCCCCAACTACAAAGAGTTTAAGCTGGAAAAATATATATGTGACCAGATTTTACAAAACCGATCCAAATCACACATCAGGCAAAATCAAACTAACACCACCATGAATAGCTACACTATCATACTTCTAGTTTTGACCCTCAGTACTATACTCAAACTACTCGAGGCTGGTTTTAACAGATGTCTTTTCTGAGTGGTGTGGAGTGCTCAATGGTGGCATTGTGAAGGACCTGGCTTGGCAAGAATCAGTGGTTTACTGGTGGACAGCTTTATAATGTTGGCCAGACATTTTCTCTGTTAATTTTGCAACGTATCAGCCACTAAGGAGCCAGCACAGCCCTGTAATCTCGTGTCTGGACTCCAATTGTGGTCTGCCTCCACTTTGAGGTCTATCTCTTTCCCTCCCTGCCACCCCCCACCTTCCACCCCTTTGTGAGCACTCGTGATACTACTTTGCTCATCCAACTACTCAGATTTTTTATTTTATTTGGCGGGAAACTCTACGAGCAGCTACAAGTACTGGAAGTGGTCTAAAAGATAATAATATTATATTGATGCATCTTTTGTGTGAATATCATATGCGTGCTTGCTATCCTTGCCAAGTTATGCTGACTTGAATTCTTTAAAACTGTTTATCTTGAAACTTCTAATGTGCGATTGGATTGTTTTTCCAAAATCCACTCACATACTGTATGTGACAAAGTCGTTGATCTACGCACACACCAGTGAAGTTCACTTTTCACCATGAATGGATAGCCACACCAATAATCTACGCAATTGCACCACAGCCATGCCTCTGGCTTGATCAGGCTGCTTTTCATGAGTAGAATTCTAGAGATGAGTGCCAGCCACTGGGGACGCTCTGGCACCTTGTAATGTCACTGGCAAGCTGAAACACGAGACTAGAGACATGAACAGCTTTGGACAGTTGTCCAAATATTTCCTACATACATTTCTTTGTTTCTCAGTGGCACAGGTGGTCTTGAGAGCCCAATATTAAGGCTGGAGATACCATATTACCCACTCGGCCATTTTCTGTTCATATATCAACTACCAACCCACCACTCCCACCACCATCCATGGTGACATGGTTGTGTTACAGATACTGTTGAAAAAAAAGTGCTCAAAATTGTGATTATATCAACAGCTTGCTTTCTATGGATTGAATTGTAATAAATACTGTACTATGGTTGGCTGCAATCACGGTGAAAATTTCAAACTTGTAGCTTTTGTCCTTCCCAAGCTATACTAGATTGAAATGTTTAAAATCGTGCATCTCACAATCTATTGATGTGCATAGATCGACGGTTTTTCCAAATTAGGTCACATATACAGTAGATCCATTGGTAATATGAATCAAAAGGATCTACAGGAAAGTCTGTTAATTTTAGGGAATAAAAACTACATACTGTAGCTTTCCTTCCTGTGTCGTTCTTCTTGTTCAGGGATGACCTGTTTTATTAAATGCAGATATGTGACCGGATCTGTGAAACCTGACACAATCAAGCCAGCCCAAATTTACAAATGAACACAACGGGTAAAATAGTTGAAAAAAGTTATAGAATGCGTTATTCTTAGTGAAGAAAGGGGCTAATGATATCATATTGTATCATCTTGTTCGCCTACTCAAGGGGAGCCCGAAAATCTTTGTTTCATTGCAGTAGACACATACAAGGATAAGGAAGTTATGGGTATTTTTTTATGTTACATCAAAGCTGAGGGGTCTGCAACTTGTAAAAATCCTGTACAAGGTTTCAAATCTTTAAACTTTTATCAAGATTTCAAAGATTATATGGCAAGATTTCAAATTTTCAGAGCAGAATTTCATGGTATCCGGAATAATTAGATCCTGAGATACTTAGTATCAGGAAATGTACAGAAATTTTTGTGGAGTGAAGATCTTGGATTGTGAAATCTCTAGAAGTCATATAAGAATTCTGGACCAATGTAAGGTGTAGCACATGTAATGCTGAATAATAATGTAAGTATACGTGAAATTTTCATTAATTTTTCAAGATTTGAGATTTCAAAATCTGCAAGGATTTGAGATTTCAACAAGATTTCAAAGAGGCTGTATAAGATTTCAAAGGAGTTGCAGACCCCTCAGTTGAAGTGACAGCACATGATTGATCTTTCTTCTTTTAATTTCGCCTCATAAGTAAGGAAGAAAGGTGATACAAGGAAAAACTTACCCAATAATTGATTCCACTACTCACAGTGAATATGTTGGTACAAATTTAAACTCACTGTCTCCTTCTGCTCATAAGTTACAATTGTTTTAGTAAGCACCTGTAATATATTGTCCCTATACTTGCTGTACAAATTAAATTTTCTGTTGTTGCTACTTTGTAGGGCTGAATCTCCCAAAGTTATTGCCATATTAGGCTGAAACTTTACCAGAGCATGCATTTGGCTATGTAAATTATACTGTAAATATGCAATAAACAATAATTCTTAAAAATGCACAATTGTGTCAGGTTTGCAGATCTAGTCATTACATGTATGTTGCTGCAATGATAACATCCTTTCTCAAGCAAATTTGCTCCTTGTAGATTCACTTTGCCATTGATCTGACTTTGCTACTGCAAGTGTAATCAACTTGTTAATATGTGGTAAGAAGTATCCAATCTATTCAAGCTAACATGTTCATTTGCAAAACCCTATATACTTAACTATACACAATATAGTAAGTTCATACCAAAGCAGCAGTGTTGTTGCAACCACTGTGTACTTGATTTTTGTGATCAAAGAACTGCACATGTAGCAAAAGCCATACCTAAATGCACATTACTGACCACAGCATGCAATACACTGCCTAATGGTGGATACACAAAGCTGTATATATAAGTACAAAATACACTCAATGCACTGGTGTTTGGTAACTCTGTGATAATATTAATTAAGCACTCAGTAGCTATACCACTGAGCTAGACAACATCACTGACCATTTGCGCATGTTTTCCCCATAGTCCAACTTTCCCTTGTGTGCTTTTTAGGAATTCCCTTTAAAACATTGTTAAAAAATAAATGGATAGCCCAATGTCTTCAAAAGGCTCTGCAAAATCTGCACAAGCCTGATGAATGTACAGTTTTAATATACATTGTAGTTTAGAATGACTGGGTGTTGACTGTGTACATACCTTCCAAGATAATGATATTCTATTGTTTTGTGTTATAATATATTACCCACTCATTGCTTACCTTTCTCTACCTCTTTGAAAGTGTCTCTAGTGCTGTATTGTAGTACTTATAATGTGATAATCTGCAGGTATGGATTTACTTGCATTCTGGAAGAACTACAGTTTTATTAATCATGAATATTTCATATAACTGTAGCCATACTCTATCAGACTGCAGTTTGAATACTTAATAGCAACATCTGATAACTCTCTGTGCTCAACTGTACATTAGTAATCAGAGTGTGTTCTTTTCCAAATTAGGTCAGTAATAAAATATGTGGTTCAAATTTCATTTATACTACTTGGAATTTTAAAATAATAATTGTGTTGCAGTGATCATAAATGTATTCAGACAAGTAAGCATATGTACATTTAATTTAAGTTACTCAATTTACATGCGTGAACATTGAAACCAAAGTTTACCTGTTTCAGCAGTCCTGGTTGTGACTTCATTACTGTTCCCACTTGTTCCTCCTCCATTAGTAGCAGTGATGGTCACTGTGACTAATTGATATGGAGCCAGTCCAGTAATATCATAAGATTGTGTCTAGAAATGTACAGCATTTTATATATACAAGTGTTTTTACTTGAACAATTATTAAATATTCAGATTTAATATTCGTTGGGACAATATTCACACATTAACTTTCTGACTAATTATTCATTAGCTACATACAATTTTGATCACTTTTGGTGGACATTGACATACGCAATAGATTTTGCATTTCTGAATTTTCTTTGGTATATTTTGTCAGGCTTTACAAAGAAGCAAATAGATTCAAAATAAACATGAGATGCATTATAATAATTATTTCACCTGTTCTTTTAACCAATTAGTTCACAATAGAATATGTGACCATGAACTATTCAATTGAAATCTAAAGCATATGCCAAAAATCACGAGCCCAAAATTAATTAGGACACACAATAGTGTGTCATGCAGCCAGCATGCGACAGACATGTGTGTACTTTACAGGAACCAAGGAAATGCCTTCATACAGTACCTCAAAAACAGCTAAACAGAAATAATCCTTTTTCTGAGAAACAACATCCCTCAGGGAGGGACATCTTTCATTCCAAATGTGAACTAAATCAGTCCAGTGTACATATATATATATACCTTCAAAGTTCATCTCATTTTCTTCATAATTTCTTTCTTCTGCCATTACTTTTCCTTTTGCAACAATTACTAAAATTGCCATAACTCGTGCAAGCCTATTGGGTTCTTTTCAAATTTGGAGGGTGTAGAGCATATTATAACACTTTTATCTTCCAATTTTGTGCAGATTGGTAGAAGTGGAGCAAAATTGTGATTTTCCGAAATTGCAAGTGAGATTTTTGTCATACCCGCAGGGTAAACTATTGACAGAAACAACTTAAGAATCAGTATGCAGATAAGCTAATCATCATAGTACGAACCTTTTGTGATTTGAAAGTACTGAGAGCATTACCAAAGGAGATGTAAAGCAAATATTCTGCAATTGACATACCCTTATAGAAGTCACCAATAAGTAGTACACATAAACATCAAAAAAATTGTTTAGGGTTTGAATCAGGACCTCTACACCTATACTCCCAAGGCCTTTACCACTCTGCCACTGCTGTCACTTGCTCATCTCACTTAATTTCTACTTTATGTTGGCTTACTGCATCAAAATGTTATAATTTTATAGATCTATTCATGAAATATATAGATTCTTCTAGAACATTCTATGTGTGTTGTATTAGAAAAAATGCGGGCTCCATTGGAGGAGTTTAGTAATGCAATGAAAATATCAGTGAGTTATAATGTGCAAACCAATCATACATCATGTACCAAGGGCATTTCAAGATTCCTTTGTGCAATGTTCACTAACTAGTTATTATAGAACTTTGTGTGGGAAAGATCACAGGAAAAGTGTACTTTAAATTTCATAAAGTACACTTTAGGACAAACAGTGCTTCATTGCCCAAATAAGAGTGCTTTATTGTACCGCAAAAGTGTTTTATTGTATGAATAAAGCACTCTTTGCGGTGCAATCAAGCTCTCTTTATAAAGCACAGTTACCCTTGTGCTTTAGTGCAGGCTAATAGTCCATGCAGCTCACACTAGTATGATTAATCATCCAAGCCTGTGAAGGCTGATAGCCCTAGCCGCACTGAGTGGTCAATCACCCCAGCCAATACACGTTCTACCACTGGATTGCTTTTATAGACATACCTAAATGCTTTGATAATGGGTGGGACAACGCAACATTGCTGTTACGTTTGCTAATGTAAACGGACAAGTCCTGGAGATATCATGGAAATGCTTCATCATGTGTCACAATAGAATCAATTGTGGGTTGTGACCAAAACCTACCAAAATACATGATGAATTTCTACTATGCCAAACTATAGTGAACAACACGAGAGTCACTTTATTAAACTAGATTTTATGCATTCAGGCTGCTAATAATTGGTTCGACTTGTGTTAATTATGAGTCCTAGTGCATGGTGAAGCTACACAACTGGATAGTTCCATAAATCATGTAAAGCGTTGCCTTGCTTGTGCTATATTAAAATAAAGCACTCGGCACTTGGCCTCGATGCTAATAAAGCACTTAGATTTGCCTTGTGCTTTATTAGCATCTCGGCCACATGCCTCATGCTTTATTTTTCATGTAGTACTTGCAGCAATGCTTTAACATATACATATAGTACAATTTAAAAAAAAAACATACATTAATTTAGTGATGGACCTGCGAAATGGGGTCAATAGCCTTTCCAATTACATGTACTTAGCAATCCATAACTTGACTTGTGTGTGTGGTACCAGCCTGAAATTTTATCACTTTACACTCCTCACATAGCACTATTCCTGGGTGTAATTTTAGGACAATAGGGTAAACACATAATGAGTTATGACTAGTCAAACGTGAAAATTTGGAAAGGCTATAAGACCCCTTTTCACAAATATGGTCACATTAGTTCTTCTAGGAAAAAAGGATAAGCAAAGCCAGCATAGCTACTGTATGCAAATGCAAAAAAGAAAATGATATCTAATTCAAAACAGCCTAGCTGTGAAAGAGTGTGGCTGACCTGTACATATTAAGTAGCAGTATAATATCATTGCAGCCATTTCTTGGCTGCTACTTTTGATATCACATCTTTTTCATAATAGCCTATTTTTGGAAAGCTGCACCATTTTTTATAGCTGGGGCTTTTTTGGATTAGATAGGTTTATATAAACACTTGCAAGGAATGATATATGCACAATACTCAAGGGTACACAGCCTTGAGGGTAGAGTGTACTATATTACTATATTTTAATAGTATCCCATCATTTTAAATATGTTATATTCCAAACCCCAATAGAAAAACAAGCAGAGATAGAAAAACAGTACCAGTGAGTAAAAGAATTGGGTGGATTTACCCAGTGAATCTGGCATTCAAAATTCTTCTTTAGAATTGCTCCACGTTGTTTGTGACTTCTTAAGTGTCCATGCCCAGTGGAAGAAGATGAAGATTAGCTCAAGTGATCCATTCAGGCTAATAATAGTAAATCATTTTACGGACTTGTCATTAGAGTTGCATATCATTATAGCTGGACAGCTGCTGTGGATTTTGCAGAACATGTAAGGGTGTAACTTATAAGGTAAGTGTAGCTACAAACTGTTGTATGTATAATAGTTACCGTATATCACAGTTGTCATGGTACTGTACTGTGTATCAGTAATATACTACAGTGTGGCACTTTGATATGCGTGGCATATAATGTACATAATGTTACAACATATTGAATACCCAGTTACTCACATTTCCTCCATAAGGAACTGTTGCTTCCTTACTGTTATCATCAGTTGTATATGTGATAGTGTAACTGGTTATGATTCTATTAGGTTGTGTTGGTGCTCTCCAGGTTATATGAACTGACTGACTATCAATTGTAGTGAATGATAGTATCACTGGAGGATTGGGAGCTGAAACAATTGACAATATAAAATTATTGCTGTTTTGGTGTTTTTTTTGTTTACTAAATTTCAACCTTGTTGATCAGTTGCTGCTGTGATAGCATCACTCTTAGGTCCAACAATGCCAGCCTCAACATGTATAGTACAAGTGTAGGTAGTGAATGGCTTCAAATCAGTAATCATTCCTACTGTGGCAATAGCAGAAACGTTTGTCTGGAGCTAAACAATAGCACACATGGGTCATTCTATACCAAACCAACAAATTGTATCCAAAACCCTTTTAATTTTAATACTTGACACAAACACAGTACATAGCAAGAATTTTCCTTGACCAAATTTTATTTGATGGTCTAGCTTTAAAATATGACCACACCATTAAATTTTTTCTAGCTTATTCTAGTTTAATGAAATGATAATAATGTTGCTTGTGAGATTCACATAATACATATCTAGTTTAAATTTTTACTTGAAAGAAAAAATTGACAGTTTATGAGCTACAAAGCAAACATGTGCAGAAAACGAGAAATTATGATACACTAACAGAACAATCATTTACAGTAACACAAAGGACATTATGCAAAAACTCAAGTTTGACAATAATAATTATTGAGCTGTGTTTAAACTACAGGTAGGGACCTCCACTCCTACATACCCAAGCTCTAACTACTGAACCACCAATTTATTCACCTTCCGTAATTTCTACCTTTTGCAGTAAATGAAAGTTCAGCTTTGTTCTAACCAAATAGATTATAGCTCAACAAAGTTATTAATATTATGCTTCTGACTCCTTGTTAGGCTTTTAGCTTCCTTGTAGGTCTCTATTCCAGCAGGATTGTCTAGAACTTTCTAATAGTACAAGCTCACAAACTTTGAGCATGTGTTGACTGTATTTTTAAAGTTATATCTAAATAACAAAAATTTTCCATGACCAATATAATTTGGAAAATTTTTGATGTTTATACATGGTAGATTATGTTACAAAAAAGTAACAAACAAGTAGAAGGGAAAATTAAGTTTAATTAGGGATCATAGCTACAAAAAGTAGTGATTAAAAGGGAGGTCGCCAATACCTGCAGATATACTAGCGGACCCTAGACTGAATTAGGGATTAAATGTTCACTAGTATATCTGCAGGTGTAGGCGACCTCCCTTGTTTCCCTACTTTTTATGACCACGATCCCTAATTAAACTTAAAATTCCTAAGCTTTCCTTGTACAGCAACAGGTGTGTATAACATACATTCAGCTATATACAGTACATAGTACTTACTGTAATATTGTTTCCTTCTGAGCATGTAATAATGTAAGAAGTGATCATCACATCATTATCCAGAGCATCCCAGCTAAATGTAATTGTAGAAGATGTTGTGGTTGAAACCCTAAAATTGCTGGGTGGTTGTAATGCTATGGTTTTAAAAAGATTCTGCTGTAAATATCGCATTGTATGTACATGTATAATTATGCTATGCGGAGAAACTTTGGCAGACAGTGAGTCATTAACGTCACGCTCCACAACTTTAAATATAAATATCATACAGTACAATAGTACTGTATAGTAGGGAAGGTGTGGCCCATGAAAAAACATTACCCAAAACCAACCTCATTTTTCCTGATGAACGGTGAAGCAGTATTGGTTAGGAAAAACTAAGCCCAAAAAACCCTTCAGATTAACCCAAAACATTTTCAACATGTTCCTACAGAATTTGAAACAAAAATTATTTAATGAAATTTTATAGTGACTGATAGACGAGTAACTGCCTGACTGACTGAGTAACTGAATGATTCTTTCAGAGAAGTGTAACTCGATAATGGCTTGATTTTTTCACTGTTTGACATTGCATTGGCTTGAGAGGTACCTTTTGGCATACAGTACCACAGTACGTACAGTATAATGCATTTTTCATGGACTTACCAGTGTCCTCCTTTGAGTCCCGTTCATCTTTGCCGACAGGGAAATTGTCGACTCAGTGGTAGCATGTGATGGCTTCCCTTTGTAATGGAAATCATCTGTATTTTTCATAGCAGCTACCTTGATTATAGAGGTGCTTTTCGAACAGTTCTTGATTTGTACTGCTGTGTAAGAGCAAATGAAGCATGATGGATACTTCACTTTTCAGCTGACAACAAAGCGTAATGGATACTTCACTTTTCAGATGATAATTGATATAACTGGGGTGCATGGCACCATTTCTTTCCTTTGATGCGGTATGCGTGGGTTCACCAGTCACAATAATTATTATTTACAAAAAATGTTAACAAACAAGTACACAAAAAAAACTGGAATTTTTAACTAGAGTAGGGACCATAGCACATTGATAAAAAGTACTGAAACAAGCTGGAGTAGTGTATGATATTAAATCACAGTAAAACCATATGGAGTGTTGTATCCCTACTGTGCATTTCCATTATGGTATCTTGAGTACAGTAGGTATATAACACTTCTTATTGTTTTACTGTGAATTAATATCTTGTACTACTCCAGTTTGTTTCAGTACTTTTTATCAATGTGCTATGGTCCCTACTCCTAGTTGAAAATGTAAAACAATTTTGAGTATGCATAAATAAATACATATAATATTATGTAGTGTGGCTGGCTAATTTTAATCAATTTGAATTTTTATACATAATGGAAGCCATCAAGTCTGATGTCACAAACAGAACTGAACATACTTTTATATATATACACACACCGTTTTAGCATGGGTGTTCAAAGACACCACTCAGGGTTTAACTCGCATATATACTGGGGTAATATCTAGATATTACCCAGGCAATATCGTGGGAACATGGTTTGCTCATGGTTTTGATGCCCAAGCAGTTCAAAGATATGAAATGCTTTGACTTGTTTTATGGAGTGTTATATCATAAGCCGGGCTTGATGGACTGTCCTTGCCTACCACACCCAGCACAAAGATGGACAACTGAAAGAGACAAACAAAAAGTAGAGTAACACAGCCAGCATGTTACTCAGACAAGCGGGACTCTACTTGCACTAAATCCATTGGTGATGAAGCCCTAGAGTAAATACCAATGGATAAGCGTTTACCTCGAATGCATTGAATGGCTGATCGGAGCAGAGAGAATCCTAGACAACATCAAAGCCAACCCAGGATCACAGAGTATCCATCATGATAAGAGGGAAGCCAGATGCTTGTAGAAAACTGTATGAGCCAACCCCCTGTTGCTGACATGATAATAGGTGCAAAAGAAGCATGCTCAACCTCATGAATTCCCTGACCATAAGCTCGATGCTTGAAATTTTCATGCTTCTTAAAGGTAGAAGAAAGTGAGGAGGAAGAATTGTGGGTTTTAGTTTACACATTAGGCAAGACTCAGTGTAGTTGCTAAGTTTAGATTATATGACAGTAACTAAACTACATTCTAAGACGAATGATTTGTAAAAAAAACCATTGGGCAATGCGTGGATGCATATTTCTACATATCAACTGCACAGGAGCGTGTCAGCCATTGAGCAGACCATGAAACAAGAAGAATATGACAACTAGGTGAGCAGCTTATAGTCCTAAGTACTTAATGTATTAACTTGCTTACTGCCACAATAGTGAAGGTTAAATAAATGTAGTATTAAAAACTTTACACCCCAAAAATCAACCTCACAATCAAAAGTTCCTGAAACACAATGATGTAGGAATAACGTTTTGAGAGCTATTTTACCATGCAATTGAAACCACAATCAATTATCACATGCTAGTGTATAAAACAAATGGGGTGAGTTCTTTCACCTATCAGGTAAGTGTGCCATCAGTGATATATATCACTTATACCATGACTACATTGGGATTTTGCTGATATATACACCCTTATCCCTTGGGCCTGCAGCCCTCGGGGCTCAGGTGTATATGTCAGCAAAATACTGAGCAGCCATGGTATAATTATTACATGCCAAAATCTGGTTAACTGTTCATTACATTTGCTAACTGTTATCTGCATCCATACTAGTATATTACAGAAATTATTCTATCATTGCTTTAGACTTACATATAAGTTCAAAATTTCATAGAAACTTATCAGAACTATTTTAGGTAATTTTGAAAGCATACCCGGGCTTTATTTTACACCACCAATATTGTTAAAGCATAATGAAGGCAATACAAGGCAGGTTTCCAAAAGCAAACCTTCATGATACTAATTTTAGATTCAAAACTTGAATTGGAGGCAAAATCTAAGCAAAATGAGCAAAGATGCCAAGAAAGAATAAAGATGCCAGTAGTAGTAAGCTAAGAACAAATATATTGAGACTACCCATGCTGGTACAGTATGACTATCATACTGTATGATAATAAATCATTAATCACTGTAAGATTACTTTGCAGCAGATTATTAGTCAGAATTGATTATTGGCTAATACAGCATCAATTACGGGCTAATAAAATTTACATACCAAATGTTAAATCACTAAGCTACCCTTTGATGTATCATTTTGCTATTCTATCAGTTTAACTATGTTACTGTATCATAAATGAAGAAGGGGACTGTTTTGAAGTTAACCTGTATATGTAAGCCTGTTGTTATATGACAGGATGTCATTGTATGGTATTCTAGGAAGACTAATAGCACTGAATGTATGGCTTGTCCAAATTTTCCTCTGCCTTTATAAAATTAGAAGATTAGATCAAATGAACAGAACTGTATAATACAATATCCATACTATGCTATACATGCATAGATGTGTATACAGCTACATACACTGTACATACATATGCAGTGTACCTGTGCCAACTTTAAACATCCATACTCCAGGAATACCCACATTGCTAGTTTGTGTAATATTAATAATTCTGGGTGTTAGTGATCCAGTGATGCTCACAAAATTAACACCATCACCAGCATTAATTCCAGCTAGAGCTTCAGTTCCACCAAGTCCTCTACGTCCACCAGACCAATCACCAGTGGTCCACTGCATTCTCCCATCAGCATATAGGAATATTACAAAAGACTCAACTCCACTAGTGGCTAGTACACACTGAAATGTGTTGGTCTACAATGATTGAAGATACAGGTGTGAAAACACTTAAATATTTAAATATTTGAAAACACTTGAAAACATTTAAATATTTGAAAACACTTAAATATTCACCTGTGTACTGTAAATCAGGAAATTTTTGTCCGAGATTATTTAGTTATAAAATAAATTTAATGCGTTATATTGTCATGGACAGCCCAAGCCACGAAAATATTTAACCTGTGAACTTTTCTGTACAGCAAATAAATACACATGGAGCTGTATTTGCGGTTAGCACGCTGTGAGGTTAAGAAACTAGCACCTTAACTAATAGTCGCCACACACATGTACGTTTCGTGTACCATAAATGCACTGGTATAGGCTGTAGCTGCAGTTAGCTACCTGCCAATTGTGATGGATGATTAATTAATTGTAGCGGCTATACAATGGCAAGCAAACTTATTCTGGCAGATATTGGAACCCTGACAATAGGCCATTAGTCTATCATTCCTCAAGTGTTCTGACCTCCAAAAAATATTTAGCATATAAAAAAATATTTAAGACAAAATATTTTGTGCAGTTTATTTTTGTTGGTCGAGGCAACCACAAAATATTCTTACTGTCGAATATTTCCCAATTTACGATATGTACAAAAAGGTATCAATATTGATATAAATGTGTGCTCATTCCACTAGTTTTGGTTGTGCATTTGGAATAGAATGCTTAATAGTTTAGATACCTATCATGTGATTATATATGCTGTTCCCTTAGATACACTAATTTGCTTACATTTCAGAATTCTCAGATCACACATCAATGTGTTTGGCCTAGTTTTCTGCATTCGCAAATTTTAGTAGGATTAGAAAAACAGGATATGACATTATAAGTACTGCCATGTGCTCAAACCAGTCAGCCTTTTTTGTTTAGTTAACAAAAGTAGAATTGTTTCTGATCATGTCTTCAAGCAATTCATTTCATCACCAGAACAACAAGAAGTACAGTGTATTGTGATCTTCACTGTCACAGACAAAGCACTACCATGGAATCATTGTATCTAGAGTCCCTGTTCAAGTCCATGCAAAAAGAATTGGGGACAAACTACACTTTATTCCGTGAAGAACTCAGAAGTGTCTCCTCGTGAGTTGCTGTCACGAAAGGGCAGAAAACTTCAGCCCTGGAGATCAGCATTGCACCGTCAACTATTCATGTCTTAGAACAGAGTCTCCTCGGGGTATTGACCAAGTGTAAGCAGCAGAACCTCCTTGATGACAGGAATAGAGTTGTGACAGGGCAGAACCCCAGACAGAGGATAGTCCTTGCGAGAGACCAAATGACATAAACATGATTGAGGAGAACTCTTGGATGAAGTCATAGACTATGACCAACAGGTATACTGGAAACCAGATGATTGTGACAAGAGGAAAATCCAATCTATTGCAGCCAAATTTATTCAGAACACTTTCCCAATGCTCCCTGGAGCCCTGAAAAATGAAGAGCATCAAGAGAAAGCAACCCACTCGTGATACCCCCCCTTCACCAAGGTGACCCTACTATTTAGTCCCCAGCAGCCAAGACAGTCCAACTGGAATGCAAGCATACATACACATTGCAGCCATTCCACTCATTAACATACTGGAATCAGCTGTTGGAATAGTACTCTCAATCCAAAGGATGCAGTAGAGTCTGCCCAACAAGCTCTCAGACTGATTAGCAAAGCAAACAATGTGTCAGCCAACTTCTCCATAGAGCAATGCAGAAAAGCTTCAGTGTGTCTGAACAGAAAGCTGACCACCCTTTTTGACAATAAAGGCATGTTGAAGGATTCTGCCCCTTTTCTGTTTGCTTGCTCACTCAAGCAGAAAGTTAAAGACCGCATGGATATGACAAGGAATTTGAAGTAATCCTTTTCCTCCATACATGGATGACAGCAGTCTATTTGAAGAAGCAAGGTGGCAATTGTAGGGGCAGGGGTCAAGAGAAACCCTAAAATTACTGGAAAACATTCCCAACCATAACTGTATGTTATTGAACAAGTAAAATTTTTTATGCAGTATGAATATTCAATGCTGTTAAGGACACTCAGATCAGGTGTCCAGGGCCACCATCGGAAGCCACGTTGTCAAAACACCCAACAGTCGCCCCAAAATATGCCAGGGTGCACACAAGAACAAAGGGTGTCACAACATATGCCAGAGTTACAGGGTTTTGACCTACCACTTTATCAACAGGTGTCAGAGGTCACACTAGAGGGTACTGAAAAGGCATCATAGAATCCAAGCCAAGAGGTCAGTCTAGTGGCACAGTCCACTTTGTATACCATCCTTGGTCTACCTATAGTTCACTTCCTCATGCAGGAATATTACCAATGACAGAGACCATTTGTCAGACCTTTGCTGGCAGAATTAGCTTATTCATAGGTCAAATTGGAAGACTAACACAACAGCCATGGGTCATTTCAAACAGTATTAGAGGGTTATCACATTCCCCTCATGTCTGTTGATAACCAACAATCCTTCCTTTGCTGTCCTCATTTGTCCACAGAAAATATAGCAATACTGAAGGAAAACAGTCTCTAGCAGGTTACCTGTCAAATCCAACTCCAACAGAGTGGTCCTACTGTACTTGAATAAATTCATACAGTAGTACTAAAGAATAATGGGGGTCAGAGATCCGTAATTAACTTAACTTAAAACAACTGAACAGGTTGTGAAATCCAAGTATTTCAAGATGGAATGGAAGCATATTTAAGGAAATCAATCGCTCATTGGGACCACTGTCTACAGACCTTTTCATAAGCAGACTGTTGTCTTAGCTACCTGTATTTGTAGATTGGAAGCCAGACCCCCTAATAGTAGCCACACATGCCTTTACTCAGGATTGGAACACTCTATCACGGAAATTGGATGCTAATCCTGATAGACAGCCCTGTCATGTATACTCACAAACAATTCAGGAGCTGGCACCAATAGCATCAGTTTGGAAAGTCCAAGCATGTTACCCAATGCTCCTTCAAATGTTGGTCAGAGAACCACTTCTCGTTCTACTGTTAACAGACACAATACAGTCAGTGTGTAAGACAGTCTATCTGCCAGCAATGTAAAAGTAACCATCTTCTCAAACAGCTGCAGATCCTATCTTCTCATCATGGAGCAGCAAGTCCACAAAGTCACACCTCCTTTTTCAATCAATAAGCTAGCTGGTGTGGTGAATAGAATAAGAATCCCTTTTGAGGCCCTACAAGTGAGTAGCCAAATTCTTAGTTCTATGAACAAAGCTACACATACAGCTCAGTAAATGCTTACTGATTAGGTATTTCTTCAACCCATGACAAAGTTGATAGCTAGCAAGTTGGGCAACATCCTACAGTTGTGAGAGTACTCAATGGGACCTACAACAAAACACCTCCTTTGCCCAGATATTTCACTACTCACATCCTACATTGCTTCCCTGGGTGATAATGAGTCACTATTAATGAAAAAGTTGTCACTTAAACTAGTAGTGTTATATTGAGACCTTCAAGGTCCAGTGGCTTATCCGATTTGAGCCCAAAAGCTACAGCTGTATGAGAGTGTTGCCAGATGGTGTTCATTTTAATCCAGTTTGTCTTTAAAACAGTAATGATCATCCAGGCCACTTAAGCCATTTACATTTTCATCATTCTCCTCTGACAAGAGGCTATGTCCAAATTGGATCTTACAACCATATACTGCAAGGTCAGAGTCCTTCAGTTAAGGCAACCTTCTCCTCTCATAAGTATATTAAGCATCACAACCTAATATTATCATCATCTTCAGTGGCCAGATGGACAGCTATTATGTTGGCATAGACACTGACATCTTCAAGTCACATTCAGTGAAAAGTGCTTTAGCTATATACTGCAGCAGCATAAGCTGGAATCATCACAAATCAAATAATAAAAGCTACTGATTGGATATCTTTTTGAGATGTTTTGCTACAAACAAGCTAACAGTAACCCCGTGGGACAAACAGTAGTGTCTACATCTTCTGATTTTCTCCTTCTGGTTCATTTTCCTTCTTGCCCAACTCGTGAACTAAAACACTGAGCTATATGTTTATAAATACGTACTATGGAAAAAACAACATAAGAGGAAAATTAGACCACAGAGTGATTGAAGGCTATTCTGGATTGCATGAGGAGTGTGAGGAGAACATACGGTACCACCCAAGTGCAATGTCGCACTCGCTCGCACACGAAACTTTACTCGAGATTTTTAAAAATCGCCAATTAAAAGGTGTGGCAACTGTTTCGCTTGCAAGGCTACATGGCAACTGTTTCATTCACAAGAATCGCGAGTGAAACAGTTGCCATGCCCCTTAATTAGTGATTTTTAAAATCTCGTTGTGTGTGCGAGAGAGTGCGATGTTGTGCTTGGGTGATACCGTACCAACGTGCTTGGCCTAAGTTTCTGCATCTAAGCAAGTTTTGTAGGATCAATAAACCAAGCAGTGACATCACCATGACTGCCATATAAGTACTGCCACATGTTCACCAAACAGCCTTTATATGGCTAGGTACCATCACTGATTGGAGCAATTTTAGACTTTGCTCTCTATGTATCAAAATGGGAGTCTCTAGTCCTAAACAGATTGAACATAATTATATTGATGGGTAAGGAATGGGTGGGAATTTGATACTAAACTGTATGTTCACTTCACATTCCTCATGTAATCCAGAATAGTGCTCGCAATCACTCTGTGATCTGAACCACTCAGGTAAATACATTTCAGAATGCCCAAGTCACCTCAGATCACATACAAGTATCAACAAGATGTTAGTAGAGAATCTGTTAATCTATACAATGCCGGTAATTAAAAAAATATATTAGCATAATAGAATAAACTATAATACTGCTTTGTTGCAGCTAAACAAATCTTATACTAATACAAATTTAAGGAAAAATTAGGAATTTTAAGTTCAATTAGGGATCATAGAAAAAAAAGTAAGGAAACAAGGGAGGTCGCCTACACCTGCAGATATAATGGTGAACATTTTAATCTCTAATCCAGTCTATACCCAAGACCAAGACTGAATTAGGTTGAATGAATCCACTAGTATATCTGCAGATGTAGTCAACCTCCCTTGTTTCCCTACCTTTTTTCTATGATCCCTAATCAAACTTAAAATTCCTAATTTTTCCTTATACTTGTTTGTTTACTTTTTAGTAACATTATTATGACTGGTGAACCCATGCATACCGTATCAAAAGAAAGGATGGCACCTTAATTAATGTTTTCATCTGAATGCACACCCCAGCTATCAAATACGGCTTTGAAAGTGCAGTGGCCATTATGCTTTAGTTTCAGCTATGTTCATCCCGTTACACAGTGCTACAGATGAAAAACTGTAGAAGAAATACCTCTACAACAATCCAGCCACCACGAAAACATGACGATTCATGTGCCCCAACTATCAATTACTGCTTTGAAAGTGCAGCGGCCACTACACTTTCCTTTCAGCAGTATTACAAATGAAGAACAGTGTTAAAATCGTCTCTGCAATCAATCCAGTCACCACGGAAAATACAGACAATTTCCATTTACAAATGTACTGATATAGGAAGCCATGCATCGCACTACCGTGAACCAACGCCTTGGGCTGTCAGCAAAAAGAATTGGGACACAAAGGAGGACAAAGGTAAGTCCATGATGCGTGCATTGTGCATACTGTGGTATGCCAAAAGGCATGTCTCAAAACAAAGCAATGCCGAACAGTTAAAAAACCAAGCCCATAGCCTTAGCCGTTATCAAGTTACACTTGCCTAAAGGCATCAGGCAGGCAGGCAGGCAGGGCAGGCAGGCAGGTAGTAGAAAATTCCATTGAATAATTTTTTTTTTAAATTTGTAACAATTTATTGGAAGCTTTTAGGATCATACTTGAAGACACTTTTGGGCTTGGTTATACCTAACCAAGACTGCCAAGTTACCAGGATGGAGTTGAGAAGCTGGTTTTTGGGTGAATTTTTTTGGCTGGGAAAACCCAAATCTCCATGATCCCTAACATACAGTACTTCCATACTGTATGATACACACAACCACATAATATTGCACAAGGTTCCTTGAAAAATTTGACTTCACACAACCCAAAGTTTCATATATAAACACTCTACAAATGAAGTGTGTTTTGCACACAAAAAGTGTTCCCCATGAAACTGTTTTAGTGTGCAAACCACACTTCAGTGAAACATTTCTTCATGCTCTAAGCATGACTATGCATGCACAAAACATAATTATGTGTAAAAGAATTAGGAAATAATATGTTATGTTATGATCAATATGCATCATCATCTTAGGATATACATAACTTAGTACACAGGTAGCTTTTATGGTACCTTGTCAAATTGACTATAGAAATAGCCAACTGCATTCCAGGTTACAATCAACAAGTGCTTTGCCATAAAATTTTGAGACAGTGAAAAAGCTGCTCTTATTTCACTGGTTGCCCTAGTAAGGAGACTAGGATCAGTGGTCTGACGATAGTAAATAATTCCATTTCCTCTGATGTCAACATCAGCCCAGTATGGTGCAATGATCTTATCGGTTCCATTCAGTGGTAATGAACGTGGAGTGTACGCAGAAAAATTGGTGTTGAAACTGACAACTCCATTGTCACCAACCTGATAAAATACATTTTTAAAAAATGCATGTACACTGTATATATGTACCACTTACACGCCTAAGTTCAGAAGGAAAAACATGTGTATGTATTATACATTACACTGGCTATGAATGTTATACATATGTTAATAATATTATTACTCTAATAAAGATATTGCTTTATTGGACATCTTATTTAATACAGAATGCTCCACAACATTTGTAGAACTTCCATTTGCAGATCTACATGTAATAACTTATAAACCTTCACATACTATAGAAAATGGATTTAATTCGAACTTTCATTTGTAAACATAAAAAGGAAATGACTGGTAATAGTGGATTTTAAAGGTGCGAATTGAGATTTGAAGTGTCAGCTGCAGGAGAATCACATCGTACAGTGAGAACTGGAGAACGTCATAACTCAAATTCTTCAGTGATAAAGTTGACAGGTCATTGAATCTAGGGAAGAAAGAGATAAGCTATTATGTTGTCTAGTACTCTCAGAGTATCACTATTACAGAAGATGAACACAGTGAGATAGATATTGCTCAAGTCACGTATTCATACAAGGATGCATCAACCCAGAAACTATCATTTATACTGTGCACTGTAAGTTATTATGTTGTCTGGTACTCTCAGAGTATCACTATTACAGAAGATGAACACAGTGAGATACGTAGATATTGCTCAAGTCACGTATTCATACAAGGATGCATCAGCCCAGAAACTATCATTTATACTGTGTACCCTTGTAGCTCACTAAGAACTAGCAACATCATGCAATCCATGCAGAAGTCGAAAGTTATCCAAACACCTTAAATATTCTTTGGACCTGCCCAGTCATGTTTGTATATATGAAAAGATGGCTCATATCATAGCAATGACAGATTACAGCAAATTAAATTCAGTGACTATACTTAATAGCAAGAGTTCATAATATATATATTTAGGAGAGTATCCAACGCCTGTATTGCCCCTTCAAAACGCACTGCGCATATTAATTGTGCACATTATGTAATATATCTGAATATTTTAGTATAATTTCAGTAAACTCCAACACATGGCTTTGCCATGAAAGACTTGTTGATAGGCGTTGATATACCAAAGCGAAGACCTGCAAGCACTTCAAGGTCCTTATAGCTCTTGAAGCAAGTTAACACCTTTGGTGATGACGACTATTGCATAACATTATTACTCAGTGCATTTTTACTCAGTACAGCGTTGGATACTCTCCTAAATATTATATATTGTGAACTCTTGTTAATAGTTATACCACAGCTGCAAGGGATTTTGCTAATATATAGTCTACCACTTTAGCATGGGCATTCTAAGGTTCCGCTTGGTATTTAATCACATATTTTCCAGGAAATATCAAGATATTGCCCATGCAATGTCATGGGAAAACGGTTTGCCAATGACTTTGATACCCAGCCACTTCAATGAAATGATGCGCTTAGTCTCGTTATATTGAGCGACATAGAGGGAGCTTTGTATTGTGTGACTTATTTTTGTAGTGGTTGCTAAGCTGAGCATATTTGTGAAGATAGACTAGTTGGTTGTTACTAAAGGATAATGAAGGCACAAAATAATTGTTTGGACGATTGTGGATGCATATTTCTACCCACCGCATATCAGCCTTTGAACAGACCACGTAATAGCAAAGCTACTACTACTACTACGTTGATACTGTCCCAATAGCAAAGTTAGTTGGCTCAACTTACAGGTTTTTGCAATTGAATCCGTCGCCTTTGCGATTGAATTCGTCCCATTTGCAATTGAATTCGTCGGTATTGCAATTGAATTCGTCCCGTTTGCAATTGAATTCGTCGGTTTTGCAATTGAATTCATCGGTTTTGCAGTTGAATTAGTTGGTTTTGCAATAGAATTCGTCGCATTTGCATTACAATTCGTCATAAACAAAACGGCTTCAAGAAACCAACCCGTTCATTAAGAGATGAACTATTCATTATGCCTTGGAAAGTTACACTTGAGACACTAGAAGGTAATTGAAGCTGGTAGTACGCGAAGTTGATAGCTGTCTGACAAGTTAATTAACTTGCTCGCGAGTGACCACACCCATCACGAATGGCGCAGTAGAGTTTGGAATGTTGCTGGAGAGGGTGTAGAAGAAGAATTATTGCCTTATAAAGGGTTGTATACAATCACTGGACTGGACTAGTGGACTGGACTGGTGGACTGGACTCAGTTTTTTTTGTTTGTTTTTCATTTTAGCACATATTTGGGCAACTGGTCGTAACTATTGCTACATTGAATGTAAAATATGCAGGTGAATCTGTCTACTTGGCACTATCTGTTATCTTAGAATTGTGTGCAATTCTCTCTCTTGGCATAATCTCTATTGTACAACTACCATTTGTCTTATCATGAAGTACAAACCATACAGTACATGTGTATGTAGTGTTGTAGTAACCATGCAAGTTATAGTCATGGAGTCAGCTAAATTAAGTGGCGACAATTAACTGTCTTGCTATTCAATAGCTGATAAAAAGGTTCTATAGTTTTTGCATGACGGCAATAGCTAACAAGTGAAATCACATGCACAAGATTTCAACCAATCAAATTGATTCATTTTGAACTTTAAACTATAATTACCACATGTGACTTCTGTTTTAGATTTGTTGACTATTAGAACCTCTGTACATAGCTGAAGCTGGGCAATGTTGACAAGTCTGGCATGATCACATCTTTCTGTTGTGGTTTCTTTATGTGTGGGGGAGTGGTCTAACTACATGAGACTAACATACTTGCAACCAGTTGCCAAATATTTGGTTTAAAACGGGAAAATACCTGAGTCCAGTAGTCCAGTCCACCAGTCCAGTCCACTAGTCCAGTCCAGTGATTGTATACAACCCTTATAAAGTGTTGTTTACTACTGTTGTACTTGAAAAAGTTCTTGTAGCAGCTGCTACATCATGTTTTCGTGTTTCCTCCAGCTGCTATTCTTGTTTCTGACGAATTTAACTGCAAAAGCGACAAATTCAATTGCAAAACCGACGAATTCAATTGCAAACGGGACGAATTCAGTTGCAAAACCGACTAATTCAATTGCAAACGGGACTAATTCAACTGCAAAAGCAACGAACTCAATTGCAAATGGTATGAATTCAATTGCAAAGTCGCCGAATTCAATTGCAAAGTCGCCGAATTCAATTGCAAAAGCCTGTAATACAAAAATTATAACAATATATACTCCATCCCACAATCACAAGTTTTCTAACATTGCATGTTGAAGCATAGTAACGTATTAATGATGTTTTAACGTTCTGATGGCTATTATCCCATGCTATTAAAACCATGATCAATCTTCAGATGCTACTGTATGAAACAAATGGGATGAGTTCTCAGTAGTTCTTTCACCTATTAGGTGAGTGCGCCCCAAGTGATATACATCACTTATACCATGGCTGCTTGGTATTTGCTGATATTATATACCCACAGCTCTCGGGCTTTGGGTGCATATATCAGCAAATCCCTTGCAGCCATGGTATAACTATTAAATATATACCTGGAGCACGAGGGCCACAGGCACGATGGCTAAGGGTGTATACATCAACAAAACCTGATGCAGTCATCGTATAAGTGATATATACCACTCTAGGCACACTCACCTGATAGGTGAAAGAACTACAGTGCACTCACAGTGCCAGAAAAATTTGTGATTGTGGGATCTAATACTGAATAATAGGGACATCGAAGGTGTGGTGGCCATGGATATTCGAGAGATGGGATAGGCAACCGAGCGAGCGCCGTGTATATCTACCATTGATTGTGGTTGAAGCACTCCTTGGTATTGGTTAAATCTATATGGACAGGATGGCAGTTTGTGGTTTAGTCGTCTTACAGTTGATTTCAACCACCTTGTGGTATTGTAGTTGATATACAAGACTTTTAATGCTTCTGGCTTCTGTTGTTTAATCGTCTTGGGTGGTTTTCATCGCCATTTACGATTTTGATCATCAATGGGTACCTCCGTTTTTTGTCTACCTGTTACGTAGAACAGAAGTCTAGTTCCACTGGGGAAATAGTGCTGAAGTCTTCGCAATACTATGAAGTTTTGCACAGTACCACTGAAAGATGTTTCTCGCATAACAGCGTTTGTGTTGAAGTTGATAAATCATGGAGTAGTATTTTAAAGAACCGAGATGAGACTGCCAAAGGGCATTAATCAATCCGAATAATAAAATGAAGTACACCATGCAAAACTATGTTACTTTAGGGTTACTGTTGCATTGTTTGCCAGTCGAAAGTGAACTTACCATGAACACAACAGGTACACAAAAAAATCGTGTCAACTGAGATTAAAATGATTGATGACAGCAAAAACTCACAACAAGACTTACAATACGAGTTTGCCTAGTACTTGTAAAACATAAAGAGATTGTCATGAAATATTCCACGCCCGTAGAAAGTAGTCCAGGGCAGAAGACACCATTTTGGCCTCATGAATTCACCAAAGGTGGAGTGTTTCAGGGTGGGCGCTCGTTTCTAATCCCTGTACTCTAATATCTATGTGGTGGCGATCCGTGATATAATATAACCCAAAAACCTGCCACGATTTTTCCTCACAACGACATGACAGTATTGGTTGGGTAAAACCAAGCCCAAAATTGTCTTCAGATCGAACCGAAACGTTTGCATCAAGTTGCTACAGAATTTAGAAGAAAAAATTATTCAACAGAATTTTCTACTGCCTCCCTGCCTACCTGACACCTTCAGTTAAGCGTAGTGTAAAAGTGGCTACAGCTACAGTCCTAATTGTTTCGCAGAAACATTTCTAGTTTGCTTAAGAAAAAACCTTTGGCATATTGATATGCATACAATGCTTGCGCTATTGTCTTGCCTTTTATCCTTCTTTACCATGGCCATCAGTCAAGGTTCTACCACTGAGTGTTAATAGACTACAATACGGCTTTCATACCAGTGTATATTCATCAAACTATTTGAATACACATGGTCGCCGGTTGCACCAAATACACACGCGTACGTGACTCGCTGTTGATATCAACCAGAGACAGCAACCCACGGCGAAAAATGTACAAGTTAATAAATATAGTTTATATAGTAACAATGTTAAATCGAGTCGGGTCATCCAGGTCCTGCTATACACCGGGTCTGACCCCACATGCTAAATTAAATGTGGGAGTGTTACTACACGTCATAGCGTAGTTCTGCTTCTTTCGTGAGCCACGCCCGCTTACGTAAATTACAGTCTGTAGACATATGGTAGCCATGTCCATTCATCAGTGTGTAGGTATGCACGAATCCACGCCCAGTTACGTAAATTAATGTCTGTAGACATATGGTAGCCACGTCCATTCATCAGTGTGTAGGTGCATTGTGCATACTGTGGTATGCCAAAAGGCACGTCTCGGGACAAAGCAATGCCGAACAGTTAAAAAACCAAGCCCATAGCCTTAGCCGTTATCAAGTTACACTTGCCAAAAGGAATCAGGCAGGCAGGCGGGCGGGCGGGCAGGTAGGCAGGCAGTAGAAAATTCCATTGAATAATTTTTTAAATTTGTAACAATTTATTGGAAGCTTTTAGGATCATACTGAAGACACTTTTGGGCTTGGTTATACCTAACCGATACTGCTAAGTTACCAGGATGGAGTTGTGAAGCTGGTTTTTGGGTGAATTTTTTGGCTAGGAAAACCCAAATCTCCATGATCTCTAATATACAGTACTGCCGTACTGTATGATACACGCAACTACGTAATATTACACAAGGTTCCTTGAAAACTTTGACTTCACACAACCCAAATTTTCATATAGACACTCTACAAATGAAGTGTGTTTTGCACACAAAAAGTGTGCCCCGTGACACTGTTTAGTGTGCAAACCACACTTCAGTGAAATATTTCTTCATGCTCTAAGCATGACTATGCACGAATCCATGTCCAATTACATAAATTAATGTCTGTAGACATATGCCCATTCATCAGTCCATAGGTATGAATGAATCCACATCCATTTTTGTCTGCAGGCTTATGTAGAGCCACGCCCACTGATCAGTTGTCATTGTATGAGTCATAATCTAGTGCTGTGAGTAACTCAGCAGATATTTAGTGGTCATGAACTTGCAAAAAACACTTCACAAACAAGTATAAGAAAAATTTTGGAATTTTAAATTAGATTAGGGACAATGTATAATGCTGCAATAAAAAGTACTGAAACAAGCTGGATCGGAGCAGTACGTAATGTCCAAATACTGTAAAACAATAAGAAGTGAATATCCCTACTGTGCATTTGTAAAACAATAAGAAGTGATTATCCTTACTGTGCATTGAATTAAATTCCAATTTTTTCTTATACTTGTTATATTAAGTAGTTAGGACTATAAAGTTACTTGCCTAGTTGTCTTCTTTCTGTTGTCCTGTGATCTGCTAAATGGTTAGGCCTGAGCCTATTATGCTCAAAATTTTACCTATTATTCTTTCAAGAATTTCCCAAAAAACTCTCCTATTATTCTTTTTGTTATTCTTGTATCCAGCCTATTATTCCATAATTATTCTCATTCAGTATATATCTGTGGCTAGTCACTTAGTTTTCAAGATGCTGCTATAAGTAGTTTTGTCCGAATTATTAATAGCCATATATGAAGCATTCCACCTTACACATCATTTTTCTATCCATAATAGTTACAGCAGACTTAGAATAGCTACGTATCTACAGTAATAATTCAAGTGTACTTAATTATTAGTGTATTATAATAATATGCTGTAACTACTGTATAGCTAAGTTAGGTAGATAATAATGCTCAAAGACTTGAAGAAGATACACTGGTATAAGATGTACAAGTTTCAGAATTGCAGATAATCATGCAGTTAAATCCCTGATGCAGGCTGCAGATTGTTAACATGAAACGATCTGACTGCTCTATTAGAGTATTTGAGCGTTCTATTAGGGTATATCGATCTTTTAGAGGCCTTTCAGCTCCTTTCAGCCAGCACTCCTGTCAGCTTTATATCATTTGTAGTAGCTTAACTCTTTCTTCTAGGTAATCAAGAAGAGACACCCCCTCCAATTCCACCGATTATTCCCGTGGTCGTCCGATTATTCTAAAATTATGCCTGTAACCATCCTATAATTCCGGAATTATTCTCACGAAATTGGTGACCTATTATTCTCAAGATTATGCCGGCATAATAGGCGCAGGCCTATAAATGGTTGACATGTGGTGGGTAAAAATAAGCATCCATGCATTGCTCATTAATCATTTATTAACTGTCAACTAGTCAAAACTTAGTAACTCTACTAAGCCTAGCCTAACCTGTAGATCCAAACCCACAATTAAATGCTCCATGTTGCTCAATATAACAAGTCAAAACACATCATATTTTTGGGCATCAAAGTCATAAGCAAGCTGTGTTCCCATGATATTGCCCTGGAAATATGCAAGTCATTAACCCTGAGTGGCACCTTTGAATGCCCACCCCAAAAGTGGGATGTATGTAGGTTGGGTAACTTTTAACTTCTGCATGGATAAATGATTCCTTCCCAATGTCTAGGATAGATGACTTAGATAAGTTGGGCCTATACAAGTGTTTTATTACTTTACATTTGAAATCTGGTTATTGTCAGGTTAAGGTTCTCTCAAGACCATGAGAGAAAATAATTAGCTATGTTGGTCTTCATCACTCAGTGTGATATCACTTGGTTTCATAACTGCACCTGTTCTATTCCAAAATCTGATGCAGTGAGTACTTGGAGACCTCAAAGAAGACTACATGCTTGCTTCAATACAGCATATCTGGATAATGTGACATTTTTTCTCATACTTTTGTATAACACAAAGATAGGCTTGAGCCAATTATGCTTTGAAAACTGCCTATTATGCTTTTGAGCAGTGCTCAAAAATCCAGTCTATTATGCTCAAAATTATGCTTTTAAAATCATGATTATGCTCGAGAGCTGACTGCTTTATTAGAGTATATCTGCATTTCCTGACTGCTGTATTAGAGTAAGTAACTGCTCTATTAGAGTATTTCGATCTTATTTCCATAAAGTGTGAATAATCAGTCAAGAAATTGTAAAAACAATAACACTGCAAGGTTTTTTGGTATGAAATGCAGCAATAATGAGCAGTCTGTTCATGTTGTGCAGTATTTTTGGCATGCACATTACACAATTTAATTAAAATTCTTGAAAATCATCCTATTATGTTGACTTAATGCTTGATGCTTATGCTAGCCTATTATGCTCGAAATTATGCTGGCATAATTGGCGCAAGCGTACACAAAGTACACCTACAGAAAGTGCTTATGAGTTGGCTTTTTGAAACTACAAAATGCCTAGAAATTTAGAGACGCATAGCCAATTTACATTTGGATTGCACATTAATTTGGTAAAGAATATCCATGTGCCAGTGGCTTGCCTTGCTGCCACAGCACATATATATGGTATCACCTCCTGAATAGGGAATATCAGAAGGCAACCTGACCGCCTGGCAGACTCCTGTAAGTGTTTGAGCATTAATTGGATGGCTGCAGGTTCGAGGCAACCCAGGTCCAGTCTTGGATATTTTCTCCTTTCTCCACTTTCTCAAACATACTTTATGTAACAATTTTAAACAGGCTGTAGGACCAGGTGTCCTACAGACCTTTAACACTTGTGCTGTAAAGCCTCAATAAATTAAGTACAAGTCAACTGCACAGTGAAGATTGTATCATTCCTAAATTCCTAATATACAGCTACGTATATAGAGTAGTGAGGTTAGTGGTTTTCAAATAAATTTGCAGATATTAGTTAAGGGATAGAGGATTAATTTACACCTGAAAAGTTATGCACTTGCAATGTCACTTTTTAAACTAGGCACGTACCCACAGCTGGCAGTGGGTGCGTGCCTGATTTACTAAAATTGTTTCCATAAAAGTGTGCATGTGTGTGTATTTGCGTGTGTGTGTGTGTGTGTACCTACATCAGTGGCGTAGCTACACTGGGGCCTGTGCCCAACTGTCAGCTTTCCAGGCCCCATCATCAACAAATGTTCTTTCCAGGCCCCATCGTCAACAAATGTTGTAACTCACATGATTCAATGCAACGATCTCTCACAGCACTACTCCATAGCTTTTCTAGATAATCACTATTGTACATACAATTTCCTTGTAATTTCGCTCTAAATAACATCAGTAAGCAAAGAAAAGTTAGAATTTTACTTAATTCCAACTATCACATGATCACGAGTTCAAATGTGAGCAAGTTGGAGGGAAGTTATCAGTAAGTGAGACTGTACACATCGTGATTATATCAAGTCAAGGTGATGACACATTATATAACTGAGGTGTTGAGTGAGACATTCCTGATAGAAGATGTGTAAGTGTTAAAGCGAAGTATTCCTTGTAATTCCCGCTGCAAATAAGATTATGAATAGTGAGCTGATAGTGATACTAATGTTACAAATAAAAAGTTACTGATGATTGGAGATTGGATAAATGATAGCAAGAAGTAAAGGGGATTGTAGACGTGATGAGGCATGTGCACACAACACATTCCTTTTAATGCCTGCTATGGTTTAGCGAATCTTCAATAGAGCAGAGCTGATAATACAAAAAGTTAGCAAATTGAAGATTTGGTTCAAGAATCCATATGAGCTGTGGAAATTGGGTAAAAGTGCATGCTGATCATGCAATAGTGTAGTTTATAGTGTCAATTACCTGCAGAAACAGCAGTGTAGCGGTATATTTAGCTAGCTAGGCACAATCATGCACTTTAATAAGGTTTCTGTACAAATGTACAAAGAGCCCACAGTGAGATGGACTCTTATCTTGTGTATTTATAATTGCATGGACAGACTTATGTGGAGGTGTGTTCCCCACCTACGTAGGCCCTACCATCACTAAAAGTCTAGCTATGCCATAGACCTACATAACTACCTACGTATGCTTGTCCATACGCACCCACTTGAGCAAAATTGTTAAATGGTAAAAGCAGCCAGGATGCAAGAATTGAAAGCTAAATTAAGATTGTATTAAACTTCTACACACAAACTTTGCTCTGCGGTGGTTTCTTCTCGGCAGTCTGAAATACGGCTATGGCGAGTCTTCGTAAACGGTCTTCTCTTTGGTTTTATAGATGTTTAACAACTTCAAAACAATATTGAAGGCCTCCTAGGCCACCAGAGATAGGATATACTTCAAGTTGAAAGGGAGGCATTACCAGTACGAATATGAAGGGCAGCCTCAAGGGTTTCTCTAAACAATTTACATGAAAAAACACGATAGACACACTATAAAGTGGTTGAGAAGATATTTCTGTGCGTAATTTGCAGTATAATGTGGTTTGTTATAGTCACACTTTGTTAGCAGCGCATAGTAACATATTAATTACAAAATAATTCATGAATTACAAAATATGCTAAATTAGCATTTACAAATCCAATTATCTAGCTGAATTAATTATAGCAATAGCATGAATAAATATACATCATGGTTGATTAATTGCCAATTTAACTGCATGGCCGCCTGGTTTTTAGAAGTAGCATAACATCAACTTTTTTGTGCTTAAATATTTAATTAATTTACAGGACTTTAAAATTACACAGTTCAAGCCATGATGGTATTGACAAGGAATGTTTGCAGGTTGTCTGTAACATGGTAGAAGCTATCCACAGTTAACAGTTTAATGACAACTGGCAACAAAAATGTTCCACCACTATAAAGCCCACACTGATCAGCCATGTACATATTTCATATTTTGGGTGTTGATAAAGGAGTTGTCCAAGTGGAAATGGGTATGTAGTTGTCTTTCTGTATTTCCTCTAGAAGTGGCCAAGGACTATTCTTGTGGCAGATCAGACCATTAATTGCTACTAAATAAAGGCAAGGTAAGTTGGCTTGTGAATAAAAAGCATCACAGTAGTTGCTGTGCTTCATCTGAGAAAAGACCAATGCCTTCCACTCTGAAAAGTGGGAGTGAAGAGGAATTAAGGGGACAATGTTCCAATTCTCCCATTTTTCAGCTCCTGGCTAAAAGTCATGAAGTAATACAACAATATGTGGAGTAATTGAGATTTGCTTGTTACTCACCATAATACTATACTAGGTGAGTCTAAGCATGGCATACATATATACTGTGTATCAATACAAGTTACTTACATATGCTGTTGTGACCAAGTCATCATAAAAATAAAAGTTTTCAGATAATGTTATTGGTGGTGAATGATCATTAGAATACTGTGTTAAGAAAGCAGTGTCGTTATTAGCAGATCCAAATGGGTAAAACTAAAATTATAGAGAATCATAGTTACAATGATAAGATGTATATAACAACATATTTATGCTCACAAGTACAGTATTTACTATAAAAATATGCGTCTCTTTATCTACTGGCAATAACATCACATCAATGCCTCGATGTACAATTACTTACGACCAAATGTGACAAAACCAGGCTTCCACTTATTCAATTTTTTACTGTAATTTTGCCCTTAGTATGCTATTGATCTAGAATTTTCACACAATTCTTCCATAGTCTTATAAAATCACAAGTTAGAAGTTGAGACAGAATATTGCAAAACCAGGTTAGTTGCATCTAGTTTTATGAATGTGAAGGATCACAACTAATGTTGGATTGTGCCATCTTTATTCAGATACTTGAGAATGTGTGCAAGTATGCATAATTATAATATCTATACACTGTATACAGCTTACTTCTGATATACATGTGTTAATATCAGGCTGACAATCATCTGAAGTTATGCCTACAAACATTACAGTATATATAATTGCTGAAATGCACAATAGTATGACTACAACCTTGTGGGCTATGCTTTTTCCTAAGAAAATTGTAGTTATGTGGAATTTTAGTTCTAGAATTTACTTACAAGCTACAGTTGTGATAACAGATTATTATACCATTCATGGTACAAGTGTGAATGCTAAACACATTATCATATTGTACCATGGCAGGGATCAATGGGGGTTTGCATTTTCCTGCCAAAAATATCAACCAATAACCAACCCTCACCTTTCTTCCGTGACGATATTGATTAGTTGTAATCAATCCCAAACATGCTCTCAGCACCACCAAATACAAGTAACTAACTGAATTTTTTTTATTTGCTGACTGATACCTTCAGACTCAGTTATAACTAATGCTACAGGGTTGATGTTTCACTTTTGTCCAACACATGTCTTTAGCATAATTATAATGTAAACTGGGTGTAGCCTCTCAAAAATAGGTTAGTGTGAAAAACATGTAATATCAAAGGTGACGACTAAGAAATGGCTGCAATGACATCACAAATTAATTGACATAATATCATTGCACCCATTTCTTGGCTGCCACCTTTGATATCACATATTTTTTCATATTTGCTTATTTTTGAAAGGCTTCACTCCTTTTTGATAGCTTGGCTGTTTAAATTAGATATTGTTTCTTTTCAAGCACCAAATCCAGCCTACTTTGAAGTGACTATTGTCATTTTCTGCATGCAAACAGAAGAACTAGATTTTTTTGGTAACTTCATAGTTTTTGTTAAAGTTATTTGTATTGCTGTATGCTCTCAGGACTTTTGATAAGAATTAATTTTAAGTTTCAGGACAAATTTCCTGACAAAGGTGCAGTTGGTTGGACAAAGTTGCAGTTGGTTAGACAAACATTTAGTTGACTGGACACCAGTACACTGTATGACAAGTAGCCTGATTGTTGTTTGTCACAGCCACAAAACAGCTATACAGCTACTTTTGTTGGGTTTCAGTACAGCAGAGGGGTTGGCATTGGTTCATTTGTGGTCCCCCCTTCAAGTTGGTAGTTGGTTTGCAAGAATGTAGCATCTCCTAGCAACCAACTGGTAGTTATTGTTAATAAACAGTCTGTTGTCTGACCATTATCATAAGCCCTGTGCTCTATTAAATGTGTAGAAACCTTGTTACACAATACATACACATGTATATTATATAGGGTTGACTTTCGCATTAGCTATAACTTAATGATATTGAAACAGATTTCCTACTTAAGGTCGATACTTTGATAGTTTACTGACATGTGTATGAAAAATCAAATTGCTTGCACAAGTGGTTAGCTGGAAGGCATGACAATAAATTGCACCGTCGCTGACTGCTCTATTAGAGTACCTCAATCATGTTTAGTATACGTAACTGGATCTGGGAAAACCAGTCTTATTGCCCATGACAGCAGGTTTGATTTTGCACCACAAACACAAAGCTACATGAATACACTATCAAATTTCACTGTCACAATCAGAGTGGCCTGCTTTTGCTGGCTGCTTTTCCAAAGCCCAGTGTTGAGCCGTACAAGCAGTTTGGAAGCTAAATGGAGCTATGGCAAACCTGGAGATGGCTGTATGTGGCTGTACAACTCCATGGTGTTGAATAAAGATGTGTGTTGTAAGTTTCCTTTTATTTAGCCAGAATGGCCTATAATTTGGCCCAATTCATCACTATGTGATCCTCTTTAATTTTGTTAAACACATCATGCCCACCATCCCTATTAGAGCTCACCTGATACAGCCAACCTTGAGTCAAAAATGATGATGTAAAATGGCAGGAAACTTAGCTGTTGGTTACTTGCACAGTGGATACTATTCAAATACAGTAATATCACTTTAAAACCTACACAACATTGGAGCCGTTAAAGGAGTCTGAAGGAGCCATTACTATTTTCAGTGATGCTATAGATTTGCTACAAGTTTTCCACAAAAAAAGGAAATGTATGATTCTACACAGCTGTGGGATGAATCAAGGCTGTTCAGTTAGACTGTTCACAAATGGTATATTACAAACGTATATACAGAGCTTAATGTATAGCTACCTGAGCCAAGGTTAAACATCCAAACTCCTGAAATACCGATGTTGCTTGTTCTATCAATATTGATGATGCCAGGAGTCTGTGATCCAGGAATGGTTATAAAATTAACACCATCACCAGCATTAATTCCTGCTAGAGCTTCAGTTCCACCAAGTCCATCAGATCTACCACCTGTAGTCCATTGTATTCTCAAATCAGCATATAGGAATATTACAAATGACTCAACTCCACTAGTGGCTAGTACACACTGGAATGTGTTGGTCTATGAAGAAATGAAATGGATATATTAAAAAAGAAACACTGCCACTTACTGTATAATATTTATGCAATAATTAATTCCATACCTTATCACTGTTTTGGGAGCTTCGGTAATAACCAACTCTGTCCCATGTTGCAACTAGCAAGTTTGTGATTGTGACATTTTGTGACATAGGAAAGACTGCTCGTATTTCACTGGTTGCTCTAGCAAGGAGACTAGGATCAGTGGTCTGACGATAATAAATAGTTCCACCTCTCCTAGTGTCAACATCAGCCCAGTATGGTGCAATGATCCTATTATTCTTATTCAGTGGTAATGACAGAGGAGTACGAACATTATAACGACTGCCAAAACTAATAACTCCATTATCATTGACCTGTGACAACATGCACATGTAAGTAAAATGTACAGTAATATTAAAATAATTGTATACAGTAGATTGAAGGGGTTCATGATTTCCCACCAAAGTTATCAATCAGAAACAATTGATAAACCAATATGTCTTCAGACTAGCATATGAACTGCTAAAAGTCATTACATGCCCGATTGTACGCGGCAAAAAATAAATGCATGCATTTTATTTTTATATTTTGTTGTACACACACACATGTAAAACGTTCACAGTCATTACATCATGCACATACCCTTGTCTTGCTGTGTATCATTTCCTTGGGTTAAAGCATCAAAAGATTTTTTAGCTCTTAAGTAAAAGAAATTGTTCATAATTTTTACACTGCATTTCTTACAACTAAAGTGAACAGAGTGCAGAATTACAACATGCTTCACGTATTGTTTTCTGTAAAATTCAGAAGCAGCTATCTACACAGCTAAATTTGAAGTGAATTGGCTGTTTCAATTGTAGACCTGTGTCAAATATGCCAGCATAATACAAAGCATATAAGGTTGGAGTGCTATGCCAGCATAATGCTAGCATATTAGGTTGATTTTGTTGAATTCATAAAAATAGATCAATATTTCCTAATAGAGCAGTCTGTGGAAACTGCAAACTGTAATGTAGATAGTTCCTTAGGTAGATACTCTCTAAAAGACCAGTCACTTTGTAGTGATAGAGCATTCACTGATTAAAATGTTCCAAAATAATTGTAAGAAGCGTTGTTAATGTAGGAGCATAATGCTATGATGTGCCGTTTATTTCAAAATTATGCCTATTTTGATGGGTTAATTTTCTGCAAAAACCAGCACATTCACTTGGTGTGCTGCTTGTTTCAAAGCATGCCTCTTTTGATGGGTTGATTGCAGAAATCGACTTGGTTTTGGTATGCTGCAAAAATCAACTTGGTTTTTTACAACATGCATAAAAACCAGCTCCGTTTTTTAAGTATAAAAACTCATTAAAATTGACATGGTTTTTGTAACTAACTTGCAAAAATCGACTTGGTTTTTTGTGACTAACTTGCAAAAATCGACTTGATTTTTTTGTGACACGCAAAAAATGATTCAGTATATAAAAGCACGTAAAAATATTGACTCGGTGTTCGTACATGTAGCTTACATGCAAAAATTCAATAGCTGCCTCCCGTAGTCTGGTTTCAGTTGATAAAATGTTAAAAGACAGTTAAACCGAGCCGGAGATGGCAAGTGAAGAAGACAAGGCAGTAGCTAGAACCAAGAAAAGATTTAACATTGTGAGGTACAGTTAGCTATACAGTAGCTTGCTACCTTCATGCCTCAAAGGTTCTATTTATAAAGCAAAAATGTGACTGGGCCTGCAAATATAGAGCATGTAGGCACATAAAATTTACCAACCTTTTTAAACTTTCATGACTCATAACTTTTTATGGCATCATGCTGTGGCCATGCAATTTTCAGCCCTTATTATACATTGAATTGGCAATATGATCAAGACACACAGTAGTGTGTTGTGTTGCCCAAGAACCCAGTGTGCCACACCATGAGTATACCGTGACTTGGTCTTGGTTTCTAAGGATTCCATCTACCTGTTCGAGCTGATCATTCCCACTAATACCCAGCAAAACGTACTGGCTGCAAGAGCTCGGAAGGAAGATCGATATGGCTCTTTACTGTATGATCTTTGATCTCATTTCTATTGAGATAGGATTTCTGGGTCACTTTATGCTAGAAACAGTTGCTCAAGTGGCTACTGTTTGTTGTGTCGAAGAAAACTGTTTGGTCAGCTGTTTGAGCAGGCTGCTCGTATTGCCATCTCCTGCTCTTACAAAATTTTCAATTCTAGAGCTTCCCCGGAGTGGGATGTATTGGACCTCTTGACCTGAACTTTGTTCCTGTGCAGTTATAATTTTGTACTGTAAGTTAATCTTGCTAGGGCTCCTGCACTGATCATTCTGGTTATCAGTGTATGGTAACCCTGAGTCTAGGCCCCTGTTTGTATACCATATTACATTGTCTTAATAATCAATAAGACGTTTAACATTATCATCATTGACAGGAAAAAAGAAAATGTGATTTTCGCACATATGTAGCTCTGTGATACCTTATCCAATTGGAATCAAATTTGCTGCAGAAATGCCGGCCAGGTAGGGAAGCCTACATACCAAATTTGAAGAAAATCACTCCAGCCATTTCCAAGATACGAGCAGCCAAAATTATTTTTGTTTTATTCTCTTCATTTTTTTCTTCTTCTTTTCGCACACTTTGCAAAGTCTGCCAGAAAAAATCAATGCATGTTCCAATTGGACTGACATTTTGCACACTTAAAGGGCACATTGCAGTGGATCTCAGTAGCAGGCTTGATAGAAATCCAATGAATATTCACAAAGTTATGACCGATTTTTCGCATAAGATAAGCAGCCCACGGGGTAAACACCTTGAAGGAATTAGCTGAAAATTGCTATGCAGATGGAGTAACTAGCATTTCTGTGGTTTGAAAGGAATCCAGATTAAGGAAATCGCGATTATGACACAAAACCCCACCTAAGTGATCAAATTTTAAAGTATTCACGCCTACCAGGCAACCCGCTTAGAACAGTGAGCTGAAAATTGGTTTGTAGCTGGAATAATCAACATAGAAAGTCCATGCAGTAGTACAGAAGAATCGGATTACAAACCATAAACTACGTGTAGCAAATGCGAGATTGAGATACTCTAATAGAACAATCATCCTAATAGAGCATTCATCTGCCAAGATACACTAATAGAACACTCACCATGCAGCTACAAATAAATTGCTCTAGCGATTCAGACCATTACAAGTCACCCTGTAGGAAGATCAGCTTGAAACCAATTCACCCTGTAGAGAGTTCAGCTACAAACAACTGAATCACCTTGCACAGAGTTCAGCTTAAAGGAATTAGCCACCCTGTAGAGAACTCAGGTAGAAACAAGTCACCCTGTAGAGAGATTAGCTAAAAACAAATCACCCTGTAGAGAGTTCAGCTAGAAGAAACTCACCTTGTAGAGAGATCAGCTACAAACAAGTCACCCTGTAAAGCAGTGGCGTATCTACAGCAGGGCTTTGTAGGGCCTAGGCCCTGCCAAATATGGCTAGTGCCATACCAAACTGAAGATTATACTAAACCCACAATCACCAACTTTTCATGGGTCATTGCTTTACCTAACATACTAAATTACTCACCAAATTATTAGCATTGAGCTGTCACGAAGCCAATAATTATGACAATTCTAATTAACACCCATCAATTGAGCACGTGATAGAATCACTTGTTGATGATGTTGAAAAGGAAGTGTCTTTCTAGTGTTCTTATAGTTCATATCTATAGATCCTTGTAAGATATCATCAGGTATAGGTGTAGTGTAATGTTTTTAGTGTTACTGTACAATCTGAACAGGTTAAATATAGCTATATATAAACTAGCTACTTCATGAAAAATCTAAAAGCATGTGGTTTGTAGCTGAAATAGCCTGAGATGCCATTTTGCAGAAGTTGAATTTCAATTTTTTTCTGGGGGGAATGCCCTTGCCTTCAGCAGCATATACAATGCCCTAGCTGTGCCCTACCAATAGGGAAAGTCTAGATATGCCACTGCTGTAAAGAGTTCAGCTACAACCTAGTGATATCAAATAGAAACAACTCACCCTGTAGAAAGATCAGCTACAAACAACTCACCCTGTAGTGAGTTCAGTACAAACAATTTACCCTGTAGAAAATTCAGCTACAAACAAATCATCCTGTAGATAGATTGGCTAGACACAATTCACCCTGTAGAGAGATTAGCTAGAAATGATTTACCCTGCATGCAGAGAGATCAGCTAGAACCAAGTCACCATGTAGAGAGTTCCACTACAAACAAATCACCTTATTAGAGCAGCCAGAAACAAGTCACCCAGTAGAGAGTTCAGCTAAAATCAAGTTACCTTGTAGAGTGTTAAGCTACAAAAAATCATCTACAAAAAAACACACTGAAGAAAGATCAGCTAGAGAAGGTTAGTCTGTAGTGTGGAGAGTTCAGCTACAAACAAATCACTCTGTAGAGAAATTAAGTTACCCTGTAGAGAAAGTAGCTAGAAACAAGCCACAGTGTACATATCATGTAGAGAGTTCAGCTATAATCAAATTACCTTGCAGAGAGTTCAGCTACAAACAAATCACCCTGTAGAGAGCTCAGCTACAAATAAGCCACCCTGTAGAGTGTTCAGCTACAAACTAAAGAAAACAGCTAGAAACAAGTCACCCTGTAGAGAGAATAGCTAGAAATAATTCACCCTGTTGAGAGATCAGCTTGAAACAAGTCACCCTGAAGAGGGATCAGCTAGAAATCAGTCACCATGTAGAGAGTTCAGCTACAAACAAATTACCCCATTAGATCAGCTAGAAACAAGCCACCCGTAGAGAAGTCAGCTAGAAACAAGTTAAATTGTAGAATTCAGCTACCACCCTATAGAGATCAGCTACAAACAAGTCAGACTGTAGAGAGATCAACTAGAAAAGTTACCCTGTAGAGACATCAGCTAGTCAGAAAAAAGTCACCCTGTAGAAAGATCAGCTAGAACTAAGTCACCATGTAGAGACCCTGTAGAAAGATCAGCTAGAACTAAGTCACCATGTAGAGAGTTCAGCTACAAACAAATCACCCTATAGAGAGATCAGCTTGAAACAAGTTACACTGTAGAGAGAACAGCTAGAAACAAGACATCCTTAAGTCAGTTAAGCTACAAACAAGTCAGAGAGATCAGCTAGAAAAAAAGTTACCCTGTAGAGAGTTCAACTACAAACAAATCACCCTCTGGAGAATTCAGCTATGCACAAATCACCCTGTAATGAGATCAGCTGCAAACTAATCACTCTGTAGAGAGTTCAGCTAGAAAACATTTACTAGTAGAGTACAAGCAATTACCCTGCAGAGTTCATCTACAATACCCTGCAGAGTTAATCTACAAATGAATTATCCTGCAGAGAGTTCAAACACAAACAAATCTTCCTGTAAAGAGTTCAGCTACAAACAAGTCACCTAGAAACAAGTTACCGTAACTGTAGAGAGAGCAACCAATCACCCTATAGAGAACAACCAAATCACCCTATAGAGAGATTAGTTAAAACAAATCACCCTGTAGAGAGATCAGGTAACCCTGTAGAGAGATCATGTAATCATATAGATAGTTCAGCTACAATTAAACAAAGCACCCTGTAGAGAGTTCAGCTACAAATCAGAGAGATTAGTTAAAACAGAGTTCAGCTACGAACATATCACCGTGTTAGATCAATTAGAAACAATTAGTCTTCCTCTATTGAGATCAGATAGAAAAAAACCACCCTGTAGAGAGTTTAACAACAAACAAATAGTGAAAATTCCAAATTTTTCTGTGTGTTTGTTAACTTTTTGTAAATTATTTTTTTATGACCAGTGAACCCACACATACCGCATCTGAAAAGGCACGCGCGCCCCAGCCCCTTATCATCTGAAAAGTGAACTATCCATTATGTTTCATTGTCAGCTATGTTCAACCCATTGCAGTACCGGGGCCCACAGATTTTGAGTGGTCCAGCCAGACATGGACTGCAATGAAGGTCATAGTCATGCACACTACTCAGTTTTTATTGATCTAATATGATCTGTAAATCAGAGATTATCTGCTTTGGTGTGTTACTTAACTGCATGTGCTATATATAGCACATGCACCATGCTAAGCTAGAGGGGTCAGGGAGCATGCTCTCCCAGGGAAGCTTTTTAAAATAGATGATCTGAAATGGCATCTGGGGGCTATTTTGCATGCAAAGTCTCTTCTTTTTATTAACATCAATGGTAATTTTGTGCTATATTACCAATTAATTGAGTTTCATATCTGACTATTATAGCTAGTAGCTAATTGTATTTTCATGATGTATACAAAAATTTCTCAACATGAAAGTTTAGTTTTAGATTGTAACTGCATGCTAATGCATGACATGTATGATCAATTAGCTCAATGCAGTGTGCCATGCAGATGACTCACTGGGTAATTTTAAGACAGTTAACACAGATGTAATGGCTTAGATTATTTGCTATATTCTATACTGAACGCTTAATTAGAGTTCACGATGACTGTATTCTATTAGAGTATATTTTGATGACTTCTCTATTTGAGTATTTCGATCTTATCACTAAAATCAAGTAGCTGAAAAGGACCGTGGGCTCTGGCTCTGACCCATTGCATAGCATTTCAAACTGTTTGAAAGAAAGCATTCTGCGCACCCCAATTGTATTAATTATCGTCTGAAAAGTGAAGTATCCATTCTACTTCGATGTCGGCTATGTTCAACCCATTACACAGCAGTACGAATCCAGAACTGTTCGAAAAGCACTTCTGCAATCAAAATAGGCTCTATGAACGAGTTCCATTTCGAAGGGAAGCCATCACGTGCTACCGCCAAATCGACACCATTTGCTGTCAGCAAAGATGAATGGGACACAAAGGAGGACACTGGTAAGTCCATGAAGAATGCATTGCACGTACTGCGGTATACCAAAAGGCACCTCTCGGGATGAAACGACACCGAATAGTGAAAAAGCAAGCCCGTAGCCTTAGCCGTTGTCGAGTTACACTTGTCTGAAGGCATCAGTCAGTTACTTAATTACCCAGTCCCGTTAAATAAATTATTTTAAAAATTCCGTAGCAACTTGTTGAAAGCGTTTCGGGTCGATCTAAAAAGCTTGTTTGGGCTTAATTTTGCCTAATGAATACTGCCTCATTGTCATCTGGGAAAATCAAGGCTGGTTTTTGGTGATGTTATTACGTGGGCCACGCCTACTCCTTTGTGGTCCCTATACAGTAACTATCACACTGTATGATACAGGTGACAAATCATGACATTGAAGTGGAAGGTATCGTAAGACTTCTGGCAGACCTTCAAGGCCATAAAGCTCATCATCTTAATGATATTCCAGCACTCCTACTAAAAAAACTGCAGTTATCATTGCCTCCATACTCACTCTCATGTTTAAAAGCTTCTCTACATTAACGCAAACTTCCTAGGAACTGGAAAACAGCTCATGTATTTGCAAGTTTTAAGAAAAGCCTACGTCAAGTGTCCTGCTAATTATAGGCCTGTGTCATTAACAAGTATTCTTGCAAGAATTTTGAACATACAGTATCACTAAATTTTATTCTTCAATCTACATCTGGTAAATAATTCTATTTTATGCAATGCACAGCATGGATTCAGAAAGAACTGCTCTTATAAGACATTACTTATCTCCACCATTAATGAAATAGCCTCTCTACTCAACCAAATCGTGCAGGTTTATGTCCTTTTATTCAACTATTCCAAGGCCTTTGATAAGGTCCCACATGCTCAGCTATTCAATAAGTTGAAATGTTGAATTACTATGGAACAGGGGCTAATATTTAGATTGGATTAAAAAATTCCTTATACTAATAGAAGTTAACAGTTTGTTATTGGTAATAGTTTCAGTGCACCATCTCCAGTTATTGTACTGCAAGGCTCAGTGCTTGGTCCCTTTTTGTTTTCATTATTTATCAATGACCCATACCTTCTGAAGTATTATATGCCAATGACATTTTGACACTTAGAGGTATTCATGGTTCTACTGATATTCATGGTTCTACTGACCAGCAAGTATTACAAAAAGACATAGATAAACTAGCTCAGTACATAGTATAGTCTGCTACATGGCAAATGCCTGTTAAATGTGAGCACCTAGGGATTACTAATAAAATGTCACCTATACTACCTGCCACTAGAAAGTCAACTTCAAACAGTAGTCAGCCAAATTCCTGGGCCTAACCATATCTCATAATTTATCATGGTCTAGTCATATATCTCCAGAAATAATGGGTAATGATTAACTGGAAAGGCCAATGAATTAATGTTAGAATTTCTTCAAAGGAACCTCTATCATTGTTCGCAAGATTTAAATATCAAATTAAGATTATCAACATACGTATATCCATCCAATTGTTGAATATGTTTCTGTCATTTGGTCTCCATGTACACAAAGTCACATACATCAAGTTGAAATGGTCCAAAGGAGAGTGGCCAGATTTGTTTTCATCATTTTATAAGATATTATACTGTATTATTACTTTAAGTCAATTTGACTGGCCATCCTTCAACTATGTAGAAATTGGTCCTCCATAATTATGTTCTTTAAAATGATATTGCTGACATCCCTCACACTTTTCTACACTCTGCTCCTTACTCTACTCATGGTCAGAATAAATTTATCTCCAGTCCTGTGCATTTTACATGTAGGCAATCAAGAATTTAATCTTTCAAGAACTCCTTTTTTCCCAGAACATTGACATTAAGGCTATGGATTTTTTATTATTTTTTGATAACAGGTACTTGCTTAAGCCCTTAGCTAGCTAGCTACAACTAAACTCGAAGCGTGAAGCTAGCAAGCTACCATACGCATACTTCACATTGTTCTATATCTTCTTTCGATTTTGCTACCTCGTTTTCTTCTTCACTTGCCATTTCTGGCTCTCCTTGACTGACCAATAACATTTTATCACAAGACACTCATTTGAAGCCAACTGAACCAGAGAACAGGGAGGCAGCTACTATATTTGTGTGTGTCAACTACAATTACCGAGCTGATATTTTTGTGTACATTTATAAACTGAATCATTTTGTTGCATGTTAAAACAAAACCAAGTTGATTTTTGCAAGTCAGTTTCAAAAACCGAATCAATTTTGCAAGTTATTTACAAAAACCAAGTCAATTTTTAGGTGTCTTTTAACTACGTACAAAAACCCTAGTCAGTTTTTATGCATGTTATTAAAACCGAGTTGATTTTTGCAATATACTAAAACCGATTTGATCCATCAACCCATCAAAACCATCGGCTCATCAAAAGAGGCACAATTTTGAAACAAACGGCATACCAGGCTATGCTATCAAATGAGTTGGTATTTGCAGAAAACTGACTCATCATAAAGGCATCATAATTTTGAAACAAATGGCACACCACACCACACCATACAATGCAAGCATGATAAAACACCAAAGAGTGTAATAGGTGAAACTTTATGGAAACTTCTTGAAAGCAGTTGTGGCAAAATTTTGAACATATTTAACTAAGGCCTATTCACTTGCAAGTACATCATATATTGTGACTGGGTCTGGGCAAACCGGTCTTGTTTCCTATGACAGCAGATTTGATTTTTCCACAAGAACACAAAGCTACATGTATTAACTATCAAATTTTGTAGTCAAAATCAGCTAGACCTGAGTGGTCTGCTTTGCTGGCTGCTTTTCCCAAGCACGGTGGCAATCCACACTAACAGTCTGGGGCCCTAATAGAGCTCTGGCTGGCTATGTGTGGCTGTACAGCTCTGTGGTATTGAATAAATACCTGTGCTGTAAATAGCTTTTCATTTAAGCCAGTTTTGAGACCTGAATGACCTATAACTTGGCCTAATTCATCCCTACACCTCCCTCTTTGATTTTTTTAACAGTCCCTTGCCTGCCTCCAGCCCCCGCCTTCCACCCCTTATAGCTCGACTGGTACAATCAACATCGAGTTTAAAAACTATCTAAATGGTGGAAAACTTAAGTGTTGGCTACTGTTACTGTGGATGCTCTTGAAGGTAAGGAATTAGTGTAAAATGTGTGTAGCTTCAGCCACAACAAACTGAATTCTGAAAACTAGCATTTCTCAACACTTATAAATAGGCAATCAGGGGCGTATATACACTGTAGCCAGGATATTCTGGATAGGGTTGGGGTTTTAAGTGCATGGGGGAAGGCTTGGGTGCTTCCCTGGAACCAAATTTGAATGAAAGTGATGTATACACAAAATGTACCCTTGGGCAATAACATTAATTAAAAGTGGTGCTATAACTAGTTAAAACCTACACACTGCCGTGTTTATGCAGCTTATAGAAACTATAAACCTATTGTAATACAACTAATCTTCACTTCCAGACAACAACATACTAATCTCCTTAGTTTTAAGAAATTCTTCTTTTGAGATGAGGGGGTTCGTTCGAACCTCCCAAATTTCCCCCCCCCCCCCCCCCCCCCCCATCCGCTTATTCCCCTGGCGATAAGACTGGTTTTCCCAGACCGGGTCTCAATTGAGTCAAGTGATATATTGCTTAATATTCTGGTGCCATACTGTTCTTTATTTATAAATTGATATGCTAAATTATTAACAAACATTGTCAAGTGTAAGTACAAATTAAATTAAGGATCACAGCAATAAGAAGTACTGAAACAATGGTGGTCAACATTTCATCTGTTGATGGCTATAGATACAAATGCTGTGGCTAAATATGTATAAACTATACATGTAGTATGTCTGTAGGCGTAGGTGCCAACTCTTGTTTCAGTACATTATATTATTATAGTCATCGAAAAAAAATCCTATTTAATTTTATATTTTAGTTATAAGCAATCACAAATTTTCATACAGCGTTGTTGATATTAACATACATATGTTCTCCTGACGTGTTGATTGTAAAACACAACATCTTCTGACAATATTATGGATGGTGAACTTCCTTCACCGTTAAAATAGCGTAAGACAGCATCATCATTATCATTTCCAAAAGGATAAAACTGTATAATATAACGACAAAAAATTGCATCAAATTGTTACAGTAGTACATAAAAATAGTTCCAATTTTATTCTAACTATATACAGTCCACAAGAAAAATCACTAATATAAATCCAGCTGACAATTATTTATATACTCTTTGTTCTTATAAATTTAACTAGGACTGACAAAACCACTCTACTATTTAAAGTTTAATGACTTTCCCTCTGAATATTATAACTAAATAAAATTTTCACTACTTACGGAAAATCCCTGGACATTTTCTTCAATTTTACAGAATTGTTACAGCTTATACAGAAAAGGAGACACAATATTAAGCAAACATACAGTATGTATTCATTATGTATTTTCAAACTATAGGATTGACTAAGTCACAAATATGTACAGTACATACAGTACTTGGGTACAAATTGAATACATTTTGACAACAAAATCCTTCACATCAGGAATAACTTAACAATAACCCACCTCTGATACACAAGTCACATTATTTTGAGCCTCACAGGCATTGACAGCTGTAAAATTACACAAATGTAATACATCATACAGTATGTATGTGACCAGATTTTACAAAACCGATCCCATTCACACATCAGGAAAAATCAAACTAACACCTCCAGTAGATAGCTACACTATTGTACTAGTAGTTTTGACACTCAGTACCACTCAAACTACTCTAGGCTGGCTTCAACAGATGTCTTTTCTGGGTGGTGTGTAGAGCTCGAGTGGGGGTTTTAGGCCTTGTGAAGGACCTGGCTTGGATAGAACCAGTGGTTTACTGGTGGACAGCCTAATAATGTTGGCCAGACGTTTTTTTGTGGATTTTGTTACATATCAGCCACTAAGGATCCATCTCAGCCCTGTAATCTTGTCTCTGGACTCCAATCATGGTCTGCCTCCATTTTGAGGTATAACCCTTGCCCACCCCAGCACCCCCACCCCTTTGTGAGCACTCGTGATAATACTTCGTTCGTCCAACTGCTCAGATTTTCTATCTTATTTGGTGGTAGACTCTATAAGCAGCTACAAGTACTGGACATGGCCTGAAAGGTAATAAATTGATGCAAAGTTTGTGTAAATTTCATACGCGTACTTGCTACCCTTGGAGAGTTATGCTGGCTTGAATTCTTTAAAACTGTTTATCTCAAATCTTCTAATATGAGATTTGAATTGTTTTTCTAAAATCCAGTCTCATATATTTGTTGCATGTAGACAAGTGCATAATACTGTATGTTTTACCAGTGATAAACATTGTGCAAATAGTTTGGTTTTAAAATATTTAGTACAGTATTCATTAATCTTGGCTTGGCTTTTCATATCGTAGGGGTAAAATTTCACAGCTACATACTACAGTAACTACTGACTCTAAACTTATTCTGGAAATCTTGACATTGCATACAGTGATCACAACAACAATTATAATGTGTAGTAAGTGAAAATTGATTTAATTCTGGTAAAGATGAGTTAATCATCTCTTGGTCCCACTATTGTATTAAGTAACTTAATTTGATGTGTTTATGTCACATTTGGTTTCAGTTTTCTGAAGTACAAGTGCATTTGACTCAAGTTTTGACCTATTACGCCTGCAGTTTACTATTTTTGTCTTTTTCTGTGCTTTGTGCTGCCAAACAATTACAGTTTGGTGTTTCTGTTGCAAGCTTATGAGTTCAAATTTCATTAAAGTTTCTGGAGTCCCAGGAAACTGCCCTCCTTATGCCCATGTGGATGATGTCATGTTTTGCACTCTATTATACTCTCACAAGGTACACAACCAAATGTAACATTTCAACACCTCAGATCAAAGGAATTTCAGAGTATACATTTGCCATGTATACCTACGTATTTACAGGGAGACATCTAAATGTACACTGGTGTACATTGAAATGTATCCCAGCAAAGAGATTGCACTTTTAAAAGAGCAAGCCACTTTCATCAAGCAAGCATGGCCTTGATGTGGATGAGGTAGTTGTACCATCTTCCGTTTTTTTATACAACCTCAGACCGAAATCAATTGTGGGAATAAATTAATGCTCACGTGATGATTACCATAAATTGAAGTGTTGCCACAAGAAACACTCAAATGAAGGTGTTTCAGTATCCTTACCATTTTAAAAGTTAGGAAATGTTACTTAAAGGTGAGAGCTAGTCTTACAGTGCATTCACAAGTGTTTTGACACATTTTGGGAATGCAGACATGTCCACATTGTGGATGACACGAGTTAACCACTCTATAACGAAGCTTACCCTATAGGTCTGTAGTATATGTCTTTAAACAACACGAAAGCAATGAAACACTTGTAAATTCCCTGAAATTTGCCCTACTCAACTTTTCCGTGATATCCGTAGGACTCATCTGTTTATTATTACATCTGTAGCTACAACATTATTTACAGCCTTACCATATCCAAATTTTTCAGGCATGCATATAAAACGAATCCAGTGGTTACACTCATATTGATATCAAGGCTATCCGCCTGAACAGAGGTGTTACATTATTAGCTGTAACATGGGCACTCGTGATTTTCCTGATATGTATGCCCACAGCCCTCAGGCTTTGGGCACAGCCCTCAGGCTTTGGGCATACATATCAGGCAAATCACTTGTGCCCATGTTACAGCTATAAAATGTAAACACACAATAAGTGCAACAATACCAAAACAGGTGAAAATGTATTATACATATAGTACTTACATTTAAAGTTATATATCCATACTCCTGGTATTCCTACATTACTGGTATGTGTAATATTAATAATGCTGGGAGTTTGAGATCCAGGAATAGTATAAGAGTTATAACCATCACCAGCATTAATTCCTGCAAGAGCTTCAGTTCCACCAAGTCCGTCTTCTCCACCAGAGTTATAAGCAGTGGTCCATTGTATTCCTCCAAAAGCATATAGGAATATTACAAATGACTCAACTCCACTAGTGGCTAGTACACACTGGAACGTGTTGGTCTAAGCAAACAAACAAATTTTTACTACTGTATATATGTACATCTATGCATTCAGTAGATAGGATAGGCCTGTACACACACACACACAGTGTGTACGTACATACGTACGTATGTATGTATGTATGTAATGGTTGTAACACTTCAAAGTAGCTTTTTAAGTAGTTCTAACCCTTTCAAGTTACTTTTACGGTAGTTTTAAGCTGCTAAATTCACATTTAAGTTAAATGCCTTTGATGTGGTTGAGGGTGCCTTTAAGGTTACGGTATACAGGAAATTCAGCTAATGGAAGCCATATGGAAAAGAAGCCATAATGTTACCACAAGAATTCATTTATTGCATCATGCGATTAGATTTACGCAATAACAATATGGCCACGATGCGTGTTACAGCGTGTGGCTTTGTAGTAAGAAGAAATTCGTTATTGTTTAGAGAGTAATAGTGAAGAAGACATTCACAGAAGTAAGTAGAGTGGCAAAGAATGTTTCTTTAAGATAATTTGCATCTTTCGCGCAAAGTTTTGGCGGCAAGGATAATTTGTGGTTTTAGTATGGTATCCTAAACGGTGAGTAGAGCACTTCTGCGTCAGTTTTCTTTAGTATACTAACGAATTAGACCTCTGTATTTGTGTTGGCTTATGTATTATACGTAGGAGTAGTGACCTATCGTGTAAAGAAATGGCTTCTGTGGCTGTAGCGAATAGTACTGGCGATGTTTCACAACTCTGTGGGTGACAAGAAATTTATAATTGTTAATAGCTCTGTTGCGTTAATAGCTACCTAGTCTTCTGTACTATTGGTCACTAACTAGTAGTCTGTGCTAACGTCCAGTGTTGCAATAGTGGCCTAATACTTGTTCTGTTTATTGCAAGTTGACACCAAATAGTTACTTCGAAGGTGCTGGTAACTTGCGATGTAACTCAGCAAATAAAGAGTTCCCTTATCTGAATTTATCGCTAATGGTAGAGGATACCTTGCTCTTTCAATTGCAATCAAACATCAGCGAGTAACATGTAAGGTCTGTGTGCTAGAACTGTAGTTTGTAGAGGATGCGTTTAATTGGATTTTAAATGACTTCCGGTATGCCGTAACCTTAATGTGGTCTGGCATTTGTCCAGGATCCTCTGTGGTGGTTGAATATATCATTATGGTTACTATATCAAAGCTTCACATTAGCTCTTACTATAACACTAGTACTTACTATGTAAGGTTTTCAAAATGTATATGAAACCTTATCACCATGAGACAGTTTTGATTGTGGGATTCGGTTGGTCTCAATTGAGAGCCACAGGAGGGCTCAATTGTAGGTCACAGGAGATCACTGAAGCCCACAATGTAAAGTGGATGTTGCTCATATAGGTTTCATATACATTTTACTACAGTATTCAATAGTAAGAAGCATTAAAGCTGTACAGTTTGTGGAATGCAGTAATGAGTTGTCAGCACACTTTGCAGTGCGACATCTAGATGTTGCACTGCTAAGTGTGCCACATCACATTTGTAGCATAAAGAATTCCTTTGATCTGAGGTGTGAAAGTGTTACATGTATGTATGTATGTAATGTATGTAATGTATGTAATGTGTGTATGTATGTAAGGGCGGGGGGCTCAGACGGCTCGGACGAACCGCCCCTTCAGATGCAGAATTTTTTTTAAATTAAAATTCACACCAAATCTTACAGCTCTGGAGCTCTCCAGTAGCTATACTTGCCCACTGGTGCTCCTCTGTACTACTCTAGTCTTGAGGATCACACACATTAATTCTGAACCATATCTATTGCATCACATGACCAATTGCGCACGTGATGTATGGTTGAAATGGCGCAAGTGAAATGGCGAAGGACTGTTCAATGGTTTATTACAAGGTAGCAGCTGCTAAACTTGAGTGATCGTGTTATACATGTGTCAGGTTAGCACAACTGTGAATTGTTAATGTATATTTACCTGATGAATGGTTTGTTTATTTGGCACATGTTGTGGGCACGTGATGTCTCAAACATATTGGAGTACAAGCCATGTCCGAAGTTATATATTGACCATCAACAGCTGGACCAGCCAAGAATAATGTATAGTTGGAAAGAAGCATTGCCAACTAAGGGACTCAAGTGTGGAGGACTTCCGTGTGCTGGAAATTGAAGTTGGCTGTCAGTATGCTGTCTGGAAGTGAAGATTAGTTGTTTTACAATAGGTTTATAGTTTCTATAAGCTGCATAAACAGCAGTGTGTAGGTTTTAGCTAGCTAGATACACAAACAGCATCTTTTGATGTTACTGTCTAAGGACACATTTTGTGTATGCATGCATTTTCGTTTAAACATAGTCTAGGGGAAGCACCCAGGCCTTCGCTGTAAGACATTCCACTTTAAATCCGAACCCCCTTCAAAAAAATCCTGGCTACGTCCCTGTGTATGTATGTATGTCTGTGTGTACATTACATACATACATACATACATACATACATACATACATACATACATACATACATACATACATACATACATACATACATACATACATACATACATACATACATACATACATACATACATACATACATACATACATACATACATACATACATACATACATACATACATACATACATACATACATACAAAGTACATATTTGCATTCCAGCCACTTTCATCAAAGCATATCATGGGTATAACAACAGGGGGAGCTATTGGGGCTAGGGAGCTCCAAATTTTATTTTACAGGGGGATTTACCCTTACATTTTTAAGATTGATATACTCTAATAAAGCAGTCATATACTCTAATACAGCAGTCATTTACACAAACAAAACATTTATAGATGCATTTTAATAAATCATACAGTACGATGGTACTGTATAGTAGAGGTTGGTAAGAAATCATATGGTTTCATGGATTTTCGCACCTTAAAAACAGCCTTGAAATAAGATTTATGTGAAAAAACCACATAATTACTATTATAATGATGCTGTACCTTGAAGTGGAAAGTCGAATGTTTCAATGTAGAGTGAGATTTAAAAAATTCAAAATTCATCTACATTTCGTCTACCAGACTGCCTGCTGTAAGACCCGGTAGTCCTAGGTGTACAGTTTCAGAAATTTTAGACAGTCAAGGTAATGATGGTGAATTCATGAATCTGTTGTTTTGATTACATTCTGTCCACTGCACCATGCTGTTTGCTTTCTGCTCCTTTGTTCTTCTCGAAGGATAATTAATCATGCGCCACAACCCAAACATGTGATTTTAACGAAGTGTGAATACGTCTGCGTAAGATGAGGGTGAACAGGTGTAGTACCCAAGGAGTTGTCTCTAGCATATGTTAATGCTGGGTAGTCGTTTTAATTACCAGTTTAGCTTATTGTGAAGTACCTAGCTAATAATGTCTTTGAGGGGCAGATCCCTTTGGGATCCCAACTTCTAAAAGCTAGGGTTCTACTCTTAAAATGGTGGACTCTCTAGCAATGTTTTACTGTGAAATCATCAAAATTTAGGCCATTAGAAATGCAGCTAAAGCCTTAAACAGTCGCTGTAACCATAGAAAGTAGCATAGAATACTATCTAATCCAAAACAGCCAAGCTGTAAAAAAGAGTGTGGCTCTCAAAAAGTCTATGGTGAAAAAAGATGTGAAATCCAAGGTGGCAGCCAAGAAATGGCTGTGGTGGTAAGTTAATGGTAAAATTTTAATAAAAATTCAGGTGAATGTTGGTTACACGTGGTCTTGGCACAAAATTCACCTCAATTGTCATAATTAAAATTCTTGCCATTAACCTACCGTCACAGCCATTTCTTGGCCGCCACCTTGGATTTCACATCTTTTTTCATCCTGGCCTTTTTTGGGGCCGCACTCTTTTTACAACTTGGCTGTTTTGGTTTAGATATCACTTCTTTTTGTATTACAAGCCACAAAGCTAACCATTAACTGGCTTTGGTGCTTCCTTCTAACTTGTTTTCTTTTCTTTTCTGCAGGAATTGTGGAACAAAGGAAGAAATGTTGTCTACAGTTTTTTGTCTGATTAAAAATATTTGTATATTTAACAATGAATGAAAATCATACTGTAGGTAATAAAGTGACTTCTTATACATAACTGAACTGTAGCTGAAACTCCCATTGTTTGTAGCTGAACTCTTTTCAGGGTGACTTGTTTCTAGCTGAACTCTCTAAATGGTGATTTGTTTCCAACACATATTTTTACAGGGTGATTTGTTTGTAACTGAACTCTCTACATGATGGTTTCTTTGTAGCTGAACTCTCTACAAGGTAACTTCTTCTAGCTGATCTCTCTACAGGGTGACTTGTTTGTAACTGAACGTTCAACTTGATGGTTTCTTTGTAGCTGAATTCTCTACAAGATAACTTCTTCTAGCTGATCTTTCTACAGGGTGACTTATTTGTAGCTCAACTCTCTACATGATGGTTTCTTTGTAGCTGAACTCTCTACAAGGTAACTTCTTCTAGCTGATCTCTCTACAGGGTGACTTGTTTGTAACTGAACGTTCAACTTGATGGTTTCTTTGTAGCTGAATTCTCTACAAGGTAACTTCTTCTAGCTGATCTTTCTACTAGGCGATTTATTTGTAGCTGAATTCTCTACAGGGTGGTTTGTTTGCAGCTGAACTCTCTACATGGTGGTTTGTTTGTAGCTGAACTCTCTACAAGGTGACTTCTTATAGCTGAACTATCTACACAGTGATCGTTTCGTAGCTGAACTGTCTACAGGGTGATTTTTTGTAGCTGAACTCTCTACAAGATGATTTGTTTCTAGCTGATCTCTCTATAGGGTAACTTGTTTGTAGCTGAACTCTCTACAGGATGGTTTCTTTGTACCTGATCTCTCTACATGATGGTTTCTTTGTAGCCAAACTCTCATGTGGCTGTAGCTGAACTCACTACAGGGTGATTTGTTAATAACTGAACTCTCTACAGGATCGTTCTTTGTAGCTAAACTCTCTGCAAGGTGATTTCTTCTAGTTGATCTCTCTACAATGTAACTTCTTGTAGCTGATCTCTCTACTGGGTGACTTGTGTCTAGTTGTACACTCTACAAGGTGATTTGTTTGTAGCTGAATACTCTACATGGTGAATTTTGTAGCCAAACTCTCCGAAGGGTGATTTGTTTGTAACTGAATTTCTACAGGATGGTTTCTTTGTAGCTGATGTCACTACAGGTGACTTGTTTCTAGCTGATCTCTCTACAGGATGGTTTCTTTGTAGCTGAACTCTCTACAGGGAGATTATTTTCTAGCTGAACTCTCTCCAGGGTGATCACTTCACAGCTGAACCCTCTACAAGGTGGCTTCTTCTATCTGATCTCTCTACAGTGTGATTTGTTTGTAGCTGAACTCTCCTCAAGGTGATTTTTTCTAGCTGAGCTCTCCCTTATTTCTAGCTGATCTCTCTACAGAGTAACTTGTTAGTAAAGCTGAAGTCTTTACATGGTGGATTTTGGTTGTTAAACTCTCTGTATGAAGACTTGTTTGTAGCAAAATTTATACCGAGTGAATTATTTGTAGCTGAACTCTGTACAGGGTGCATGACTTGTTTATAGCTGAATTCTCTTCAGTGTGACTTGTAATGCTCTGAATCACCACATCAATACATTTGTAGCTGAACTCTCTATAGGGTGACTTGCTTCTTGCTGAGCTGTCTATAAGATTAACTGTTTGCAGCTGAACTCCCTACAGAATAAATGTAATAGAATTCTATAATGGAGTAAATAAATTAGCTGAATGATCTATGAGGGTGACTGTTCTATTAGAGTATCTCGATCTCGCATTTGCCACACGGAGTTGGCTTTCGAATCATAACTCAGTCGTTTGTAATTCGATCCTTCTGTACTACTGCAAGGACTTTCTATGAAGATTATTCCAGCTATACACCAATTTCCAGCTCATTGCTTTAAGTGGTTTGCCAAGTAGGCGTAAAAACTAATACTTATTTTATTCATAAAAATCGATCGCATAATTGTGACACGGGTTGGGTTTATTGTCATATCTCCATGGTCTTTATCTCGATTCCTTTCAAACCACCAAAAGGCACTCCTACGATGGTTACTCCATCTACATAGTAATTTTCAACTCATGCCATAAGCGGTTTACCCTGTAGGCATGACAACAAATCGATCTTGTTTTACGCGAATAATCGGACATAACTCCCGAACCATCATCGAATTTGCACTAAATTTCATGCTAGGATTTGCCTTTGGACTCCCTTTCTGTGTGCCAAATGTCAAGGCGATTGGAGTACGTGTTTGTGTTTTATAGCAATTTTTGCAAGTGTGCGAAAACACGAAGAAAAAAAACCAAGAAAAAAAATCGAAATTTTTGCAGCTCGTATCTCGGAAATTCCTAGAGCGATTTCCTTCAAATTTGGTACGTAGATTCCCCTTGCTGGCGGACAACTCTGTAGCAAAAATTTGGTTCCAATCGGATAAGGGATCACCGAGATATAAAAGTGTGAAAATGACATTTTCATTCTTCCTGTCAATATACCCACGGTGTGGCACGCCGGCTTCTTGGGCCGCACGACACTCTATCGTGTGTCTTGATAGCACTGCACTGCCTCCTTGTGCTAGTTATATTTGAAAGTGCTTGCATATACAGTTATACCGTTGAGAATTTGTGCATTAGACTACTAGCTACTAGTGTAAAATATTTGTATTAATAACTGCAAGGTGTGTGTGTGTGTGTGTGTGTGTGTGTGTGTGTGTGTGTGTGTGTGTGTGTGTGTGTGTGTGTGTGTGTGTGTGTGTGTGTGTGTGTGTGTGTGTGTGTGTGTGTGCTAGCTACTGTACATTATATTACGATTTCCATGACAGCCGTTACCAACTCACGAGATCCGCTGGAGTACATACTTCAATAATAATCTTCTGTATCTACGAGATGTCTTGCCAGCTCAACAAGCTACCTAGCTTCTAATCATGTCCACACAGGTTGTAGCTATCTTGCAGCAACAAAACCCCGGGAATAAAAATAAACAGAATCACTGAACTTCACAATGTTTTATATCCCACCTGGATTCCCAGTGAACTTTCAAAGTTTCAGTACACTGCTTGCACATTCAGTCGTTGTCTAAAAGGAATCACTCAACCTGAACCACCATTGAGAACTCCGACCGCCAAACGAAAGTTTGAACAAGAGATCACGTGACTGCTGAAGCATAGGATAACCTGGCAATGCTGCACCTTCTTAGTCTCAAGAATCCTTGAGTGAAGCAGCCAGCATTGGAAAATTCGGGGAGTCAGGATTATTTGTAGGCATGAGAATACAAATGTTGGGCATGAGAGTGTGAGATTGAAGGCCGAATCATGAGAATCACACCTAGGGAGTGAGAGTTGGAGCCTCTGCAAATTTCAAGGCAATCGGATAAGGTGTTCCATTTTATAGCAGTTTTTGTAAGTGTGTGAAAAGAGGAAGAAAAATAAATAAAGAAACTAAGCCAAGTTTTGAAGTCGCATATCTCGGGAACGCTTGAAGCATTTTCGCTCAAATGTAGTATGTGGAGTACTGAAATTGGCGGGTGTGTCCACAGCAAAAATCGTCTTGTTTCATCACTGCAGCACAGAGCTAGAGGTGCAAAAATTGCATTTTTGTTCTTCCTGTCAATATACAGTACTCACAGGAGTTGCGCGCCGCCTTCTTGGGCCGCACAACACACTACCGTGTGTCTTGATCTATGCTGTAACAGCTTTAAAAGACAAGACGATAATTATTTATTGAGAGGTGTTTATTGTGTACAAAGGTAAAAGATAGCTGCTTGAAGTGAAATTTATACTATGTGGAAAACAAAAAGAGTCGATATAGCTAGCTAGGTAGACAAAAAAGGAAACAAACTAGCTATTTAAAAAATTAAAAATTTCAAAAGGGAGTAGGGGTTGATATGCATGCTACAAAAATGGAAACAAGCTCAAAAATGTTACAGCTGAAATGAGAAATGATCCAGCAGTAAAAAGTAAGGAAACAAGATTAGACGACTACTTGCTAAAATGAGAGACACTTTAATCCCTATTTTGGCTAATTTGATGGTCTCATTTCAAGATGCTAGCCAAAAGTAGGCATTAAAATGTGTCTCATTTTGCAAGTAGTCGTCTAATCTTGTTTCCTTACTTTTTACTGCTGGATCATTTCTTATTTCTAGGCACCAGCCTATTATGCTTTTAATTTTACCTATTATGCTATGCTGCAGTTCTAAAATTTTTTTGCCTATTATGCTCATAATTATGCTCAAACTTTTCGCTACAGTTCCCATGTTTTGTTACTTTCTAATGGATAATGATAAACTTTGGCTTTGGCTTATGAACAACTGAAATGTACTCATTGTACATTAAGAATTTGGCTACATTGTAAACTATAACAGTCATGTCAAATAACTGCTTAATGCCATATGAGTGGCATTGACTGTTCTGTTATTGTAAGTCAACCTTTTTCTGTGGCATGCATTTTTGCTTACAGTATGATAATTATTCTGCTTATTATGCTAGCATTATGCTTGATGCTTTCAGGCACCTATTATGCTCAAAATTATGCCAGCATAATAGGCTGGTGCCTACTCATTTCAGTTGTAAAATTTTTGAGCTTGTTTTCTTACTCTTTGTAACATGTATATCAACCCCTACTTCCTTTTGAAATTTTTATTTTTTTAAATAGCTAGTTTAATTAGAACTGTTACAACATTTTCTGTGGGGCTTGCCCCAAGATCCTCTAGAAACTGCATGCTCTACATACTGAGTGAGTTTCACACATTGTACAAACTGTATTAACCAGTCACTACCCCTTGTAGCCCTCTCATTTTAAATTTTGCTGCTACATCTCTCAAGGAGTTTTAAGCTTGATAAGGGATCAAAGACATAAAGAGTAGTGGAACAAAGGAGGTTGCTTACATCTCCAGATTTACAGTGCTAGTGCATGTTAAATCCTAAAGGGATACATTTTACATGTTAGTTCATTTTATTAATTATGACTAGAGAGCTCACACATACCACATCAAAAGAAAGAAGGGCTCCATCAAATTAATTTTGCACCTGAACACAGTCCCAACCATTAATAACTAAAAAGTAAATTGACCATTACACTTTGTTTTCATCTATGTTCAGCCTGTTACACAGTATTACAAACAAAGAATACTATGAAAAGTGCTTCTGCAATCAATATAGTCACTGGGAAAAACACGAACGATTACTAGTAACTGCAGATACAGAGTATGATCAGGGGGATAAGACATGACCATGTGAACACATAATAATGTTGTGAAAGTACTGAAAGTATTTCACGTAAGCTGAACAGACCCTGTACAAAAGTAGATAAAGGGTGGGGTGCTCAACAGAGCTTGATACATACTTTAGTTCTATTTAGTTTGTTGTAATTCACATTTGGAAAAACGCTGCCATTAGACTTACAATGATGATAATGTGTGGCAGTCACTACTTTCATATCAACAGTAGCAGTGGTCATCAATGATTACAATACAACCGTTGGTTGTATGATCTATTACTTTCAACAGGTAGTATGACTACATTTTTTTTGCTAGGCTTCATAGTGCATGTGGTGTTGTCCTACCCCCCTCCAGTGTGTGATAGTCAGCCACAAGAAAGCCATTATGCACTACCATGAATCAACACCTTGTGTTGTCAGCAAAAAGAAATGGGTCACAAAGGAGGACAAAGGTAAGCCCATGAAGAGCATGCATTAAGTACTGCAGTATCCTAAAGGCACCTGTCAGGCTGAAACAACATCTAAAAACATGTCTGCCATTAATTATAGAGTATTTTTGGACACTCTGGTGACAATTTGATTTTATACCTAACCAATACAGTACAGTGTAACTGTACAAGAAATGCCTGCTTGTCATAAAACCCAAAACTATGCTAGTATTATCACTGCATCCATACGGAGTTAGTACACATTAATCTACTGTATTTGTAAAAGTATTTAATTTTCTTCTGGTAATACAGCTTATCGCTAGCACTAAAAATAATGAAGGTATTTAACTACAGACATGATGTATCGTACATAGTCTGGGGAAAACCGGTCTTATTGCATATTTAAAAGTATTGGAAAATGTTGATTTGAAGTATTAATTGTGCTGTAGCTCACCATTTATGGTTGAAGCTAATTTTCACACTTTTACACAAATTCCTTACCCTCCAGAGCATCCACTGTACAAATAGACAACAGCTAAATTTCCTAACATTTTAGATAATGACTCTACACTGTAAAAAATGCCAAAAAATGACAAAAAGCATACATTGTTTCAACAGAACTACTAATTGCTGTTTTAACATTCTAGATGTTTTAACAAAAGGTGACTGCTAGTGTAACGACAATATTTTACTTTAACGAGAAAATGATGTTACAACAACAAAATTTCCCTGTTGTTATTTTAATGAATGAAGTGTTTGGTGTTTTTTGCAGCAGGGATAACAAGTTCTTTGTTAAAATGAAAATCCTTTTTTACAGTGTATCAGGCTATTTCCAAAAGGGGTGGGTGGTGGAAGCTGGAAGAGGGCAAGGAGCTGTTTAAAAATTTAAAGAGGAAGGCGTAAGGATGAATTAGGCCAAGTTATGGCCATTTAGTTCTCAAAACTGGCTAAAATGAAAGGAAATTTACAGCACAGGTCTTTTATAATACCACGGAGCTGTATAGTCACATACAACCATCTTCAGCTACATTAAGGCCCCAGACAACATGTACGGGTTGTTATTGTGCTTTGCGCTTGGGAAAAACAGCTAGCAATAGTAGACCACTCAAGTCTAGCTGATTTTGATGGTGTAATTTGATAGTTTATCCATGTGGCTTTAAGTTCTTGGTGAAAAACCAAATCTGCTGTTTGGGCAATAAGACCGGTTGATATAGTCACATTAATTATAAACAAAAGGTAACTAGGAGCAGAACCAGAGTTACACAAGGAGCAAGTGCACCACACACTTCCACATCTCAGAAGCTTAGCATACATATATCTCAGTCATTTTTTTAGTAAATGAATAATAGTTTCAATGTGTGACATTCAGGGAAGACTAAGGTGCTTGTCCATCCTTGGATCTGCTTTTGCACACTACACAATTACCTTGTCAGTGTTTCTATAATAATAACGAACTCTGTCCCATGTGGCTATCAACAGGTTAGAGATTGTGTTATTTAGAGACCTAGGAAAAGCTGCTCTTATTTCATTGGTTGCTCTAGCAAGGAGACTAGGATCGGTGGTCTGACGATAGTAAATATCTCCAGTTCCTGTGGTGTCAACATCAGCCCAGTATGGTGCAATAATCATGTTATTCCCAATCATAGGAAATGACAGAGGAGTAGGATAATGACTTGCAAAACTGATAAATCCATTTTGAAAGACCTGTGACAATATGCACATGTAAATAAAATGTACAATAATACCAAATTCTAACAGTAGATCATAGAGGTCTGTGTTTTCCTACCAAAAGTTATCAATCAGAAACAATTGGCTAGCCAATAATGACACTTTCATCTTCTGCTAGCAATTGTCACCATTAGACATATCTTTGGTTAGATACGTACATGCCGTTTCGTATACTGCAAAAGATGCAATCAATAGTTCATAATAATAAGTAAGGGTGAGTATCCAGCTTACAATAAGGCCTGTACATCATTACTGTGTTAAGCTCAGTCAAGGAATAATACATGTACTTTTGGAAACTGTTGATTGTTTCTAATTAGTTTGATAAGGTTAACAGACTTAATGTGTCACTTAACTCAGTGATTTTCCTGGATGCATTCCAGTTAGATACTGTCTCCTTTACTTGTACTATGAACTCTTGATACAATGCATTTTTTATGCACTGTTGTACATACACATGTAAAAGATACACAGTTATTACATCATGTACATACTCTTGTCTTTTGCTATCCCCCATTTCTTTGTTGTTAAAGCATTAAAGTTTATTTTAGCTCACACCACATTTGAAGTGAGCAGAGTACAATAACTACAAACATGCTTCAGGTATTTTGTTTTCCACATGTAAAACTCTGCAACGGGTATCTAGCTGGCTGAACACAGCTAAATCTGAAGTGAAATGGCTATTTCACTTGCAGGTACATCATAAATTGAGGTGCACATTTGCAAGTGATATATGGCCTAATATTCTGGTATCATTCTGTTCTTTAATAATTATGCAAAAAGATTAACAGACATGGTCATGTGTAAGTAACTTTGAATTTTATTTACAATTATATTAATAAAAGTACTGAAACAATGGAAAATATTTGACTCCTGCTTCAGTCATGGTTATTATACAAATGCTGTTGCTAAATATGTATGTACGTACATATGTATGTACTATGTAGTACTGTATGTAGTTGTAGGTGACCACCCTTGTTTTAGTACATTTTATTACTACAGTCTTAATTCACATTTCCCACTTTTTAGCTACCACAAATTTTCATACAGCGTTGGTGATATCAACATACATATGCTGTCCTGACAACTTGATTGAAAAACACAAAATCTTCAGACAATGTTATGGATGGTGAACGTGAAGAACGTTGTAAGGCAGCATCACCACTATGATATCCAAAAGGATAAAACTGTAAAATATAATGACAAAAACAGATCACAACATTATATCAAATTGTAGTGTTAGAAATGCACACAACTACGCTAATGAGTGTAGAAGTGCAACACGCACTACAGTAAGTGTATAATAATACCCATCCAAAACAGCTTATAGCTGTAAACAAAGTGTGTTAACTGCGACAAAGAGTGATGATATCATAGTGTGGCCATGTGTGAGGTATGCAAGTTGTAAACATTAATCAGATAATACATATTATTGTTAAAGTGTTAATTAGAACTATGTGATGCTGCCAGTTTTTAAGTGTGTGAGCATCTCCATGAATGCCACTCAAATTTGCTTCTCAAGAAAGCAAAGTGTATAGATTCTCTGATATCAATAAGTAGTTTGAGATTGGCCGCCTTTCCTTTGTTCATACAGTAGCATTGCCATATGCAGGAAAGGCGGCCAAACTCAAACTATTCATTGCTATCAGAGAATCTATACACTTTGCTTTCTTGAGAATCAAATTTGAGTGGCATTCATGAAGATGCTCACACGCTTAAAGACTGGCAGCATCACATAGTTCTAATTAATACTTTAACAATAATATTGTATTATCTGATTAATGTTTACAACTTGCATACCTCACACATGGCCACACATAGTTCTCATTAATACAGGTACTTTAACAATAATATCAAGACACACGGTAGTGTGTCGTGCGGCCCAAGAAGCCGGCGCGCAACACCCGTGAGTATATTGACAGGAAGAAAGAAAACGCAATTTTCGCACCTCCGTAGCTCTGTGCTGCCTTGACGAAACAAGACGATTTTTGCTGTGGATACTGTGCAGCTTGCTAGTTAGTCTGACTTTTACAACTAGCAAAATCACCCTTTACAACTAGCCTAAAGTCATTTACAACTAGCTTTTAGGCCACCACTAGCCCCCTTTTTAGCCCCTGGCATGTATTTTGTACAGTCAAATTTCTGTCATGACAGAATGCAATTATTAGACATTGGACCAGGGTGAATATGTTACTGCTATATTTGGAGGTTATCCGGAGATGACTTTGTAGTGTATATATATCTAATCAAAAACAGCCAAGCTGTAAAAAAAGGTGCGGCCCCCAAAAAGGCCATGGTGAAAAAAGATGTGAAATCCAAGGTGGCGGCCAAGAAATGGCTGTGATGGTAGGTTAATGGTTACATTTTAATAACGACAATTCAGGTGAATTTGGTGCCAAGACCAAGCGGCACAAAATTCACCTGAATTGTCGTTATTAAAATGTAACCATTAACCTACCATCACAGCCATTTCTTGGCCGCCACCTTGGATTTCACATCTTTTTTCACCATGGCCTTTTTGGGGGCCGCACCTTTTTTTACAGCTTGGCTGTTTTTGATTAGATATCACTTCTTTTTGTATTTGTATACTGCAAAGCCGGCCTATGGCTGGCTTTGGGGCTTTTTTAACCCATGTGTTTTTTTCTTTACCACAGGAAGAAGAAAAGAACTTAAAGAAGATTTTTAATGCTTCAATTGTTTTTGATTTTATTAGTAATTATACAAATTATATACATATGTTTATTACATGCCCATTATTCCCCACGGGATATTTTTTTGCAGTTGATCTCTCTACTGGGTGACTTGAAATGTAGCTGAACTATATACAGGATGGTTTCTTTGTAGCTGAACTCTCTACAAGGTGACCTTTTCTAGCTGGTCTCTCTACAGGGTGATTTGTTTCTAGCTGAACTCTCTACAGGTGATTTGTTTTCAGCTAAACTCTCTACATGGTGGTTTGTTTGTAGCAGAACTCTCTACATGATGGTTTCTTTGTAGCTGAACTCTCCATAAGGTGACTTCGTCTAGCTGAACTCTCTACAGGGTGATTTTTTTGTAGCTGAACTCTCTACAGGGTGATTTGTTTGCAGCTGAACTCTCTACATGATGGTTCCTTTGTAGCTGAACTCTCTACAAGGTGACTTTGTCCAGCTGATCTCTCTACGGGGTGATTTGTTTCTAGCTGAACTCTCTGCAGGTGATTTGTTTGCAGCTGAACTCTCTACATGATGGTTCCTTTGTAGCTGAACTCTCTACAAGGTGACTTTGTCCAGCTGATCTCTCTACGGGGTGATTTGTTTCTAGCTGAACTCTCTGCAGGTGATTTGTTTGCAGCTAAACTCTCTACATGGTGGTTTCTTTGTAGCTGAACTCCCTACATGATGGTTTCTTTGTAGCTGAACTCTCTACAAGGTAACTTCTTCTCTACAGGGTGATTTGTTGTAGTTGAATTCTCTACAAGGTGGTTTGTTTGAGGCTGAACTCTCTACATGGTGGTTTCTTTGTAGCTGAACTCTCTACAGAGTGATTTGTTTGCAGCTGAACTCTCTACATAATGGTTTCTTTGTAACTGAACACTCTACAAGGTGACTTCTTCTAGCTGATCTTTCTACAGGGTGAATTGTTGTAGCTGAACTATCTACAAGGTAACTTCTTCTAGCTGATCTCTCTACAGGGTGATTTGTTTGTAACTGAACTCTCTGCATGATGGTTTCTTTGTAGCTGAACTCTCTACAAGGTGACTTCTTCTAGCTGATCCCTCTACAGGGGGATTTACTTGTAGCTGAACTCTCTACAAGTGATTTATTTGCAGCTGAACTCTTTATGTGGTGGTTTCTTTGTAGCTGAACTCTCTACAAGGTGACCTCTTCTAGCTGATCTCTCTACAGGGTGATTTGTTTCTAGCTGAACTCTCTACAGGTGCTTTTTTGCAGCTAAACACTCTACATGGTGGTTTCTTTGTAGCTGAACTCTGTACATGATGGTTTCTTTGTAGCTGAACTCTTTACAAGGTGACTTCTTCTAGCTGAACTCTCTATGGGGTAATTTCTTTGTAGCTGAACTCTCTATATGATGGTTTCTTTGTAACTGAACTCTCTACAAGGTAACTTCTTCTAGCTGATCTTTCTACTGGGTGATTTGTTTGCAGCTGAAATCTCTACATGGTGGTTTCTTTGTTGCTGAACTCTCTACAAGGTGAATTCTTCTACCTGATCTCTCTACAGGGTAATTTGTTTGTAACTGAACTCTGTACAAGTGCGTTTTTGTGGGTGATCTCACTGCAGGTTGATTTGTTTGCAGCTGAACTCACTAAAGGGTGATTTTGCTTGTAGCTGAACTCCTTGCATTGTGTCTAGTTTCTAGCTGATCTCTCTACAGGGTGATTTGTTTGTAGCTGATCTCTCTACAAGTTGATTTTTGTGTAGCTGATCTCTCTGCAGGTTGATTAATTTGTAGCCGATCTCTCTACAAGGTAATTTGTTTGTAACTGAACTGTCTATAAGGTGATTTATTTGTAGCTGATCTCTCTGCAGGTTGATTTGTTTTAGCTGAACTCTCTACAGGGTGATTTACTTGTAGCTGAACCCCTTACATTGTGTCTAGTTTCTAGCTGATCTCTCTACAGGGTGATTTGTGTGTGGCTGATCTTTCTACAGGTTGATTTGTTTGTAGCCAATCTCTCTACAAGGTAATTTGTTTGTAGCTGAACTCTGTACAAGGTGCTTTTTTGTAGGTGATCTCACTGCAGGTTGATTGTTTTGTAGCTGAACTCACTAATGGGTGATTTGCTTGTAGCTGAACTCCTTACATTGTGTCTAGTTTCTAGCTGATCCCTCTACAGGGTGATTTGTTTGTAGCTAATCTCTCTACAAGTTGATTTGAGTGTAGCTGATCTCTCTGCAGGTTGATTAATTTGTAGCCGATCTCTCTACAAGGTGAACTCTCTATAAGGTGATTCGTTTGCAGCTGAACTCTCTACATGGTGGTTTCTTTGTTGCTGAACTCTCTACAGGGTGTTTTGCTTGTAGCTGAACTCTCTACAGGGTGATTTGTTTCTAGCTGATCTCTCTACAGGGTGATTTTTGTAGCTGACCTCTCTTCAGGGTGATTTTTTTCTAGCTGATTGCTCTACAGGTTGATTTGTTTGTAGATGAACTCTCTACAGGGTAATTTGCTTGTAGCTGAACTCCTTACTTTGTGTCTAGTTTGTAGCTGATCTCTCTACAGGGTGATTTGTTTGTAGCTGATCTCTATACAAGTTGATTTGTGTGTAGCTGATCTCTCTGCAGGGTGATTTGTTTGTAGTCGATCTCTCTACAAGGTAATTTGTTTGTAGCTGAGCTATCTATATGGTGATTTGTATGTAGCTGATCTCTCTGCAGATTGATTTGTTTTAGCTGAACTCTCTACAGGGTGATTTGTTTCTAGCTTATCTCTCTACAGGTTGATTTGTGTGTAACTGATCTCTCTACAAGCTGATTTGTTTGTAGCTGATCACTCTGCAGGTTGATTTGTTTCTAGATGATCTCTCTACAGGTTGATTTATTTGTAGCTGAGCTCTCTGCAATGTGTTTTGTTTGTAGTTGATCTCTCTACAAGGTGATTTTTTGTAACTGACCTCTCTTCAGGGTGATTTGTTTCTAGCTGATATCTCTACAGGGTGATTTTTTGTAGCTGACCTCTCTTCAGGGTGATTTGTTTCTAGCTGATCGCTCTACAGGTTGGTTTGTTTGTAGCTGAACTCTCTACAGGGTGATTTGCTTGTAGCTGAACTCCTTACATTGTGTCTAGTTTGTAGCTGATCTCTCTACAGGGTGATTTGTTTGTAGCTGATCTCTATACAAGTTGAATTGTGTGTAGCTGATCTCTCTGCAGGTTGATTTGTTTGTAGTCGATCTCTCTACAAGGTAATTTGTTTGTAGCTGAGCTATCTATATGGTGATTTGTATGTAGCTGATCTCTCTGCAGATTGATTTGTTTTAGCTGAACTCTCTACAGGGTGATTTGTTTCTAGCTTATCTCTCTACAGGTTGATTTGTGTGTAACTGATCTCTCTACAAGCTGATTTGTTTGTAGCTGATCACTCTGCAGGTTGATTTGTTTCTAGATGATCTCTCTACAGGTTGATTTATTTGTAGCTGAGCTCTCTGCAAAGTGTTTTGTTTGTAGTTGATCTCTCTACAAGGTGATTTTTTGTAACTGACCTCTCTTCAGGGTGATTTGTTTCTAGCTGATATCTCTACAGGGTGATTTTTTGTAGCTGACCTCTCTTCAGGGTGATTTGTTTCTAGCTGATCGCTCTACAGGTTGGTTTGTTTGTAGCTGAACTCTCTACAGGGTGATTTGCTTGTAGCTGAACTCCTTACATTGTGTCTAGTTTGTAGCTGATCTCTCTACAGGGTGACTTGTTTGTAGCTGATCTCTATACAAGTTGAATTGTGTGTAGCTGATCTCTCTGCAGGTTGATTTGTTTGTAGCCGATCTCTCTACAAGGTAATTTGTTTGTAGCTGAACTATCTAAAAGGTGATTTGTTTGTAGCTGATCTCTCTGCAGGTTGATTTGTTTTAGCTGAACTCTCTACAGGGTGATTTATTTGTAGCTGAACTCCTTACATTGTGTGTAGTTTGTAGCTGATGTCTCTACAGGGTGATTTTTTGTAGCTGAACTCTCTACAGGGTGATTGCTTGTAGCTGAACTCCTTACATTGTGTCTAGTTTCTAGCTGATGTCTCTACAGGGTGATTTTTTGTAGCTGAACTCTCTACAGGGTGATTTGTTTCTAGCTTATCTTCTACAGGTAGATTTGTTCATTGCTGATCGCTCTAAAGGTTGATTTGTTGCAGCTGAACACCCTGCAAAGTGTTTTGTTTGTAGCTGATCACTCTAAAGGGTAATTTGTTTGTAGCTGAACTCTCTCCACAGTGACTTGTGTGTAGCTGAATTCTGTGTAACTGAATTCTCTAGAGAGTGACTTAATTGTAGCTGAATTCTCTACACAGTGCATGACTTGTTTAGCTGAACTTTCTTCAGTGTGACTTGTAATGTTCTGAATCTCTATAGTGATATATTTGCATAACTCTCCACATGGTGACTGTCTTCTTGCTGAACTGTCTATAAGATTAACTGTTTGCAGCTGAACTCCCTACAGAATAACTTGTGATGTAATAAAATTCTATAATGGAATAAATAAATTAGCCGAATGCTCTATTAGGGTGACTGTTCTATAGAGTATCTCGATCTCGCATTTGCTACACGGAGTTGGCTTTCGAATCATAACTCAGTGGTTTGTAATCCGATTCTTCTGTACTACTGCAAGGACTTTCTATGAAGATTATTCCAGCTATACACCGATTTTCAGCTCATTGCTCTAAGCGGTTTGCCTAGTAGGCGTGAAAACTAATACTTTTTTATTCATAAAAATCGATCGCGTAATTGTGACACAGGTTGGGTTTTGTGTCATATCTCCGTGGTCTTTATCTCGATTCCTTTCAAACCACCAAAAGGCACTCCTACGATGGTTACTCCATCTACATAGCAATTTTCAACTCATTCCATGAAGCGGTTTACCCTGTAGGCGTGACAACAAATCGATCTTGTTTTACGTGAATAATCGGTCATAACTCCTGAACCATTCATCGGATTTGTACCAAATTTGATGCTAGGATTCGCCGTTGGACGCCCTTTCTGTGTGCCAACGTTCAAGGCGATCGGAGTACGCATTTGCTTGTTATAGCAATTTTTGCAAGTGTGCGAAAAGACGAAGAAGAAGAAAAAAAAACGAAACTTTGGCAGCTCGTATCTCGGAAATGGCTGGAGCGAATTCCTTCAAATTTGGAATGTAGACTCCCTTGGCTGGCGGGCAACTGTGTAGCAAATTTGGTTCCAATCAGATAAGTGATCACCGAGATACAAATGTGTGAAAATGACGTTTTCGTTCTTCCTGTCAATATACTCACGGGTGTGGCGCGCCAGCTTCTTGGGCCGCACGACACACTACCGTGTGTCTTGATCTCAGTATCTTGATAATTAATCCTTTACTAATATCATAGTACAGTGAAAACTGGTCATTATTGTAGGGACAAAATTTTCTGACCTAGCTTATTAAGGAGGTGGCTAAGCAATTGGTAAGAAGCATCTGCAATGTAGTTTAACTGGCTATAGATATGTATTTAGTGTGCAACAGCATGTGAGACAGTGAGCGCTGGCAGAAAGGAGGCAACCAATCTGTCCAAAGGCACTGCTCCTGATGTAGGTTATAAAATCACAGATGGGACTTTCCAAGTTGCGCATTAGCCCAAAGCATAAGAAATTTCACTTTTGCTTTTTATAAGCTCTTGTTGAAGAAAGTGATGAAGTTGTTATCCATAGGATATAGTTTTAGAACATCCCTTTCAGTTCAAGCTTAAGACAAAAACACAGCATTCCAGTGGTTTAGTGGTGACCACAACACTGCTTGAGTAAACTGTGGTGAGATTTCAGACTACCAGAAGCCCTGGAATGCCTTCAACACATGAAATGCCAAATATCAATAATAATAATACATAATAATCTCATGTCTGGCTTGCGTTATGTTATCAAAACCTGAATGTGTCATATTGTATACAGAGCAATCTGCCACAAGGTTGGCCATAAAGTGACCTGAATAAGGTTTCAGTGTATCAAGACACACGGTAGTGTGTCGTGCGGCCCAAGAAGCCGGCGCGTAAAACCCGTGAGTATATTGACAGGAAGAAAGAAAACGCAATTTTCGCACCTCCGTAGCTCTGTGCTGCCTTGATGAAACAAGACGATTTTTGCTGTGGACATTCCCTCAACCTTCAGCACTCCACATTCCAAATTTGAGCGAAATCGCTTCAAGCGTTCCCGAGATATGCGACTTCAAAAATTGGCTTAGTTTCTTCGTTTTTTTTTTCTTATTTTTCTTCCTCTTTTCGCACACTTACAAAAACTGCTATAAAATGCGAACGCCATATCGGATCGCCTTGAAATTTGGCACACAGAAGGGGGGTATAAAGGCGCATCTCTGTACCAACTTTGGCTGGAATACGATAAACAGGCAAAGAGTTATGAGCAATTAATCACGAAAAATAACACCAATATGTTTTCACGCCTACAGGGTAAACCGCGTATGGGAAGAAGCTGAAAATCGGTGGGTGAATAGGTTAACTATTGAACCTCAAACCTTTTGTGGTTTTAAAGAAATTGAGCTAAAAACCAGGAAGATACAACGAAAAAACCAACAGTGTGTAACAATTACGCAATCGAGATTAGCTAATAAAAAAAACGACTGCTTGCCACGCCTACCAGGTAAACCGCTGGGGGAAATGCTTTGAAAATCGCTGTACAGATGGAGTTATCATCTTAGAAAGGCTCTTCAATGGTGTAGAAGAATCAGACTTAAAGCCACGGAGTTATAACACGAAATCCAACTTGGTGCAGCAAGTGCGAGATCGAGATACTCTAATAGAGCAGTCATCCTAATAGAGCAGTCACCCGAAGAGAATTCAAGAGATCAGTTAGAAACAAGTAACCTGTATAGAGATCAGCTACAAACAAGTCACCCTGTAGAGAGATCAGCTAGAAGAAATCACCTTGTAGGGAATTCATGCAACTATAGAAAGAGATAATTCAGCTAGAAGAAATCACCTTGTAGAGTTCAGCTACAAAGAAACCACAATGTAGAGAGTTCAGCTACAAACAAATCGCCCTGTAGAGAGATCAGCTAGAAGAAGTTACCTTGTAGAGAGTTCAGCTACAAAGAAACCATCATGTAGAGAGTTCAGCTGCAAACAAATCACCTGTAGAGAGTTCAGCTACAAACAAATCTCCCTGTAGAGAAATCACCTAGGAGAAGTTTCCTTGTAGAGAGTTCAGTTACAAAGAAACCACCATGTAGAGAATTCATTTACAAACTAATGAGCCTGTAGAGACATCAGCTAGAAGAAGTTACCTTGTAAAGAGTTCAGCTACATAGAAACCATTTTGTGAAGATCTCAGCTGCAAACAAATCACCTGTACAGAATTCAGCTACAAACAAATCACCCTGTAGAGAGATCAGCTAGAAAAAGTTACCTTCTAGAGAGTTCAGCTACAAAGAAACCATCATGTGGAGAGTTCAGCTGCAAACAAATCACCTGTAGAGAGTTCAGCTACAAACAAATCTCCCTGTAGAGAGATCAGCTAGGAGAAGTTTCCTTGTAGAGAGTTCAGTTACAAAGAAACCACCGTGTAGAGAATTCGTTTACAAACTAGTGACCTTGTAGAGACATCAGCTAGAAGAAGTTACCTTGTAAAGAGTTCAGCTACAAAGAAGCCATTCTGTAAAGAGCTCAGCTGCAAAAAAATCACCTTTACAGAATTCCACTACAAACAAATCACCCTATAGAAAGATCAGCTAGAAGAAGTTACCTCGTAGAGAGTTCAGTTACAAAGAAACCACCATGTAGAGAATTCATTTACAAACTAGTGACCCTGTAGAGACATCAGCTAGAAGAAGTTACCTTGTAAAGAGTTCAGCTACATAGAAACCATTCTGTAAAGAGCTCAGCTGCAAACAAATCACCTGTACAGAATTCAGCTACAAACAAATCACCCTGTAGAGAAATCAGCTAGAAGAAGTTACCTTGTTGATAGTTCAGCTACAAACAAATCACCCTGTAGAAAGATCAGCTAGAAGAAGTTACCTTGTAGAGAGTTCAGCTACAAAGAAACCATCATGTGGAGAGTTCAGCTGCAAACAAATCACCTGTAGAGAGATCAACTAGAAGAAGTTACCTAGTAGAGAGTTCAGTTACAAAGAAACTACCATGTAGAAAGTTCAGCTACAAACTAGTGACCTTGTGGAGACATCAGCTAGAAGAAGCTACCTTGTAGAGAGTTCAGCTACAAAGAAACCATTCTGTAAAGAGCTCAGCTGCAAACAAATCACCTGTACAGAATTCAGCTACAAACAAATCACCCTGTAGAAAGATCAGCTAGAAGAAGTCACCTTGTAGAGAGTTCAGCTACAAAGAAACCACCATGTAGGGAGTTCAGCTAGAAGAAGTTACCTTGTAGAGAGTTCAGCTACAAAGAAACCATCATGAAGAGAGTTAAGCTGCAAACAAATCTCCCTGTAGAGAGTTTAGAAGAAGTTACCTTGTAGAGAGTTCAGCTACAAAGAAACCATTCTGTAAAGAGCTCAGCTGTAAACAAATCACCTGTACAGAATTCAGCTACAAACAAATCACCCTGTAGAGAGATCAGCTAGAAGAAGTTACCTTGTAGAGAGTTCAGCTACAAATTTAAAGAAACCATCATGTGGAGAGTTCAGCTGCAAACAAATCACCTGTAGAGAGTTCAGCTACAAAGAAACCACCATGTAGGGAGTTCAGCTAGAAGAAGTTACCTTGTAGAGAGTTCAGCTACAAAGAAACCATCATGAAGAGAGTTCAGCTACAAACAAATCACCCTGTAGAGAGATCAGCTAGAAGAAGTCACCTTGTAGAGAGTTCAGCTACAAAGAAACCACCATATAGAGAGTTCAGATGCAAACAAATCACCCTATAGAGAGATCAGCTAGAAGAAATTACCTTGTAGAGAGTTCAGCTACAGTAAAAAGAAACCACCATGTAGAGAGTTCAGCTGCAAAGAAATCACCCTGTAGAAAATTCTGCCACAAACAAATTGCACTGTAGAAAGATCAGTTAGAAGAAGTTATCTTGTAGAGAGTTCAGCTACAAAGAAACCACCATGTAGAGAGTTCATCTAGAAGAAATTACCTTGTAGAGAGTTCAGCTACAAAGAAACCATCATCTAGATAGTTCAGCTGCAAACAAATCACCTGTAGAGAGTTCAGCTGCAAACAAATCTCCCTGCATGTAGAGAGATCAGTTAGAAGAAGTTACCTTGTAGAGAGTTCAGCTACAAAGAAACCATTCTGTAAAGAGCTCAGCAGCAAAAAAATCACCTGTACAGAATCCAGCTACAAATAAATCACCCTGTAGAGAGAACAGCTAGAAGAAGTTACCTTGTTGATAGTTCAGCTACAATCAAATCACCCTGTAGAGAGATCAGCTAGAAGAAGTTGCCTTGAAGAGTGTTCAGTTACACAGAAACCACCATGGACAGTTCTGTAATAAATATATGTATTATATATATATAATTTGTACATTTACTGATTAAATCAGAAATATTTAAGGTACATCTGCTTCATCTTTTCTTCTTCCTGTGGTAAAGAAAAAAAGATAGGTTTAAAAAGTCCCAAAGCAGGCCATAGGCCGGCTTTGGGGTATACAAATACAAAAAGAAGTGAAATCTAATCCAAAACAGCCAAGCTGTAAAAAAAGTGTGCGGCCCTCAAAAGGCTATGGTGAAAAAAGATTTGAAATCTAAGGTGGCGGCCAAGAAATGGCTGTGATTGTAGGTTAATGGTAAAAATTTTAATAACGACAATTCAGGTGAATTTTGTGCCAATTGACCAAGCGGCACCAAAATTCACCTGAATTGTTGTTATTAAAATTTTTACCATTAGCCTACCATCACAGCCATTTCTTGGCCGTCACCTTAGATTTCACATCTTTTTTCACCATAGCCTTTTTGAGGGCCGCACACTTTTTTTACAGCTTGGCTGTTTTGGATTAGATTTTATTAATATCAAGTCTACCAGTTGGGCACTGGAGGGTTTGCACAGAAGGCAGAGCCTGTACGAGGTGCTTCACCACTAGCCCAGGGAACCTAAGCGAAAATCGTATAGTATTTCTCTAAAAACTTTCTCCCTCACCTACTTACTATAATTTCAAAAATAATTTTCCCGAGTGATTCCAGTAAGTGAGCAAGGTACATGTATACTTAAACTTAGTTAATACAATAGTAAGCGAGACACTCTAATAGAGCAATCACTTAACCACTCAACTGACTGTTCTATTAGAGTACTTCTGTCTAATACTATAGCAGTGTTTGAAAGGTATCTCTAAGAAATTTTCTGCACTGCTAATAACATCTAATCCGAAACAGCCAAGCTGTAAAAAAAGAGTGCGGCCCTCAGAAAGATTACGGTGAAAAAAGATGTGAAATCCAAGGTGGTGGCCAAGAAATGGTTGTTATGGTAGGTTAATGGTAAAAATTTTAATAACGACAATTCAGGTGAAGCAACAAAATTCACCTGAATTGTCGTTATTAAAATTTTTACCATTAACCTACCATAACAGCCATTTCTTGGCCACCACCTTGGATTTCACATCTTTTTTCACCGTAACCTTTCTGAGGGCCGCACCCTTTTTTTACAGCTTGGCTGTTTTGGATTAGATATTGTTAACCATTAATATTGTTCACCATTGTTAACCATATGTACGTATATGCAATTTCACTTTTTGTAACTTTTCCTCTTCAGGTTTACTAATGGGCACTATGCAGTATTGTTGACTGGTCTGTGCATAATGTGGTGATTTGGAATGCTAAATCAATACGTAGCATTTCTTTAATGCATCATGTTGTAATGTGTTGTAATGTGCCAACATATCTTAGAAATAAATACAATTATTATATTCTCTTCTATAAATACTCAGTTCCATTGTGCCACTGGGTTGTAAGTGGGTTGAGTAAGGATCATCCAGGATATTTGGGTCACATTTTGTCCTGGCCAAGTGGATCTCATCCACTGACAGAAGGTACAGGATCAGATCATATGAATAAATTACAGTGGAGCTTGTCTATTGCCACCTTTGCTCAATAAGCAGGTAGCAGTGTGTTAGTTCTCTCACTTTGGAATTGGTTTTTCAAGAGAGGTAATCTTTCTATACTGGTGGCCATTAAGACAGGTTTCCTTGAAGTATGTACTGATGAAGTGTACATGCTAGAGATGCAACAATATCCTCCACTTAGTGTCATTTGATTGTGATGCAATGGAAACTATGTATCATTGTACTTAAATATTATACTGTTACAACTCTAGTACATATTTATCTAATCAAAAACAGCCAAGCTGTAAAAAAAGGTGCGGCCCCCAAAAAGGCCATGGTGAAAAAAGATGTGAAATCCAAGGTGGCGGCCAAGAAATGGCTGTGATGGTAGGTTAATGGTTAAATTTTAATAACGACAATTCAGGTGAATTTTGGTGCCGCTTGGTCTTGGCACCAAATTCACCTGAATTGTCGTTATTAAAATTTGGCCTGCATTTTCTTTCTTCCTGTTAATATACTCACGGTGTGATGCGCCAACTTCTTGGGCCGCACGACACTACCGTGTGTCTTGATACTACTGAGACGATAAAAGATGATTACACTGCATTGTTACCAAAATTAATGTAACTTAAAATTTACAATTGGTTTCTACTTGGCCATCTTTATACAGTGCAAAAACATGGCCAAGTAGAAACCAATTGTAAATTTTAGTTAAATTAATTTTGGTAACAATATCATCTCAGTAGTATTGTTTATATTGCAAGCACACATGTACAGCTAGCTGGATGTGATAATGTGAAGCATATAGAAAACGAATGCATAAAAGTGCCTATACTGTAAATGCTTTTTTGGCCAGATTTTGATATCATGTCTTTTGGTTGTAGTTACTACATGTTCACATACTTGTGCATTCTTGGCCTCGCCCTTTTTTACAGCTGGGCTGTTTTTGGCACAGGATATCACTACTTTTTGTTGAATGGAGAACATACAGTTACTGAAAATTGGCTATTATATTACATAGGAGACACTGCACAGGGGCGGATCCAGGAGCCAGCAAGGGGAGGGACACAAACAGGCTAAGTTGTTGGTGGTTGGGGAGATCCAGATTCTCTTGCTATTTGCTGCATTTTTGAAACAGCTTATAATCACCTCTTAGTAGTGTCTCACTGATGATTTTTGCCATTTTGGCCTTTGAAGATGGTTGTGAAGTCTTAAAAGCCGTTAAAGGCTTCAAACGTCTTAGCAACACGATGATTAATTTTAGAGGCGCTTAGTACGCACGAAGGTGCTGGGTAACAATTCAACAGCTAGTTTGACATTGGTTTGCTTCGGTTTCAGGTGAAATTGTAATAAGTTAAATTGTAATAAGTGCTAGTAAAATGTACATATTTTCATGAGGTGTATAGCTAAACTGATCTTGGCCTGATAGTATTTTAATCACAAGTTAGGTATGGCTGGCTCTTCCACAAGGTGAGACGGGGGGGATTTGCCCCAAATACCCCATCCTGGATCTGCCATTGCTGCATGCATGCATGCATAATAATAGCTTCAGTATCAGATTAGCTAGCTAAATCAGTAACAAAAACTTCAAGTTCAGTGTTTAGAAGTGCTACTAAAAGTGACTTGCTAAGAGAAAACTCGTTCAAACCATTCAAATTTCCCTCAAGGACTCACGTGATATTTTGCTTAATGTTTCACGTGAAAATAAGAACCGGGGATAGTGACAAAGCGGTGGGTTGGTGAGATAACTAGTCTCTATGCATAACAAGTGGAGGCGAATCGGCTGCTGAATGTATGCCTCGCAATGGACACGAAGGCGCTGAATGCATCATGCTATTCTCCCAGCAAATTGCCGAGTAAGTTCGTGTGTATAAGTCATTATAAATGGATATATAACTACCATAGTAATTTTAAGACAGGAATCTCCCATGCCATAGTAGCTTCCTGGGATTATATATCTATGCTTTTGTAGGCCAGATCCTTGCAGCTGGCTTGCTCTAGCAGCTGTGCGGATCAGACCGCAAACAAGTTGAGCTGAACCCTTGTGAGAAAACAGCTAAAAATGAAAAGATTTTTTCTCAACATTTCAACCAGCCAGATGGTTGGTGATGACAACAAAGTTGTCCAGACAAATGCTTCCATCAACATACTGGCTATATACTTTAAGGCAACATACTTTTATGGTTATAAGGCTATATACTTTTATGGCTTCCTCTAATGTATGGTGAAATCTTTGGCTATAAACAATGTGTCAGGCATTTAAATGATTAGCAAGTATGTCAATACTACAAAACTAATAAGTTAATATATTTGAGGGCTCAGCTCAATGCATACATACAGTATGACATAATTACTATGCATCAATCGATTGATGTGATGATAATATGTGCAGATCTGAGACAACCATGGACCCTACTATATAGTAACTGGGTAGATATATAGAGTTATGTGTACTCTGATATAATTGTTGAGTGTTGTAGTTTGCCAATGGTAGAAGCTAAATTAACTATTTTAGATAGCTTTTTGTGTTGTTGAAGGTGTCAGGCATACTCCAGTTAAGGCCAGGCAATAAAAGATTATTTTTCAAAACAGGAGAAGAACATGCTTAGGCCTGCAAGGTACAGGCTTAATCTATTTACCCCTGTAATGCATCTATCAATGTACTGCTCCACTACCCCTCCCTTCGGGTATATATGGGGCTATAGGGGGCACAACCGAATGTTAAATGCCCCATGGTAGGGAAAACCTATTGTGTCAAATCCCCACCCATTGGCTCCAGTTGCAACGGATTAACTCGGGATTTGACATAGCGTAGAAAAAATACTTGGGTGTTTAATGAACGATTGTTCCCAGCAGTTTCATGTCAATTCCCCTTGTAAAGCCTCACTTACATCCAAGAGAGGTGGTGTGGCAACACATTGGTAGATGCATAATGAGTTTGCATCATAAACCTTGTGTTGAAATTTAGTCTGTCTTGCTTTTGTTGTGCTTAAAGCAGTTAATGTGGTTATTCTCAAACAAGGACTGGAGAAACTACAAACTGTCTTCTACCTTTATCTATCAACAAGATCACTGCTGGTTATAAAATTTCCTTTGCTGTTGTAACTTGTTTACCACTATGCTATGACCATTAGTCCCTCCTAGTTTATATGTCTCCTAGCAACGAAAACTGTTATGTCAACAATGTAGCATAGGTGAGAACCACAAGTAATATATTACAAAATTGGTCATCAACTGCTACCAGCTTCAGTATGCTGAACAATACATCTTGGGAATGGCTATGTGGGATGTTCACTTTAATGTATATAAAATGATGTGATGCTCATGTTGTATAGGTGTTAGTCACACTGTTTTATCTGCTGTCTCCTCCCATACAAGACCTACCTCAGTCTGATCAACCAAACGAACCTACATAGGACCTCCTGACCACAAAGACTTTTGTAAAGTACGCTGGTTGAAGTCCAACTACAACATGTGGTGAGTATAATTGGAATGTTGGTGTATGTGTGTAGTGCATATTAGTTGTGGGACAATGGCAGGGTCCTGGATTTGAAGAACATGCCCAGACACATATTCAGCTTGAATAACAGTATGTACACACATATGCTACACACACGCTATACATATCTGACATGTTAGTCTGACTATATGATTACATATTTTTAGTTAGCTGTGCCTTACCATAATTATACTGTATCCCTTTCTGTATGTGCAGGGTGGATACTGATGTTGTGACTGTTGGCGGGTGAATTTATGGTCAATGGATAAATCATGCAAATGGTGAAGAAAAAGTAATATGTGATACCAAGACCCCACTGTATAAACTCTTGGTGGACTTCATAGCCAAACACTAGTGTATCTGGCTTCTTGTGCTATTGTAGTCATTGTTTGTTTATTTTATGGGACATCATAATGTAAACGTTTACTATTACAGTATATTTATGCTATCATTAAAGAGTTTCTATAATTGTGGGTGGTTGCATGAGGGTCTAACAAGTGCTGTTACTGAAGGTGATGCGCTGATGCTGGCTTTTAGTGAACACTGAAGTTTCACCGGCACTGAATGGCTGGGGCGGGATTAGAGATGTGCACGGGTAATGTAGCAGTAAATTGCTTCAACTGTATCCCAACACTACAGCGGGTATGAAACAGCTATATGCCGGTACGGCCCTGCATGGGGGAGTAATGCTATAACGAGTCAGTGGAGGCATACCGTGGCGAATTTAAAACAAATCAATGACTGGACTCACAATTAAACCCGGAGTTGACAGCACAGTGTCCATCAAATCAGCCAGCTCGCTATGGCTAATGACCTTGCCCACTTCCACGCTATTTGGGAATTGAGGTGGGCGCCTCACACCTCGACATCTTGGCAGCAAGTTTGAATCTTCAAAGAGCACAAAAGCGATCTCATAAACTAACAAACAACTATTAGCAAAATTAAATGTACAGATACATTGTGTAAAAAAACCCTGATAGCCGCAGCCTTTTTAAAATACGACTTCATGGTTGAAATAAAATAATCCCAATGGGATGCGATGACACAGAAAATGAAAAAAGAGCGATGCACATTTGAATAAATAATTTAATTAATGCATTGTAAATGGGTGCAAACTTTAGTCTACAAAACACAAGCAATTGTCTTCACTATGACGATTCAATAAAAGTAGAATCCAGAAAGCTTAGTCGAAATGTGTGAATTCATACAAAACCATGCAGCTAATATTTAGTGAATCAAGAATTTGCAAAATTTTAATTACATAAATTGTACCTTTAAACATACCATTCAGAATAATGACTTGCATGGGCATGTAACCCATGACAGTCAATTGATCTATCCCTAAGTATCATGCCTGTTTAACATGTCAAATTGTTAAACAGAATAAGTACACTTATGTAACAACTTTAAACAGGGTGTAGGACCAGGTGTCCTACAGACCTTCAGTACTTGTGCTGTAAAGCCTTATTATACTAATGTCCATTTGGTTCCACATGGGGTACTTTGAGATAATAAGTCACTCGTTAGAGTTCCTATGGATACATACAGCTGTATACAGTGGAACCTCAGTTATCCGGACCCCACTTATCCGGATTCTTGGTTAACCGAACTACGGAAATGACTGCTCTATTAGAGTAGTGACTGTTCTATGTTCTATTAGGGTGGTTGGAAATACTGATATTTTTAAAATTTTTCCTTATGCTATTTTATGATTATTTATGCACAGTTTCAGAGATACGGACTTTTCAGACTTACGGACCACCCCTGGTCCCAAGGGGTTCGATAACTGAGGTTCCACTGTACATGAAATTGAACATCCTGGCTGCCTGGCAGACTCCTGCAAGTGTTTGAGTGTTAATCAGATGGCTACAGGTTTGAGGCTGCCTAGGTCATTCCAGTCATGGATTTTTTCCTCTCTCTCCACCTTTTCAAATACAACAAATTTCAACAGGCTGTAGGACCAGGTGTCCTACAGACCTTCAGCACTTGTGCTATAAAGCCTTAATAAAAAATAAAAGTATTGATAAAGTAAACCTTCTTTCTGTGCATATTTCAAAATTGTGAGTGGGTGGGATAAAATAGTGGCATATTTTACCACAAAAATCATTGCAACTTTAGAACAGAATAAGCTATAAACATTCTGTAAAAACCAACTTTATTCTTAATGCAAATGCTTTAATTTTACACCAAGTTTGTGGATTTTGGATCATACAAGCAGGAAATAGAAACAAGACTGACAGTTTTTGAACATTAAATTTCCTGTAAAGGTCAAATCTGAAGTGTCTTCCTATCAAAAAATAATCTTTGTCATACACGCAAACTTTTTGCCAAGTTTCACACTTTTATCCAAAAGTGGACAAAAGGCCATTTTAAAAGGCTTAAAACCCTGCCTAATCAGGTGCGTGTTCCTATAGAGATTATAAATAAATATATATCAAGACACACGGTAGTATGTCATGCGGCCAAAGAAGGCGGCACGCCACACCGTGAGTATATTAACAGAAAGAAAATGCGGTTTTCACACCTTTGTAGCTCCATGATCCCTTATTTGATTGAAACCAAATTTGCTACAGACGTGCCGGCTAGGTAGGGGAGACTACATTCCAAATTTGGAGAAAATTGCTCCAGCTATTTCCGAGATACAAGCAGCCACAGTTTGTCTTTGTTTTTTCTTCTACTTTTTTTTGCACACTTCGCAAAATCTGAAATAAAACAGGAATGCATGCTCAAAGCGGACTGAAACTTGGCACACTTAAAGGGCTCAATAAGGCAAATATCAGTACCAAGTTTGGTAGGAATCTAATGAACATTCACAGAGTTATGACCAATTATGACCATAAAATAAGGTTGAAGGTCTGTCACACCCAAAGGGCAAACCCCTTGAAGGAATGAGCTGAAAATGATCTGATTTGATTTATTATTTATCCTCTAGGTAATTGGCATAAGCCGTTCTTCCTTACCAGAGCAACTAAGTACATATACAACACACAGAGCAAAACACCAACAAATTATACAAACACAAAAAAACAAACAAAAAGTACATATAATAATACACAACACAAGACATGTAGTTACAAATGTAACACTCATAATTACTTAGCTAAGTATATAGATTTAGCATAATTAACATAGTCAATGTACTAGGAAATTGCTATGTAAATGGAGTAACTATCGTAGGAGTGACTTTTGTTGTTTGGAAGGAATCCAGTTAAAGGCCATCGAGATATGACACAAAACCCAACCTGTGTCACAATTAGGCAATAGATTTTTTACGAATTTAAAAAACTATTAGTTTTCACGCCTACCAAGCAAACCGCTTAGAGCAGTGAGCCGAAAATTGGTGTGCAGATGGAATAATTATCAAAGAAAATCCTTGCAGTAGTACAGAAAAATCGGATTACAAACCACTGAGTTATGATTTGAAAGCCAACTACGTGTAGCAAATGCGAGATCGAGATACTCTAATAGAACAGTCACCCTAATAAAGCATTCAGCTACGTTTATAACTTACTCCATTATAGAATTATATTACATTGCAAGTTACTCTGTAGGGAGTTCAGCTACAAACAGGTAATCTTATAGACAGTTCAGCTACAAACAAGTCACCCTGTAGAGAGATATAGAGATCCAGAACATTATAAGTCACACTGAAGAGAGTTCAGCTATAAACAAGTCACCCTGTAGAGAGTTCAGCTACAACAAGTCACTCTGTAGAGAATTCAGCTACAAACAAGTCACTGTGTAGAGAGTTCAGCTACAAAAAATGCCATCCAGTGGAGAGTTCATCTAGATCAGCTACAAACAAGTTACTTTAGACAATGTTCAGCTACACGTAAGTCACTCTGTAGAGAGTTCAGCTACAAACAAGTCACTCTGTAGTACAAACAAGTCACCATGTAGCTGGAGAGTTCAGCAACTAACCAAAAAAACTACCCTGTGAAGAGTTCAGCTATTATAACTCTATAGAGAAAGTTATAACTCTATAGAGAGATCAGCTAAAAACAAGTCATCTAGTAGAGAGATCAGCTACAAGACATCACCTTATAGAGAGTTAAGCTACAAAGAAACCACCATGTAGAGAGTTCAGCTGCAAATAAATCACCCTGTAGAGAGTTCAGCTACAAACGGATCACCCTGTAGAGATATCAGCTAGAAAAAGTCATCTTGTATAGAGATCAGCTAGAAGGATCACCTTGTAGAGAGTTCAGCTACAAACAAATCACCCTTCAGATAGTTCAGCTACAAACAAGTCACCCTATAGAAAGATCAGCTAGAAGAAGTTACTTTGTAGAGAGTTCAGCTACAAAGAAACCATCATATAAAGAGTTCAGCTGCAAACAAATCACCCTGTAGAGAGTGCAGCTACGAACAGATCACCCTGTAGATAGTTCAGCTGCAAACAAATCATCTGTAGAGATTACAGCCAGGAACAAGTTCACCCTATAGAGAGATCAGCTAGAAACAAGCCACTCTGTAAAGAGATCAGCTACAAAGAAACCATCCTGTAGAGAGTTCAATTACAAACAGATAACCCTATAGGAAGTTCAGCTAGAAACAAGTCACCGTGTAGAGAGATCAGCTAGAAACAAGTCACCCTGTAGAGAGATCAGCTAGAAACAAGTTACACTATAGAGAGATCAGCTAGAAACAAATCATCTTGTAGAGTTTAGCTGCAAACAAATCACCCTGTAGAGAGTTCAGCCACCCTGTAGAGAGTTCAGCTAGAACAAGTCACCTTGTAGATAGTTCAGCTACAAAGAAATCACCATGTAGAGAGTTCAGATGTAAACAAATCACCCTGTAGAGAGTTCAGCTAGAAACAAATCATCCTGTAGAAAGTTCAGCTAGAAATAAATCATCCTGAAAAGAGTTCAGCTACAAACAATGAGAGTTTCAGCTACAGTTCAGTTATGTAAGAAGTCACCTAATAACTACAGTATGTGATAATCATTCAGTGTTAAATATACAAATATTTAATCAGACAAAAGTTATACACACAATTTCTTCTTTGTTCCACAATTTCTGCAGTAAAGACAAAAAAACAAGTTAATCAAAGCCAGTTTATGGCCAGTTTTGTGGCTTGCAATACAAAAAGAATTGATATCTAAACCAAAACAGCCAAGCTGTAAAAAAAGAGTGCAGCCCCCAAAAAGGCCAAGGTGAAAAAAGATGTGAAATCCAAGGTGGTGACCAAGAAATGGTTATGATGGTAGGTTAATGGCAAAAACTTTAATTACGACAATTCAGGTGAATTTGGTGCCGAATTCTAGTGGAGGAGGCAACGCAAATTCACCTGAATTGTCGTAATTAATTTTTTTGCCATTAACCTACCATCACAGCCATTTCTTGGCCGCCACCTTGGATTTCACATCTATTTTCACCTTGGCCTTTTTGGGACCTTACTCTTTTTTTACAGCTTGGCTGTTTTGGTTTAGATATATATATATATATGTACCACTTTCACACCTCAGATCAAAGGAAAGCCAGTGCATATATATCACATATTGCACTGACTCAAAATGTTAACGAGATATACGCAGTTCATATATCTCTTTAAGGCAGTGCGTATTATATAGTTATACAACGGCCACGAGTGCTCTGCCTGATATAAACGCACGAGCCTGAGGGCCGTTAGGCCCAAAGGCAAGTGCATTTATACAGGCAGAGCACGAGTGCACATTGTATAACTGTTATGTACCACTCACCTAATAGGTGTGGAGAGTCTTACAAGACAGCTGTAACACTTATAAAGGCCAGGTTTCTAACATCGATTGTGGGTAACCAAGCCGGACGTTGCGATGATGTTCCCCCTGCAGTACTGCAGCCACCTGAGATATTGAAAGCTAGTACACTATGGGTTATATCACTAACCTGCATTTGCTGTTTGACTCTCATTATGTAGTGCTCAACATGCCAGCGTGATCACTCAATTGCCATATAGACTAAGTGCCAGACTAATCGCCATAGTGATTCCCTCGAGTGAAAAAAGTAGCTAAATAGACGTTTTAAGTAAACAAAACCCAACTACTAAACGATACTAGTCTAATTCTTACTATTCACACTGGCTAAAATCGAATCTGGTGGCATGACAAAACTGGTTACCACAATCGAACGTAAAGGTTAGTATTATTTAAAATATATTTGTTTTATTGAGTCATTGTCGAAGTGGACTACAGTTTAATCTGGGCTAAGATGGCACCAGACTAGTAAGGTGTATAAGTACATTTATATATATGTAGACTAGAGTTGTGGCCACCCATGTTGGCTTTTTCGATCGCCATTGGCTGCTTGTAAACATTATATGTATTGGTGACGTTATGGCCCACAATCGACCTTTACATGTCAGGCTATAACAGAATTCGAGTGATCTGTGAAGTGTCCTTCCACCTATTAGGTAAGGTGTCGTAGTGGTCTTCACCACTGGCACTTGTGCTATGCTGCACAAAACTGTAGCCAGTGCAATATCTGTATATTGCACTGCGGTCGGTGCATTATAACTTATAATGCACTCGTTGTGGTCTACAAAACCGCAACCAGTGCGTTATAAATTATAATGCACTCGCTGCGGTCTGCAACATACAAATCATGGCACTGGCGGTGCCTTTGAACTGTCCACGCAGAGTGGTACATATCTTGTTACACACTGCCTTAACGAGATATACGCACTGCGTATATCTCGTTAACTTGAGACATTGCATACCTAATAGGTGTGCACACTATATCCAGAAATCATCAGATTTCTTTGATGTTTTACTGTTATCCTCTTCTCTTATATAGGGAATCAAGCAAGGTTCGATTGTGGGATTGAATTCTGCCAAACAACCTGTGATTGTGGTATTCAATTTTAATACATCAGCAGTATTTTTTTACTTCTATAAATGTAGCAATTAAATTAACACAATTAACACTAGTCTCTAAAAATTGCTATATTAGCAATTATAAAATCAAACTACTGTTTGATGTATTAAAATTGAACCCCACAATCACAGTTTGCTTGGCAAAATTTAATCCCACAATCACAGCTTACTTGGTTCCCTATATAAAGAAGGGTATAGCAACTAGAGATTTTGCCAATTAGGTGAGTCTACATGCTAAAGTAGAACATATTAGTTATACCATGAGCACTCGTGCTTTACCTGTATATACGCACTCGCCCTCGGGCCTGTGGCCCTCGGGCTTATGCGTATATATCAGGCAAAGCACTCTTGCCCATGATATAACTATTACATATATATCACTTATACCACAACTGCATCGGGTTTTGTAATATGTATACACTCTTAGCCCCGCCCTCCTGCTTCAGGTGTATTATATTAGCAAAACTGTGGTATAACTATTCCGTACATATTTGGTACAACTGAATATGTTTGACAACAATAATATTCACATCATAAATAACTTTTTCATGACCACATTACCCACCTCTGATACACATGTCCCATTCTCGTGAGTCTCACAGCCATTGACAGCTGTAAAATTACACATAAGTATAATATATCATAATTTATTATATTTGTAACATTACATTAAATAATTATAGACAAGTGCATAATATGTATAAACGTATTGCAAATAGTTTTGTTATATAATATTTACATTAAACTTAGCTTGGCTTTTCAAAATACAGGAGGTAACAATTTCATAGCTATACGTATGTACTAGCTACTGACACTAAGCAGGGGCATACCGAGGGGGTTTTCAGGGGGTTGAGGAAACCCCTTTGGATTTTACACACTACTGGAAACATTAAGAAATTGAAACTTCAGGTTTCCAGAATCTATCATGGAACAGGATGCATTTTAAACTTTTATTTTAGTTAAATACTAGCTAGCTAGTTAGACAAAAAAAGTAAACAAACTAGCTATGTATTTTAAAAATTAAAAATTTCAAAAGGAAGTAGCTAGGGGTTGACATACTGTTATCTAATCCAAAACAGCCAAGCTGTAAAAAAAGAGTGCGGCCCTCAAAAAGGCTATAGTGAAAAAGATGTGAAATCCAAGGTGGCAGCCAAGAAATGGCTGTGATGGTAGGTTAATGGTAAAAATTTTAATAATGACAATTCAGGTGAATTTGGTGCCGCTTGGTCTTGGCACCAAATTCATCTGAATTGTTGTTATTGAAATTTTCACCATTATCCTACCATCACAGCCATTTCTTGGCACCAAATTCATCTGAATTGTTGTTATTGAAATTTTCACCATTAACCTACCATCACAGCCATTTCTTGGCTGCCACCTTGGATTTCATATCTTTTTTCACTATAGCCTTTTGAGGGCCACACTCTTTTTTACAGCTTGGCTGTTTTGGATTACATTTCACTTCTTTTGGTATTATTTTGTATACCCCAAATCCAGCCTATGGCCAGTTTTGTGGATTTTTAAGTTATCTTTTTTTCTTTACCACAGGAAGAAGAAAAATATTAAGTAGATTTTGAATGCTTTAACTATTTGTGACCGAATTTGACAAAACAAGGCTTCCACACACATCCAATTTTCTGACTTTAATCAGCTGTAACTTGACTACTCAGCAAGCTATTGCCCTAAAATTTTCACAACGTCCTTCCATAGCATAGTACAATACCAGGTCAAACTTTGAAACTAATGGCATACTCCTACATTGAGTTATGGTACTTCAAAGTCATAAAAGTGGATGTGTGTGGAAGCCTTGTTTTGTCAAATTCGGTCACATTTTTGATTTTATCAGTAAATGTACAAATTATATATAATAATACATATTATATTTATTACATGTCAATTATTCTCTACAGATAACTTGTTTGCAGCTGATCTCTCTACTGGGTGACTTGAAATGTAGCTGAAGTCTCTACAGGGTGATTTGCTTGTAGATGACCTCTCTACAGGATTCTCTCTACAGGGTGACTTGTTTCTTTCTGTAGGGCTATCTGCTTGCTGTTGAACTCTTTACAGGGTGATTTGTTTGTAACTGAACTCTCTACAGGGTGATCTTTTTGTAGCTGAACTCTGCACAAGGTGGTTTGTTTCTAGCTGATCTCTCTATGTGGTAACTTGTTTCTAGTTGATCTCTCCTTTTTTCTAGCCAATCTCTCTACAGGGTTACTAACTTGTTTACACAGTAGCTGAACTCTCTACAGGCTGTTTTCTTTGTAGCTGAACTCTCCACAGGGTGATTTGTTTTTATCTGATCTCTCTACAGGGCTACATTGTCTGGCTTATCTCTCTAAAGTGTGATTTGCTTTTGTAGCTGAATGCTCAACAGGTCACTGGTTACTAATGGATCTCTCTACAGCGTGACTTGTATGTAGCTGAACCATCTGCAGGGTGATTTGTTTGTAGCTGAACTCTCTAGGGCGATTTTTCTAGCTGATCTCTCTACAGGATGACTTGTTTCTAGCTCAACTCTCTACACTGTGACTTGCTTCTAGCTGAACTCAATACAGTGTTATCTGTTTGTAATGAACTCTCAACAGGGTGATTTGTTTGTAGCTGAACTCTCTACAAGATTATTTGTTTCTAGCTGCATGATCTCTCTATAGGGTAACTTGTGTGTAGCTAGACTCTCTACAGGATGGTTTCTTTCTAGCTGATCTCTCTACAGGGTGACTTGTTTCTAGCTGATTTGTCTACAGGGTGACTTGTTTCTAGCTGAACTCTCTATAGGTGATTTATTTACATCTGAATTCTCTTCATGGTGGTTTCTATGTAGCTGAACCCTTTATAAGGAGACTTCTTCTAGCTGATTTCTACAGGGTGATTTGTTTGCAGCTGAACTCTTTACAGGGTAGTTTTTTGTAGCTGAACTCTCTACATACAAAGTGACTTCTTCTAGCTGATCGCTCTACAGGATGACTTGTTTCTAGCTGATCTGTCTGCAGGGTGACTTGTTTCTAGCTGATCTCTCTACAGGGTAATTTGTTTGCAGCTGAGGGTGGTTTTTTGTAGCTGAACTCTCTACAAGATGATTTGTTTGCAGCTGAACTTTTCCACAGAGTAGTTTCTTTGTAGCTGAATTCTCTACAAGGTAACTTCTTTTAGCTGATCTCTCTACAGGGTGATTTGTTTGTAGATGAACTCTACAGGGTGAACTGTTCATAGCTGAACTCTCTACAGGATGATTTGTTTGCAGCTGAACTCTTCCACAGGTGGTTACTCTGTAGCTGAACTCTCTACAAGGTAACTTCATTTTTCTAGCTTATCTCTCTACAGAGTGACTTGTTCCTATCAGATCTCTCTACAGGGAAACTTGTTTCTAGGTAAACTCTCTACAGGGTGATCTGTTCGTAGCTGAACTCTCTATATACAGGGTAATTTGTTTGTAGCTAAACTATCTACATGGTGGTTTCTTTGTAGCTGAACTCTCTACAAGGTTACTTCTTCTAGCTGATCTCTACAGGATGACTTGTTTCTAGCTGAAGATGAATTGTTTCTAGCTGAACTCTCTACAGAGTGACTTGTTTCTAGCTGAACTCTCTACAGTGTAGTCTGTTAAATTTGTAGCTGAGCTCTCTCTTGTTTCTAGGTGATCTCTGTATAGAGTTATTACTTCTTTGTATAGCTGAACTCTATATCGGGTGGTTTTTTGATTGGATGCTGAACTCTCTATGTGATAACTTGATTGTACTACAGAGTGACTTGTTTGTAGCTGAACTCTCTACAGGGTGGCTTGCTTTTAGCTGAATTCTATGTAAGATTAACTGGTTGTAGCTGAACTCCCTACAGAATAACTTACAATGTAATATAATTCTATAATGGAGTAATGTATAAACGTAGCTGAATGCTCTATTAAGGTGACTGTTTTATTAGCGTATCTCGATCTCGCATTTGCTACACGTAGTTGGCTTTCGAATCATAACTCAGTGGCTTGTAATCCGATTCTTCTGTACAATTGCAAGGACTTTCTATGATTATGATTTCAGCTACATACCAATTTTCAGCTCATTGTTTTAAGTGGTATGCCTGCCGGTAGGCGTGAAAACTAATAGTTTTTTATTCATAAAAATCGATTGCGTAATTGGGACACAGGTTGGGTTTTGTGTTATATCTCTGTGGTCTTTATCTCGATTCCTTTCAAACCACAAAAAGGCACTCCCACGATGGTTACTGCATCTACATAGCTATTTTCAACTCATTCCACCAAGGGGTTTACCCTGTGGGCGTGGCAACAAATCCGTCATAACTCCGTGAATGTTCATTGGTAGGGTCCGCAATGAAAAAATCAATAATCACGAAATTACTCCCCTACTATTTCAACTGTAGGGCATATCAATGTATTCTTTTACGTACTAATAAAACTTTTTTATCTTTCTCCATACGACGGGAATCGCGATTGTTTTATGCTGGAAATCATGGAAATTTGTGTGCTCTCCGGATGAAGCATGGGTTCCTTCCCATACTTGGCATGTCTAGTTTAGGTCTATACCTGATTATAACCCACAGCAGAAATAAATCGATTTGCTACTGTGGATTTGGTACGGAGCTACTCTTTGCCGAGAATTGGCCGAGAATCACGTATTTTTGGATTCAGAGCAACCCAGCAATCAACAAAGGGAAAGCCCACAAACTTTCACCATACAACAGTATAGTTTGGTTATCACTTCATGCACAGCGCAAGTTTCATATGGATCTGAGCTTTCCTTCCATCAAACTAAGCAGAATGAAATTTCTTCCTAGCGCATTTGACACTAAAATGGGAGGCATAGCTGTAATAACTCCAAGGTTTAGTTTCTCCAGAAAGTGATTTATTATGTTGTGACCACGTAATGGTATTAGCTTCCAACTATAAATGGATCACGTGATTATGGATTGATTTTTCGTGTGCATTATAGCTATACTGTACAGCTCACGGGTAACGTCGCATGTACACGTACCGGGGATTTCAGTTCCGTTTGAAAACAGGTGTTTTGCATGATGATGTAATCACGTTGTTTTGAACCGGTTGACGTCATCACACAAACAGTATAATTTTCAAACGGAACTGAAATTCCCGGTATGACGTGCGTGACGTGCGCTCGAGTGACCCATGTGGATGCAGCAAGGCTACAGTAATGCTCCACGATAACTTTACTCGAGAGCGTCATGCAAGACCAGATAACAGGTCTCACCTATGGTCTTGGGAGGCAGCACTGGCTCAGTTCTGCCAGCTGTGAAGTTTCCTATTGCAATGCCTGTGTTGTAGCTACCGAGTACTTGGTAACTTAGCTATTGGTATTGACTTGACCTTGACTCTGTCACAGGCTACAGTCAGTGCTGTAGCTAGCAGTATAGCTACCATAAACCTAGATGGATTGGTCGCCAAGTAATGCCACAGAACCCCAGTTAATGCAGTTTTCTAATTCGTATTTTCTTTATCTAGATAGTTAAAGGAAGGTAGAGGCTATTCGTCTGGTTCCGGACGCCGATTTTACCAAGCTATTCGTCCGGCTCAGTTCACGTGAACAAAAACTTAGACAAAAAAGGGTCCTCGATCAAACGAAAAAAAAATATCATGACTTGTCTGGGAATCGAACCCGGACATCCAATGTGTGAGGCAAGGATCGTAACTACTCTACTGCGTGGCTCCCAGCTACCCACCTATCTTAGTTTCTACTTTATATACCGTCATTCAAGAAGAAACTTTTATAAGAAGAAATACCCAGTGAAGAAGAAACCAAAGCTGAACCCGGCCCTAACCCTAACGTGACGTTTGCCTGTTAAGCACAATGATGACTTTCACTGTCTGTATGAAGGTAAGTTAGCTACCCACCTATCTTAGTTTCTACTTTATATACCGTCATTCAAGAAGAAACTTATATAAGAAGAAATACCCAGTGAAGAAGAAACCAAAGCTGAACCCGGCCCTAACCCTAACGTGACGTTTGCCTGTTAAGCACAATGATGACTTTCACTGTCTGTATGAAGGTAAGTTTTTGGGTGAGTTCGAGGTGAGCTAGGGTTGGCCCAGCTTTGCCGGGACGCTCGCTTCACTCGCTCCAACCCTAGCTCGCCTCGAACTCACCCAAAATTTACCTTCATACAACTAGTGTGTTTTGATACTCGAGTTATGGGTGACACTGTCGGACGAATAGTACCGGACGAACAGGACCATGCGATCCGAACCGGACGAATAGCCTGGTGAAATCGGCGTCCGGAACTGGACGAATAGCCACTACGTTAAAGGAATGGTCAACCGAAGTTTCAACTCTAGAAGCCAAGAAATTTCGAAGTTACAGCGATACGAAGGGCCTGCAAAGTGCTAACAGCAAAAAATTGATTTGTACAGTGACAATAAACTAAAGGAGTTTAATAAAACGATCATAACATACGGATGCAGTCCTCCACCAAGATGCAACTTGCACCATCGAATTCTCCATGAACAAGCAAATCTATTGCTGGGTAGGTTTTGTCTTCCAGGCCTTTCCTACAACCACGGGGGACCGGCAAAGGCAAACGAATGTGAGAAAAATCGATAGTGAACCTCTCGTCTAACGCAAAGCAGACTAACACTGATATCTTCTGTCTCTTTGAGAGTACTGATACGAAACAAAGATTTTGGAACTCCTCTTGCTTTTGGGATCACGATGCTGCCAAGGTTTTTGGTGTTATCACTTTCTTTCATTGTGAAACAAGCGCTTTAGAATTTACGGATTTTTTCGTTTTCATAAATATTCCACCCATTGCATTCTGTGGGCTCAGGCATGCGTTTATTGTATTCTACTGTATAATTAGCTACGTAGCTAGGCTTGCACGAACATAATTATGGGACCTATCACAAATGTTTATGTGATTTAAGTGTTGTATGAAGTTACTAAACTCAGTAGCGAGTGTTCTCATGTGTGGCGAGTTTCTCGCGCGACTAGTGCATAGCTATTCACGCAATATTCCACAGGTATTGTACGCTACATTGCAAAAGAATGATCCCGCGAGAAGATGCGAGCATTATTCGCATGTGTATACTCGCGATGTTACCTTTGAGCTGTACTGTACATGGTTAGGCCACTCCAACAAAATTCATTGTTTCCCATTTCCCACCTGCATACAGATTTTCTTCCCGCATGGTCATTCATCATTGTTGTCAATATTCATTATTTATCCTGTGACTGCATAGGCAGCATAGCAGTAACTAGTTTAGCATTCAGAAAGCCCATTTAGCTAGCTTTTCACTTTTAAGATTCTTAGTTTAAATATTTCTACTCTATTCTTACTTGTACTAGTTATGAATTTCGAAAATTAGTGGAAATTTCTACACGTATAATGAATAATGGACAATGAACCGCCTGCCTGCATGTATTTTTGAGGTCAATGAAATGGGAAACAAGGAATTTTGTTGGAGTGGCCTTAGCTATGTAGTGGTATAATCCAAGTAAAATTTCACTAGTATTTTATTAACATTTGACTGAGACACCACTGGTGAAGCATAGAGTTAGGCACAGTAAAATTTGGCGAAATGGCAGGGTTGTTTGCATGTAAGATCAAGATACTCTAATAGAGCAGTCATGCAAACAGTCTCCAGTCTCTCTACTATTCTGTTCTCTTTACAGTAAGAAATCAGAAACCATAAAAAGGAAGAATTAAATATCAGAGTAAAAGTGCAATTGGAAAGAAACCTCAGTAGTATCAGATTACTGGTTGGGATACACCGTAAATGAATCCACTTTATGAGTGCATGGCTATACACAGAGGCAATATTATTTTATAGACAAGATTAGGTAGTAAGAATGATTATGCTGCTAGAGTTTCAATTCACTACAATAATGATTCTATATAGCTGCAGAGGCATTTCAAAAAGAAATATTGGTATGATTTGGCCACCTTGCACTACTAAATGGTACAACACACACTTTTGATTAATTAGCTATACCTTCATACTAATTGTAACTGTAAGTTTTGTACATGCACATAATGATTTGTATAGGTCTTTCTAGTATATACTGCTAAGCAAAATTTCATCACACAAACAGGCTGTCAAATTTTAATGGTAGAAATATCTGCAAAACTGTAATTTTTCTGTGACTTAATTATACTCCCTGGTGGAGGCTCTGCACAGTAATAAATACAATACAATAATTGTAATTTTAATGGTACAAATGCATAACTATATAATTATGTTTTAATTAATTTTGCAAGCTTTCAATTTCTGTTTTGCTTGTAGGATGTGCATGCAATTTTATATTGATCTATAGACTGTGTATGTTATATACTAGGTAACATATTACATGTGTGAGATGTAGACATTTACTAAACTCTTATAAGTATATGTTAAAGCATAGCCGCGAGTGCTATATGAAAAATAAAGTACGAGGCGCGCGGCCGAGTACTTTATTTTTCATATAGCACGAGCAAGGCTATGCTTTAAATGATTTATGGAACTTTCTAGTCGTGTAGCTTCACCATACACTAGGACTCGTAATTAACAAGCGTTACACGAACTATTAGCAGCCTGAACGCACACAAACTAGTTTAACAAAGTAACTCACGTGTATTTCACCATAGTTTGGCATAGTAGACGTTCATCGCGTCTTTTGACAGGTTTTGCTCGCAACCCACAATTGATTCTATTGTGAGTCACATGGTGAAGTATTTCCGTGATATCTCCAGGACTTGTCTGTTTACATTAACAAATGTAACAGCAACGTTACCTTCTCCCACCCATCATCGAAGCATTTAGGTATGTCTATAAAACCAATCCAGTGGTGGAACTCGTATTGGCTGGGGTGATTGATTACTCAGCGAGTCGAGGCTATCAGCCTTCACCGGCTTGGGTGATTAGTTGTACTGACGCGAGCCCCGTAGGCTATTAGCCTACACTAAGGCACGTGGGCAACTGTGCTTTATTTCCCACAAAGAGTGCTTTATTGCACCGCAAAGAGTGCTTTATTGCACCGCAAAGAGCGCTTTATTGAACGAATAAAGCACTCTTTGCGGTGCAATAAAGCACTGTTTGTAGTCGATGAAGCAGTTGGCCGGCTGAGAGTGTACTTTATGAAATTTAACGTACACTTTTTCCTTTGATCTCGCCCACGCAAAGTTCTATAATTCATAATAAAAAGGATATCTATATATATAGATATCCTTTTATTATAAATCATAAGTTTAAGGACTAATGATACTCGGTATAGCATGTAGTTTCAATGGCTTATGTCTTCCCACTATGGATCTATTACCTTAAACGTGACTTAAAATGTGATTTCTAAAGTACATGCAATATTCTTCAATGACTTATAAACCTCACATAAATTCAGGAATAGCTATACACATACATAGACAGCTCTACAAAGTGTTATACATATATATTATAGAGCACTCAGTACATTTTGGCTGTTGGTATAGCAGTTATCCAACAGGCATTTGGTGCGGTTTCTCACAATAAAGCCAAAAATAAGTAGTACCCTTTAGCTATGGGTGAAATACCTAAAATGTCTTGTTTTTTAAAGGCTCATATATATAATATAGCACAGAGTAACTGCCTGCAGCCTGCTGTAAGAAATTAAGATTGAGGACATACCTCGCTTACTTTTAAGAAGAAATTAAGTACAAACTAGTTAAACTTATATATACCACTGATGTAAATGATTTTTGTTGGCTCTAAAAATACATATGGTACGCAATACTCTTTGTCAGCTGTCTGCTTCAACTTCATTGAAATGCCACGACTGTTTATATGACTGCTCTATTAGAATATCTCAATCTTACATGCAAACAACCATGCCATTTTTGGTAGGACCCAAAGTTTACTGTGCTCACTCTAGTAGCTTCACCAGTGGTGTCGCAGTCAGATGTTGATAAAAATACTAGTGAAATTTTACTTGGATTATACCACTACATAGCTAACCATGTATGGCTATAATGCACACGAAAAATCAATCCATAATCACGTGATCCACTTCTAGTTGGAAGCTAATACCATTAGGTGATCACAACATCAAGACACATGGTAGTGTGTCGTGCGGCCCAAGAAGCCGGCGCGCCACACCGTGAGTATATTTACAGGAAGAAAGAAAACGTCATTTTCACACCTTTGTATCTCGATGGTCCCTTATCCGATTATGATTATGATTATATACTGGGTCGAGACAGCACAGCTGATAATTGACCCAGGTAATTACAGACAAAAAAAAAACATTTAACATATACATGCATACATAAAATTATTTATTGTGTGATGACAAGGTGGTTGGTAAAAATTTCTGTGGATTGCTCTTCAATAAAGTTGTTAGGTAAAGTGTTCCATTCTCTTAAAGTATTCGGAAAGAAGCTTTTCTGATACGATACAGTGGAACTGACAGGGATTATAAATCGATGTTGATGGAGCTGTCTAGTTGGATACTGAGTTGGTAAGAAATAAGATGGTAGCTGTATGGAAGGAGTAAGCTGATGAACGATTTTGTGAAATTGGCTTAACCTATTAATGTGTCTTCTCTCTTGTAGGGTTGGCCATTCAAGGAAGTTCAACATATCTGACACACTACTGTACCAACTAAAATCAGAAAGGACCCATCTTGCAGCACGTCGTTGGATTTTTTCTATGTCATATATTAAGTATTCATGATAAGGGTCCCAGACACAAGCTGCATACTCTAACAATGGTCTTATGATGGTAATGTAGGCATTTTGCTTGACATTACTACTACATTTACTTAAGTTGCGCCGAAGAAAATTTAAGGATCTGTTTGCTTTAATGCACATAGCTTGAATATGATGCGACCATTGCATGCTTTCATGAAAAATAAGTCCCAGGTATTGATGTTGTTCTGTTAATTGAAGAGTTTCGTCATTTAAATTATAGTCATAATTAATGGGAGATGTTGATCTTGTACACCTTAATACTACACATTTGTCAATGTTCAATTGCATCTGCCACTTTTTAGTCCAGTTAAGAATGATACTGAGGTCTCTTTGAAGGCACAGTGAATCTTCTAAGGAATCAATTATCCTATACATAATGCAATCATCAGCAAATAGCCGAACAGTTGAAGAAATATTTTCATCAATGTCATTAATGTACAACAAAAACATGAGAGGTCCCAATACGGTTCCTTGTGGAACTCCAGACTTTACGGGTAGTTTACTTGACACATGATTTTCTAGAGTTACTTGTTGGTTTCTTTTAGTCAGCCATTGCTCTATCCATTTAACAAGGTTACCAGTAATTCCATAGTGCTTTAGTTTGTTTAATAGCCGTCTATGTGGCACTTTATCAAAGGCTTTGCAAAAATCTAAAAAGATCAGATCTACTTGCTTCTTTTCGTCCATAGCTTTAAGAATATCATCGGTTAGTAGCAGTAGCTGGCTTTGACAGGAATGAGAAGGCCTGAAACCGTGTTGATGCTTATTAATGATGTTATTGTTGTTGAGATGTTCCATTATGAAATGAAATACAATATGCTCCATTACTTTACAACATGTAGATGTAAGAGAAATAGGCCTATAGTTGGATGCCAGGTTTCTGTTACCCTTCTTGTGGATCGGTACAATGTTAGCAGATAGCCAGTCTGTAGGAAGTGTCTGATTTTTAAGGCTTTGAGTGAAAATTACCTGTAGTACTGGAGCAATGATTGAGCTACAGAGTTTTAGTACAAAGTTAGGGATACAGTCAGGTCCAAGAGATTTATTAGTAGACAGATTGTTTAAAACGTTTTCAATTCCTTCAGTAGAAAAACTAAGACTTTCAATTAGTGGAAAAGTGGTTTCTAAGTTTGAGAATGAAGTATTTTCATCTGTAAAGAGAGTAAAAAATTGGTTGTTCAATGTTTCAGCTTTCTCTTGTGGAGAGGTAATGCATTGCCCATCAACTTCTAAGGATGTTATGCTGGAGAAGTCTTTCCGCTGATGTTTAATCAGTGACCAAAATCTTTTACGATTATTAGTATGAGAATCATCAAATAGATGTGTACAATAATTATGATGGGCATCTTTCATTAAGTTATTAACCTCGTTTCTCACATGCCTATATGCAGACCAATCTGATCCTACTTGTGTGCGTTTAGCATGAACATATAATTTGTTTCGAAGTCTCATTTTTTGCTTGATAAACTGATTTAGCCAAGGAACATCTTTATGAGGCTTAATTACTTTAGTGGGTACAAATTTCTCGATGATATCAATAATATTAGTTTTAAAGAGATGCCAATTATCTTGGATAGTTCGACGGTATGGATCGTGTTCAAAGAATTTTTCACAAAATTCATGCATTTCTGATACAATTCCATCTTTGTCAGCTTTGTGAAATTGGAATATTTTTCTTCTTTGTATTTTGTGCTTTTCTAAACTAGTGAGCAATCTGGTGACTCGGTTGGCTGTCTCCCTCGTTTTACAGCTCCATTATCCATGCTTAGCTGCCGCAATTCTGATTAATGCCCACTATGACTAAAGACAAACAGAGACAAACAGAGACAAACGCACGTACTGCAATAACAAACAACTGGCCTTTGGTGGTACCGTTAAAAACGCCACGGTACAACAGCTGGAGAGCTTAGAAGTCGATTTGACGAGTTGGGAATGAAGAGCAAATTTCGCGCAAACCATCGATCACGTGCGCGAGATATTACGATTGGAACCTAATTTGCTACAGAGTTGCCCGCCAGCCAGGGGAGTCTACATTCCAAATTGGATGGAAATCGCTCCAGCCGTTTCCGAGATACGAGCTGCCAAAGTTTCGATTTTTTTTCTTCGTTTTTTTTTTTCTTCTTCGTGTTTTCGCACACTTGCAAAAATTGCTATAAAACACAAATGCGTGCTCCGATCGCCTTGAAAGTTGGCACACAGAAAGGGAGTCCAAAGGCGAATCCTAGCATCAAATTTGGTGCACATCTGATGAATGGTTCAGGAGTTATGACCGATTATTCGCGGAAAACAAGATCGATTTGTTGTCAAGATCGATTTGTGACCAGATTTTACAGAACCGATCCAAATCGCACATCAGGCAAAATCAAACTAACACCACCAGTGGATAGCTACACTATCGTACTACAAGTTTTGACCCTCAGCACTACTCAAACTACACGAGGCTGGTTTTTACACACGTCTTTTCTGGGTGGTGTGGAGTGCTCAAATGGCGGTTTCAGGCCTTGTGAAGGACCTGGTTTGGCAAGAGTCAGTGGTTTACTGGTGGACAGCCTTATAATGTTGGCCAGACGTGTTCTCTGTTGATTTTGCTACATATCAGCCACTAAGGAGCCAGCACAGCCCTGTAATCTCGTGTCTGGACTCCAATCGTGGTCTGCCTCCATTTTGAGGTCTAACTTTTGCCCTCCCCGCCACCCCCCAACCTCCACCCCTTTGTGAGCACTTGTGATACTACTTCGCTCGTCCAACTGCTCAGATTTTCTATCTTATTTGGCGGGAAACTGTACAAGCAGCTACAAGTACTGGAAGTGACTTGAAAGGTAACAGATTGATGCATCTTTTGTGTAAATTTCATATGCGTGCTTGCTATCCTTGGAGAGTTATGCTGGCTTCAATTCTTTAAAACCGTTTATCTCGGAACTTCTAATGTGCGATTTGGATCGTTTTTCCAAAATCCAGTCACATTTGTTGTTGAAGCGGTTTACCCTACAGGGTAAACCGCTCCATGGAATGAGTTGAAAATGTAGATGGAGTAACCATCGTAGGAGTGCCTTTTGGTGGTTTGAAAGGAATCGAGATAATGACCATGGAGATATGACACAAAACCCAACCTGTGTCACAATTACTCGATCTATTTTTATGTATTAGTTATTACGCCTACTAGGCAAACCGCTTAGAGCAATGAACTGAAAATCGGTGTATAGCTGGAATACTCTTCATAGAAAGTCCTTGCAGTAGTACAGAAGAATCGGATTACAAATCACTGAGTTATGATTCAAAAGCCACCTCCGTGTAGCAAATGCGAGATCGAGATACTCTAATAGAACAGTCACCCTAATAGAGCATTCAACTAATTTATTTTCTCCATTATAGAATTCTATTACATTACAGGTTATTCTGTAGGGAGTTCAGCTGCAAACAGTTAATCTTATAGACAGTTCAGCAAGAAGCAGGTCATCCTGTGGAGAGTTAAGCTACAAATATATCACTGTAGAGATTCAGAACATTACAAGTCACACTGAAGAGAGTTCAGCTATAAACAAGTAATGCACCCTGTAGAGAATTCAGCTACAATTAAGTCACTCTCTAGAGAATTCAGCTACACACAAGTCACTGTGGAGAGAGTTCAGCTACAAACAAATCAACTTGTAGAGAGATCAGTTACACACAAATCAACCTGTAGAGAGATAAGCTAGAAACAAATAACCCTGTAGAGAGTTCAGCTACAAAAAATCACCCTGTAGAGACATTAGCTAGAAACTAGACTCGATGTAAGGAGTTCAGCTACAAGCAATCACCCAGTAGAGAGTTCAGCTAAAACAAATCAACCTGCAGAGAGATCAGTTACAAACAAATCACCTTATAGATAGTTCAGCTACAAACAAATTACCCTGTAGAGAGATTGGCTACAAATAAATCAACCTGCAGAGAGATCAGCTACACACAAATCAAATTGCAGAGAGATCAGCTACAAACAAATCACCCTATAGAGAGATCAGCTAGAAACTAGACACAATGCAAGGGGTTCAGCTACAAGCAAATCACCCTTTAGTGAGTTCAGCTACAAACAAATCAACCTGCAGTGAGATCACCTACAAAAATGCACCTTGTACAGAGTTCAGTTACAAACAAATTAACCTGTAGAGAGATCAGGTAGAAGAATTCACCTTGTAGAGAGTTCAGCAACAAAGAAACCACCATGTAGAGAGTTCAGCTGCAAACAAATCATCCTGTCGAAAATTCAGTTACAAACAAATCACCCAGTAGAAAGATAAGCTAGAAGAAGTTACCTCGTAGAGAGTTCAGCTACAAAGAAACCACCACATAAAGAGTTCAGCTGCAAATAAATCACTTGTAGAGAGTTAGGCTACAAACGAATCCCCCTGTAGAGGGATCAGCTAGAAGAAGCCACCTTGTAGAGAGTTCAGCTACAAAGAAACCATCACGTAGAGAGTTCAGCTACAAACAAATCACCCTGTAGAGAGATCAGCTAGAAGAAGTTACCTTGTAGATAGTTCAGCTACAAACAATTCACCCTGTAGAAAGATCAGCTAGAAGAAGTCACCTTGTAGAGTGTTCAGTTACAAAGAAACCATCATGTAGAGAGTTCAGCTACAAACAAGTCACTCTGTAGAGACTTCAGCTGCAAAGAAACCACCATGTAGAAAGTTCAGCCTCAAACAAACCACCCTGTAGAGAATCCAACTACCACAAATCACCCTATAGAGAAGAAGTTACCTTGTAGAGAGTTCAGCTACAAAGAAACCATCATGTGGAGAGTTCAGCTACACCACCATGTAGAGAGTTTAGCTACAAACAAATCACCTGTAGAGAGTTCAGCTAGAAACAAATCACCCCGTAGAGAGATCAGCTGGAAGAAGTCATCTTGTAGAGAGTTCAGCTACAAAGAAACCATCATGTAGAGAGTTCAGCTGCAAACAAATCACCCTGTAGGTTGATTTGGTTTAGCTGAACTCTCTACAGGGTGATTTACTTGAAGCTGAACTCCTTACATTGTGTCTAGTTTCTAGCTGATCTCTCTACAGGGTGATTTGTTTGTAGCTGATCTCTCTACAGGGTAATTTGTTTGTAGCTGAACTCTCTATAAGGTGATTTGTTTGTAGCTGATCTCTCTGCAGGTTGATTTGTTTGTAGCTGAACTCTCTACAGAGTGATTTGCTTGTAGCTGAACTCCTTACATTGTGTCTAGTTTCTAGCTGATCTCTCTACAGGGTGATTTGTTTGTAGCTGATCTCTCTACAAGTTGATTTGTGTGTAGCTGATCTTTCTGCAGGTTGATTTGTTTGTAGCCGATCTCTCTACAGGGTAATTTGTTTGTAGCTGAACTCTCTATAAGGTGATTTGTTTGTAGCTGATCTCTCTGCAGGTTGATTTGTTTGTAGCTGAACTCTCTACAGGGTGATTTGCTAACTAAACACAATGCAAGGAGTTCAGCTACAAGCAAATCACCCTTGAGTGAGTTCAGCTACAAACAAATCAACCTGCAGTGAGATCACCTACAAAAATGCACCTTGTAAGGAGTTCATTTACAAACAAATTACCCTGTAGAGAGATCAGGTAGAAGAATTCACCTTGCAGAGAGTTCAGCAACAAAGAAACCACCATGTAGAGAGTTCAGCTGCAAACAAAACATCCTGTCGAAAATTCAGTTACAAACAAATCACCCAGTAGAAAGATCAGCTAGAAGAAGTTACCTCATAGAGAGTTCAGCTACAAAGAAACCATCATGTAGATAGTTCAGCTACAAAGAAGTTACCCCGTAGAGAGTAGGCATGCGGGAATTATGCGGGAATAATTTTGGGAATTTTGATTGCAGATGCTATTCCGGAATTATTCCAGAATAATTTGGGAATATTACGAATAAACGAGAATAATGCGCGAATAATATGCACAGTTAGCCAACACCAGACAAACCAAGTAACAGAAAACAACACACTATAGTTACTTACATTGCGAATAACATCTTCCTCGCAATGACACGTCAAACCCTACGTGAATCACGTGAGTATCCGCCTGAATACATAAGAGTTTGCGTGGTAACATGTGCTATGGCTACACCAGCGGAAAAGCAACAACAAACGTCTGGATTATCGACGTTATCTTCTAGCACTGTGCTAGATGCAGTGAACCTTAGTGGTTCAGAAGATGTAAGCGACCAAGACACTGATAGCGATATTGAACAGCTGTAATGTGACCAGGATCAAGGTCAAGGCGAACCTACGTCCCATGCTGGGTTAAGGACAGGTAGTGAGAGTATTACTGAAGGCGAAATGAGTAGTTCTATGAGTTCAACTAGTGCACCAAGTTTATTAAATGTTCTTAGAGCTCCTAGACTATCTGATCTAACAAGAAAAAGAAAACTGCAGTGCAATCCCGGAAAACGCAAGAAGACTAAGCCTTCTTCATCTGTTAATTCTGAGCCAAAAGGTGTCAAGTCGCAAGATCGTGTAAGGAAATATCCTAATGAGAGCCTTAGTGTTTCACATGGCAAGTTGTTTTGTACAGCATGTAGAGAAGAGTTGAGCTTAAAAAGTTCAAGTCTTACAAATCACTTAAAATCACAGAAACACAAAGAGGGTAGGGAACGGCTAAAGAGGAAAGAAGCAAGGGAGAGGGATATTGCAAACAAAATAACTGACTACAATGAAGAAACATATTTGGTTAGTGAGAACATAGCACAGAGCACACAGGTATTTCGTGTAAAAGTTGTTTCAGCATTCCTTCGTGCTGGAGTTCCTCTTAACAAGGTGGAGGTATTTAGAGAGCTTTTTGAGGAGACTGGATATCGTCTCACAGATAGAAGGAACATGCATGACTTGATCCCTTTCATTCATAAGCAAGAATTTGAAAGAATTCGAGAAGAAATCAATGGTAAAGATGTATCAGTTATTTTTGATGGCACTACGCGCTTAGGGGAAGCATTGGCTATTGTCATTCGTTATGTAAATTCTGAATGGAAGATTGTACAACGGCTAGTTCGTCTTCAAATGTTAGTGAAGAGTGTTACTGGTGAGGAACTAGCTAGAGAACTAATTTCAGTTCTATCAGTGAATTATGGTATCTCAACACAACTTCTGTTAGCTGCAATGAAAGACAGGGCAGCTGTAAATGAAACAGCCGTTCGCACTCTCAAAGTTGTTTATCCCAACCTTTTAAGCATTGGCTGTTTTTCTCATACTATTGACCGCGTAGGAGAGCATTTTAATACTCCGAATCTTTCTGACTTTATCACAAGTTGGATTAGCCTGTTTTCACATAGCCCTAAAACAAGGTTTCTGTGGCTTGAACAAACAGGAAAGTCAATGGCAACTTTTAGTCCTACTCGCTGGTGGAGCCGTTGGGAAGTAATTGAACAAGTATCAGTACAATTCGGGGATGTTTTACCCTTTTTACGACGTGATGATGTTGGTTCTGCTACCACAACTGGAAAGTTGCTGACCTTATTTACCGATCCTCAAAAAAAAGTCCAGCTTGAAGTGGAGCTTGCTGCTATAATGGACTGGGGCAAGACATTTGTGACTGCTACTTATTCACTTGAAGGAGATGGTCCTTTAGTTATGGAAGCCTATGAAAAAATTGAAACAGTCAGGGCTGCAATTCATGCAGGACATACTCCTAATGTCAACACTGTTGCTCGGAGATTGTGTAGTAGCAGTGATAAGAGTTTGCTGCAAGTAGTTTTCCGTCCATTGCGCTCAAGAGGGTCCACAAGCACCAATCAAGCTTTACTCCAAAATATCATCCACTACGCAACAGCATGTGTGCAACCTGGACTCGATTACTTTAACAAAATTTTTGATTCCAAGCTGAAAGACACACTTTTGGCATTTAAAGCTGCCAGATATTTTTCTCCACAGCAGATGAAAGACATTCAACCTGATGCTGAGGCTATCAATTCTGTTAAAGCATTTCCATTTTTAGATTCACAGACAGTCCTGAATGGACTTAAACAGGAGCTCCCTTCTTATCTAGCCAAAGTCGTTGATCTGGATCCGGCAATTGACATTCTCCAGTGGTGGCATTGAAATGAGTCAGATTTACCTTGCTGGGCAGCTGCTGCCCGCAAGGTATTGCTTGTGCAGCCATCATCAGCAGCTTCTGAGCGAGTTTTTTCACTGTTGAAGTCTTCTTTTAACTCCCAGCAACAAAAATCATTACAGGACTATGTAGAGGTGTCATTAATGCTGCAGTATAACAGCCGTTAAAGTCCACCTATAGAACAACAAAATTTTACACAGTTATGTAAAATTATTGTGTGCTGTGTTTTGCTAGACTTGTACTGTTTTGCATTTTTTGACTGTTTTGCTGTATCTAAATGGAGTTTAATAAGTAATTGTATTGGGGAATAATGATAGAATCAGAAGCATAAAATGAATAAAACTGAGCATAATGATGATATTTTAAGAGAAATTCGGAATAGAATAATGATGGAAATTTGGAGCATAATTCCCACAAGCCTAGTAGAGAGTTCAACTAGAAAAAGTCACCTTGTAAAGAGTTCAGCTACAAAGAAACCATTATGTAGAGAGTTCCGCTACAAAGAAACAACCATGTAGAGAGTTAATTTAGGTGCAAACAAATCACCTGTAGAGAGTTCAGCTAGAAACAAATCACCCTGTAGAGAGACCAGCTAGAAGAGGTCACCTTGTAGAGAGTTCAGCTACAAAGAAACTATCCTGTAAATAGTTCAGCTACATTTCAAGTCACCCAGTAGAGAGATCAGCTGCAAAAAAATATCCTGTGGGGAATAATGGGCATGTAATAAATATATGTATATAATTTGTATAATTACTCAAAAATAATTTAAGTATTAAAAATCTTCTTTAAGTTCTTTTCTTCTTCCTGTGGTAAAGAAAAAAACACTTGGGTTAAAAAGCCCCAAAGCCAGCCATAGGCCGGCTTTGCAGTATACAAATACAAAAAGAAGTGATATCTAATCAAAAACAGCCAAGCTGAAAAGAAGGTGCAGCCACCAAAAAGGCCATGGTGAAAAAAGATGTGAAATCCAAGGTGGCGGCCAAGAAATGGCTATGATGGTAGGTTAATGGTTAAATTTTAATAATGACAATTCAGGTGAATTTTGTGCAGCTTGGTCTTGGCACCAAATTCACCTGAATTGTCGTTATTAAAATTTAACCATTAACCTACCATCACAGCCATTTCTTGGCCGCCACTTTGGATTTCACATCTTTTTTCACCATGGCCTTTTTGGGGGCCGCACCTTTTTTTATGGCTTAGCTGTTTTTGATTAGATAATAAATTACTCGCTGGAGAAACTAAACCTTGGAGTTATTGCAGCCATGCCTCCCATTTTAGTCTCAGACACGCTAGGAAGAAATTTCATTCCGCTTAGTTTGATGGAAGGAAAGCTCAGATCCATATGAAACTTGCACTGTGCATGAAGTGATAACCAAACTATATTGCTGTATAGTGAAGGTTTGTGGGCTTTCCTTTTGTTGATTGCTGGGTGGCTCTCAATCCAAAAATACGTGATTCTCAGCCGATTTTTGGCAAATGAGTAGCTCTGTACCAAATCCACAGTAGCAAATCGATTTATTTCTGCTGTGGGTTACAATCAGGTATAAACCTGGACTATACATGCCAAGTATGGGAAGGAACCCATGCTTCATCTGGAGAGCGCACAATTTTTCATGATTTTCAGCATAAAACAATTGCGATTCCTGTCATATGGTGAAAGATAAATAAGTTTTATTGGTACGTAGAAAAATACTTTGATATTCCCTACAGGTTAAAATAGTAGGGAAGTAATTTCATGATTATCAATTTTTTCATTGCGGACCCTATCATCAGATTCCTACCAAAGTTGGTACTGAGATCAGGGGCATAGCCAAGGGTGGGCATGTGTGGGAATTTTCCCAACCATCACAGTTTCTTGCCTAACCATCACAAACTTTTTTCCCAACCATCACTAGGGATGCGGCGATTATGCTGGCATAATTTCGGGCATAATAGGTATGTGTGGAAATCAGGAATTATGCTAGCATTTTGAGGTGATTATAAAGCTTTAACAGTAGGAAAATCTGCAGATTGCACAATTCCGTTAAAAAAGATCGAGATACTCTAATAGAGCAGTCAGAAACTCTAATAGAACAGTCATTGAATATTATTTACTCTAATAAAGCAGTCATATTGAAATGAAATTCTCTAATACAGCAACCAGCTAAAGAATTCAGGACTATTTGAAGCTTAAACATCAATGAAAATGGTCTGATACAGCAATAAACTGGCATTATTAGCCAATTATGGTGGCATAATTTTGGGAATAATGGGCAATTCTCAAAAGCATAATAAGTGATTTTTTGAGCACTGCTCAAAAGCATAATGCTCAATTTTTGGAGCATAATAGCCTCATGCCTAACCATCACAAGTAGCTTAAGATTTACACGAAGATTCACAGCAGCACACAAAACAACCCTACTTTAATACTGTAAAGCGTAAACGTGTACCTCACTTGTTGAAGACTTCGAAGAAGGGATGGGGATAGATGGTGTATCACATGATCCATTACGTGGAAAATGCCTGGGAAAGTTCCTATAATTACACTTCATGTAGACACACATTTTTTTTTCTTTTTTGTAAGAAAGAAGAACAGGCCCTAGTTGGCACTCCCATCCACCACGCTCTATTCTACGCTAAGATGTTCTATAAAATAAGTTTAGCCTATCCCTACACCTACAGAGCTACTTAAACAGAACCTACAGAACACAGAATAGAAAAGAAAAAAAGGAAATGGGGCTTAAACGGCCCCAAGACGCCCCTCCCCCAGTTCTAGGTCAACTGATGCTGGAACATGATCCTTAAAAGGATGACCAGAGGAGGAGCAAGAACCCCTTATGCACATGATGGCAGAGTGCAATAAGAAGCCAAGATGGCAGCGAAGCCAGCTCATCACCCTACAGTAGACGCACGTGCCCCGCTCCTTGGCACAATTTAAATTCAAAATTTAAAATGGAGTCAAAGCATGGTACACTATAGTCGTGGTACTGTATCTCTAAGTAAGTAAGCAATGATCGTCAGTAGGATTCAGTGTGGATGGTGCTGGCAGCAAAAGATTTTGTTTCAGTGGACTTGTCAAGCGTATTTTTTGATAAGGAAAGTACCGTATAGCTTAACTTACTGCTGATGAAAGAAAACGGGAAAACGTACTCTTCTAGGTAACAATAATGGCATATGCAAATGGAGCTGGAAATGGAGAAAAGGTCAAGTCATTATAAAGTGTCACATGCACAATTTGTACTGATTAACTGAGTTGTGGTTTACACCAGATTCATGCAAAATGTACATTGGCTGCTATAAGTCTGGGACAAAGCTTTCTTGGCATGCTGATATTTGTGATAAGACTCATTATAGTTCACAAATTAGCACCCCCCGGCCTTCATTTGGGAGCATGTGGCGTTCACTTGAAAAAGCATTACTTATTACTGTGGTGGTTGGTCTGTAAGCTATACTGCCAGTTGATTGTAGTAAATATGTGATGAACTGTTTACATTGCTGATTCTTGTAGGTTCGGCAGTTGATGTCACATGATGTTCAGCTACGACAATCGTCGGTGGATGCCTGCCCTACAAGTTTAATAGAATAGCATATAGCTAGTAAATGTTTGCATGCATGCAAGCAAGCAGCATTTGTTTACACTATAGCATAGGTAGCTGTAGGACTTGTGTGCATACATTTTTCATATTTTTCTTTGATAATGTCTCACATGAAAGTGAGTCTGTTTCTTGCGTGTGTAGTTAAGTTGATGTTATGCCCAACCGTCAAATATTGGCTGGCTACACCCCTGACTGAGATCCACCTTAATGAGCCCTTTAAGTGTGCCAAATTTCAGTCCTCTTGGTCCCTTACTTTTTTCTTTGGTGTTGGTGCGATTTCTTTGTTCCATCTCTTTTAGTGAAACATGTCTTCTTAACCTATGGTATTTACATGATGGCACATTTATAGGCACTAGATCTTGTCTTCACACATTACTTTCACATTTTACTGAGTCGGGACCCAGTTTTGGTCTTTACATCAATGTATCCAAGTGTGAACTATACTGGCCTTCTGGTGACAGTTCTTTTCCTAATTTTCATCCTGCCATCAAGCGTATCAGCCCCAAGAACAGTGGTTTTGAGCTTCTTGGATCTCCTATTTGGGGACCTCCACAGTTTTACGATGCCTTTTTGTCTGTTCAATTTGATAAAATAGCTGCAATTCAGGATAAATTGGTTGACCTCGGGGGCCCTCAAGTAGAGTTGCATCTGCTTAGGAGCTGTCTCAGTGTTTGCAAGGTCACTCACCTTTTATGTTGTGTGCCATCTTCCTCTTTGGGCTCCTTTCCCTCACATTTTGATCTTAGGTTACGAGTATGCCTTAGTAGTTGGACACAAGCCACTTTGCCATTTGAGTGTTCTGCTGCTCCTGCATTTGTGGGGTCCTGTAATTCTGCCAGTATTTTAGTGTCACGTTTAGTGGAAACTTTTGAAGTTTTTATGCCAATTCCTGGAGAGGAATATTCCCTTGCTTTCTTTGAAGATATGTCTGTTTCTGTGTTGCATAACTCCTCTCAAAATGACCTTCAAGCCGTTTTAGATGATTCACTTTTTAAATAGTTTGTAAGCAGTTCCACTATTCATGATCAAGCACGTCTGTGTGTTTTATCACATTCTTCTGGCACCAGCAGTGGTTTGCCTGCTTTGGGTCTAGTTATTCCTCCTCACCATGTTACTATAGCTTTACTTTTGTGGCTTGCCATTCCTTTGTTTCCTTCTTTACCTCTCTGTGTTTGTCTATCTGTGATTGACCAGTTTGATGATCATCTGCTGGGGTGCTCTCATGGTCCTTTGAGGATCCAGCATCATAATGCTTTAGTGTCTATTGTACACCATGCCTTGCTCCAAGATCACCCTGGTGTTTTTAGGCAGCAAGGCATTTCATCTGACCAATCTCGTCCCAGTGACATATACCACCCTGATTTTAACCTTGGTCGTCCTGCTATTTTGATCTCTCCTTCAGGAGTACTACTCAGTCTGCTGTAATATATCTTCTGCTTCTTCTCAGGCTGGGTGGCTGCTGCTGTTGGTGAGATAGCTAGAGACACTCAATACCAGGACATTGTGAATGATAATGGAGGAGATTTTATCCCTCTTGTATGTGAGACCTTCGGTTTTTGGTCATCATATGCCCTATCAATTTTAGGATCCATAGCTGACAGAACAACTGTTAGAAACGGTTTACCTCGAAAGTTTGCTAGGCACCAACTTCTCCAGCAATTGTCTGTGACTTTGTGGAAGTACAATGCAAAAATGATGCTCTGCCAGTATTTGCTTACTGCTGAGGATGAATTTCCTGACTTTGACATTGGTACATAGCTAGTAATAAGTATATAGTTAGGTAATAAGTAGTAGTATGGTGTACATATTCCAACAATTTCAGCTCGATTGGAGCATGTATTCGTGTTTTATGGTGGATTTTGCGAAGTGTGCAAAATTAAGAAGAAAAAATGAAGAAATTAAAATGAAATTTTGTTCACTCATATCTCGGAAATGGTTTAAGCGATTATCTTCAAATTTGGTATGTAGACTCCCCTAGCCAGCCAACACTTCTGCAGAAAATTTGATTCCAATCAGATTAGGGATCACAGAGCTACATAGGTGTGAAAATCGCATTTTCTTTCTTCCTGTTAATATACTCACGTTGTGGCGCCAACTTCTTGGGCCGCACAGCACACTACCATGTGTCTTGATATATATAATTTGTATAATTACTGATAAAATCAGAAATAGTTAAAGTATTAAAAATCTGCTTTAAGTCTTGTGATTAAATCTTTTTCTTCTTCCTGTGGTAAAGAAACAAGATAGGTTAAAAAGCACCAATGCCAGCCTATTTGGGGTATACAAATACAAAAATCAGTTATATCTAATCCACATCAGCCAAGCTATGAAAAAAGAGTGCGGCCCCAAAATGCTACAGTGAAAAAAGATGTGAAATCCAAGGTGGTGGCCAAGAAATGGCTGTGATGGTACGTAGGTTAATGGTAAAAGTTTCAATAATGACAATTCAGGTGAATTTTGTGCCAAGACCAAGCAGTACCAAAATTCACCTGAATTGTTGTTATTAAAATGTTTACCATTAACCTACCGTCACAGCCATTTCTTGACTGCCACCTTGGATTTCACATCTTTTTTCAACATAGCCTTTTTGAGGGCCACACTCTTTTTTTACAGCTTGGCTGTTTTGGATTAGATATTTATATATATATATAAGATTATAAAGAATCAATGTAAGTTTCTTTTTATTATGTAGCTATATATACTGTACAGTTCTTGTCTTTTTCTGTGTTTTGTGCCACCATACTATGATTTTTGGTGCTGCTTACTGGTTTAGTGGGGTTTCTGAAACTACAGAAAATAGCCTTCCCTATGCCCTATGGATAATATTCACACCACCAAATGTATACATACAATAAGCAATAATAGCCATATAGGTGATGTATTATACATAATAGTACTTACATTTCAAGTTATATATCCATACTCCTGGTATGCCTATGTTACTGGTCTGTGTAATATCAATAATACTGGGAGTTTGTGATCCAGGAATAGTATAAGAGTTATAACCATCACCAGCATTAACTCCTGCTAGAGCTTCAGTTCCACCAAGTCCGTATTCTCCACCAGATCTACTACCAGTAGTCCATTGCATTCTCCCATAAGGATATAGGAACATTACAAATGACTCAACTCCACTAGTGGCTAGGACACACTGGAATGTGTTGGTCTAAAAAACCAACAGAATTTTACTATATACATGCATGTATAGAGAAGACAAATCTGTAAATAAATACATTGAATGATTACATACAGTACAAATGTATATAACATATATATAAAATAACACTTTAGGCCTCAAAGCTAAGGTATTTCAGAGGATGCATTTAAAGTTACTGCCAAAGGGCACATTTTGTGTATGCATCATTTTCGTTCAAGCATGGTCTAGGAGAAAACTCAAGTATTCCCCAAAGACATCTATGATCCAAACTCCCTTCCAGGTAATCCTGGCTACGCCCCTGAAGAAGAATGAAGAACAATACAAAGAAAATAAGACAAACTTTGAAAGTGCATATCTCAAAGGAAACTGAACCAATTTTGCTCACATTTTGTATGGATGATGTCCCATCCTGAGGGATGGTTAACAGAAAATAATTGGCTATTTTGTTTAGCCATTATATTGGTACAATTGTGAACATTTTCTTGGTTTCTGTTAAGTACACACTTGTCTGTTGTATGCCAGGATGCGTTGGTTTTCTTTTGTCACAAGACACACTATAGTGTGTCCTGATACATGGCAAAAAGGGGTGTTTGTGTATCTAACTAGCTAAAACCTATGCACTGCTGTTTATGCAGCTCATAGATGCCATAAAACTACTGTATTTCTAATTAATTTTTATTTCCAGATAGCATACTGGCACCAACTTTCACTTCCTGACACACCGGGCCCTCCACATTTGATTTAACAGAAAAGATAAACATTTTTTTGGTTGTCCTGTCCAGTAACTTCAGAGTTGCTGGTATTCCAATACATTTGAGCCATCGCGTGAAATTAGCACTCTGACAGCCAACTTTCATTTCCAGGTACACCGAAGCTCTCCACACTTGAATCCGTGGCTTCGAAAATAAACATTATTCTTGGTCCTACTATTAATGGTCAGTAGCCTCAGACTTGACTAGTACTCCAATATGTTCAACAGAGAGACATCATGTGCCCGCAACATGTGACAATTTATCATGTAAATATACATCAACTATTCACAGTTAGTAGTACATACCTGACACATTGGTAACATGATCTATCAAATTTTATTACAATGTAATGCTGCCCTTGTAATACGCGACAGTTCTCCATTATATGTCCCCATCATGTGCGAGGTTGATCACGTGATGTATTACTTGATGAATACAGGATTTACCCATTAAGGTAGCGCTGAACCAATTAAGTCCAGCCGCACAAACAATTTGTTTCAACCCACGCGCTTAATGAGCTATTTTAGGGTGACCCAAAACTTTGCTAGTGTACAACTTAATCTACGCCTTAAAAGCTGTTGTGATAGCCTATGATGCTTTAGTTTAGCATACAAAGTTTTATGAAATAACATGCCTTCATTTTTCGCCTATAAAACTCTGAAGTCTTAACCCGATTTTTAGAATAACTTGGCCAATAAACAACCTAGCGCTAAGCCACTTCAGTTCCAACCATTTCTCACCTTGTAGAACAATTGTGACTGTCTCTGGGAAAACCGGTCTTATCGCCCATTTAAAAGTATCGAGAAACGTCGGTTTTAAATATTCTGTGTGTTGTAGCTGGCCAATGGTGGTAGCTACGTATACCAAATTTTCACACATTTCACAACAATTTCTTACCTTCCTGATCATCCACTGAAGAAGTAGTCAACAGCTAAGTTTCCCGCCATTTTAGATAGTTTTTAAACCGAGGTTGTCTGTATCAGGCGAGCTCCAGAAGGGGTGGGAGGCGGGGGCCCTGGAAGGAGGGCAAGATGGTGTTCAAAAATTGAAAAGAGACGTGCTAGGATGAATTAGGCCAAGTTATAGGCCATTCAGGGCTCAGAACTGGCTAAAATGAAAGGAAATTTACAGCACAGGTCATTGTCCAACACCACAGAGCTGTACAGCCACACACAGCCATCTCCTGGTCGGCCAGGGCTCCATCAAGACCCCAGACCACTCGTACGGCTCGCCACTGTGCTCTAGAAAAGCAGCCAGCAAAAGCAGACCACTTTACTCTGGTCGACTGTGGCAGTGAAACTTGATAGTGCATTCATTAAGCTTTGTGTTTGTGTGAAAAAATCAAACTTCCTGTCTTGGGCGATAAGAACGGTTTTCGTAGATCCAGTCACAATTCTACGCTTTCCTTTTCACTGAAAACAACGTGGAAAGTAGTGAAAACGCACACCGGTGGGCTACAAAATCGGCTAACAACTCCATCAAACCCGAAACGCGAAAATTCGAAGCGTACTATTGTAGAGTATTGCTTACCCAATGCCTATACCAGATTTTGATGGTCTGTGGTGCATAATTTTGAAGTTATTTAGCGAGAAAGGAGATGGTGTGGCTTATCAGGGCGTGTTCCGTATAACAGTAATCACGCAATGGCAGCTGGTGCCATTCGTCAGTGAATTAACCAGAGTTGTGACAAGCTAATAGTTTTAAAGCATGAACAACGTTAATTGTATCAACAAAAGTAGCTGAGCAGTCTGACAGAGCTTGTTCTGTTAGTCAACTGAGACGCTTCGCTGTGGTCTATGAATTTCCGTGTTTGTTCGTGCATTACCACAAACATGCTGCACAATATTAACTTTGTGCGGCTGCCCTTAATCGGTTCAGCGCCACCTTAAGACTAGCGCAGAGCCGTGCCAGTGTGCAAGTAACTAGCAGAGAGCTCCAAGGCTGTGAGTTTGGAGTAAATTTTCATTTTAAACATTTCTACCTCTGAAAAGGGAGGTTCGTCCGAACTATCTGAACCCCCCTGCTTATGCCCTTGTTCTTCCGTTAAATTTCTCATTACTTACAAAAACTGCTATCAATCACCTAAGCCTTATTGGATTCTTTCAAATTTGCAAGGTATAAGAGCATACAATATGTGACTGTCTCTGGGAAAACCGGTTTAATCGCCCATTTAAAAGTATTGAGAAACGTCGGTTTTAAATATTCAGTGTTGTAACTGGCCAATGGTAGTAGCTACGCATACCAAATTTTCACACGTCTCAACAATTTCTTACCTTCCTGATCATCCACTGAAGAAGTAGTCAACAGCTAAGTTTCCTGCCATTTTAGATAGTTTTTAAACCGAGGTTGTCTGTATCAGGTGAGCTCCAGAAGGGTGGGAGGCGGGGGCCCTGGAAAACAGGCAAGATGGTGTTCAAAATTTGAAAAGAAATGTGTTGGGATGAATTAGGCCAAGTTATGGGCCATTCAGACCTCAGAACTGGCTAAAATGAAAGGAAATATACAGCTGTCCAGCACCACGGAGCTGTACAACCACACACAGCCATCTCCTGGTTGGCCAGGGTTCCATCAAGATCCCAGACCACTCATACGGCTCGCCACTGTGCTTTAAAAAAGCAGCCAGCAAAAGCAGACCGCTTTACTCTGGTCGACTGTGGCAGTGAAACTTGATAGTGCATTCATTAAGCTTTGTGTTTGTAAGAAAAATCAAACTTCCTGTCTTGGGCGATAAGAACGGTTTTCGTAGATCCAGTCACATATTATGCCACATATTTATGTATAGAGATTGATGGAAGCAATGCAAAGTTACCAAAAAGTTGCAGGTACAATTAATTTTTTTTCATGCTTGCAACTTAAAGTTGACATGAAGACAGGCTGTCTAGTAGCATGGACCTTTTGTGAAGTACTGAGAGTATATCAAAAATCAAACATGTGAAGCAAGTGCAATTGAGATACTCTCATAGAGCAGTCACCAAGAAAAAAAATGCAAGAAAAACATCAAAAATGTGTTCAGAGTTCAAACCAGGAACATTCACACCCATACATTCAAATCCTTTACCACTCTTCCATAGCTGTCAGTTAATTTCTACCCTAATAATGAGACTTCTAGATCACTACACCAGAATGGTAAAGTTTTATAATAATTTCAAAGGTCTATCAAGAAATTCTAGAACATCTATGTGTATTGTGTTAGAAGTACTCAGAGAGTATGTGCACTCTACAAAAATTAGGAATTTTTGACTCGAGTAAGGACCATAGCACATTGATAAAAAGTACTGAAACAAGCTGGAGTAGTCCACGATATTAAATCACAGTAAAACAATAAGAAGTGTTATATCCCTACTGTGCAGATGCGCTATGGGATCTACTCTAGTTGAAAATTCTTAATATTTTGTGTACTTGTTTGGTAACTTTTTTTTGTAAAACAAAATTATTACGACTAGTGAACTCACAAAAGAAATTGTGCCATGTACCCCAGTTATCATCAATTATCATCTTAAAAGTGAAGTACCATAAAGTCGGGTTGTTAAGCGCATGCGCTTATAATTTTCAGAGAAATCTTTTTGTAAAAATCATACTATGTGTTAGGTGCATACGTCTAATAAATAATTGTGGTGAGTGTAACACGGAATCACCACATTGTGAGAGTAGTTAATAGTCGCCACGCCAGTGCGTAAGAATATTTGACTCCACTTCTGGGTGAAATATTTCGTGATTAACAAGATTATCACTATCCAGATGGCTGATTTGCTGTATATATAGCGAAGGGAGACCTCAAGGAAGATGTAAGCGCTTGAGAGACATTAAGTTTCAGCACTTTCAGCTTTTCTTAATGTTTCTTGCCATGTGTAGCTTTATTGTTGCGTTTGCCCATGTGCGCTTATAATCCAAGGTTAATGACTGTAACAAGAAATGTGTATGCGCTTAACAAATAATACGTGCTTAACAGATGCATGCGCTTAACAACCTGACTCTACAGTATCCATTATAAATATGTTGTCAGCTACGCATGTTCAATCTGTTACATAGCATTACGAATCAAGAACTGTTTGAAAAGCACCTCTTCAATCAACGTAGCCACTATGAAAAATATAGACAATTTCCATTACGAAGGGAAACCATTGATATCACACACGTGCACTGTCTCCGAATCGACACGTTTTGCTGTAAGTAAAGGTTAATGGGACACAAAGGAGGACATTAGTAAGTTCATGAAGAATGCATTGTACATACTGCGGTATGCCAAAAGGCGCATGTCCAGCTGAAGTGACGTCTAACAGTGAAAAATCAAGCCCATAGCCTTAGCAGTTATCAAGTTATGCTTGTCTGAAGGCATCAGTCAGTTACCCAGTCAGTCAGTCAGTCACTAGAAAATTCTGTTTAAAATTTTTTTAAATTATAGCAACTTGTTGACAGTGTTTCAGGGCAATTTTAAAGGTTTTACCTAACCAATACTGCCTCATTGTTGTCAAGGAAATGTGAGGCTGGTTTTAAGTGATGTTTTGTCATGGGTCATTCCCAAACCTATGTGATCTCTACTATACAATACTATAGTACTGTTTGATTAGAGTACTACAAAAATACATAGTCAAATAAAATATCCTATATACATATCAAGACACACAGTGTTGGGAATAACGCATTACTATAGTAACACATTATGTAATAGTTATTACATTTTGTGATTTCAAGTAATATAATGCGTTACTATTCAAGTTACTTTCAAGGAACTCACAGTTCATTAATTAGTAACGAAAGTAATGTGTTGTGTTATTACATAACACGTTACCATTACAGTTCGTTGGCAATGTGTAACAGTATTCATAACACATTGCCAGGTCCATTAATAACCAAGTAGTGTTACTCAACAGCTTAATGGCTGCAATAATCTACTGTCCTGATCCCCTATAATAAAATTATCCATAATAGTTCACACCTCAGACAACTGGTCGCATGATTTGCCAGCAATGTTTAGGTATGGCTGAAGAGAGCATCTCTCCACGGGTGCAAGAAGCCAGTAGCTATATTTACAGGAGTGTTTACTATATGCTAGCTCAGTAACTAACATGCAAGGTGTAAAGGAAGTGTAGTCAGAGCAAAACTAACTTAATGTAATACAAGTACACGAAAAAATTAGGAATTTTCAACTAGAGTAGGGACCATAGCACATCGATAAAAAGTACTGAAACAAGTTGGAGTAGTCCATGATATTAAATCACTGTAAAACAATAAGAAGTGTTATATACCTACTGTGCTCAAGATACCATAATGGAAATTCACAGTAGGGATATAACACTTCTTATTGTTTTACAGTGATTTAATATCATGGACTACTCCAACTTGTTTCAGTACTTTTTATCGATGTGCTATGGTCCCTACTCTAGTTGAAAATTCCTAATTTTTTCGTGTACTTGTTTGTTAACTTTTTTTGTAAATAATTTTATTATGACTGGGGAAATGCACACATACCATATCTGAAAAGGTACCGCGCGCCCCGACCATATCAATTATCATCTCAAAAGTGAAGTATCCATTACGCTTCGTTGTCAGCTATGTTCAACCCGTTACACAGCAGTACGAATCAAGAACTGTTTGAAAAGCACCTCTGCAATCGAAATAGCCACGATGAAAAATACGGACGATTTCCGTTTCGAAGTGAAGCCATCACGTGCTCACGCCAAATCGACACTTTTCCCTGTCAGCAAAGATGAATGGGACACAAAGGAGGACACTGGTAAGTCCATGAAGAATGCATTGCACGTACTGCGGTATGCCAAAAGGCACCTGTCGGGCTGAAGCGACGTCGAACAGTGAAAAAATCAAGCCCGTAGCCTTAGCCGTTATCGCGGTACGCTTGTCTGAAGGCATCAGTCAGTCAGTCAGTCAGTCAGTCAGTCAGTTACTCAGTCAGTAGAAAATTCTGTTGAATAAAAAATTCTTAAAATTCCATAACAACTTGTTGAAAGCGTTTTGGGTCGATCTGAACGTTTGTTTGGGCTTAGTTTTACCTCACCAATACTGCCTCATTGTCGTAATGGAAAATCGAGGCTGGTTTTTGGGTGATATTATTTTGTGGGCCACGCCTACTCCTTTGTGGTCCCTACTATACAGTTACTATCGTACTGTATGATATTAAGTTATTTTTCATTTGGAGTAATATGTAACTGTAACTTATTACATTGCCCAAAAGTAAAGAATAATATGTTATTACATTGACAAAGTAACTTTCCCAACACTGAAGACACACAGTAGTGTGTCGTGCGGCCCAAGAAGCCCTTGAGTACATATATTGACAGGAAAAAAGAAAACACAATTTTCACACATATGTAGCTCTTTGATCCCTTATCTCATTGGAACCAAATTTACTACAGAAGTGCCCACACGGTAAGGGAGTCTACCAAAAAAAATTGAAGAAAATTGTTTTAGCCTCTTCCGAAATACAAGCAGCAAACGTTTCAGTTATTTTTTCTTCGTTTTTTAAAAACTACTTCTTTTCGCACACTTTACAAAATCTGCCATAAAATACAAAAGCGTACTCCAATCTAGCTAAAATTTGGCATACTTAAAGGACTCATTAAAGTGAATCTCAGTACCAGCTGTGGTGGGAATCTGATGAACATTCATGGAGTTATGATTGATTATTTGTGTAAAATAAGATAGAACTTCTGAAATTCCCACAGGGTAAAACCCTTGAAGGAATGAGCCAAAGATAGCTATGTAAATGGAGTAATCATTGTAGGAGTGCCTTTCTGTGGTTTGAAAAGAATCCAAATAAAGGCCATCGAGATATGACACAAAACCAATTTGTGTCACAAATACATATGCGATCGAGTTTATGAATAAAAAAGTATTAGTTTTTACGTCTACCAGGCAAACCCGCTTAGAGCAATGATAGAGTCTATAACGCGAAAAATCAATATCCTCCAATCAACTACCTAACTATTGTTATGTGTTAGGCTAATTTGAATAACACCAGCATGACAGCCAAGTTTGTCACTTTCTTCTGGTAGAAAACAATACAAATGTCTTAAAATCACGTGATTTATCTTTGCAGCAGTTCGTGGGGTTCTTCATATTCCACGATATTCACTCTCAACATTGTTAAAGTAGTCTCTCATCAACTCAAAGTATCGGTGGTTTGATTTTATTGGCCAGTTTCTAGTGGCAATATGATCTGTGCACCATTTTGGCAACAAACAAAATGTTTCTTCCTCTGGAGCAAGGACAAGCAGAGCAGCAACTGCGCCGTGGGTCAGCAATGACCAGTACTAGGTAAAGTACCTGCATACAGAGTATTGTTATAATTGAAACTTGCTAGCCATCTACTATAACATAGACAGATCTAGAAGGCATTGTCAGGGGGGGGGGGGGGGGGGGGGGGGGGCAAGACGTTTTATTGTACAACAGTGTTTATTCCACTAAGAGGAATTCTTGTACACAAGTTATGTTCAGTTGCATAACTTTATTCAGTATAGCTGGATGAATGATAGACATACAGTTTTAAGACTGTAGTTAGAGAAAAAAATTTTAAATTAGACCTCCTACTTTGGGTTGAATTCGGGAGCATTTTTGATAACATTTATCTTACGAAGTGTACATATGTTTGCAATGCATATAAAGATTAGTTAGCCTATCTGAGATAAACACTCTTTGATGCTAAAATACGGTATAGCTAGTTGTGTTATAATGACATTAGAATTGTGACTGTTCTATTAGAGTAGTGACTGCTCTATTAGAGTATCTCGATCTTGGCACGAAAATTTAAACTTATTTGCCTCACTTTCTTTACAGTGTACAGTTTATAACAGTAAAGTACATTTATAACTATTGTCTTCTATTTGCACATTGGCTTTCTATACTTCTGAATACAGTGTGAATGCATGATTCCAGTTTCTGTTATCAATATAGTACTGTGAGCCCAAGGGGGGCAAGAGAAGGGCCAGGGGGACACAGCACCCCTTGCCCCCCCCTCCCCCCCTCAGATCCGCCACCTATGGGCTGAGCCATTTACTGGATATGTTGAAATTCGGCCAAAACCACGCGAATTTTGCAAACAAATACCAGAATGGTTGATAAATCAGGGTAACAGTATCCAACAGCAAGGATATGAAGCTTATAAACACCTAACACTATGGCTATCTCGCTCAATAAACGCAAAGAGCAATCCAATGCATGGAATAAGCACTCACGTGATCAAAATTCAAATCACAGAAAACACAACTGTTTATCTATTCCAATGACCTTACAATCACTTGACAACAAGTTTGTATGCATTAGGTTCAGCATCCCGATTATCCCAGCAGTCTAAGACTCTTTCTATGATGCCATCACAATATAAGACACACCTACACTGGCCCAGGCCACGTCTGAGTGAATAGTTAACACAAATATTTACAAAAGGAGAGCACTTCAAGATTCCTTTTCAGAAATGAAAGTGATTTCATGGCCATTTCCGCGACTTGCATTTCGATCACGTGAGTGCTTATTTCATGCATTGTATTGCTCTTTCAGTTTTTGCTTACTAGGCAAGATAGCCGTATTGTTAGGTATTTAGAAGCTTTGTATCCTTGCTGTTGGAAACTGTTCCACTGATTTATCAACAGTTCTGGTATTTGTTTGCAAAAATTGCATGGTATTCAGCATATGGATGGCTCAGCCAGATGGCTAACAAGCTTCAATTATAACCATACTTCTCGTGCAGGTACTTTACCTAGTACTGATCATTGCTGACCCATGGCACAGTTGCTGCTCTGCTTGTCCTGTGAACCAGAGGAAGAAACATTTTATTTGTCTCCAAAATGGCACACAGATCACGTTGCCACCAGAAACTGACCAATAAAATAAAATCACCGATATTTTGAGTTGATGATAGACTACATACTTGAACAATGTTGAGAGTGAATATCGTGACATATGAAGAATCCTGCAAACTGCTGCAATGAAAAATCACGTGATTTTTAAGACATTTCTGTCATTTTCTACCAGAAGAAAGTGACAAACTTGGCTGTCACACTGGTGTTATTCAAGTTACACTTAACCTAACACATGTCAGGTAGTTGATAGGAGGATATCAATTTTTCACGTTGTGGACCCTAGCAATGAGCTGAAAATCAGTATGTAGCTGGAATAATCATCATAGAAAGTCCTTGCAGTAGTACTAAAGAATCGGATTGCAAACCACTTAGTGATGATTCGAAAGCCAACTATGTGTAGCAAAAGCGAGACCAAGATACCCTAATAGAACAGTCACCCTAATAAAACATTCAGCTACTGAAATATGCTCTAATAAAACAGTCACCCTGTAGAGAGTACAACTACATACAATTCGCTCTAGAGATTCAGACCATTACAAGTCACCCTGTAGGGAGATCAGTTTGAAACCAATCACCCCGTAGAGAGCTCAGCCACAAATCAGAGAAATCAGTTAAAACAGATTTCAGCTACAAATAAATTACCATGTTAGATCAGCTAGAAAGAACTCACCCTTTATAGAGATCAGCCTGAAACAAGTCACCCTGTAGAGACTTCAACTACACACAAGTAATGCTGTAGAGACATCAGCTACAATAAAAGTCACCCTGTGGAGAGATTAGACAAGTCACCCTGTAGAGAGATCAGCTAGAAACAAGTACCCTGTAGAGAGTTCAGCTACATACAAAATTAATCACCCCGTAGAGAGTTCAGCTTTAAACAAGTCATCCTATGGAGAAATCAGCTAAAAATAAGTCACCATGTAGACAGTTCAGCTATATTATATGTCACCATGTAGAGAGTTCAGCTATATTATATGTCACCATGTAGAGAGTTCAGCTGCATTTCAAGTCACCCAGTGGAGATCTTCTACAAACAAGTTATCCAGTAGAAAAGAAAAGGCATGTGATAATTTCAAATTTTGTGTAATTACTGATAAAATCAAAATACAGTAGTTAATATTAAAAAGTCTGCTTTGAATGTCTTTTTCTTTCTCTATAATAAAGAAAAAAAACACAGGTTAAACTAACCACAAAGCCGGCAATCAGATGGATTCAGTGTATACAAATGCAAAAAGAAGTTAGTAATCAAAAACACCCAAGCTGTAAAAAAAGCTTCAACCCTTACAAAGGCTATGGTGAAAAAGATGTGAAATCCAAGGTGGCAGCCAAGAAATGGCTGTGGTGGTAGGATAATGGTAGAAATTGTAATTATGACAATTCATTAGTCTTGGCACCAAATTCACATGAATTGTTGTTAATAATTTTTTTTACCATTAACCTACCACCACAGCCATTTCTTGACCGCCACCTTGGATTTCACCTATTTTTCACCATAGCATTTTTGGGGCTGCACCTTTTTTACACCTTGGGTGTTTTTGAGTAGATATCAAACATAATTATGTAAGAGTCATGCAATCAAGATCTGTATTAAAGCAGTCAACAGTAATGCAATTTGTTTCCATGCCTACAGGCTAAGCTGCTTATGCATTTTTTTCTTGCACAGTAAATTATAAAGGCTAATACAAGCATTCAGTAATGTTTAAGGTTTAAATGTGAGTTTTAACATGAAAACCAAAAACCACATATGCATGTAACAAGCACATTTTAAGATCCTTTAATGCTTGTAACATTCAACAACTAATAATTATTATGAAGCTTAATAGAGAATTAATTTCAAATAAATAATACAAATATCACTTATACCAAATTATAGTTCTTCTTACCTGTATAAAACAAGATAAACAAAAAAAAACAGCATATGTGACCCAGTCTGGGAAAACTGGTCTTATCACCTATTGTAAAGTATTACAAAACATTGGTTTTAAGTATATAGTGTGTTGTAGCTCCCCAATGGTTGAAGCTATATGTACCAAATTTTCACACGTTTTATACCAATTCCTTACCTTCCAGAGCATTCACTGTGCAAGTAGCCAACAACTAAGTTTCCCCTTATTTTAGATAGTTTTAAAACTGAGGTTGACTATATCAGGCGAGCTGCAAAAGGGGTGGGAGGCAGCGGGCTTGGAAGGTGGGCAAGATGTTGTTCAAAAATTGAAAAGGAAGGTGTAGGGATGAATTAGGCCAAGTTTTGGGCCATTCAGGTCTCAAAAGTGGCTAAAATGAAAGGACATTTACAGCAGAGGTACTTATTCAACACCACAGAGCTGTACAGCCACATACAGCCATCCCCAGGCTGACCAGAGCTCCATTAAGGCCCCACACCGCGTGTACGGACCACTATGTATGCTTGGGAAAAGCAGCCAGCAAAACCAGACCACTCAAATATAGCTGATTTTGATTGTGGAATTGGATAGTTTATTCATGTAGCTTTGTGTCCTGGGTGAAAAATTGAACCTGCTGACATGGGCGATAAGACCGGTTTTCTCAGATTGTGTCACATATACAAAAACAAAAAGAAATGATAACTAATCCAAAGCAGCCAAGCTGTGAAAAAGTTTGTGAGTTACACCGGCTGCTCAATGTACAGACTTAAATCTTTGTGCATCATGTGGTGTATAAAGGAGAAGACTTAGCCTGTTAGAATTTATTAATTTATACCATTAATTAACACCATTGATTAATACTCTCAGTTGCTAGAGGTACACTGTAATAAGGATGATAATGAATAGCCTATGGCCAACTATGCTAAACAGTCCAGATCAGTAGGCATGACTAGGCACTGTGAAAGAAAGAAAGAAAGGTAGTCTGGCTATGCAAGGGTAGCCACATACGTAGGTATCTAGTACAAGTATAGAATGTATAAACAATTTGAAGCATATACAATTCTGAGAAAAGTTGGGTCCCAGAGCTCTGGGATCCTTGATAACTGGGTCCACTGTATATACCTACCAGAATAAGATGTGATATCAAAGATGGGGGCCAAGAAATGGTTGCAATTATACTAGGTCGGTTATTTTGTATATGTCACAAATTAAGTAATATTATAATATCAATGCAGCCATTTCTTGGCCCCACCTTTAATACAGTACAGTGTATGTCACTCTCAAGAAACATTATCATGTAAAATGTTTTATCTTACTTTATCAAAACTAACACTGTAGTAGCCAATGTAGTAGCCAACTCTGTACCAAGTAGCAATCAGCAAACTTTGTATTGTTACATTTTGAGACATAGGAAAAGCTGCTCTTATTTCACTGGTTGCTCTAGCAAGGAGACTAGGATCAGTGGTCTGACGATAGAAAATTTGTCCAGTTCCTCTAGTGTTAACATCAGCCCAGTATGGTGCAATAATCTTAATGGTGTCATTCAGGGAGAATGATACAGGAGTATGAACATTATAAGGACCGCCAAAACTTATAACTCCATTATCATTGATCTACAGCACATGTACAATATGTAGAAAGTGTATAAGCAAAGTTTCTGTACATTGAAAAACTACGCACAAGTCATAGACATGACAAATATAATATGAATTTTCTTGAAAGCAAATACTGTATGTAATATGCACGAACATTTCAACTGAAAATTGAATGATAATTAGAATCAAAATACAAGTGTAAAACTAATATGATTCAGTAACCAGATGCTGAAAATAGTTGAATGGCCAGTTGAAAAAAGAACAATGCTACAGCGGAACCTGTGGGACCACCTGTATAGAACTGGCCACCTCTCTAAAAGATTTCCCAAATGAAAAAATTAATGTATATACCAACCCACCTGTTATAGCAGTTATGTACCTATTAAGGTCTAGAAATATATTGACCCGAAAGTAGCAAATTTCACGATATATTGTTTCTGATTATATGCACTGGGTTTCTTGTAGATCAGATCACATATGGAATAGTGCGTATCATGGGTCAAAGTGATTTGCCTGATTTACACCTAAGCTTGATGGTTGCAGGCCAGAGGGCATGGGTGCACATACTGTATGTGATCTGCTGAGCAAAACCTGACTTGTTTGCATTTTCCTTGAATTTCATTTTATGATACCTTTGTCGTCTGGAGGGAAATATCAATGGACTATTAAAGTTTTAGACATTTCTGGTAAGTGATTTGGAGTTATAGCGACAGACAACAAGAAGAACAAAATAATCGATCTGTACAGTGCTAAGCTTATATAAAAAAATTACAGGCACTCATTAATTGATCATCTCTCTCAAGTGCAAAGGGCTATGGAATTGTGCTATTCTATTCACCATGAATTGGGGCATTCATCAAGGTATAGTTTTCGACTTGAATACACCCATGCTATCAAGCAAGAAGGCTGTTCAAGCTCAAACAAAGAAATGATAAAGTAACGTTTTATCGCAACGTAAACAAACATATGTAACTCACATTTGCTCCATAGTACAGAAACGAAATAAATATATTCTTACTCTACATGAAGAGGCAAATCCCCTACTATATTAGATTATTAGATTTGAGTCTTTACTGAAGCGATTAAAATGTTGCACAAAATTATTTATGTAGTACGCATTTTACCCAATGTATTCCAATGGCATTTATCTCTATAAAACAGATTTATGCAAACAAGTCAGGTTTTCGATCAGCGGGTTACATACCTGGTAAATCACAAGAGAACATGATACAACTGATATGTACCATGCTGAATGCAACAACCATTAATTTTTAGCTTGAATTTTTTTATAAAATAAACCAGCAATATTGCTCCCACATCAAGGCTATGATGCATTTACATGACCGTAGCCAGATTATGTTCCATGGTGTATAAGATATGTACCCTGAAATTTGCCTTTGAAGTTAAGTGGCCTTGTGGTACATTAATCACATGCAATTGTCATTATATTAATTTTACACACAGCCTGCACAATAATCAAAATTTTGTTTTTCAACTTACATAAACCACTCTAACAATTTCATCAAAGAAGTGATAAGTGTCTGCTAATGTGATTGCTGGAGAGCTTACATCTCCCCGATTAGGTGTTAGCGAGAAATCATTGTGTCCAAATGGATAAAGCTAGAGAAATACATAGAATGCATTAAACCACTTGAGTCAATTTAATGTACAGTATGTTGGTGACAGGGTGAAGAGTATATACAGTATATATTTGACTGGATCTGGAAACACCGGTCTTATTTATTTCCTATGACAGCAAGAAGTGTGATCTCGGTGCTTGATTGTTATTAAACCAACATCGCATTAATAGGTGTGGTATTGAACCTATCGTGAAGTTACAGGTATCTACCAAGCACAAGCACTTAATAGGTTGGCAGAGTCTAAATATATTTCTCAAGGAAACTGTTGATAGGAAAATTAATTCCTTAGTATGGTTTCATTGCATGAAGGACGAAGACCAGCCTGACTGAAGATAATAGGAAAGACAAGGTGCAGGGACACACACTCATCAGAACCCCTAAAAGCACATCCTACTTGTGGGTTTGGTGTAAAATGACTGTGCACTGCTTCATTTGACCTCCAGCCTTGCAACTATGATCAGGCAGGCAGGTGGGCAGGCTGGCAGATAAGTGGGCAGGCTGGCGGGTAAGCGGGAAGGCAGACAAAAACTTGAATTTCGGTGACTTTTTAAATGACGTTTAAGTCGTTAAACATAATTAATGTTACACTCAAGCAAGCACTCAGCACAACTCGGATCATACCTGGTCACCATGCGGGGCATTATCAGGAATACAGGAGGCACATCAATAAGAGTAACACATGTGCAGCAATATGCACCACCACACATTGTCATCAAAAGAAGTAAACCCCTCCCCAAACATATGAACATTTACTACCACATAGGTATGTGTGCTTCATCTCTTTAGTTTACACACTGTAGTACCTTCCAGTCAGCACCAACTCTACCATGATTATCACTGTTACTCATTCCATGCATGTGTGTGTGTGTGAATTCTCCCCCTGCAGAATGCCAGACTCAGTGCATTATACAGTGCTGCAATAGTTCCTCACTATGCACACTGTGTAGCTGCTTATTGCAGCATCTCCACTTCCTTCTAGTAGGGAGTGTGACAGTACGAGGCCTCAACTAGGATGACTGATGCATTGAATAGGTCATTCACTCTTTCTTCTTTGGGAATCTAGTATCAGGAATTGGTGGTAGGGAGCTTCCCTCACCCCTGATTCCTTTGCTCTCACTCAAGTAAAAAAAAACACTAAGCTAGCATGTTTGCCCCTCAAGCCTAGGTTTTCCCATACAGTAGTCGAAGCCCTGTACACCAACCAAACCGCCTTTAATCATCAGATTATAAATAGATCACAACTTCAAGATTAGAACATCCCACAAAACACCAGGATTGGTTGACAGGTAGATGTACAGGTGAGTGTCAAACATTAAAAATTCTCTATCCAGCCATCTGTAGTTTTTAATGCTGTATTTGATGTGAGATAGACTAAAATTATTCCGTAAAGGTGATCTTCATCACATAAGATACTTCTAGGATGATTATTAAAGCAAAATGTTAGGCAGCACGCTCCATTTATGGGGGAGATTCCTACTTAAACAGGCTACCGTACCATTTGACATACTGTATGTGACCACATCTGCAAAATGGGTCTTATAGCTTTTCCAATTACATGTACATGGCAACTCATAATTTGAGTTGTGAATAATGTGCCAGCTTAAAATTTTGTCACAGTATACCCCTAGCCTACCACTATTGCTGAGTGTCACTTCAATATAATAAAAGAGGAGTTATTAATCAAACTTGTAAGTTTGGAAATGTTATAAGACTCCTTTCTGCAAATCCAGTCACATACGTATTGCATTTTGGATGGTGTTAAAGTGTAAAGTATTTTTCATAAAGTACTGTATCTGTGCATACAGTGTAATCATGTGGATATATAAACAGTTATGCAGAAAATACAGTATAGTTATAAAAAGAATGTTACAAATCAACAACATGATTGATAATAATTCCAAATTGCTACATCTGTCCTACTTATTTATTCTACAGTCAAAAATGATTATGGACATTTGTGATTAGGTGTGCGAAAACAGGGCATGTGGCATGTGGGCACAAACTACACCACATCACATAACTGGTCATACGTATCTCAGTGCTGGAATAGAATATTTATATTCTGTTATGTAACTTGCATGACCATAATGCAGTGACATAAAAAGTGATGAAAGTTTGAGAAATTATGTGCCCACATGCCCTGTTTTCACTGACTGGTAACATTTACTGGTGGTATGATGGGCACAAATTGATGAGCACTCCAAACAAGATGACTTAGAATTACAGTATAGCACTTAACGCACCACCGGTGGTTGTGTGTACAAAGAATACAGTATTCAGAGGGTGTCTTGAGAGACAAATACAGTACTCAGCTTCGTCTTTGTTATTGTTAAACTCAACACCTCCCTCATGCTGCATTTTCTGTACAAGTGCAGTGGTAATTCAAATATAACACATCGCATCAAAAATTCTTAATTATGCATTTTACCTCTGACAGACATGTGTGTCTTTCAGGTAGACAACCATCAATCACTAAAACTGTACATGAGGTGTAAAATATTATGACATGTAAAAATCACAGTAAACGTAATGATATCTGCATAATTACACAGTACAGTCCACTTACAACTTCACATTACCACATGTGGCCACGCGTGTTATATATGCACCACCATAATGGTATGTGCCACACACAGCCATGTTGTGTTTGCCATGCAGCTGCCACGCATCTGGCAATAATATACAGTGTACCATGAATGTGTAGTATACCACACATGGCAGTACTACAACACTGGCTACTTGTGTTTAAAAGACTAGATTCATGTCCTCAATTCCAAGTTATTTTGTCCAGATGACATACAGTAACCTTATAAGTATGTCTGCCATAAAATACTTTAATTTATCAAGGTGCAGTTCTTCCTTTTTACATAATATTTACTGTATAATCAAGTGATAATGTTTAGCTGTACTAGACCACTATCACACTAAATGAAAACCAACTGCCGACCACACTTGTCATTTGAGCTACTCTTTAGTCCAGTACAGCACCTCATTGGTGTCATGAGAAGACTTCCAGCATCAATACTGGTAGCTGGTAAGTATTCAAGTTGTTACTGTAGTATGACACAATATGTTAGTACCTTGTGCAAAATGCCATGCGTGTGTGAAACTCTAAGTGGACTGTACTGTACATTGATGCTCAATATTCCATATACTTGCAAGCTAGTTAGTTACATATGAATTTAATTGCAACTTTTTGCTCTATGTGTTACAAATTTATGTCCTTCCATCAATGCAGTGCTTTCGCAGCCCTTAGCAAATGCATAGATAATATAGTACAGGTAGGGATTCACAACGGTGATGTCATTTCCGTAGGAACTAATAGTTTATGTATGAACAATCCTCATTACGAGTTTGATGGGTCTTGGTTATGGGCTCAGAATCACCCTCGCTTCACAAAATGTTGCCTCATACAATTTTACAGTCATTGGGGACTTAGTTGATGCTTAAAATATTCTCGTACCTTGTCACAATCCTTAGTAATCGAGCCACAAAATTTATTGGTGCCACGCCTGAGCAACCATAGCGAAAAAGTTTTGAGACAAACTGGATGCAAACCACCATGATTTGATAACACTCACTTAGTCTAATAGTGAACAGGAAACTATCAAGGTAAGAAACAAAGTATAGTTGGTGAGATATTGCCACTCAAAGTCCCTACCTGTAATGACGATTGTCCATAGTGACGTCACCATTGCGAATCCCTACTTGTAGTATACTATCTATGGCAAATGAAAAGACCATCTCTTAGCAAATGAAAAGACCTGGCATTTAAACAAAGCACTGTAACTTCCACATACTCACATGTACACACAGAGATGAGCTAAGGGTTAAGAGATTCAAATGATGTTGGATCTTCAATAAATGAAAAAGGATAAACATCACTGGTTTTGACAAGTAGCTGTGTTTCTTAACTCGTGTTTAATTTTATTGGTCGTAACTTGTAAACTTTTGTGTACAGAGTTGGTACAAATATTCCATTGTGAAATTCATGTATGAAAGGTCTTTTTAGCACTTGGAAAGGGAGGCACTTGGTTTACTTTATCCCCATAATTCGGCTGCAAAATAAGAGGGTCTTAAATTCAGCACATTTTAATATGGTTGACAATGACAGAGTAAAAGTGATACCAAAATGACACCACAGTTTTATATTTGCCAACTTTACTCAGCTAAATAGATTTGCACTGATTATGTCAGCTTGAATTTAAGCATACTGTGATAGGGTGGCAAAGTCATTAAGCACCACATCAGCATACAGTATTATATGAGATAATAAAAAACTGTTATAAAATATGCATTTTGTGTGTCCAAAGAAATCAAACAATAAATGCACTATGTGTTATACTGCAATTTACATTTAAATAATATAATATTGTTATATTTACTGCTGGTAACTTAGACTCAAACACAAGATCAAGATATTCTAATAGAGCAGTCATTATATGCTGGTTAGGCAATAAAACTCTGTCTAGCTTTACGATTACAGCATACAACAGTTACAATACATACATACGCACCTTTGTTGACCTGGAACATCCACATTCCTGGAATACCTATATTACTAGTTTCTTGAATATTAATAATGCCTGGATTTAGGGATCCAGGAATGGCATCAAAAGTTTCACCATCACCAGCATTAATTCCTGCTACAGCTTCAGTTCCACCAAGTCCTTTATGTCCACGAGATCCATCACCAGTAGTCCATTGTATTCTCCCATCAGCATATAGGAATATTGCAAATGACTCAACTGTATTACTGGCTAGTACACACTGGAATGTGTTAGTCTACATGAACAGTAGTAGAAAAAATTATACAGCTTATGCATAATTATGTGTGTGTATGTTGCAACATACCATGGGGACTGTACATGATTTAAATGTATAAACACAATGCTCAAGGGTCACAGGCAGAGTGTTTTAAAAACTGAAAAAGTGTCTTATAATTGATTTGTGGTATGGAACATTCATGGATCAAAAGTAGCAAGAAAGCCAGGCTAATATTGGTTATTACTGAGTACTGTGTCAATTAAAGGAATGATCTTACTGCTTCAATAGTTAGCTAATTCATCGTTAGCTAGTGTATTCATTGGTAGCTGGTTTTACATGAAGGAATGCATGCTATTTTAGTCTAGCTGTTGTACTTCCTCAAATTTAGATATGTGCTGATCTAATCACTACGGAAATATGGACAATTCATGCACCCCAACTAACAATTTCTGACTCAAAAGTAAAATGGCAATTATGCTTTGCTTTCAGCTATGTTCAACCCATTACACATTGTTACAAATAAAGAATAGAGGAGAAATACCTCTGCAATTAATCCATGGAAAATATGAATGATTCCTGTTTACAAATATGGGGAAGCAATCACGTACTACCATGATTGGGCTGTCAGCAAAAAGAAGTGGGATACAAAGGAGGACAAAGGTAAAAAGGTAAGTGCAGGTGCATGCATTGAACGTATGTACAGCGGTGTGCCAAAAGGCACCAGTCAGGCTGAAGTGACATCAAACAGTGAAAAAATGAAGTCCATAGTCTTAGCTGTTATCGAGATACACTTATCAGAAGGCAGGCAGGCAGGCAGGCAGGCAGGCAGGCAGGCAGGCAGGCAGGCAGGCAGGCAGGCAGGCAGGCAGGCAGGCAGGCAGGCAGGCAGGCAGGCAGGCAGGCAGGCAGGCAGGCAGGCAGGCAGGCAGGCAGGCAGGCAGGCAGGCAGGCAGGCAGGCAGGCAGGCAGGCAGGCAGGCAGGCAGGCAGGCAGGCAGGCAGGCAGGCAGGCAGGCAGGCAGGCAGGCAGGCAGGCAGGCAGGCAGGCTGGCTGGTTGGCTGGCAGGCAGGCAGGCAGGCAGGCAGGCAGGCAGTTAGTCAGTAGAAAACTCCAAATTTTTAAATTTGCAGCAATTTATTGAAGTATTTAGGGTTTTTGGGCTCTAATGCCAAGGTGCCAGGAAGGTATTGTATTGTGAACTGGTTTTTGGATGGTAATTTTGGCCAGAAAAACCCAAACCTCCATGATTCCTAATGTGCATATATCTGAGCTACACATAACCTATATTCATAGTACTAACAGAAAAGCAAAGGGGTGTAAATTACATGTACATACACACCTTATCAGTACCACGATAGTAATAACCAACTCTGTCCCATGTTGCAATTAACAAGTTTGTGATTGTGACATTTTGTGATGTAGGAACAGCTGCTCTTATTTCACTGGTAGCTCTAGCAAGAAGACTAGGATCAGTGGTCTGACGATAGTAAATATTTCCAGTTTCACTGGTGTCAACATCAGCCCAGTATGGTGCAATGATCTTTTCAGATTCTCTCAGAGGAAATGACCGAGGAGTACTACTATCGAAAGTAAGAACGCTGCCTAAAATGATAACTCCATTATCACTGACCTGCAAAAGCATACCAATCACACAATCATTATACACCATAACAAAATTATGTATGTGCACCAAATTTGGATAACAGTCATTGCATGCACATAGATAAATTGGACTAGCTAGAATTCATTCCAGCATAGCATGACCAAAAGCTATAATCTGTAATGAAACTTTCATCTACAGTTTTAATGTAGCCTACTGGTATAAACAATATTCTAAACATTTTTCACAACTGTATCTTTAACATTAGCTGCTATAGGTTGTAGTGGCTGTGATTGGTGGGTAAGAGTTTATTATCAGAAAATTAATGGCTGAACAAGTTGTAAGGAGCCTTTAACTTTATATAAAGTTCACAAAACTACCTAACACACTTAAACTGAAAAGAGAAAAAATCTAGGAAACTGTCCAAGGGTGCCTTAATGTTCGGGGTGTTGAATTGTTCCCATTTGCCGAAACAAATCTCAGCCATAATAGCAGCTTAAGCAACCTAGTGGTGTGGCTATTGTGCAAACATGTAGTACATCCATTCATGGTTGAAGATCAACAACTTTCAAAACTTTAGTCACATATAACATACAAATGCTCTCTGGAAAACTTGACCGTGAAATACAAAATCTTGTGAAAATCTTATCAGAGTATTGGAGAAGCGTATTAATGTGTCACCATTAGAATTTCCATAAGGATAGAACTGCAAAAGACAATTCATTTATGTTAATAGTGACCAATTTCATACATATTATACATGCATAACAAAAACACATGCATACAGTGCACCAAGTATGCAATTTATTAAGCTAATGGGTTAATTTTATGTAATACTACTGTATACATATGTGATTGGATTTTGGAAAAATGATCCAAATTGCACATTAGAAGTTTTGAGATAAGCAGTTGTAAAGAATTTAAGCCAGCATAACTTGCCAAGGATAGCAAGCACATGTATGAAATTTACACAGAAGATGCATCAATCTATTACCTTTTAGTACACTTCCAGTACTTGTAGCTGCTTGTAGAGTTTCCAGCCAAATAAGATAGAAAATCTGACTCACAAAGGGATAGAGGGTGGGGGTGGTGGGATGGACTAGGGGTAGACTTCAAAATAGAGGCAGGCCACAATTGGGACATGAGATTACAGGGCTGTGCTGGTTCCTTAGTAGCTGACATGTAGCAAAATCTACACAAAAAACGTCTGGCAAACATTACAAGGCTGTCCTAGTACTAGTAAACCAGTGATTCTTGCCAAGCCAAGTCCTTCACAAGACCAGAAACCGCCATTCAAGCTCTACACACCACCCAGAAAAGATGTATGTTGAAACCAGTCTCTAGTAGTTTGAGTAGTAGTGAGGGTCAAAACTATTAGTACGATAGTGTGGCTATCCACTGGAAGTGTTACTGTAGTATTATTTTGCCTGATGTGCGATTTGGATCGGTTTTGTAAAATTTGGTCACATATACTGTAAGTTGTCTTGCTGTAAAGCATACATACGTAACTATAATACAACAACTAAATGTAGTTACAGTTAATTATAGCAGGGTGTGTGCGGTGTATGCATACATTTACAGTGGAGACACGAGTAGTGATATGTACAAAGGTTAGAGGAATCAAAATATTCTAAAAACAATTATACAATATTGATTTGAGTTGACATTTGAGTGAGGCAACTGAAGATTTGATGTTTAATGGGGGGAGGGAATTCCACAAGCAAGGTAGTCTACAAAAATAAAAATAAATGTCTGTCACAGTGGTTAAATTGTCTGGTGTGTTACAATTTATAATGAGTAGAGGATCTTGTCGAAGTATAGAAGAATGTCACAATGTCAGTAATGTTGAAGTTTGCAGTAGGATTCTTATGGCTTTTAATAAAAAAATAAAATATTGGTTAGCTCCATCATTAATGGTAGTAAGTTTAAGGCAGCCAAATGAGACTTATAATCAGAGTCGCAAATGTTTAAAAACTTAAGGAACAAATATCTTTAATTGACTGTGGTCTCCAGAGTTGTGAACAGTAGGTTATCTGAGAGCAGCAAGTGTCAAATAGGGAATGAAAGGAACCAAATGTGCACCTCAAGAATCCAAGCATCTTGTAAGCCTTAGCAATTATGGCATTTTGATGGTGGGTCCATGAAAGGACATTACTAATATAATTACCTAGACCTTTCTGAGAAGTAACAACATTTACGGGTGAACTGTTGGGTGATTCATAGGTGAATTCATGAACCAAAGACAATGAGAATAAATGGAGTAGAAATGTTTTGTCACAATTGATGAAAAGGTTCCAATGTAAGCTCCATGAAATAAATGAGCAGAGGTCTTCTTGAAGAGATTTGATGTCTTGAAGAAACTTAATGATTTTGGCAAGCTTAGCATCATCTGCAAATAAGAATAACTTTGAGAAAGATATACAATGAGATATGTCATTAACATAGGCAATGAAGAACAACGGTCTTAAGATGCTTCCCTGTGGTGCCCCAGATGTGACAGGTAGGTAGCCAGATAAATTATTATTAATAGATACACATTGCTTCCTTCCAGTAAGATATTCTTTAATCCACTTCCACATATTACCAGTAATTCCTAGAGTATGTAGCTTGAAAAGCAGTTCTTTGTGGGGAACACTGTCAAACGCTTTACAAAAATCTGACATCAAGACGGGCTTTAGCAGTGGAGGTAATAACATTGAGAAATAACAGAAGTTGTTGTAGACAAGAGCAATTAGGGAGAAAGCTGAATTGAGCCAGCAGGGCTGCTGATGGGGAGGGGGGGGGGGGGCAACTGGGGAAAAAAAGTGGGGGACCCAAGGACCACCAAAGGTGGGCCCCATAGCTATATATTGTTCATACATACAATAGAAGAACCTACAACAGTGTAAATCTTCTCTGTAGACTCGAAGACAACAGGAAATCTCAGGTCTCAGTAACAGTACTAACAGATGGCATCAATTAGCTAGCAAATTACACATTCACGTGATTACGGTGGCTGCTTTGAATGAGGCTCTGTTGTACTGTCTCCTTTTTGTGTTATTATAAAGCAAATGATGAACAGAATCTTAGTACAAGTACAAGATATCCCTGTAGTCTTTGCTACCAGCCAGTTCACTGGAATCAAAAGGCATTTCTTTGTGACCTTTGTGAAAAATGGACTCATTGTAAGTGTTGTAGTGTCGATAATTACACGTATGCTGCTTATCAGAGGATGGAATGTTTTCTTGGTCCTGTTCACATTGTTTGGTGGGTACTATGCCATTTCATGACTGCTCAGTCCTGATTTCTGATATGACCTCTACTCAGAGTGATGTTAGCCAAGAACAGTCTAGTTTAATGCCAGTTGCTCATGGGCTGCGTATTGTGCATTTAAACTGTCGAAATCTTTTGCCACGCAAGAATGAAATATTTAACTAGCTGTATAGTTTTCATCTTGATGTTCTAACTCTTTCTGAAACATGGCTTGATGATACAATACCAGATAGTGAGATTCTTCCTGGTGGATGTGATTATTCCCTTATTCATCAGGATAGAAATCGTCATAGTGGAGGTGTTGCTATTTTAATTTCCAACCACTGTTGTCATTGTCTGAAACTTGATTTTTCAACTGGTGAGAGTGAATTATTGTGAGTGGAGCTTTATCCCAATAGTAAACGATCTTTACTGTTGAGTTGTGCCTATAGGCCTCCTTCTAAGTTGGACTTTCATGGATACCTCACTTTGGAGTGTGAAAAGGGATTTTCACATGCCTCAAAAGCTTTGATAGTTGGAGACTTAAACTCTAATATCTTGTCTCCTCAGTTGCCTTGACAAATTGTTCATTTACTTTTACTGATGTACTAGTGAAACCTACTGGATTCGGTGATCATCCTATTGTTATGGGGACCTACCTTGCTCGAAGGATGCATCCGCCACGTACCCACAAAGTGATTTCTGCTAGAAACTACAAGAAGCTTGATTTCAACTTGTTTTGTGATTTATTTACTGACACTGCCTGGGATGCTGTTTTTTTCCTTTGGCAATGTCAGTGGTACTGTGCAGTGTTTTACTGCTGTGCTGCAGGGATTGTTGAATTTCTTAGCACCTGCACGTAAGTTTTGTATCAAGCAGAATATTAGTCCATGGGCTGCTGGTACTTATGTTACTGCTGCCCGTTGTCAGAGAGATAGGCTCCATCACAAGGCTTTGGTTACTGGTGACTTGACAATCTGGCAGCAGTATCATACATTATGTAACAGAGTAAACAAACTGTTGAGGACAGCGAGGTGTGCATATTTGTCTCAGCTTGCTTCTTTGGCACAGGGACAAGCTTCTAAGTATTGGTCTTATTTTCCCCATTTGTCAATTCAAAAGGCTCAGATGCCTACTGTATTTCTTTGGAGAACTTGAATTTTACACTTAATGATTTAAATCAACATTTCCTGACTGTTGCTGATAAGGTTGTACAAGGAATTTCTCCTACATCTCTTTCCCCACTTTCATTTGTTACTACAGCTGAATCAACATTTCAGCTCAACACTGTCTCTGAAGCACTGGTCATTTCCATTATTTATAGTTTGGATACTAAACAGGTATCTGGTGTTGATGATATTCCTGTAAGGTTTATTAATACTCATTTGGAAGACTTGTTACTGGGGTTATTAACCACAGTATTATGTCTGGAACATTTCCTGAATTTCGGAAATACACGATAATTACTCCAATACAAAAGTCCAAAGATAATATGGAACTAACAAACTTTCGACCGATTTCAGTTTTACCGGTGCTTTCAAAGGTTTTGGAGAGGGTTGTTCATGATCAATTGGTTTCTTATCTGTTGAACTTTAACTTATTATCAGACAGACAGTCTGGTTTGCATCCACAACACTGTACTCAGGATGTTTTAGTGCATGTCACTGACTATTGGCGCAAGGCCATTGATGAAAGTAAATTTACTGCTGCTGCCTTCTTGGATGTGTCTAAGGCCTTTGATTGTGTGAATCATGACATTCTACTGTCAAAGTTGGCTTGCTATGGAGTACTGGATGATTCTCTTGTATGGTTTGCTAGTTATTTGTGATGCCATAAGTAGCGGGTGTGTTTTCAGGGAATGGCTTCTAACTGGGGTATGATTCATGCTGGTGTGCTCCAGGGGTCCATTTTGGGCCCTTTGTTGTTCAGTGTATTTATGAATGATCTACCGTCTGTTGTTCATAGCTCTCAACTAAATATGTATTGTGATGATATGGAGCTACACTACTCTAGTGGTGACTTGCTCTCAGCACAATGTGGCTTACAGAGTGATCTGAATTCTGTTGACTTTTGGTTGTGGACCAACCAATTATGTCTTAGTGTGGGGAAATCTCATGTAATGCTGATTGGCTCTGGACAGAAATTACGGGATAGTGATTTGTGTATTAATATCAGGGGAAGACAGCTTCTCGAATACCATCTCTTAAATATCTTGGAGTTTACATTGATGAAAATTTGACTTGGCAGAACCATACTCAATACCTTTTTTATCAGAGAGTGCAGTCTAGGCTTCACTGTCTTTATCGTTGTGTCCCTTATCTAATGAGCTGCTGGACAAGTTATATTGCGCTTTTGTCCTTCCTTTACTGTACTATTGTAATGCTGTGTGGTCACCTTTGTCTGTACAGTACTTTAAAAAGTTTAAAAGTGTTCATTATATGTTTTGTTCATTGATTCCAGCCACACAAAGTTTTTTGTGCCATACTTTGGCTGAACGTAGAAGATTCCATATTGCCATCATTGTTTATAGAACTCTTCATCAGCTCTCACCAGCTTACTTAAGAGAAACGTTTAAGTACACCACAACCATTACCTCCCATGTTGGAAGAAACAGTCATCGTCTTTTTGTACCAAGAGTCAGACTTCATATGGAAAGAATAGTTTTTACTACAAAGGTACGCAGATTTGGAACTCACTGAATGCCTCAATTTACACTGCAGCTACTCTTGGACAATTTAGACACTTATATAAATCTCATTTTATCTAATTTTTACTTGCATGTATGTTAATGTGTATGTAATTATATTGTATGTTAATGTGTATGTAATTATATTGTATGTTATGTATGGGCACAGCTGAAAAGCAGTATTTTTCTACTTATACAGTCTCCCCCCCTCCCCCCCCCCCCCCCCCCCCCCCCCCCAAAAAAAAAAATCTATATCCAGCATAGTTCCAGGGTCAGCAAATTACCATAGGGGGTGTTTATAATCTATGATACCACTGCTCGTAATAATACAATGATATAGGCGCTTAAAGAGCACTGTGACTTAGATCAAGATCGGTATACTCTAATAGAACAGTCACCTATATACTCTAATAGAGCAATCAAATGCACCCTAAATGTCCAAATACAAGTACTAATGGATTAATGTGACAAGAAACTTTACTGTTGGAAAGAGCACTGAATTTCTAAAGCAGACATTGTAGCATTGCAAATACTGTGAGTGATGCAAGACTGAGTATGAGCTAATCACTATAATATGGTCTGCAGTTGTATTTTTAGCCATGTATGGGTAAATAATTTTATATTATGCACTTGGGTGTACAAATATCCTCAATATACTTATTAAATTGTATAGCAAAACTCTATTTGTCACTGTAAAATTCTTCTGTACATGTGTATAGACCATCTGCCAGTAGATAACTTTGTCCCAGCTTGTGAGTTATACAAAGTATCACAATAAATCCATAAGTTATATTATAGCAATCTGTTGAGTTTTGGACCATTAAAATACTCAAAATCTTTCAGCGGTTAGGGGGCTGTGCCCCCAGACCCCTGCCACATTACAAACTTGTGTTCTGTTGGAAACTTCCTATGAAAATCTTGCCCTAAACAATAATACATTAAAAGTCAATCTCACATTCAAATTCAAAGGGTGCAGTATTTAGAAAATTCCTAGGTGGCATTGCATGATATAGCCTTTGATTTAAGCTTCAGATACCCTGCTGATACAAACAGTCTTATTATACTGTGATAAATTACTCAAGTCACTCTCATATACATTCTCAGAGGTCTAATGTTCAAAATTTCCTGGGGGGCTTGCCCCAGGCCCCACTAGTTTAGCATGCTTTACATGCAATCTATATCATTTATAGGGCTCCACATTCTTAACTTGCCCCAGGCCCCCTCAAGTCTCTCAGTGGCCCTGTGAGCCAGAGAGATTGACGATACAACAAAATCACTGATCATATTGTACACAAGTCGTTCTAGCATTTTAGACACACAACATAATAAGGAAATTGGACGATAATTTCGGATACTTGGCTTGTCACCAGACTTATGAATAGGTGCAATTTGATGTATTTTCCATTCTTGTGGAATAGTGTGATTTACCAAACTTTGGATGAAGAGATGATGTAGAAGAATCTACAATGAATGGGCACATTCTCTGAGAATGTTTGGACCTATTCCATCAATACCTTTAGCTTTAGAGGTGTCTAAACCAGTTAATGATTGCAGCACTTCTGTAGGTAAGATGATAATATCACTGATACATGTTGCTGGATGATTTAGGTACTCAATTAAGGGTAGAATATAATCTGATGTCGTGTAAATTGAAAAGCAGTATGAATTGAAGAGCATTGCTTTATCAGAGTCAGTCGCAACAGACAAATCTTCATGATACATATATAAGGAATGGTTGGAGCTAATTTAATCAAATTTGCTGTGTGGTCTACACTACCTGGCGTACAGCTACAGTATCATGCAAGGTGGTAGTTGAATTCTACAGGGTAACTTGTTTCTAGCTGACCTCTCTACAGCTTGTTTCTAGTTGAACTATCAGGGTAATTTGTTTGTAGCTGAACTCTCTACAGGGTGACTTGTTTCTAGCTGTTCTCTCAAGTTTGCACCTGAACTCTCTACAGGGTGGCTTATTTGTAGCTGAACTCTCTACAGGGTGATTTGTTTGTAGCTGAACTCTCTGCAGGGTAATTTGTTTGTAGCTGAACTCCCTACAAAGTAAGTAACTAGTTTCTAGCTAATCTCTCTGCAGGGTAACTTGAATTCTCTACTTGGCGATTTGTTTGTAGTTGAAATTTCCACACTATAGGGAAACCTTTTCTAGCTGATTTCTATACAGTGTGATTTGTTTGTAGCTGATTTCTTAACAGGGTGACTTGATCTCTCTGCATGCAGAGTAAATCATTTCTAGCTAATCTCTCTACAGGGTGGCTTGTGTTTAGCTGATCTATCTACAGGGTGATTTGTTTGTGGCTGAACTTTCTAAGTTGGCTTGTTTGTAGCTGAACTCTCTACAGGTTGACTTGTTTGTAGCTGATCATTGTACAGGGTGAGTTGTTTCTGTCTGATATCACTATGGTGACTTGTTTGTAGCTGAACTCTTTACAGGATGACTTGTTTGTAGCCGATCTCTCTACAGGGTGACTTAATTGTTTGTAGCTGAACTCTGTACAAGATGGTTTGTTTGGGGCTGACCTCTCTACAGGATGAATTGGTTTCAAACTGATCTCCTTAGAGGGTGACTTGTAATAGTCTGAATCGCTAGAGCAATATATTTGTAGTTGCATGGTGTCTATTCTATTAGAGTAACTGAATGCTCTATTAGGGTTACTGTTCTATTGGAGTATCTCGATGTCGCTTTTGCTACACATAGTTCCCTTTCGAACCATAAATAAGTGATTTGAAATCCGATTCTTCTGTACTACTCCATGGACTTTCTATGATAATTATTCCAGCTACATACTGACTTTCAGCTCATTGCTCTAAGCGGTATATATGCCTGGTAGGCATGAAAACTAATAGTTTTTTTTTTAATTCATATAATCGTGTAATTGTGGGTTTTGTGTCATACAGTATCTCCCATGGCCTTTATCTAGATTTCTTTAAAACCACAATAAGGCACTCCTACGATAGTTACTCCATCTACATAGCAATTATCAACTCATTCCTCAAAGGGGTTTACCCTGCAGGTGTGATAAAACATTTTATTGGTATTTTTAGTGCAAATAATTGTTCATAACTCAGTGAATATCCATTAGATTTGCAACAAACTTAGTAAGCAAATCAGCCTTAATACATCCTTGAGTAAGCCAATTTCAAAGTGATAAAGTTATCCATTTATTTTTTGTAAAATTGTTTTGTAAAGTGTGTGAAAAACAAAAAAATCTAACCCCATAATTGGAGAAATTATTAGAAGTTTGAGAGCTCATATCTCATAAACACACATGGCTACCTAGCTCAAATTTGGAACCTAGGATGCTAAAGGAGGAAGTGATGTAAATATCTTTCTGTCTGAGCATGGATGCTAAAGGAGGAAGTGATGTAAAAGGAGGAAGTGATGTAAATATCTTTCTGTCTGAGCATGTAAATATCTTTCTGTCTGAGCATGCATAGATGTGAAAAGTGCATTTTATTTCTTCCTGTCAATATATGTACAGTGGAACCTGTCTATAATGGTCACCTTGGGACCATATATATCTGGCCTTTATATACAAGTGGTTGTTATAGAGAAAACCTGCATAAGGTGGTCAGCAACATTTTAGTGGCTATGACCATTATAAATGAGTAATTATTATTAAGAGGCTCGCGCCAACCACAATACAGTCTGAATATTTAGTACAGAAAGGGTAAGGTGAATGTATGAATGTTGGTTATAGCAATTGAATACGCTTAAGCAATAAAGCCTGATTGATTATATAGTATTCATTGAAAGGCAGGAAGTGTGATAATTGCGCATTAATTGAAACGGTGCCGTGGTACCAGGAAATTGGCTTACCAAGCCACCATAAAAGGAAGCGACCACTATATGAAGGAGAAAGTTATGTATACAGTGATTCATAGGCAAATTGTTAGTTGGCCGTTATACGCGTTAGACAGGTGACCGCTTAATGCAGACAACAATGCATACATTTGTATGGGAAAATATTTGGGACCTTGTGACCATGGCCGTTATGCAGAGGTGACCGCTTAATCCAGGTGACCATAGCACAGGTTCCACTGTATATAGGCCTGCATCAAATTTACCAGCATATTAAAAAGCATAATAGGCTGGAGTGCTATGCCAGCATAATGCTAGCATATTAGGTGAATATTTTAAACTATGGAAATTAATTCCATGAAAATAGATTGATACTCCCCAATAGAGCAGTCAGTGGAAACTGCACTCAAATGCATTGTCTTAGGTTGATATTCTATAATAGAACAGTCACTTCATAGTGAAACACTCTAATAGAGCATTCACAGATGAGAACATTTAAAGCCTGTATATACAGGGAGTCAGAAATATGTAGTTAAAATGTAAAGAATCCAGTAAAAGATCCCAGACCCAGTAGTGACTTGATCCCCGCAACATGCAGTCTATAGGCACATGCCAGAGGAGCAACAACAGCTGATATCTGAGATCTTCTATATTCACTGATTAAAATGTTCCAAGATAATTGTAAGAAATGTCGCTTACCTAGGAGCATAATGCAAGCATAATGGGAACACCTGAAGAGCATAATAGGTGAAAGTTTTGGGAAATTCCTGAAAGCATTTTGGGCAATAAATTTTTGAGCATATTTGATTCAGGCCTATACGCATAATATCAATACCCATGCTTGCTTCCTTGGCCATACTACCATGTGTCTTGATATACAGGAGGTTTGCCTTTGCAAAGAAATACTGACCAGAAACCAGCCTAACAATATGTTCATGGTGCCTTGGCAGTATTGGTTACTGTATGAGCAAGCTCAAAAGTGTCTTCAGTAAGCCCAAAATGCTTTCAATATGTAAATCACTACAATCAAGATACACGGTAGTGTGTCGTGTGGCCCAGAAGCTGGCGTGCCACACCGTGATCAAGACACACGGTAGTGTGTCATGCGGCCCAAGAAGTCGGCACGCTACATCGTGAGTATATTGACAGGAAGAAAGAAAATGCGATTTTCACAACACACCTTTGTAGCTCCGTGATCCTTCATCCGATTGGAACCAGTTTTGCTGCAGAGGTGTCCACCAGGTAGGCCATCCCACATACCAAATTTGAAGAAAATCGCTGTAGCCATTTCCGAGATATAAGTGCCCAAAAGTTCGTTTTTATTTCTTCGTTATTTTTTTCTTCTTATTTAGGGTCCGCAATCCAAAAAATTAACTTCTACAAATCAATCCCCCTACCATTGTGGGATGTTCATTGTAGTATCCCATTCCTTGATCCACCATGAAACTGGAGGTACGATTGTTGTCTTCACAAAATATTGTTTTCAGTATCTCGCAAGATGCAAAATTTATTTTTTTAATTTCGTGCTCCACACAAAGGACCGGATGAAGCTTGCTAATCGTATCCAGAGTTGTTGTAGTTGAAAAGTACACACAGAAATAAGTAAATGATTTGCTGGGTGCCCGGCACAGGGTTGCTTTCTTTGAAAAAATAGATAAAGAGATATGAAGTTTCGAATTCAAACTGCCCTACCACCCAGTACAAGGGAAGCCAACTCTTCCTCATAGTGTATCGATACGGTTGGGTGCATAATCTGTCTATGCTGTTAGTTCAGAAAAGATCTGTGACTTCTCACCACCTGGGTGACTAGCGTCAAAAGTTTCTGCAGCATCAAAGAATTGTCGCGCTTTCTAGCCATTTCCAGCACTTCTGCAGCCACAACAATCATCAATTATAAACTAAAACTATGGCAAAAGATGTCCCTGAACGTTTGGTAGCAGAGGTTGTCAATTATTATTTCATCTATGGCTTCCACGCCTCGCTCTAAGCTATGCATCAAGGGAGGCAGCAAAATCGTCCAAATTTGACTTCACTTCTCACACTCCACAGCAGCTTCAAATCTTCACTAGATCACCCTACATCACCATTATGCTGCAAAACACCCAAAAACAAACCGAAAAAAGCACAAAATCTTTCATTTTAATTCGAGCTGGGTGGAGTTCCTGGTGAGCTGCTGGTACACTGCATCATATGAAATCACAGAAACACCAACTACTACTACTACCAAACGTTTTGATCCATCATTTATCATCATCCTAAACAAAATTAAATGACCAGTGTGGCATCAGAAGTACTGGAAAGCACTTTGGTATCATTGGGAGAATCCCTTGAAATGACACACGAAAATTTCGACGTTCTTCACCCAGATGGTGAGAAGTCTCAGATCCTTTCCAGACTAACAGCATAGACAGACTATGCATCCAACCTTATCACATCACTATGAGGAAGAGTTGGCTTTTCTTGTCTTGACTGGTAGGGCAGTTTGAATTCGAAAATTTGTGTTTATTCGTTTTCTGCTTTTTGAGAGAAAGCAACCCTGTGCCGGGAACCCAGTGAATCATTTGCTTATTACTGTACGTTCTTTTTAACTACATTAACTCTAGATAGTATCTAGCTAAGTAGCAAGTTCTATCCTGTTCTTTGTGTGGAGCACGAAATTTTAAAAATAATTTATGCATCTCACGAAATACTAAAATTGATATTTCTGTTAAGACAACAATCGTGCCTCCGGTTTCATGGTGGATCTAGCAATGGGATACCACAATGAACATCCCACAATAGTAGGGAGATCGATTTGTAAAGGTTGATTTTTCGGATTGTGGACCTTATCTTATTCTTCGTCTTTTTGCACACTTTGAAAAATTGCTATAAAACACAAACGAGTATTCCGATCGTCTTGAAAGTTGGCACACATAAAGGGAGTCCAACGACGAATCCTAGTATCAAATTAGGTGCAACTTCGGTGAATGGTTCAGGAGTTATGATCGATTATTCGCGTAAAACAAGATCGATTTGTTGTCACGCGTACAGGGTAAACTGCTTCATGGAATGAGTCGAAAAATCGGTTTGTGGATAGATCAACCATTTTAGGAGTGCCTTTTGGTGGTTTGTAAACAATCGAAATTAAGATCATGGAGATATAACATGAAACCAAAGGTGTGTAACAATTGCGCGATCGAGATTCGTGAATAAAAATACCAATAATTTTCACGCCTAACAGGCAAACCGCTTAGAGCAGTGAGCTGAAAATTGGTAAGTAGCTGGAATAGTCATCGTAGAAAGTCCTTGCAGTAGTACAAAACAATCGGTTTACAAACCATTGACTTATGATTCCAAAGCCAACTCGGTGTAGCAAATGCGAGATCAAGATACTCTAATAGAACAGTCACTCTAATAGAGTATTCATCTAGTTCATGACTTACTCCCTTATAGATTGCAAGTTATGCTGTAGGGAGTTCAGCAGCAAGTAGTTAATATTTTAGATAGTTCAGCTACAAGCAAGTCACCTTGCAGAGAGTTCAGCTACAAAGAAACCATCCTGTGGAGAGTTCAGATACAAACAAATCACCCTGTAGAGAGTTCAGCTACAAATAAATCACCCTGCAGTGAGTTCGCTACAAAGAAACCATCATGTAGAGAGTTCAGCTGCAAACATATCACCCTGTAGAGAGTTCAGCTACGAAAAGATCACCCTGTAGAGACTTCAGCTAGATGAAGTCACCTTGTAGAGAGTTCAGCTACAAAAAAAAACAACCATGTAGAGAGTTCAGCTGCAAACAAATCACCCTGTAGAGAATTCAGCTATAAACAAATCACCCTGTACAGATTTCAGCCAGAAGAAGTTACCATGTAGAGAGTTCAGCTACAAACAAATCACTCTGTAGAGAGATCAGCTAGAAGAGATCACCCTGTACAGAGTTCAGCTACAAAGAAATCAACATGTAGAGAGTTCATCTACAAAGATACCAGCATGTAGAGAGTTTAGCTGCAAACAAATCACTCTGTAGAGAGATCAGCTAGAAGTTACCTTGTAGAGAGTTCAGCTACAAAGACACCGTCATGCAGAGAGTTCAGCTGGCCACAGCTGCAAACAAATTATCCTGTAGAGAGTTCAGCTAGAAGAATTCACCTTGTAGAGAGTTCAGCTACAAAGAAACCATCATGTAGAGAGTTCAACTACAAAAAGATCACCCTGTAGAGAGTTCAGCTAGAAGAATTCAACTTGTAGAGAGTTCAGTTATAAAGAAACCATCATGTAGAGAGTTCAGCTGCAAACAAATCACTCTGTAGAGAGTTCAGCTAGAAGAAGTCACCTTGTAGAGTTCAGCTACAAAGAAACCACCCTGTAGAGAGTTCAGCCTCAAACAAATCATCCTGTAGAGAATTCAGCTACAAACAAATCACCCTTTAGAGGGATCAGCTAGAAGAAATTCCTTGTAGAGAGTTCAGCTACAAAGAAACCATCATGTAGAGAGTTCAGTTACAAAGATACCACCATGTAGAGAGTTCAGCTGCAAACAAATCACCCTGTAGAGAGATCAGCTAGAAGAAGTTGCCTTGTAGATAGTTCAGCTATACAAACAAATCACCCTATAGAGAGATCAGCTACAGTAGAAGAAGTTACCTTGTAGATAGTTTAGCTACAAACAATTCACCCTGTAGAAAGATCAGCTAGAAGAAGTCCAACTTTTCAAACACACTTTAAGTAGCTAAAGTCTTTGAGCAGGCTGTAGGACCAGGAGTCCTACAGACCTTCAGCACTTGTACTGTAAATCATTAATAAATTAACTAGTGTCCATTTGGTTCTACTTGGGGTACTTAGAGATAATGGGTTACTCTCTAGTATTCCTATAGATATAATTACATGAAAAATAACAAGGAGAAAACATCCTGACCACCTGGTAGACTCCTGTAAGTGTTCAAGCGTAAATCGGATGGCTGCAGGTTCGAGGCTACCTAGGTCCAGTCATGGATTTTTTTCTCCTTTCTCCAACTTTTCAAACACACCTTAAGTAGCTAAAGTCTTTGAGCAGGCTGTAGGACCAGGTGTCCTACAGACCTTCACTACTTGTGTTGTAAAGCATTAATTAAATAAATAAAAGTCACCTTGTAGAGTGTTCAGTTACAAAGAAACCACCATGTAGAGAGTTCTGTAATAAATACATGTATTATATATTATATATAATTTGTACATTTACTGATAAAATCAGAAATATTTAAAGTATTTAACATCTGCTTCATCTTTCGTAAAGAAAAAAAGATAGGTTATACAAATACAAAAAGAAGTGAAATCTAATCCAACACAGCCAAGCTGTAAAAAAAAACAGAGCGGCCCTCAGAAAAGCTATGGTGAAAAAAGATGTGAAATCCAAGGTGGTGGCCAAGAAATGGCTATGATGGTAGGTTAATGGTAAAAATTTGAATAACAACAATTCAGGTGAATTGCCAAGCGGCACTATTATAGAGTTATGTAGGTATCAATTAGTTTGTCAATCAGACAGTCAGTCAGTAGAAATTATCTAATCCAAAACAGCCAAGCTGTAAAAAAAGGAGTGAGGCCCTCAGAAAGGCTATGGTGAAAAAATGCGAAATCCAAGGTGGCGGCCAAGAAATGGCTGTGATGGTAGGTTAATGGTAAAAATTTGAATAACAACAATTCAGGTGAATTGCCAAACAGCACCAAATTCACCTGAATTGTTGTTACTGAAATAGCTGTGATGGTAGGTAATGGTAAAAATTTGAATAACAACAATTCAGGTGAATTTCCAAGCAGCACCAAATTCACCTGAATTGTCGTTATTGAAATTTTTACCATTAACCTACCATCACAGCCATTTCTTGGCCGCCACCTTGGATTTCGCATTTTTTCACCATTGCCTTTCTGAGGGCCGCACTCTTTTTTTTTACAGCTTGGCTGTTTTGGATTAAATAATTTCTACTGACTGACTATCTGATTGACAAACTAACTGATACCTTCATAACTCTATAATAGTTAATGCTACTGGTTTAATTATTTCATTGTTAGACTTAACTTCAGCTTGACAGGTACCTATTGAAGTAACGCAGTGTATATGCCTTACTCATTTGTGTTCCATTTCTTTTTTCTGATAGCGCAAGATGCAATTCATGGTAGTGTGTAATGCCTTTACAGTGTTGACAATGAAGTTTATAATTAGAATTCTCTGTATTTTCTGTAGTGATTTGACCATGGATTAATTGTAGAGGCACATCTTGTAATGTTCGTTATTGGTAACACTGTGTAACGGGCAGAAAACAAAGTGTAATGGCCATAGTCAAAATAATGTAAAGTAAATACAGTACAGTAAATTGTTAAATTTAATGGATTAACTAAAAGGAGTAGTCAACAGAAGATAATTTAACTGTACCTGTAGAATCAAATTTGAGAGTAAAAATACATGCATAAATCATTGTAAGCATAGTCAGACAATATAGATGTAAGCATGTAATAGTTGAAACACACTCATGAGTTTTGTATCTAATTTGTAAACATGACACCTGAGGGCCACAGGCCCGAGGGTGGAGTTATTTACAAATCAGATGCAAATAAAATGGTTTTGTTACAACTGATTTGTGGTATGAGGCATGCGCAGATCAAAGGTGCCCAGTTGTAACACGGAAGGAACAAGAATGCAAGGCTAATATTGGCTATCTCTGAGTGCTGTGTACAAGGGACAGTTTCATTCACTAATTACAGTCTTGATAGTTAGTTAATTCATTGTTAGCTAGTTTATTTGTTGGTAGTACATTTGTTATGCATGAGTGTGAGGTGCCATCATCAATCACTCCAGCCATTGTACTGCTTCCCCATCATTTAGATGGGTGTAGCTGAAGTGTCTGATATTCATTGTTGAGTGGTGCAGTGCTATAATCTCCTTGGTTAGCTTAATTTATTGGTGAACAGGCATGTGGTACACAGATACTGACTCAGCCAAGCAGTTGTACTGCTTCCCATTCATTCAGACCAGTGCAGTGCTGTGGGCTAATTCATTCCTACCTCCTTGATGTATTAGTCTTGTATTGTGACTTCCTGTGTTGGTCTGGTGTTTGGTTTTGTTTGAAGTCTTTGAACTATTTAGTGGCCAGACTGTATGGCCAAAAGGAGGTACTTAGCCATGTTACAATTATTTGTAAACCAGTTTACAACGGGTAGGTAAAAACAGTGGATCCGGGGACCAAGGACCCGAGGACCAAGGACTCGGGGACCAAGGACCCGGGCACCAATGGAAATCCAACTCTTCTTGGAATTTTTACACTTCACAGTATTCTATACTTGTACTAGGTACCTCTGCAAATAGTCTTGCATGGCCAATCCCCCTCGCGGCATCTCGCACGATGTTTACATCAATTAGAAATTATAAGCGCCTCTGAAAATGTGTCTGAAGCTGACTGCATTAATTACAGGTCACTCGCTATTTTCTGTATTTTATTGCACAATGTTTCTAAACTGTAATAGCTGGGTGACATAATAGACTAGACTAGCATGCTCATTGTGCAGCAGGCGAACAATTACCAGCTAAGCCAAGCTAAGCAAGTTCCAGCAGCTCTTCATACGTCATGGTGCATTTGTACAATGTTCCTAAACTACTCTAGTAGCTAGGCGAAATAATAGACTAGTATGCTTATTGTGCAGCAGGCAGTGGTCTATAAATGCAGTCAGCTTCAGTCACTTTTTAGAGGTGCTATTAATTGATGTAAACATCGTGTGAGACGCCACGAGGGGATAAACAGTTAATTGGCCATGTACGACTACTTGCAGAGGTACCCAGTACAAGTGTAGAATATCGTAAAGTGTATAAAATTCCAAGCATAGTTGGGTTTCCGTGGGTCCCCGGGTCCCCTGGTCCTGGGTCCTTGGTCCCCGGGTCCACTGTTTTTACCTACCCGTTTACAACTGATTAAAAATTTAATAATAACAATTCAGGTGAATTTAATAATAACAATAACAGAACTTAACAAACGTTTACAAATTTAATAATAACAAATTTAATAATAACAAATTTAATAATAACAAATTTAATAATAACAAATTTAATAACAAACGTTTACAAATTTAATAATAACAATTCAGGTGAATTTGGTGCCGCTTGGTCGTGGCACAAAATTCACCTAAATTGTCATTATTAAAATTTTTACCATTAACCTACCATCACAGCCATTTCTTGGCCTCCACCATGGATTTCACATCTTTTTTCATCGTAGCCTTTTTGAGGGCCACACTCTTTTTTTACAGCTTGGCTGTTTTGCATTAGATTTCACTTCCTTTTGTATTTGTATACCCCAAAGCCGGCCTATGGCCAGCTTTGGGACTTTTTTAATCTATCTTTGTTTTCTTTGCCACAGAAGAAGAAAAGATGAAGCAGATATTAAATATTTCTGATTTTATTAGTAAATGTATAAATTATATACATACATATATATATATATATATATATAATACATATATATATTACAGAACTCGACATAGTGGTTTCTTTATAACTGAACACTCTACAAGGTGAGTCCTTCTAGCTGATCTCTCTGCAGGATGAATTATTTGTAGCTGAACTATCTACAAGGTAACTTCTTCTAGCTGATCTCTCTACAGGGTGATTTGCTTGCAGCTTAACTCTCTACAAAGTAACTTCTTCTAGCTGATGTCTCTACAGGGTCACTTGTTTGTAGTTAAACTCTCTACGTAATGGTTTCTTTATAGCTGAACTCTCTACGAGTTCTATCTGATGTCACTACAGGGCCACTAGTTAGTAGCTGAACTCTCTCAGGTGATTTGTTTGTAGCTGATTCAGAACTCTCTACATGATGTTTTCTTGTAACTGAACTCTCAAAAAGGTAACTTCTTCTAACTGATCCCTCTACAGGGCGATTTGCTTGTAGCTGAACTCTCTACATGATGGTTTCTTTGTAGCTGAATTCTCTACAAGGTAACTTCTTCTAGCTGATCTCTCTACAGGGTGAATTGTTTGTAGCTGAACTCTCTACAGGGCAATTTGTTTGTAGTTGATCTCTATACAGGCTACTAGTTTCTAGCTGATTTCTTGAATTCTTTTCATAGTGACTGCTCTATTAGAGTATCACGATCTCGCACTTGCTACACTACGTTGGATTTCGCGTTATAACTCCATGGCTTTAAGTCTGATTCTTCTACACCATTGAAGAGCCTTTCTAAAATGATTACTCCATCTGTACAGCGCATTTCAAAGCATTATCCCAAGTGGTTTTTCTGGTAGGCATGACAAGTAGTCGTTTTTTCATTAGCTAATCTCGATTGCATAATTGTTACACACTGTTGGTTTTTTCGTTGTATCTTCCTGGTTTTTAGCTCGATTTCTTTTAAACCACAAAAGGTTTGAGGTTCAATAATTAACCTATTCACCCACCGATTTTCAACTTCTTCCCATAAGCGGTTTACCCTGTAGGCGTGACAACATATCGGTGTTATTTTTCGCTAATAAATGCTAATAACTCTTTGCTTGTTTATCGTATTCCAGCCAACGTTGGTACAGAGATGCGACGTTATACCCCCCTTCTGTGTGCCAAATTTCAAGGCAATCGGATTTTGCATTCACATTTTATAGCGGTTTCTGTAAGTGTGTGAAAAGAGGACGAAGAATAAGAAAGAAGAAAAAAAAAACCAAAGAAACAAAACCAATTTTTGAAGTTGCATATCTCGGGAATGCTTGAAGCGATTTCGCTCAAATTTGGAATGTGGTGTACTGAAGTTGGAGGGCGTATTCACAGCAAAAATCGTCTTGTTTCATCAAGGTAGCACAGAGCTACGGAGGTGAGAAAATTGCATTTTCTTTCTTCTTGTCAATATAGCTACTCACGGATGTTGCGCTCCGATTTCATGGGCCGCACGACACACTACCGTGTATCTTGATATAATAATCGACTCGCAATTTGGGATCTTTATTTCTTTACTTGCAACAATAACTGTGGAAATGTGCTTATCCAGTACATAGACTCTTTTATAACTGCGACTCTGGTGTTTATAAGAAGTACAGCCTAGCTTTTAGCACCCCAAATATCTAAATGGACACAGGTATGTATTATAGTTTGGGATGAAGTACCCAATGCTTATTTGAGCCTGGCTTTAACACAAATATATAATTATTATGTGGTACACTGTAGAGCAAAGCTGCTTATATACATACATACATACCTCAGATAAACATGTCCTTTTCTCTGGTACACACCCATCGACAGCTAAAAAATCATGATATGTATTATATTACAACAATAGACACATATTTTTGGATACTTAATATATACATACAGCATTTACATACTGCACACATATTGTTATATCTTTAATGCATATTTAATTCCAGAGGTTTGTTAAACTTTCCTTAAAGCAGCCTGTAGGTGTACTCACATTTACAATTGTTTTTGATATTAATACAGTAACATTATTGGTAATTTTAACCTTTTTGTTTTTTTCATTACTAATTACACCTAAATTCAAACACTACACAAAATCACACATCTGGATAAAATAGTAGTAGGAAAATTTTGCTCTAAATGTACAGTAAGCAGCAATACTATAGATTTACATATGCATGTACATACATACTCTAAAATCCATTGACACAACCATGAATATGCTATACACATTAGATACATAATAAGTGTAAGAAAAATAAGCATTTTAAGAACTACACTGTATTAGGAATCATAGAGATTAGTGTAGTAAAACAAGGGAGGTCACCTACACCTGAAGATATGCTTGTGGACAATAAATCCCTACTTCAGCCAATACCCACAATTGAACTAGGAATTCAATGTCCACTAATATATCTTCAGGTATAAGCAACCCCCTTGTTTCACTACTTTTTATTTCTATGATCCCTAATCAGACTTAAAATTCCTTATACCCAGTACAGGTTTGGTTATTTTAATATTTGTAACATTGTTGTGACTAGTAAACTTATGCATACCGCATTTGAATGGAAAGAATGGTACCAGACTTACTGTTTTCATCTGAATGTGTGTACCAACTATCAATAATAATACCAAAATAGCAAAGCGGCCATTATGCTTAAATTTCAGCCTGTTAAAAGCATTACAAATGAGGAATCCTAGGAGGAGTAGTCCAGTCATGATGGAAAACTTGTACGATTCCTGACAAAATAGAGAAGCCATCTTGTGGTTCTACCAAAAATTTACACCTTACGCTGTCAGCAAAGATATATGGCACACAAAGGAGGACACAGGTAAGTTAAAAAACAAACATTGTATTTACTGTGGTATTCAAAAAGGCACTTGTTTTGCTGAAGTGAACAGTGAAAGATCAAGCCTGTAGCTTTAGCCATTATTAGGTTACACTTGTCTAAAGCCATCAGTCAGTCAGTCAGCCAGCCAGCCAGTCGGTCATTCAGTCAGTCAGTAAGTCAGTCAGTCAGTCAGTCAGTCAGTCAGTCAGTCAGTCAGTCAGTCAGTCAGTCAGTCAGTCAGTCAGTCAGTCAGTCAGTCAGTCAGTCAGTCAGTCAGTCAGTCAGTCAGTCAGTCAGTCATTCATTCATTCATTCAGCCAGTTAGTCAGTCAGTCAGTCATATAGTCAGTCAGCCAGTAGAAAATTCCACTATAAATATTTTTTTATAACTTTGCAGCACCTTTTTGGAAGCATTTCAGATCCCTTTTGGGCTTGGCTATACCTAACCAATACTGCCAAGGTGCCATGAAGGTATTATGAGGCTGGTTTTAGGGTGGTATGTTTGACAAGAAAAGCCTACTATAGATCTCTAATATACAACCTATCATTCTGTATGATATCTCTGGTTTATTTTCTTGTTGAGGTAATGTGATTATACAGTATACATACTTCTTAAACCAAACATCCAGATTCCAGGGATGCCTACATTACTTGTCTGTGTAATGTTAATAATGCTGGGAGTTTGTGATCCAGGAATGGTCACAAAATTAAAAATTTCACCACCATTAATTCCTGCTAGAGCTTCAGTTCCACCAAATCCTCTATTTCCACCAGAGTTATCACCAGTAGTCCATTGTATTCTCCCATCAGCATATAGGAATATTACAAATGACTCAACTCCATTAGTGGCCAGTACACACTGGAATGTGTTGGTCTAAAGAAGTGTTTAATGATGTTTACTCAATATACATCAAGTACAGTACTAGTATAATAATACGCAGTAGGGATATGCCACCTTTAAAAGATACACATTGAGATATGTACACTGTTTGCATATGTGTTGTACTACAGTAATTCTTGGTATTGATATTAATTTGAGTACTGTATAAAGTAGATATTTTAATTTAAATTGTACGATCTTTAATCCTATACTTTTCTTGGAATAAGAACCAGAACTACAGCTACTACCCTATAAAATTATATACCATTGTAAGAAAATTTAATAGTGATTAAAGGGATCACATTTTGCATATACCATTTGGACATTTTGCTGTGTAGAATTCACAAATCAGTAATAAAAACACAGATGATATAGTCTGTGGAGAAGTGAGAAAATTGAATGTTGTCTTACAAATCATCCAGACCAACTATTGATTGGGGCAGTAAATTCCATAATAATTATCATTGGTAAAAAAGAGTTAAGGTAAAATTCAGTCCTGATGGAAGAAATAGTGAAGTGTTGGGAATCTCCATAAGTAGTGGAGGTGTTAACATAGTGGAGTTGTTAACGTTACTGAGGTACTGATGAAGCCTTATAAAACAGTATGAGAAAATCTTCCTTTATTCAAGTGATGACTACAGGTAGGTGACCAATATTTTTCATTCAGTGAATCTTTTCGGTGTACATGTTTGTTTTTCATGTACATATTGTAAGTCTTTTATCTGCTAACTCTTATGTTCAAAGTTTTCGGCACTGGCATAGATTGCCTTAAAACATAGGGGCTCATGGAACACATTTTAGTGAATAAGGCAGGCTAATAGCAGATACGTTCATCTGTTTGTTGTCTTGTGTGCTGTATTAGAGTAGGTGACATTCTATCACAAAATAGTTATTTGTACCTTGTGTTTATACATCTTTGCTACACACTTAATATTTGCATCTATGTCTTAAGCATATAGGTGTGAGGTGAAAATTTATAGGCATAGCCACAAGGAGGGGGGCTACAGGGGCTAGAGACGCTCCATTCTTGGGATTAGCCTCTTCAGATCAAAATACTCTAATAGAATAGTTAGTTACTCTAATAGAGCCGTCACATACACATTCAATCATATTTCAAATAAAATTCTGAATCTTAGAAGGCTAAAATAGGGGCATGCTTCCAGATAAAACACGCTTTGCATGCTGAGTGTGCATTCAAGCTGTGAAAACTTTTATCATCCTCCTTAGTTCCCTAAAAAAATTTTAGCTGCTATGCCCCTGACTGGCATGCAAAAGTGCAAACATCATAGTACAATCATTTGTTCAGTCATCACATACTGAAGTAATTGATGAAGACGTGCAACCCGTATAGGTACTACTGTGCAATTTGTACAATTGCACACATATTACTGGCACCATGTAGCAGGGGCGGAGGAAGTAGATGATATGAGGGGGGGCTGTGCTGACCCAGACTTATAGAAATGATCTACATTGTCTCTGATTTGGTAAGGTAAGACCAAAAAAAAAGGGTCACATCCAGCTGACAATAGCTGTCCACCTCACCAGCTCACTACACACTGCTCTAATACTGTGACTGCTCTATTAGAGTATCTCGATCTTCATCGCTGTTTTCAGCCCCACTCCAAGAAGGATAATTTCAGCGTGGTATCATTCTGAAGGTAGACTTCAGCCCCTAGACCCCCCCCCCTTTCTACCGCCTATGCCATGCACTATAGTTTGCACCTGTGAGTGATGTGAGCAATAGGCAATTTTCATAATAAGGTATATTGAGTATAATAACCATTGCCCCTGTCAAATTAAATTTTACATTATTTGTAGGTGTCAAGGTCTAAAGTAATTTCTCCAATTTTTAAAAGGATAACATAATATAGTTCTGACATGAGATATGACATTTTGAAGTTTGTAGTTTTTTGTTGTAAGTGAGGAGGCAATAGTTGCCCCTTCTGGGCAATTACACTATTGATAATGTATGTAAAAACAACAAGTCATATTTCAATTTAACATTATAGTGTTGTAGGTGTGAATGTCAAAAATAATCTCTGCAAGTTTAAAATGGATAGTGTATATAAGTCATAAGTCAGGGCGGCGGAGAAGGGGACTGTAGTTCCTGTCAAAAACATTATGTAGGGGCTTAGCCACCCTTATGGAGCTTATTATCACGATTATTGCAAATATCACGGTATTGAAATGTATTATCGCAAGTATACACTCAAAACGGTTTACACATTAATATATTTGCATTGTTTCCTAGCTACCACAACTGCAAGGAATTTGGAAAACTGAAACCAGCCTAACTTATAGAGATGCCATGGAGTGCAAATAAATTTTGAAAGGACAATAACCATGGGAGGAAATTTTCAATATCGCCCAACCTTAACCCCCCTAAAATTATCTATAGCTGTCATTGAGAGCCTACTCAATAGCATCAATAATTCAAGATGCTCTTATAGAGCAGTCAAGATCAAGATACTCTAATAGAGCAGTTGTTACAGTATTCTTCAGAGGAGAAGTGTAGCAAACTATGTATGTAGTTATAAATTAAGATGCAACGTTTTTACAATTGCTCAGAAGGGGAAACTATTGCCCTTTTGCATAGATAAAGTACAGAGAACCGACAAACTTCAAATTGTCACATCTCATGACCTATATGCATGCCATCCCTTTATAATTGGACAAGTTACTTCAGACTAACATAGGCTAACTGCATAATACACACAATAGGGCAAGCAAGGTACAGTGGGTGCCATTGCTGCATTCTACATTATCATACAGTACGGTAGTACTGTATATTAGGGATCATGAAGAAATGGGTTTTCCTAGCCAAAAAATTCACCCAAAAACCAGTTTCAAAAATCCATCCTGGCATTTTGGCAGTATTGGTTAGGTATAACTAAGCCCAAAATGCCTTCAGTATGATCCTAAAGGCTTGCAATAAATAGTTATGAAATTTAAAAAAAAGATATTCAATGGAATTTTCTACTGACTAACTAACTGCCTGCCTGCCTGCCTGCCTGCCTGCCTGCCTGCCTGCCTGCCTGCCTGCCTGCCTGCCTGCCTGCCTGCCTGCCTGCCTGCCTGCCTGCCTGCCTGCCTGCCTGCCTGCCTGCCTGCCTGCCTGCCTGCCTGCCTGCCTGCCTGCCTGCCTGCCTGCCTGCCTGCCTGCCTGCCTGCCTGCCTGCCTGCCTGCCTGCCTGCCTGCCTGCCTGCCTGCCTGCCTGCCTGCCTGCCTGCCTGCCTGCCTGCCTGCCTGCCTGCCTGCCTGCCTGCCTGCCTGCCTGCCTGCCTGCCTGCCTGCCTGCCTGCCTGCCTGCCTGCCTGCCTGCCTGCCTGCCTGCCTGCCTGCCTGCCTGCCTGCCTGCCTGCCTGCCTGCCTGCCTGCCTGCCTGCCTGCCTGCCTGCCTGCCTGCCTGCCTGCCTGCCTGCCTGCCTGCCTGCCTGCCTGCCTGCCTGCCTGCCTGCCTGCCTGCCTGCCTGCCTGCCTGCCTGCCTGCCTGCCTGCCTGCCTGCCTGCCTGCCTGCCTGCCTGCCTGCCTGCCTGCCTGCCTGCCTGCCTGCCTGCCTGCCTGCCTGCCTGCCTGCCTGCCTGCCTGCCTGCCTGCCTGCCTGCCTGCCTGCCTGCCTGCCTGCCTGCCTGCCTGCCTGCCTGCCTGCCTGCCTGCCTGCCTGCCTGCCTGCCTGCCTGCCTGCCTGCCTGCCTGCCTGCCTGCCTGCCTGCCTGCCTGCCTGCCTGCCTGCCTGCCTGCCTGCCTGCCTGCCTGCCTGCCTGCCTGCCTGCCTGCCTGCCTGCCTGCCTGCCTGCCTGCCTGCCTGCCTGCCTGCCTGCCTGCCTGCCTGCCTGCCTGCCTGCCTGCCTGCCTGCCTGCCTGCCTGCCTGCCTGCCTGCCTGCCTGCCTGCCTGCCTGCCTGCCTGCCTGCCTGCCTGCCTGCCTGCCTGCCTGCCTGCCTGCCTGCCTGCCTGCCTGCCTGCCTGCCTGCCTGCCTGCCTGCCTGCCTGCCTGCCTGCCTGCCTGCCTGCCTGCCTGCCTGCCTGCCTGCCTGCCTGCCTGCCTGCCTGCCTGCCTGCCTGCCTGCCTGCCTGCCTGCCTGCCTGCCTGCCTGCCTGCCTGCCTGCCTGCCTGCCTGCCTGCCTGCCTGCCTGCCTGCCTGCCTGCCTGCCTGCCTGCCTGCCTGCCTGCCTGCCTGCCTGCCTGCCTGCCTGCCTGCCTGCCTGCCTGCCTGCCTGCCTGCCTGCCTGCCTGCCTGCCTGCCTGCCTGCCTGCCTGCCTGCCTGCCTGCCTGCCTGCCTGCCTGCCTGCCTGCCTGCCTGCCTGCCTGCCTGCCTGCCTGCCTGCCTGCCTGCCTGCCTGCCTGCCTGCCTGCCTGCCTGCCTGCCTGCCTGCCTGCCTGCCTGCCTGCCTGCCTGCCTGCCTGCCTGCCTGCCTGCCTGCCTGCCTGCCTGCCTGCCTGCCTGCCTGCCTGCCTGCCTGCCTGCCTGCCTGCCTGCCTGCCTGCCTGCCTGCCTGCCTGCCTGCCTGCCTGCCTGCCTGCCTGCCTGCCTGCCTGCCTGCCTGCCTGCCTGCCTGCCTGCCTGCCTGCCTGCCTGCCTGCCTGCCTGCCTGCCTGCCTGCCTGCCTGCCTGCCTGCCTGCCTGCCTGCCTGCCTGCCTGCCTGCCTGCCTGCCTGCCTGCCTGCCTGCCTGCCTGCCTGCCTGCCTGCCTGCCTGCCTGCCTGCCTGCCTGCCTGCCTGCTGCCTGCCTGCCTGCCTGCCTGCCTGCCTGCCTGCCTGCCTGCCTGCCTGCCTGCCTGCCTGCCTGCCTGCCTGCCTGCCTGCCTGCCTGCCTGCCTGCCTGCCTGCCTGCCTGCCTGCCTGCCTGCCTGCCTGCCTGCCTGCCTGCCTGCCTGCCTGCCTGCCTGCCTGCCTGCCTGCCTGCCTGCCTGCCTGCCTGCCTGCCTGCCTGCCTGCCTGCCTGCCTGCCTGCCTGCCTGCCTGCCTGCCTGCCTGCCTGCCTGCCTGCCTGCCTGATGCCTTCAGGCAAGCGTAACTCGATAACGGCTAAGGCTATGGGCTTAATTTTTTCGCTGTTCGATGTCGCTTTGTCCCGAGACATGCCTTTTGGCATACCGCAGTACGTACAATGCATGCATCATAGACTTAACTTTGTCCTCCTTTGTGTCCCATTTCTTTTTGCTGACAGCCTAAAGTGTCGATTTGCGGTAGCGTGATGCATGGCTTCCCTACTGTACGTTTGTAAACAGGAATCATCCATATTTTCTGTGGTGAACAGACTGATTGCAGAGATGATTCTAACACTTTTCTTTGCTTGTAATGCTGTGTAACAGGCTGAACATAGCTGAAAGCGAAGAGTAATGGCTGCTGCACTTTCGAGGTAGTAATTGATAGTTGGGGGAGTGCGAATCGTCATATTTTCGAGGTGACTGGATTGTTGCAGAGACACTTCTTCTGCTGTTTTTCATCTGTAGCGCTGTGGATTGGGCCGAACACAGCTGAAAGCGAAGCATAATGGCCACTGCACTTTCGAAGCAGTTTTGATAGCTGAGGCGTGTGCTCAGACAAAAACATTAATTAAGGTTCCATCTTTTCTTTTGATGCGGTATGCATGGGTTCACCAGTCATAATAATGTTACAAAAAATGTAAGGAAAAATTCAAAATTTTAAGTTCGATTAGGGATCATAGAAAAAAAGTAAGGAAACAAGGGAGATCGCCTACAGCTGCAGATACACTAGTGAACATTTAATCCCTAATTCAGTCTTGGTCTTGGGGTATAGACTGGATTAGGGATTAAATGTTCACTAGTGTATCTGCAGGTGTAGGCGATCTCCCTTGTTTCCTTACTTTTTTTTTTCTATGATCCCTAACCGAACTTAAAATTTCGAATTTTTCCTTTAACTTGTGTGTACTAGATATCAGTAAGTTAAATGTACATAGAAACTGAAATGGCGTTACGTGTACATATGTCCTGCATGTACAACTAATTAAAACTAGTACCACATAGTTTACACCATGCATTCCACACACATAACAGGGGCGGATCTAGGGAGGGGGGCTTTGGGGGCTGAAGCCCCCCCCCCCCCTTCATATTTAGGCTTTACTAATAATTATAATACGAAATGCGGTTAGAATTACGTCATTAATAATAAATGAATAAATAATGTTTGAGAAAACTACGAGGCCTAGAGACATGAACTAAGCGGGGATAGATTCGCCTGTGAATGAAGGCACAACCGTATAATAAGTACGCCTGTTCGTGCTGATGACTTTACCGTACGTGTAATTCTATATAACGCCCGGCACCACGCCCTTGTTTAATTACAGATTGCTCGAACGAGAAGATTAGTAAACGTCCGCGGAGAGGCCAGGCGCCACTTTACTGGTAAGCAACAACATTACAAGTATGTTTAAATATTTGTAACTGTGTATTTTGTGTGTAGGATATGCGCTCCAGGCGTCATGCAGTGAATGACCAGCTGATGACCAGTTGGGATACCAGCTGATGCGCTCATAAACAACCAGCTGGAACAGCAAGGTAATGAGTAATGTAATACTTGTACCGGTAGTTGTATTATAGGTCTACATCTTCATCCTTCATCTGGCTTGCTAGCGGCTGGAATTATTTTCATTATACCGGCATCTTCATCTGGCTTGCTGGCGGCTGGAATTATTTTCTACTCGGCTTAACTACTAGTCTACTGTGAGTCTGTAATAGCCTGCCTACCTCAATCACCGAGATGAACTCATTAAATAGCTTTAAGCTAGCTTATTTAAGTCATATTTGTTAATTGTGTGTATATATGTACCTATATTGTTTTTGTATGCTTGTTCAGGGCACAGCTGAAAAACAGCTTTTGCTGATGCTGTCTCCCTGTCTAAATAACATTAAAAAAAAAAAAAAAAAAAAAAAAAAGAAGCCGATGCAGTGCTGTATATACAACAATGTGTAACTATCTCCTGTATGTTGCGCATGGCTGTATGCATAATATTATAGACTGTGATCACTGTGCCAATGCCACACCGCTGATAGCTATACAGGTACATCACCAGTGGCCTCTAGTTACAACAGAGTCTGTTGTGCCATATTGGCTTGATTGGGATCAATTGCTAATTGTGCCTTCACCATATCCCTTATTCTGCATAGCCTCACTTCACTGCTGAGTCATCTTCAGAGACACGTCACACCTACAATATATAGTTACTTTCAATGTAGCTAACTTAACTTGGTTTTTTGTGTAGGTTGTGTTTTAGTATTGTGGTTTTCTGATGCCAGTTTATTATTATTATTATTAGCACTTTACAGTGACCAGCACTGAAGGTCTGACAGCAACATGTGCTGCAGCCTTAGGATTACCTAACCTAATTTCAGGGACTTAGACCTAAATGAGTTAAACTCCCTTGCCTGTGTACGTATGCATATGTATCATTTCCACAGGTACACGCACACTGCTCTGAGTGTTTCCTGTGGCACTGTTTATACTTTCCCAATGAGTAGGTTGCAACGTTGGTATATGTACTTAGTTGTATGCGACGCGGTCCTAGTTATACAACCAAGTACTAAGAATAATACGAAACGCGGTTAAAATTATGACATTAATAATGAATGAAATAAATAAATAATAAATAAATAATGTTTGAGAAAACTACAAGGCCTAAGGCTTCCAACTCACCGGGAATAGAATCCATGTTGTATGAAAAGATAATCGTATAATGGGTGAATGTTTCCGTGGAGGTGATAGAAACGTATGACAATTCTATTTAATGCCGATCAAAACAGCACGTGATATACCCACTACTAATCGAGCAGATTCAAATGGCTATTTAGACGAGCGAACTACTGTTCAATTGTGCTTGAAAGTGTTGCCAGCTGGCACACTAAGTCTCAAGTCGCCATGCCAGCTGCCAGTGGATGCGCTCCGTGTATCTATGGCTGCAGGACACCTGATGAATAGGTTTGACATGCCAGCTGCACAACGACAGGTAAGTTTGTTTGTATTGTAATGTACATATGTCTTGTATTTTACTATATTTTTTCTGGCTTGCTAGGCTCTGGTTGGTTTGGTTGTCTGTTTGTACTAATGTTTTGTAAGAGCGTGGTATGTTTTAAATGTTTTCTTGTATTATTGTACATTTTGCCTTTACCTAGCTTACTAGGCTCTGGCGGGCTTGGCTGTTTTCCTTTATCTGGTTCACCTGGCTTGTATACTCCTACAGTATTGTGCATCTCCTGTAGGTTTTGTATGCATATACTGTGTACACATCACTGTGCCATTACCACACCAGTGATGTACTAGCACTTTAGCTACTGGTGGCCTTTAGTTACGATGCCACTATTGTGTTGTATCTGTCACTACTGTGACATATTGAGTTGATTTGGGGATCGTGCCTTCACCCCCTAATAGCCTCATCAGGGGGCTGTCACGTTGGTGTATGTACTTGGTTGTATGTGACGCGGTCCTAGATAATAATAATAATAATAATAATACTTGATCAATATGCTGAGTATTATAATGAAATTTTGTCTTAGCATAATTAATGATCACTAATAATACAATACTCACAAAACCACCTTATAAACATCTTTCCAAGGTATTATCAGTGGATTTATGCTAAAGTTTATGCAACAAGGACCCGGATCAGCATTGGAGGTGTACAAGATTGAGATACTCTAATAGAGCAGTCAGCTAACTACTCTAATAGAACATTCACTGGAAACATGTAGTTGGTTCTGTTATGGAATTTTTCCAAATCTGCCTGCACCTATACATACAATGAAGTGCATTGGTCTGTTTAAAGGGCTTCATTCATCTACTTGTGTAGTTAATATGTATGGCAATACTTAATTCAGGAACACAATTTCCATTGAAAATGCTCTCAGATTCAATCTTGTATTGTTTAAATTTCAAAATTTTCCACTTTCAACATACTTATTCTAACATGCACCTATTCAGTGTTGTGCAATTGTGAGAGGGGTGCATCATGTACTTGGTTGTCTGTACCTACCCAAACTTTTCCATTAGCAAAATGTTTCAGAGAGCCATACTTATAATCTAAAGGCAGTATATAAAATATCTACAGGTATGAATTTTATGTGGAAATGTCTCCAAATTGCAGTATTTTAGCATCTATTTTTCAAAATTTTCCTGGGGGGGCATGCCCCTGGACCCCCTAGTTCCAGCATGCTTTGCATGCTGGGAAGTGTGCTTTGCACACCTCTACCCAAGAGATTAGTACCTTGAGTTAGCTCCCCCCCTTTTATAAATCCTGGATCCGCCCCTGCATAAGTATAGTACATGAATGGCACTTATGTCAATGCTTTGTTTCCATTGTATAGTTACACAATGAGCACAAGTGCTCTGTGCAGAGTACAAGTGCACGTTGTATAACTGTCGTATGTACCTCTCACCTAATAGGTAGAAAGATCCAACGCTACAGCTATATTTCTTTTATAATGTAGAAAGCCAATATCAATTGTGGCGCTCTAAAACTAATGACATTATGTATCAAGCATTGCCTTGACCACACAATCACCACAATCGATTGTTATGGTGAGTATCAATTAGAACAATATTATTTTAAAAAGCGATTTGTTAAGGTGGAAGGTTTGATCACACTACTAAGGTATGTAACTATGTTTATATATATATATATGTAAATAGAGTATTACCTGCCGTGTTTGCCTCTTTGCTGCTTTTAGATCACATGTATAACATAGCAGTGACGTTCTCTGTATGGCCCCACAACGAATTTTGCATGTTAGGCTATATAAGAATTCGAGTAAACAGTGTAGTGTCTTGCCACCTATTAGGTGAGGTGTCGTAGTGGCCTGAGTCGCTGGGACTTGTGTAATGTAGCACAAAACCGCAGCCAGTGCACTATAAATATATTGCACTGCGGTCTGTGTACTCGCTGCAGTTGGTGCAGCAGTGCTACATACAAATTAGGCCGTTGCTATTCGTACGGTCACGTACGAATAGCCCACGTGCTATTAGCATAGATTCTCGAGAGGGGATGGAAAACTATCACGTGATTTATTAAAATTTGTTGTGACAATCAGCCTTACGCGATTCTTTATCACAAACTAGTACCACGAAATGGTTTACAGTACTCTCTGGCAATGCTTACTCGTGTATCTAGGCGTTCCATCAACTATCCACTGCCTGGTTGAGTTTTATTCCCGTGCACACTCCTCACCTACAGCTGCCCACGAACTTGTGGCACACCTTACAAGCGACAGGAGTGGAATTGGATGATTCTTGACAGATCTAACCTTTCACTGATAAATGCCATACACCCCAAAACGTATTAAAACATCGATGATAAAGCCCTCTGGTCGTTATGAGTGAAAGCGGCAAAACGTGTTCAACTTCAAAACGATTTGTGCCCTTTAAAGTGCGAATTTGTGGCACGGCTTACTCCTCGATAACAATGATTAGATGGCTCTGCTTCGAGATACGAAGTCGCTCTGTGCTATTATACACCCCGCAGTAAACAACTTTTCTCTAAAAAAAGGTGTAAATGGAACTGTAGGTGAGGAGTGCACGCGTAAAAATTAGTTTTCTATCCCCCCCTCTATAATCTATGCTATTAGTATGGTCACGTATGAATAGCTCACGTGCTATTTGTACGGTCGCGTACAAATAGCTATGAAATTACCTTGTGCTATTCGTACGGTCACGTAACAGCGGACTAAGGTATAACTACCCTACCACTTGCAAAATGATATTCGTTGGCAACGGTCAGCTGTCTCCTCAGTGACAGAGATTGACATACAGTGCGTATTTAGGGGTGGCCTATACCCTACCAAAGAGTTTTGGTATGTGAGATCGAGATATTTTAATATAGTATAATCAATCACTCGAATAAAGCAGTCACATTTAGTAGAGAAGCAGTATCAAATTATATATGCAGTGCAGTGTGTTGTTATATTTGGTGGAAGACTGCCATTGTCAGCAGGGTGTGACTTCATTTTGCTCCAACCCATAGCTCAATCAAGCTCAGCTGACTTATTGAATTTCCATGCATGGTACAGTGACATTGACTGCATGTTCACTTGTAATATGTATGCATTGTAGCCTCAGTAAGAGCATGCATAATACAATAATAATCACAAAATCAATATTCAGATAATTGTACTCAAACCAATACAGGAATATCAGTTAACTGTTAGCTAGCTAGAGCTAACATACAAAAAAATACAAGCATGTTTATATATTATAGCTGTCATATAGCTAGAATAAGATGACCATGGATTACCTTGTGGTCATAATGGCATGATGCTAGATCTCTGCCAAAACAATGACCATTACAGGAATATACACTCTAGTAATCAATTTGCATTTGCACTTTTGATGGACCTGAAGAATTTATGCTGATCAAGAATTAGCAAAGGTAACGATTTATTTCAAACATCAGTTGTGGGACATATACAACTTCAGAATCTGACATGGGATTGATTGCTACCCAGTGGTCGTAGTCAGTGTACAACACTTGACAGTATGCATGCAGCTCCTATAAAGCAATTCCATAGCACAGCATTCTGTAAAACTTGAAATACAGTCTCGAGGAGTTCTTAGATTGTGTCCTGAGATTGGTCACGTAAGAGCTGATGAGCAGCATTAATCTTGTCATACTAGTGTAGCTGGGAGTGAGACACTTAACTCTTGTCATACTAGTCGGTTGTGTGTAGCTGAGAACGAGACACTCATATCTTGTCCTATATACGTAGCTGGGAGTGAGACACCTATAATGTGATCAATCCGCTAAGTACATTGCAGCAGTAGTTGTACTGTTGCTTATCTTGTAGTCAGGGTGACAATGAGGTTTGTTCATCTTGAAGTGGTGTACAATGGGTGGCTGCTAATCTAGACTGAATGCATGGCTGTCAACTGTACAATCACACTAATTTGGTCACAATGCTTATGCACCTATCAATGTAATACCCGACTACCACTAATACGGGCTGAGGGTGGGGGAAGGTCGGGGAATTGATCGCTAAATTTCCCCGACATAGTGGGAATTTGTCTTCACTAAAGAAATTCACTCATACAGCAAAGGTGTGTACTTTCAGTTTGGAAGGAGTGTCTCGGGTGCTAGTTATTACTTTAATACTAGAATCCACTCGAACTAACTCATCACTAGACTAACCAGCGTCACACGACCACACAAATCCCCTCCTAGCCCCAGTATTCCCGGGGGTTGTAGAGACTTGGTTGGGGTTTGCATCGCTAGTACTTCCCCAGCAGGTGGGGAATTGTAATTTTCAGTGATGCAAATCCCCACCTTCCCTCACCTCAGCCCGTATTAGTGGTAGTCGGGGATTACATTGATAGGTGCATTACTCGTTCTGCTACTAGACTATATAATCCCTTTCTGAATACTTCTTTGGTGCACGTGTTTCCGACGCTGATTCAAATAATCCCTCCTCGCCGGAAAATCATCAGCCAGTGTCTGCCATACAGGTTTGCACAAATCCGGTTGAGAAATGCTTCGGCTTGCTGAAACGTCGATATTGCATCACAAAGATACTCTACGATACTTTAAAATCCACCAAAGCATTTGACAATCAACTCTAGTCAAAAAATGTACCAGCGTAGAGCAGACGTTCACACCACCAAACATACGTGCCAAAAGCCACGTGTAGTTTCCGGAATGCAAAAATCGTTGAACTGGCTCGTTTATTATGAATCACGTGACTGCCGTACAAATAGCCCAAGAACTATTCGTACGTGACTGCCGTACGAATAGCCACTCCATATTATAGCACTCGCAGTGCCTTTGAACTGCCCATGCTGAATGGTACATTACATTACATTAATGAATTTTAGTTAATATGAAGACAATTCTGCATATAGGTCAGGTAACAGTACTATTTAAACATATTAATTTGAAGTTATGGGATTCAGACATCCGTAAAAGCCTTCATTACAAAACTGGGTATAAACTTTAAAATCATCTTTTGGGAATTATACTTATACTTCCTTTACCTATGGCATTGTATATCTCTTATCTTAAAAGCCCATAGAATATATTAGACACTCTGAAGAGATTTCTTGAGCTGTAATGAATATTTTTACATCTTACTTTGTCAAAATTTTGATTGTAGTAGCCAACTTTGTACCATGTAGCAATCAGTAAGTTCTTTATTGTCTCATTTTGCGACCTAGGAAAAGCTGCTCTTATTTCACTGTTTGCTCTAGCAAGAAGGTTAGGATCAGTGGTCTGACGATAGAACACTTGTCCAGTTCCTCTGGTGTCAACATCAGCCCAGTATGGTGCAATGATCCTATTAGTCCCATTCAGTGGTAATGACAGAGGAGTACGAACATTATAACGACTGCCTAAACTGATAACTCCATTATCGTTGACCTGTGTAAAAATGTCATGGTTGCTACTGTACATGTGTCATGAAAGAAAATGTATGCACAAAATGTACAATATAACACATGTACCTATAGATATGCTTTTCTGTACAAAGTTAGTACTCACATAAACTATCCTTTCATCAAAGGAAGAAATGACTTCTGCTAATGTAATAGCTGGGGAACTTTCTTCACCAATGTATGGTCTTGGCAATGCAGAATCATTGTGTACTAATCCAAATGGATAAAACTGGTGAAAGAAATGTAGATTTACTAAACAATGAAACAATATTATTGATAGTTACTGTAACTACAGTGAATTTCAGAATGTGATATCATGTGGTTACATGCAAAGTAAGCAGTCATTATTCTGGGAGGCTTGTGTAGCAATAAAGTGGTGATGGTTAGTAAGAATTCTCCTTCTCCAACTAGTACACAAAATACTATAGTTCTATACTGCTCCAGTTACATAAAGAAAGGTAAAACACTCTTTCTTAATTGCTTATTACATACTTCACACATGTTAATACAGCAACCTTCAAATACAACCATGGTGCTTTAAACTTTGGAATTTAATTTGGCAATCAAGACTACAGTTAGTTATGACACTACTCAAATACTACTGTAGGATAAAACATGATAATATACTAACAAAATGCAGTACTATCAGGGTGATCTGTACAGTTCGTACAAGGCTTACCAAGATGTAGTCTGTTTTGCACTGAAAGAAATATTATAGTCACTTAACTAGTCTGTGACATGTTGACGCATTTTAGTACCAGTAAATTTGGTATCCCATAGCAACAAGTGCACGCATCTTGCTACTCTACACCCTCTCACTTAAATTAGAACTACTCTGTCATTTTTACTTCAATAGACATGAAATTTCACACAAGCTACTTTAGTAATTTTGCCAAAAAAGAGCATTTTGCCATTTTGAAATAGCAAGTTCAGATGATGAATAACGTGGAAGTAAAGAAAAGGATTTCTGGGAGTGTCAACCCAAAAGATAAATATGTGATGATTGAGAAGCTAATGGTTTGTGCTGTTTAGCATAATGTATTATAAAAGTATCAGGCTCTTATGCATAAACCGTAGGTATAAAGGCAAAAAACTAACTCATGTTTTAAAGCAAATTTAGCAGTTTTGATTTGGACTAAACTGTGTATTAGTGTTAGCTTATATCCAGTAAAAAAGTAGAGAACATTTTCTAAAACCATTTGTAAGTTATAGCTTTCATGGGAAGCAATATAACCGAACTGGACAGAGCACCCTTAACTACAGTAATGTTTACTATACCTCTGACAGACAAGTGTGAGTGTCCAGATGGCAATCATCTATCTCTAAAGTATATACAAACAAAAGAAAATCATTTCAGATGTGTGTGCGTGTGCAACCTAATTTGATAATGTATTCTCATGAATAGATTGTGAGATACATGATTGTAAACATTTCACTCAGTATACAGTAGCTAGAAAAGGTCAAAAGGTTACGAGTTTGACATTTTCACTGTGAATACAGCTACTGTAACATAAGTGTTTACTTCACTTTAGTTCATAGCAAGTTAACATCACCATCATTTTAAGCAGCTTTTTCATGACTTCATCTGTGACACAATTGCAAGTACATGACGATGGGTGGTGGTGGGGGAGGTGACTACTATACAGTACTACCCAGTACTACTGTATGATAACAATCAAGACAAAAATCCCAGCTTTAATGATCTAGCTGCATTTATAGCAATCAAGTATGACAACCACACTTCGTTGTTGGTCTAGCTACATTCACAATCAAGATAGCTTGGTTAAAACAAAAACATGGTGACCATGCCACTGAACTGACATAGACCAGAAGGCCACTTGAAGTACTCCAATTCAACAGTCACCTTAATACAACAGTCATGGAGGTGTGACTTCTATTATACTATTCTGTGCAACCGTTAGGAAGTAGATAAAACTAACATAAACAGCTACGTAATTTCATGAAAAACATAATCTATATAAGCTACATAGTCCCATATAACCATCTCAGGAAACAGCACTTTGTAATCACAGTATCATTATGTACAAAGCTGGGTGAATAAATGGTGGGATAGGTGGACAAAAAAACAATTGTACAACTTTTTTTATTCTATCGATACCGCATGCAAGTACATACGCACATATATCATAAGCAATTTATACATATGTATGTTTACCCATTCACAGTCTTATGGTGCCTTGTCATGTTTACTTGTAAAAGTTTATGAGATTAAATGTGGTACAGTTTGTGAAGTAATGATCACCAGAAGGTCAATAGTGAAAAATGTAAAATTGCAGTAGTGTCTACCCTACATACGTAGTTAGAGGGCTGCACATAATATTATTATGTACCTGTAATAACTCGGAACATCCAAACCCCTGGAATTCCTACATTGGTTGTCTGATCAATATTAATAATTCCCGTAGTTAGTGATTCAGGAATAGTTACAAAACTAAAACCATCTCCACCATTAATCCCTGCTAGAGCTTCAGTTCCATAAAGTCCTCTAAATCCACCAGAGTCGTCACCGGTAGTCCACTCTATTCTCCCGTCAGCATATAGGAATATTACAAATGACTCAACTCCACTAGTGGCTAGTACACACTGGAATGTGTTGGTCTAAAGGCAGTAACAATACCATGTAGTATTAGACCTTACAAGGCTGGGCCAATTATGTTCTTGAGCAATGTTCTATGAAAATGTTTGTTATACTGTAACCATTCATTGCGCCAAACTTTTCCTGCAAGACACCTGGACACATGACTGTTACGTATATTAGAGCATGTTTGACTCTTCTATTATGGTATTTCACCTGGAGCTAACTGTTCTAATCATCAATGTTACTTGTTCCTTAGTAGGTAGCTGAATTTTACACCGTGAGACTTGTTTACAATAATACCTTCATCTGCAAACCTGCTGTTACTATGCTATCTAGAATACTAGAATTACACGTACTGTATATTCAATGCTTTCACTCTACAGTAAATAGCAAACTGTGTATAATGGCCCTGACATAATAGGTGCATACTACAACTGCATGTGTATATGTAACTTATTTAATAAATACAGGCTTATCCTTTTGTTATGCAAAACCAGGCTCCCAGTTAATACTAACTAGGGACTTGGTCAACCATTTAGTTATGTTACTCTGTGTCAATCAAGACTCAGTAGTGTGTCACGTAGGAAAAGAACTGGTGCACCAAACCAGAAAAATGCTACAGCTGTCTACTGCAGGGCTTAAGGTGCAGTCCTAACATTAATATCAACCCTGCTCTATCACTGTGCCTTGACACAGAGTAGATTCTGGAGGATACAAGTGCCCAGTCAAATGATTGGGTGGGGATTTGGTAGGTTTACAGGAAGTTTCAGCTGCAGGTGGCCTATTGAATCAGGTGAGTAGGAGTAAACTGCTATAATGCTTAGGTGCAAAACAGCTAAGGCTATTTTGGGAATTTTATTTATTTTTATTTATACAAAAGAATACTGTAGACAAACTTAAAGGCAATATCCTTCAGCAACATCCAGTGCCAAAGGAAACACTACAACTAGGAGCTGAAACTTCCTCTACAATCAACTACTTAAACACATTGAATTTTTGCCAGCTAGTCAGCAGAGAGAACAGTACAGTAGTATGATAGCAGAAACAGATAACAAGTGTGAGTACTATTAATTACCTACACACAATAGGTAAAAAACAATGAAATTTGGCTTTTATTTATAAGTAATGAAAATTTCTGTTTATCTAGTCACAATCTAATGTACATGTAATCTAAAAGTGCAGCCTTGAATTACCTTATCACTTTTTTGATGATAATAACCAACATTGTCCCATGTGGCTACAAGCAAATCTGTGATTGTCACATTTTGTGAATTTGAAAAAGCTGCTCTTATTTCACTGGTTGCTCTAGCAAGGAGAATAGGATCAGTGGTCTGACGATAGAACACTTGTCCACTTCCTCTGGTGTCGACATCAGCCCAGTATGGTGCAATAATCTTACTATTTCCACTCAGAGGTAATGATAGAGGAGTACGAACATTATAACGACTGCCAAAACTGATAACTCCATTATCATTGATCTGTATACAGACAATAATTATAAAAAGTAATGTTAAATGTGTATTAATTTCGTCTAAGCAATCCACTTAGTTATTTGAAAGTTATATTGTGTACTAGACTACTGTTTGCTTAACTACTTACTCTATTGGGCTTATAGAGGAATGGTCTCTTGTTTACCTCTCTAAAGCACACATTTGATTATGAGTTTTCATGATAGTCACAATAGCAGTACTAGTACTGTAGGTGGATTTTAATTTGATTTTTATTAATTTTGTCATCAGCTCTAGATTATAAAATTGTTTCTTAATACAGTAGGTGCATTCTACGTATATACAGTTGTATGGTACAAAAAATCATTGATACAATCAAGTGGGAACAAGAAATTAATAATTACTCATCTTAAAATTTCTCACTAATCAATGAATGAAATGTGTGTTTGATTAAAGAGACCAAATTACAGTTTCAAATGTACTGTACATACATGATAAAGTTTTAATAGTTCACTTACATATACTGTCCGAACAATTTCATCATAAAAGTGGAAGCCATCAGATAATGTAATTGGTGGTGAACTACCCTCTCCAACACTTGGTTCAGGTAATGCAGTGTCATTGTGTAAAAATCCAAATGGATAAAACTGCCACAAATAAATGGATTTATCACACATTATTAAGACAATCATATAGTATTATGGGTCACTGTGAAATCTATGGAATTTTTAAATTCGACTGAGTGAGGATGCTACTAAGGGCCTGTGGGTTTATAAATTCCATAGACTTCACATTGTGCCTGTATAATTGCTTTAGACTCTGTTTTTACATTACACCCAAATTAGTTATCACTTCCATGGCTGTTTCTGCTGTAGCATTGATAAAAGTGGCTAGATCTTGTGTATGGGAAGGCATACTCATTGGATACACCTAGATTATGAGCAGGGGCAGTGGAGCAGGCCAAAGAGTGAGGGGACCAGGCCAGCTGTAAGTTGAAGACCCAAAAAAAAGGTTACAGCCTACTGACAATTGCTGCTCTCCACCAATTATACCTCCTTATTTATAACTACACATACGTACTAAGTAGCTTGCTACACTGATTCTCTGGATACTGTGACTGCTATATTAGAGTATCCAGATCCTGACTGTTCTATTAGAGTATCTCGATCTTTTCTTGCAAACAGTGTCCCATAATGTCCCCCAGTCTCCACCACCTATGATTATGAGCATACTGTATTAGAAAACAAGCTGTGTTGTCAAGTTGAGCAACTTTAGCTAGACGTTATATCATAGTGTTATTCAGTAATACTGTCAGTAAGGAAAGAGCACTAGTCATTCTAAATTGTGTGTCCGAAGGCCATACCTTTCATCTGCTGTTCCCTTCTAGTGCACATTGTGCTGAAATGTATTAGAGTTACAATACAAAGTAAGTGTATGCTCTTGTTATATAAAACAACAGTTTTTGTTTGATATACTGAATAATCGCCATGCTTAACAGCTGCTTTTCTGCTTTAAACCCCACCCTCGTTTAGTGGCCACCTTTGTATAGTAGCCGCATCCATTTTTGACACTAGGCTAATAGACTAAGTAGCTGTGGCATTCAACCAAGTAAATATATAATATATTATGGTACATAGGCGTTTATGCTAATATAACTAATTTTGCTTGATCCTTTATCACTTTCACATACATAATTCTAAATGGAAAGAAAATACAGCCACTTGGTGAAGTGTTGATACATACATAGGTACGACGTTATTATAGACTGAATGGTTCATAATATATTTATTCCCAAGTAAGGACAACCATTTTTTCATTATAAGACCAGGAGCTTATAAGCACCAAAGACGCAAAGGAGTGTGAAACTTCCATGACGTTGAGTGGCAACAGTGATTGAATTCAAAATTACCTTATATGGAACACCACTAATAGTGTTGAAACCTCAACCAACCACACAGGCCACCCTACATGTCTGCTTAGTAGACTTCTGTTGTCATTATGCTTATTAAACACTAGTAGCTGTGCACCAGGAGATGAGCAGTACCAGTAAGACTAGTGATTGGCAAACACTTGCATAAAGTCGATAATTTGATAATGAAAAAATTTGTTATCAGGCAAGTAGAGGATACTGAACATCGTGTTTCTTGTTGTTTTCATGCCTAACACTTTGGGTTTCTTCTAATGTGAAATTGTATGCTTTGGGCTGCAGCAGCTTAAAATGTCCCATTAGTGATTTCCATACGTGAATCTCCAATTTTAGCCAGCTTACTAGTAGGTTGGTTAGCAACACTTGTCCTCTTGTTGCCAGCACTCGCTGTCTCACACAATAATTCCATCACTGTCTCCAATCACTATAGTTATCAATACCAGAAGAGCTGCATTGTAATTTCTTCTTACTAACTGCTTATGTGAGGAAACCACCAACAGGTGGCCTGTAGATATGTGATGTTCCAAATAAGGCAATGTTGCATTGAAGAAATACTGCATGGTTAAATCCATTAGTTTCATGCTCCTTGAACCTTCGGCACTTAAATTTTATGAAAGTACCTTAACTGTTCTACTAGAGCATTTAATGTTCTATTAAAGTAGTACAGTATATCAATTGTTTTGTTGCAGTTTCAATTAGGGACACATCAGTTTTGCTAGCAAAAGTTTGGCATAATGGGTGGGTAAAAGCAGTAAGCAAAATGCTGGCATATCAGATACAATTTATGTGAAGTGGACATAAGATGTGCACAAAAGATCGAGATACTCTAATAGAACAGTCACCCGCAATATTATAGTCAACAATACACAGTGAAGTGTTACAGGAATAGCAAGTGGTGATTGAGGTGAACAGTCACTTATACTCACTTTAAGGCATTATTGCTATTTCCAGAGTCAAGTGTTACCAGTTGTTGTATAGTATTATTTACAGAGTCAAGTGTCATTACAGTCACTTCAAGTCACTTTTAGTGATTATTAGTCAGAGACACTGTAAGGTGAAATTGTAGCTTTGCACTAAGAAACGATGAATTAACAATGATTAATGATAAGCAAAATATGGAGCATAATAGGTGAAAAACATGAGAATTGCTGGGAAGAAAAATAGGTGGAAAAAAGCAAAATAGACTCATCCCTAGTTTCAACACCACTACTTCAACCAGATTTTTCTGAAGGCTATTAACCAAATAAGGAGGGGGTTTCAGCCCCTATACCCATTTTCCATTGTCTATTCTACACAAATGCTTATAAAGAGAGCAACTCATTACAGCATGTTTCACATACCTCTGATATACATGTGCTAAAACTTGGTTCACAAACATCTAAAGAAAATAAAATTTCAATATCTAAGGTGTGTATTATAATCATAGCAAGATATTTACAAATTATAGCTACACTATACATAATTATGCACACATACACATTTGAGCTGACATACTTTACAATGTATGATTATGTCTGCACATAACATAAAGAGTAACAGGGGAGTAGCTAGCCTTCAGGGTTTCCCGGGCTCTAGGTACAGCAGTCCCCATGCAAGCTACTTAGTGAGCCCATCTCTGTGGACCCTTTATTACACATTTGCTTTTAAAACATTGTTTAAAAGTGTGTACGTGTACTTAGCTTGCTACCACACTGCTGTTTATGCAGCTAAGCTATTAATATTACTGCATGAATATTATTGAAGCAACTGACTTAATGCTCCAGACTCAATAGCTAACGATTTATTTTTCATTCTTTCGTACTTGTATACTTAGGCGTACTTCATATATCCAAGTACTTCATATATCCAACAGTAATATTTTAGTCAAGATTTTAGTATTGCTTCTGGAATCCTTGATGATGACATGACTTCCACCATGACCTGGAAGATGACGGTAGCCATGACTTTTGTCAGTTATTCATCGGTCTATCATTACATCCAGTACTGTTTTCAACTAAGAAAGTTCACCAAAATCATGTGTTCATTCCGCAACCGCTTAAATTTCAAAATGCCGTGTGATTCTGTGCATTATATAGAACTTTCCTCACAGCCAGGGCACCAGCAGTGATTACCCAGGCCTGTGCCCAGGCAGGCCTGGGTGTAGCTTAGGCACCGGCCTATTATGCCCGAAATTTTACCTATTATGCTTTTGAGCATTGCTCAAAAATTAAGCCTATTATGCTCAAAATTATGCTTTCAAAATCAAGATTATGCTCTAGAAGTGACTGTTTTATTAGAGTATATCAGCCTTTCCTGACTGCAAATGACTGCTCTATTAGAGTATCTCGATCTTATTTCTGCAAAGTGTGAATAACCAACAAAGAAACGGTTTAATAAGTTATATTACGTGTTTTTGATTATAAAATGCACTAATAATACTATTGGCAGTGAATATTTGCTTTCTTTCAAACGCGCGTATTGCGCATTTAATTAATTTTTCAAACATCATCCCTATTATGCTGACATTATGCTGACATTATGCTTGATGCTTTTGGTCACCTATTATGCTTTAAATTATGCCGGCATAATCGGCCGGTGCCTAGTGTAGCTATGCCCTTAAAGAGTAATAGGAAACATAGAAGCTGTGAAATTAGGTAGCACTTTGATCTACAGAAAGTAAGGATTCTGTCAGACATAGTGTTTTTAGTATACAGTGTTTTCAGTCAGTTGCATAGCTACCATTTTAAATAGCCTTTATTATGAGGATGCAGGGGCGGATCCAGGAGTTGGCAAGGGGAGGGGCACAAACAGGCTAAGTTGTAAACGGATAGGGGGGGAGCCAGATAGTAGTTCAGTGCTGCATTTTTGAAGCAGCAAGTAATCACCTCTTGGTAGTATCTCACTGTTGATTTTTGCCATTTTGGCCTTTTCAGGTGGTTGTGAAGTCTTAACAGCTGTTTTAAAGGCTCTGAATGCCTTAACCAACTGCAACTTGATAATTGTTTTTAGAGGTGCTTAGTACGCATGAAGGTGCCGGGTGACAATTTCACAGCTAATTTGACTTTGGTTCGCTTTGGTTTCAGGTGAATTTGCTATAAACGCTAGTAAAATGTGCATATTTTCATGAGTTTCTTGGCTTGACATAAAGTTTAGTAGCTATTTTAATCAGAAGTATGGCTGGCTTGTCCACAAGGTGAAGGAAGGGGGGCATTTGCCCCAAATGCCACATCCTGGATCTGCCATTGGGATAGACATATCATGCAAGCTCCAATAAGGGCAGTGAAGGAGAAGAGGTAGTTAAAGCTTTGTTTCCAAAATGTAAGAGGATGACATTAGAGTGAATCAGGCCACTATTAAGGATTCAAAACCGTCACAATAAAAGTCATTTTTAGCACTTCAGAGCCAGATCCAGCCATTTCCAGATCTCCATCAAGCTCACAGTCTAGCAAAAGTAGATTATTTAATTTTGAAAGATTGCTAACAGTGACATTTAATAACATTAGTGTGTCGTGCGGCCCAAGAAGCCGGAGCACCACACCGTGAGTATAGTAACAGGAAGAATGAAAATGCGATTTTCACAAATATGTAACTCTGTGATCCCTTATCCAATTGGAACCACATTTGCTACAGAAGTGCAGTTCGGGAAAGGGAGTCTACATACCACATTTGAAGAAAATTGCTTCAGACATTTCCGAGATACGAGTGATCAAAATTTCATTTTAATTTCTTCCTTTTTTCTTCTTTATTTTGCACACTTTGCAAAATCCGCCATAAAACACGAATGCGTGTTTCAATCAAGCTGAAATTTGGCACACCTAAGGGCGTATTAGCGTGGATCTCAGTACCAAGTTTGGTAGGAATCCGATGAACATTCACGGAGTTATGACAGATCATTTGCATAAAATAAGGTCAAAGGACTGTCACGCCCACAGGGTAAACCCCTTGAAGGAATGAGCTGAAAATTGCTACAGAGGTTTGCAGAATGTTTGCAACAAAACCGTAAAGCGCCAACCAAAAAACGTGATCCATCAACTTTGAAATGCATCACTACAACTTTGATAGGTCACGTTTCTGGTGACTTCCTGTATTGCAAAGATTCCGCAATCCGCTGTGTGTAGATGGAGTAACTATCGTGTGAGTGCCTTTTTGTTGTTTGAAGGGAATCCAGATAAAGACCATCAAGATATAACACAAAACCCACCCTGTGTCACAATTACATGATCAATTAAAAACAACTATTAATTTTCACGCCTACCAGGCAAACCGCTTAGAACAATTAGCGGAAAATCGGTATGTAGCTGGAATAATCATCATAGAAAGTCATTACAGTAGCACAAAAGAATCGGATTACAAACCACTGAGTTATGATTTGAAAGCCAACTACGTACGTGTAACAAATGCAAGATAGAGATACTCTAATAGAACAGCCACCCTAGTAGAGTACTCAGCTACGCATATAGAATTATATTACATTGCAAGTTATTTTGTAGGGAGTTCAGCTACACACTGTTAATCTTATTGACAATTCAGCTACAAGCAAGTCATCCTGTAGAGAGTTCAGCTACAAATATATCGCTGTAGAGATTCAGAACATTATAGGTCACAATGAAGAGAGTTCAGCTATAAACAAGTCACCCTGTAGAGAGTTCATCAACAAGTCACTCTGTAGAGAATTCAGCTAAAACCAAGTCACTGTGTAGAGAGTTCAGCTACAAAGAAACTACATGTACCCTGTAGTGAGTTCACCTATCGTATATAAACAAGTTAGCTACGTACCCTATAGAGATCAACTACAAATAAGTTACTTTATACAATGTTCAGCTACAAGTTAGTCACTCTGTAGAGAGTTCAGCTACAAACAAGTCACTCTGTAGTACAAACAAGTTAATGCGTAGAGATTTCAGCAACCAATTGAAAAAAAAATCCACCTTATAAAGAGTTCAGCTATACAAACAAGTTATAACTGTATATAGAGCTCAGCTACAAACTTAACAGATCACACTGTAGAGAGTTCAGCTAGAAACAAGTCACCCTGTAGAGAGATCAGCTACAAACAAATCACACTGCAGAGGGATCAGCTAGCAACAAGTCACCCTGTAGAGAGATCAGCTACAAAGAAATCATCCTGTAGAGAATTCAGCTACAAACAGGTTACCCTATAGAGAGATAAGCTAGAAACAAATCATCTTGTAGAGAGTTCAGCTACCAAAAACCACCCTGTAGAGAGTTCAGCTGCAAACAAATTACCCTGTAGAGAGATCAGCTAGAAACAAGTCACCATATTAAGAGATCAGCTAGAAATAAGTCACCCTGTAAAGAGATCAGCTAGAAACAAATCACCTTGTAGAGAATTCAGCTACAAACAAATCATCCTGCAAATATTTTAGCTAGAAACAAGTAGTCACCCTGTACAGAGATCAGCTAGAAGAAGTTATCTTGTAGATAGTTTAGCTACAAAGAATCCATCACAGAGAGCTCGCCAATACTGTTCTCAATCAATTTGGAATGATTTGAGGGCCATGGAGGGCCCAAGCTTGGCCTCTGGATTCCATTTGTCTTCTTGCTACATTTTATGCTCCTATATTAAGCCCACCCACTACCCCTATTACTACCACCTGTAACATTATTACCCAGTCGAAAAAGCTACTCAAAACAGGGAATATTTTGGGTATCTGAAACTTATACACCCACACAGTGGGCACTGGGAAGTTACTACATAATGATTATTTGAAATTGCAATATCTTCTAACAAAGCTTTGTGCATCAAAGCCAGGTTTTGTCAAATCCAGTCACAATTTACTTGTAGGTACAATTTATCAAATTTACAAATGCTGGAAAAATTAGATGTATGTACACAGTACACATATAATGTATTTACCATGATCTACTCGGAATATCCACATTCCTGGAATGCCAACATTAGTCGTCTGAGCAACATTGATTATGCTAGGAGTTAGTGATCCAGGAATAGTTATGAATTTTTCACCATCACCAGCATTAATTCCTGCAAGAGCTTCAGTTCCACCACGTCCTCTATTTCCACCAGAGTTATCACCAGTAGTCCATTGTATTCTCCCATCAGCATATAGGAATATTACAAATGACTCAACTCCACTAGTGGCTAGTACACACTGGAATGTGTTGGTCTATAGTAAGGTTATAAAGATGTATGTCTGTAAAATGAAGTGCATATGTGACTGGCTCTAGGAAAGCACTTATTTGCACGTATTGAGAAACACACATTTTAAGTGTTCCAGCCCACCAATGGTTAAAGCTACTGTACATGTATTTGTACCAGATTTTTAAATTTTTTACACCACAGTAATTACTTACCTTCTGCTGTCTGCTAGTTTAGATATTGCAGGTAGGGTTGACTGTATCAGGTGATAATAGGGGGACAGAGTTGTTGTCAAAAAAAAGAATGTATAGAAGTAAACTAGGTCAAATTGTGGGTCTTTCAGGTCTCAAAAAGCTAGCTATACTAAAAGGAAATTACAGCCTATCTCTTTATTTAACACCACTACCATCCCCAGATTGGCTAGACCTCCATCAAGGCTCCAGATGACTTGTGCAGCTTGCCACTGGACTGCAATAGTGTATTCATGTAGCTTTGTATTCATGGTGAATAAACATGCTAGCTGGCATGGGCTAGGAGACAACTTTTCGTAGTCAACGAAGATCATTAATGAGCATGGTCTCAAACCTATCATGAAGTTACAGGTACCTACCAGGTGTCCATTACATATCCTTTTCAGTAGCATAAGCAATTTAAATAATATTTTTTGTGGTGACTAAAGTGTTGATACAGAACATTAACACTTTTTATTTCAATATGGTTTAGTTGCATGAAGAAGATGACGACTAGTCTGATTGAAGATAAAAGGAAAGATAAGGCGCAGAGGGCACACATGCTAAAAGGCACATACCACTAGTGAGTTTGTTATTGAGGCATAAAATGATGGCCGTATACTGGCCTCCATCCAGCCTTGTGACTGTGGTGGCAGACAGACCAAAATTTAAGTTTTCAGCAATTGAAAAAAAAAATTCCTATATCCGGCCACATGTATCTGTTTCTTCTTTTAAATGCTGTATTTGTATTTGGTCTTAGTCGAACTAATATTATGTATTCTGTAAAGGTGGCTTTGTCACATAAAATGTCTCTAGAATGATGTTTAAAGGTGGTATCACATCAAGACACACGGTAGTGTGTCGTGCGGCCCAAGAAGCCGGCGCGCAACCCCGTGAGTATATTGACAGGAAGAAAGAAAACGCAATTTTCGCACCTCCGTAGCTCTGTGCTGCCTTGATGAAACAAGACAAATTTTGCTGTGTAGATTCCCTCCACCTTCAGCACTCCATATTCCACATTTGAGCGAAATCGCTTCAGGCATTCCTGAAATATGCGACTTCAAAAATTGGCTTAGTTTCTTCGTTTTTTTTTTCCTTCTTCTAATTTTTCTTCCTCTTTTCGCACACTTACAAAAACTGCTATAAAACGCGAACGCGTTATCCGATTGCCTTGAAATTTGGCACACAGAAGGGGGGTATAAAGGCGCATCTCGGTACCAACTTTGGCTGGAATACCATAAACAGGCAAAGAGTTATGAGCGATTATGCACGAAAAATAACACCAATATGTTGTCACGCCTACAGGGTAAACCGCGTATGGGAAGAAGCTGAAAATCGGTGGGTGAATAGATTAACTATTGAACCTCAAACCTTTTGTGGTTTGAAAGAAATCGAGCTAAAAACCTGGAAGATACAGCGAAAAAATCAACAGTGTGCAACAATTACGCAATCGAGATTAGCTAATTTTTAATTTTTTTATTTTATTATTATTATTATTATTATGCTTGCCACGCCTACCAGATAAACCACTTGGGGTAATGCTTTGAAAATCGCTGTACAGATGGAGTTATCATCTTAGAAAGGCTCTTCAATGGTGTAGAAGAATCAGACTTAAAGCCACGGAGTTATAATACGAAATCCAACTTGGTGTAGCAAGTGCGAGATCGAGATACTCTAATAGAGCAGTCATCCTAATAGAGCAGTCACCCTGAACAGAATTCAAGAGATAAGTTAGAAATAAGTAACCTGTATAGAGATCAGCTACAAACAAATCACCCTGTAGAGAGTTCAGCTACAAACAATTCACCCTGTTCAGACATCAGTTAGAAGAAGTTTTCTTGTAGAGAGTTCAGTTACAAACAAATCACCCTGTTGAAAGATCAGCTAGAAGATGTCACCTTGTGGATAGTTCAGTTACAAAGAAACCACCATGTAGAGAATTCAGCTACAAACTAGTGACCCTGTAGATACATCAGCTAGAAGAAGTTACCTTGTAGAGAGTTCAGCTACAAAGAAACCATTCTGTAAAGAGCTCAGCTGCAAACAAATCACCTATACAGAATTCAGCTGCAAACAAATCACCTGTAGAGAGTTCAGTTACAAACCGATCTCCCTGTAGAGAGATCAGCTAGAAGAAGTTACCTTGTAGATAGTTCAGCTACAAACAAATCATCCTGTAGAGAGATCAGCTAGAAGAAGTTACCTTGTAGAGAGTTCAGCTACAAAGAAACCATCATGTAGAGAATTCAGCTGCAAACAAATCATTTATAGAGAGTTCAGCTACAAACAAATCTCCCTGTAGAGAGATCAGCTAGAAGAAGGTTCCTTGTAGAGAGTTCTGCTACAAACAAATCACCCTGTAGAAAGATCAGCTAGAAGAAATCACCCTGTAGAGAGTTCAGCTTCAAAGAAACAATCATGTGAGAGTTCAGGTACAAACAAATTGTCCTGTAGAGAGATCAGCTAGAAGAAGTTACCTTGTAGAGAGTTCTGCTACAAACAAATCACCCTGTAGAAAGATCAGCTATAGAAGAAATCACCTTGTAGAGAGTTCAGCTACAAAGAATCTATCATGTAGAGAGTTCAACTACAAACAAATCACCCTGTAGAAAGATCAGCTATAGAAGAAATCACCTTGTAGAGAGTTCAGCTACAAAGAAACCATCATGTAGAGAGTTAAGCTACAAACAAATCTCCCTGTAGGGAGATCAGCTAGAAGAAGTCACCTTGCAGGGAGTTCAGTTACAAAGAAATAAACCATGTAGAGAGTTCAGCTGCAAACAAATCACCTGTAGAGAGTTCAGCTAGAAACAAGTCACCCTGTAGAGAGATCAGCTAGAAACAAGTCACCTTGTAGAGAGTTCAGCTATAAGAAGTCACATTGTAGAGCTACAAAGAAACTACCATGTAGAGTTCAGCTGCAAACAAATCACCCTGTAGAGAACTCAGCTACAAACAAATCACCCTGTAGAAAGATTAGCTAGAAGAAGTTACCTTATAGGGAGTTCAGCTATGAACAGATCACCCTGTAGAGAGTTCAGCTACAAACAAATCACCCTGTAGAGAGTTAAGTTACAAAGAAACCACCATGTAGAGAGTTCAGCTGCAAAAAAAATCAATCACTCTGTAGAGAGTTCAGCTAGAAGAAGTCACCTTGTAGAGAGTTAAGCTGCAAATAAATCACCCTGTAGAGAATTCAGCTACAAACAAATCACCCTGTAGAAAGATCAGCTAGAAGAAGTTACCTTGTAGAGAGTTCAGCTACAAAGAAACCACCATGTAGAGAGTTCAGCTGCAAAAAAAATCACCTGTAGAGAGTTCAGCTAGAAACAAGTCACCCTGTAGAAAGATCAGCTAAAAACAAGTCACCCTGTAGAGAGTTCAGCTAGAAGAAGTCACATTGTAGAGAGTTCAGCTACAAAGAAACTACCACGTAGATAGTTTAGCTGCAAACAAATCATCCTGTAGAGAGTTCAGCTAGAAGAAGTCACCTTTTAGAGAGTTCAGCTACAAAGCAACCACCATGTAAAGAGTTCAGCTGCAAAAAACTCAATCACCTTGTAGAAAGATCGGCTAGAAGAAGTTACCTTGTAGAGAGTTCAGCTACAAAGAAACCACCATGTAGAGAGTTCAGCTGCAAACAAATCACCTGTAGAGAGTTCAGCTAGAAACAAGTCACCCTGTAGAGAGTTCAGCTAGAAGAAGTCACACTGTAGAGAGTTCAGCTACAATGAAACTCCCATGTAGAGAGTTCAGCTGCAAACAAATCACCCTGTAGAGAACTCAGCTACAAACAAATATGCAGTGTAAAAAGATCAGCTAGAAGAAGTTACCTTGTAGAGAGTTCAGCTACAACGAAACCACCATGTAGAGAGTTCAGCTACAAACAAGTCACCCTGTAGAGAGATCAGCTAAAAACAAGTCACCTTGTAGAGAGTTCAGCTAGAAGAACTCACATTGTAGAGAGTTCAGCTACAAAGAAACCACCATTTAGAGAGTTCAGCTGCAAACAAATCACCTGTAGAGAGTTCAGCTACAAAGAAACCATTCTGTAAAGAGCTCAGCTGCAAACAAATCACTTGTACAGAATTCAGCTACAAACAAATCACCCTGTAGAGAGATCAGCAAGAAGAAATTACCTTGTAGATAGTTCAGTTACAAACAAATCACCCTGTAGAAAGATCAGTTAGAAGAAGTTACCTTGGAGAAAGTTCAGCTACAAAGAAACCATTTTATAAAGAGCTCAGCTGCAAACAAATCACCTGTACAGAATTCAACTACGAACAAATCTCCCTGTAGAGAGATCAGCTAGAAGAAATTACCTTGTAGAGAGTTCAGCTACAAAGAAACCACCATGTAGAGAGTTCAGCTGCAAAGAAATCACCCTGTAGAAAATTCTGCCAGAAACAAATTGCCCTGTAGAAAGATCAGTTAGAAGAAGTTACCTTTTAGAGAGTTCAGCTACAAAGAAACCATTCTGTAAAGAGCTCGGCTGCAAACAAATCACCTATACAAAATTCAACTACAAACACATCACCCTGTAGAGAGATCAGCTAGAAGAAGTTACCTTGTAGATCGTTCAGCTACAAACAATTCACCCTGTAGAGAGAGCAATTAGAAGAAGTCACCTTGTAGAGTGTTCAGTTACAAAGAAACCACCATGGAGATTTCTGTAATCAATATATGTGACCGGATTTGCGAAAAGGGGTCTTCCACACACATCCAATTCTGTAAACGTTGGAGACCATAACTCAGTGTTCAAGTAACATATTAACCTGAAAATTTCACCATGTATTCAGCTATAGTGGTGCGCACCACTGCCCAAATATCAAGGCAATAGCTCTTTCCAATCTGAAGTTATCAATTGTCAAAGTTGGCAAATTGGATGTGTGTGGAAGACCCCTTTTCGCAAATGCGGTCAAATATGTATTATACAGTATGTATAATTTGTACATTTACTGATGAAATATTTAAAGTACATCTACTTCATCTTTTCTTCTTCCTGTAGTAAAGAAAAAAACGTAGGTTAAAAAAGTCCCAAAGCTGGTATACAAATACAAAAAGAAATGAAATCTAATCCAAAACAGCCAAGCTGTAAAAAAAAGTGTGCGGCCCTCAGAAAGGCTATGGTGAAAAAAGATGTGAAATCCAAGGTGGCGGCCAAGAAATGGCTGTGATGGTAGGTTAATGGTAAAAATTTTAATAAAGACAATTCAGGTGAATTTTTGTGCCGCTTCACAAAATTTACCTAAATTGTCATTATTAAAATTTTTACCATTAACCTACCATCACAGCCATTTCTTGGCCGCCACCTTGGATTTCACATCTTTTTTCACCATAGCCTTTCTGAGGGCCGCACACTTTTTTTTACAGCTTGGCTGTTTTGGATTAGATAATATTTTCCCACAAAGCCAGTAGTGTACATGACAATACATAACAATCATGCAACAAGAACACAATGACACCATAATAGCAAATGAGATTATATGTACATGAGATCGTGCATGACATGACAATAATATTATGTAGATCATATAATAATTATATGATATAGAGAGGATGAGTTTGGATGAATAATGAGCAACTGAGGAAATCATAGGACGGGCAATAATTTCTTCCATAAATAGGGTAGATGAATGAATATAGCATTTGCAAGTGATGATAGTAAACTGCTAAGACATGTCAAATCGCAGCAATTGATCACTAGCAACCAAAATGACAGACAAAGCTATGTTATGAACACTAATATTGGCATCAATTGATAAAGTATTACAGCTACATAACTAGCATCTAATTCACCTAAACTCCTCCAAATTTCCCCAGTTGCCCAAGCTTGCCATGTTCCACATATAAATAATTATGATAGTACACAGACAGCAATATTATTGTAGCTAGTTAGAATAAGCACAGATATGCAAGAAGCAGATGACACATCCAGATGGTATATAGCAAATTACGTCAATACTAAATGAGCATACAACTAAGTGAGCCTGTATGTGTACCAATAGCAGTAAGCAACATGCTAAGCAGAGTTGTTGCAGGACCAGCAGGGACTAATGCCTGAGAACCTGTGAGTGCCAAGGAGTGTGTAAATATAGCATGAATGTACACAGTAGTCAATTGGTTGCATACAAGAGTCAGCTACCCATATGCAGCAACAAATGTACGCACGCATTAGTGAGCATTAAATGAGTTTGAAAATATCGCTATATATGCACTGTAAGCAGCAATGTTTTTTGTGTAGAACATAAACATAAAGCTCATAAGCAGCAGCAACAGTTGTATTCGAAGTTTGAATACAGCCAAGTACTATACATACAGACATTGGTAAGCACGAGTAAACTTACAACTAGAGCTAAATAGGTTACACATGTAGTATATAAGCCTGCAATGATTTAGACATTGGTTATAGCTTTATGCCCACTGATCACATGAACTCTCATAGAGATATAGCAGTTTATATTGTATGCAGATGCTTTTCAAGTTTAAGGTACAAGAGTACTCTTGTGCACACAAACACTATGCACTTACAAAGGCAAGTGCAACTGAGGACTGGAGGTATGTACCCCCAAAACAAGCTGGTAAATATTTAATTGTATGTATAAGAAGAATGTAGATAGGTTGCAGAGGGCATGAAAGGCTTGCAAAGAGCTGTAGACAATGACACCTATCCTACCATTACACCAGGGAAACACTATAGTAAGGTATTATTATATGTATTTATGGAGAGGGGATGTGCACCCTTGGTATGGATACATGCACCTAGCCTCCTACCTGCATGTTTCTTTAACTAGGCCATTCACCTTTCGAGAACGTGGTGTGTCACATGACTACAAACCTGTTAAGCCAGTTTGTCGATTACACAATACTTGAAACAATTTCAACATTACTTCACGTGCTTAGATCATAGCACATCCTTAGGTCATAGCGTGCACTTAGGTCTCAGAAATCATGTACAAGTTCTTATAGTGCTACATCTGCAGCATGCATGTTAACTTCAATTTATTGTGATGCAATAAATTGCACTACATACAGGGTGTACTGTGCACATAGGCAGTACACACATATCTGACATATGCATGTAGTGCTGAGAAGTATGACAGTAGTTTAGTTGAACTGCAGTATAATATGTGACCGGGCCTGCGAAAATAGGGCATGTGGGCACAAATTACACCATGACACATAGCATCTCATATCTCAGTACTGGAATGGAATATTTTTATTCTATAACTTGTACGTTAAAGCCAAATAAAGTTTTAAAACATGCTGAAAATTTCATGGCCAAGCAGTGACAGAATGGAAATTTATGATAAATCAAAGTGTGCAAAAGTGGCCAATTTTTATGTGCCCACATGTCCTATATTTGCAGGTGCGGTCACATATTATAATACAACCATTCAAAATGCTATCACAAACCAAACCATGTACACCTGTAACTAGTAAACAATTTTCCTAGTGATGAAAACATTAAGAATACAACTAGCAAAGTAGCTATACTAATTTGTTCACTGCTGGATGACTTTTTGTCTAGTAATGATAACATTAAAGCTATGCATCTGCAAGTTATGTTATAAACTAAGAATCAAATCCATGACATTTCCAAGTGACAGAGAATATGAAAACATAGTTGCTGTACTAATTTAGTCATTATTGAATGAGTTGTCATCTATAGCGTGCTACTTGGAGTATAGAATGAAAGAAGAGAGACTACAGGTATCACCATTACAACTACTTATTTACAGGTTTAGACTGTATAGCCATGATACTATAGACTACATGTAACAGTAGCATTCTTTACCTTGTATATTATAGTAAATCTAAAACAGATGGAGATGGCTGATAAACAACTTATTTTAGTGTAGTATAATATGTACTGGTGAATCAAGTCACACACAGATTCAGTTATACAGCAGATTTATAGGAGAACCCAGACAAAGTAATCATGAACCAATCAAATTGTCTCACTATAATTTAAAGGAACACAACTTTATTTATGGCTACAGTGTATAATATTTATTTATGGCTACAGTGTATAATAGCATTATATATTTAACCCACAACATTTTTAACACAATAAAATGAGTTCACAATGGCACTTTAAAATTGTTTGAATATGGTGAAACTGCAATGCATTGCAAAAATAACATACTGTCTACTTAAAATCAATACCATAACATATATACTTACTCTATCAGTGTGCCGATCATAGTAACCAACACTATCCCATGTAGCTATGAACATATTTGTAATGGTTACAATCTGTGACATAGCAAAAGCTGATCTTATTTCACTGGTTGCTCTAGCAAGGAGACTAGGATCAGTTGTCTGACGATAGTAAATATTTCCAGTTCCGATGGTGTCAACATCAGCCCAGTATGGTGCAATGATCTTATCATTTCCACTCAGTGGTAATGACAGAGGAGTTGAAGTCGTGTAACTTCTTCCAAGACTAATAACTCCATTGGCATTTATCTACATGTACGTACAATACTTGATACTGCATAGTTACAGTACTATACACACATTTGTAAATATTAGGGACTTGACTATAGGGAGATCTAATATGTCACCGAATTTTGGAAAATCACCCATATGGGTGCATTTGTCACTTAAAATAGTTAATGACCAAATAACAAGCTTTATAGTGCAAATGTACTTGTTGCTGGTTTTAAGCCATTTTCAATACCTTAAATTACTAGAATATTTTAGAAATATTTTTATAGCTCGCCTCTGCTCATAGTAGTAACCCATCATCCATGAAAATTCTAATTATTTCACGAGCGCCCATATGGGTGATTTTCCAAAATTCGGTCATATATATTGAAGTAGCGCTAACCATCTTTAATTTTTGGGAGACCAATTTGTACCATCATGCTGGGTTAACTTTAGTGATGGGTTTGTTGTATTTTCCAATGGATGGCTAGTGTTATAGTCATTATATTGAACATACCTATGTACGTAAAGTAGGCACCAAATTTTAATATTATGGGTGGCTTTCTTTGAGCAAACCTGCCAAGTAAATCTCTTGCAAAATTATGTATTGCAACTTTACAAAATGCTAAACGTTTAGCTTACATAACAAATGTAGTAACCCCTAAAAAAGACAGAGTGAAAAACAGTTGTGAAATCAATGGTGGTAGTCAAGAATGGCTACAATGATGTAAATGCCAATAAATTTAACAATAATGGTGTAATCATTATACTTAAGTTGTAAGTATTGAATGTTCTATTACAGTAACTGCTGTATTAGAGTATCTCAGTCATTTATTTTACACAAGATTGGCTTTTGCACCGTTTAAGTAGGATTGCCTTGAAAATTTCATGTGCAGCCCAAAATACCACCTTTTAACATTATCTTAGGGACATTTTATGTGACAAAAATCACCTTTTTGGAATAGTACTAGCCCTTATAATATAAAAACAGCATTAAAAATAACAAAATGCTTACAGGTGGCTGGATATAGAACTTAAAAAAAAAAGAAAATTGCCAAGTTGAATTTTAGTCTTACTGCCTCACTGCCACACTGACCGCAGTTGCAAGGCTAGAAGCCAAACAGAGTAGCGCACAGCCACCATTGGACGCCACAATAACAAACTCACCAGTGGGATGTGCCTTTTGGGGTTCCAATGAGTGTGAGCCCTCTGCACCTTAACTGCCTTATCTTTTATCTTCAATCAGGCTGTTTGTCTTCTTCTTCATGCAACAAAACCATATCGAGGCGTTAATGTTCCAAAGCGTATTTAAGAAGTGCTTCAGTCCTGGTGCTACTATAAGAGATATACTAGCTAAATGTGATTGGGATTCCATTCACAATAGGTTCACAACCATGCCTATCAATTAAAGATCTAGGTGGACTAATAGCGATAGAGTATGGAGACCACAACTCTTAACAATTTATAGCTGTTTACTTAACAGAAATCGAGATGACCTGACTCCTTATTGGTCTAGCTAACTGCACACCTCTTGGCTGAAACAAGATGTACTCCACTCTAATACAACAGCCATGCATCTATGATATTCTAATAGAACAGTTACTACAAGTTTCATTGTAACTAGCTGTGTTACAACAAAAAACTAAAAGAACTAGTATTTTAAAAATTGTTGATTTAATGATGAAGTAGGGATCTTTGCTTCAATAAAAAGTAGTGAAACAAGAGATGAATGATGGCGTTACAACACAGCTCAGTGGGATCAAAAGTCCTTAATATGGCACATTTTGCTCAATGCCAAAATAGAGACTTTCACACTGAGCTATGCTGTCATTCATCTCTTGATTCACTACTTTTATTGCAAAGATCCTTACTTCATTTTTAAATCAATAATTTTTAAAAAATACTAGTAACTCTGTAGCTGTCACTTTCAACCACAAGTTATGTTGGATAAACTATCCATACACTGATTTTCAGCTGACTGCCATAAGTGGTTTGTCTTCTTTTTTTTACAAATCTTAATTGCACTACCAATTCTTGGTTTTCGTATTATAAACACTGTGGATGTTACTTCAATTGATTTCAGACAACAAAAAAAAAGGTTTAAGCTGCAGTGGTTAACCTATCCTCATATTGATTTTCTAAGTGGTTTGCTCTGTAGCAATGGCAACAAATTTAATTGATTCTATAAATCAATAAGTGCTAATACTGAGACTCTGTAACTGTTTATGGTATTCAAATCACATACAATTGGTACTTGGACTAGCCTATCAACCTTCTTAGTGTATTGATTTGCTGAGTGTGCAAAAAGAAGGAGAAAATGAAGGGTAAAAAGTCAAAATTTGAGGGGCTCATATTTTAGGAATGCTTGACACGCTATTATTAAATGTATGCATGTAAATTTAGAGGCCATTTCCACATTTTGTAAAAGTAGCACGGAGCTACACTTGTGAGAAAATTGAATTATTCCTCTTCTTCTTAATAACACACTGGTAAGGAAAGTATAGGATAGTTCACATATCAAGACACATGGTAGAGTGTCGTGAGGCCCATGAAGCTGGCGCGCCACACAGTGAGTATATTGACACGAAGGAAGAAAACACAATTTTCACACCTATGTAGCTCTGTGATCCCTTATCCGAATTTACTACAGAAGTGCCAGCCAGTCTACATATCAACTTTGAGAAAATTGCTAGCCAGCCATTTCAGAGATATTAGCAACCAAATTTCATTTTAATTTCTTCATTTTTTCTTCTTCATTGCATAATACACCATAAAACACAAATTCCTGCTCCAATTGGGCTGACATATGGCACACTTAATGAGCCCATTACAGTGGATCTCAGTATCAAGCTTGGTAGAAATCCGATGAACATTCACTGAGTTATGATCAATTAATTGACTGTGTAAAATAAGATTGAACTTCTGTCACTCCCACAGGGTAAACCCTTTGAAGGAATGAGCTGAAAATTGCTATGTAGATGGATTAACCACCGTAGGAGTGCCTTTTTGTGGTTTGAAAGGAATCCATATAAATAACATCAAGATATGACACAAAACCCAACCTGTGTCACAATTTTTCAATAGATTTTTATGAATAAAAATCTATTACTTTTCACGCCTACCAAGCAAACTGCTTAGAGCAATTAGCTGAAAATCGGTATGTAGCTGGAATAATCAGCATAGAAAGTTCTTGCAGCAGTACAGAAGAATCGGATTACAAACCACTTAGTTATGATTTGAAAGTAAACTATGTGTAGCAAAAGTGAGATCGAAATACTCCAATAGTCAACAGTCACCCTAATAGAGCATTCAGCTGCCGAGATAATCAAATACAACAGTTAAAATGTAACTACAAATTAATAACTCTAGCAATTCAGACCATTACAAGTCATACTGTAGAGAGATCAGCTTGAAACCAATTCACCCTGGAGAGAGTTCAGCCACAAACAAACCACCTTGTACAGAGTTCAGCTACAAGCAATTTAGTCAACCTGTAGAGAGATCAGCTAAAAACAAATCACCGTGTAGAGAGTTCAGCTAGAAAAACTAAGAGTTCAGCTACAAACAAATCACCCTAGTAATATCAGATAGAAACAACTCATCCTGTAGAAATATCAGCTACAAACAAGTCACCCTATAGATAGTTCAGCCACACACAAGCCACCCTAGAAAGTTCAGCCACAAAAAATTACCATGTAGAGAGTTCAGCTACAAACAAATTACCCTGTAGAAAATTCAGCTAGAAACAAATCACGCTATAGATAGATCAGCTAGACACAAGTCACCTTACAGAGACATTAACTAGAAATGATTTACCCTGCCTGCAGAGAGATCAGCTAGAACCAAGTCAGCATGTAGAGAGTTCAGCTACAAACATATCACCCATTAGATCAGCTAGAAACAAGCTTAAGTCACCATGTAGAGAGATCAGTTATGTACAAATCACACTGTAGAGAGATTAGCTAGAAACAAGTTACATACCTTGTAGAGAGTTCCGCTACACTACAAACAAATTACCCTGCAGAGAAACAAATCACCCTGTAGAGAGCTCAGCTACAAACTTGAGAGAACAGCTAGAAACAAGTCACCCTGAAGAGAGATCAATTACCTTGTAGAGAGATCGGCTAGAAACAAGTCACCCTATAGAAAGAGCTAGAAACCAGTCACCATGTAGATAGATCAACTACAAGCAATTACCCTGTTAGAGCAGCTATAAACAAGTCATCCTGTAGAGAGATCAGCTAGAAACAAGTTATTCTGTAGAATCCATCTACCACCCTATAGAGATCAGCTACAAACAAGTCACACTGTAGATAGATCAACTAGAAAAGGTTACCCTGTAGAGACATCAACTAGAAATAAGTCACCCTGTAGAAAGATTAGCTAGAACCAAGTGACCATGTAAAGAGTTCAGCTGACTCCTATAGAGAATTCAGCTAGAAACAAGTCATCCTGTAGAGAGAACAGCTATAAATGAATCACCCTGTAGAGAGATCAGCTACAAACAAATCACCCTGTAGAGATTCGATTACAAACAAATCACCCTGTAGAGATTTCAGCTACAAACAGATCACCCTGTAGAGAGTTCAGCTAGATACAAGTCACCCTGTAGAGAGGTTAGGTCACCCTGTAGAGAGGTTAGGTCACCCTGTAGAGAGATCACACCTTGTAGAGAGTTCAGCTACAAGAACCCACCCTGCAGAGTGTTCAGCTGCAAACAAAATACCCTATATAGAGATCAGCTAGAAACAAGTCATCCTGTAGAGAATTCAGCTACAAATAAATCACCCTGTAGATATTCCTGCTACAAACAAATTACCCTGTAGAGAGATCAGATAGAAACAAATCACCCTGTAGAGAGTTCAGCTACAAAGAAACTACCCTGTAGAGAGTTCAGCTACTGTGTAAACAAGTTACCATGTAGAGAGATCGACTAGAAACCAGACACAACGTAGAGAGTGCAGCTACAAGCAAATCACCCTGTAGAGGGTTCAGTTACAAGTAAGTTACCCTGTAGATAGATCAACTAAAAACAAGTCGCCCTGTAGAGGGATCAGCTAGAAACAAGTCACCAAAAAGTTCCGCTACAAACAAAATCACCCTGTAAAGAGTTCAGTTACAAACAAATCACCCACTCTGTAGAGACTTCATCTACAGACAAATCAACCTGTAGAAAGTTCAACTACAAACAGATAACCCTGTAGAGAATTAAACTAGAAACAAGTCACCCTGTAGAGAGAATCCTGTAGTGAGTTTAGCTACAAGCAAATCACCCTGTCGAGAGTTCAGCTACATTTCAAGTCACCCAGTAGAGAGATCAGCTGCAAACAACACTGTGAAAAAAGAGGGATATAAGATGGTATTTCCAGTGGCTTATTGAATACAAAAAAGCTTGATATAACCTGTATTATACTAACAATCTCATGTAAGGCTTTAGTTAATGTGTTAAACATACTGAAACCATATATGTGATGGTATAGTGTGGACATTACACTAGATATAAGCTATTTCAGGTAATGTGTTAAATAAACTGAAACCATATATGTAATAGTATAGTATGTATTATACTAAACTATAACATGAGTATAATACAGGGTTTATATTAAGGCTTATTTGTATTCAATAAGCCACTGGAAATACCATCTTATATCCCACCTTTTTCACAGTGCAAGTTATCTTGTGGGGAATAATTGGCATGTAATAAATATATATATATATATATGTGTATTATATATAACTGTAGATTTACTGATAAAGTCATAAATGGTTAAAGTATTAAAATCTCCTTTATCTTTTTCTTCTTCTTGTGGTAAAGAAAAAAAGATAGGTTAAAAAAGCCCCAAAGCCTACAAATGCAAAAATAAGTGATATCTAATCCAAAAACAGCCAAGCTGTAAAAACAAAGAGTGCAGCCCTTAAAAAGGGTATGGTGAAAAAAGATGTGAAATCCAAGGTGGTGATGGTAGGTTAATGGTAATAAATCTTAACAATGACAATTCAGGTGAATTTGGTGCCGCTTGTGTGGTTTCACATCTTTTATCACCATAGCCTTTTTGAGGGCCGCACTCTTTGTTTTACAGCTTAGCTGTTTTTGGATTAGATATAATTACAACAAATGCATGTGACTCAACGTACATATACTTGACGAGTGGCTGCACCATTGAAAACAAAATCTTCAGATAACAAAAATGATGAATACCCTGAAGAAGTCTTTAGCAAAGTAATGTCATTACTTTCAGGTCCAAATGGATAAAGCTACACAGAAAAGAAATGACACATTCATACGTACATACACTCAGTAATAAACTAATAAACCCAAGTGTAATGTTGTAAGTATTACAGCTTTCTTAAACAAGACAGCACAAATCATCTCTACTTGTACAAACCAACACACTTTTTGACTCTTATCACAGAATTGTCCAAAAAACATTTCACTGCAGGTACAGAAGTATTTTCCCTGGTTGTTGGTGTTGACTACCCTACACTTACCACCGTTAATGCATGGAGAAGGTTGGCAAGGCACTGTAAATGCACAACACAATGAGTATAAGTTTTCAAAAATTGTTTTACATACCTTTAGGCACTGCATGTTCAAAGACACCCTGACCATAGAGATTAACAGCAGCTACAAACACAACAACACTGTTAAAGTAGGCTAGTGATATTGTGTGTTGGTTAGCTGGAACATGATGATCAAATTTCCCACTAGAGTTGACTCTCTGTACAATGTACTGGTAAATGATTCCATTAGGAACAACTGGAGGTGTCCATGTGACATTGATCATTCCATCAACTAGTGTTAGTACTGCATCTTGAACTGGTGAAGGAGCTAGAGAATAGTGTACACAATAAGACATTATACATAACAGATTTCAGCATACGTTGTGATGGTAGGTCTGTAACTAGATCAAGTTTCATTCCAGCTGGAAGTGCATATGTATCAGTCCCATTGGTTCCATATATGATAGCTCCAAATTTAACAACACCTTCTAAAAAGGTTAGTGTATGTCTACCAGAAGGTAGTTGTAATACTCCATAATAATATGCACTTTCATTTAGAATGAATACCTCCCAGCTGACAGTTGCAGGATTATCATCAAGTAATATGGGAATAATATTAGGATTAGATCCCATAACAGTTAATACAACATAACTATTGTTGGTATTCATTACATAGTAATCTTCAAACTGGTCAATTGCTGGTATGATAGTCATAAAGGTGTCTAATGGTGACTGACTACTATCTTTGAATTGTATGATCAGAATATTCTCATCAGAGTTAACTATGCAGTGATGATGAGTAATGGATAAAACAAGGTGTTGTCTAAAGACAAGATGGTAGTTGTTACTCTCATAGTTGATTCCATCACTAGTACAGTTCATTGACACACTAGCACCAATATCAGATGATATCAACTTGAACATGTTTCCAGCTATCAACCCAATGACATTGGTGTGTAATATGAAACTGTTCCTCCATGAATTGAATGGAGGAATTTGCTCAATGAGAACTGAACAACTGTCAGTACTACCTGTAGCACAATAGTGACCAGAATATAATGATATTGCTTTATTAGCAGTTACTCTAGAACCAGTAAGATCTTCACTACTGGTAACCATCACTGACTCTCCAACATCTAGTGTTATAATGTACTCCTCTCCCCTTTGGACTGCATATTTATTAATTATAATACCAGTATTTGGAGCTATTCTAACTTCTGTACTATCGGTTAAGGCAGTTATTTGGATAATAGTCTGATCATTTGAATGCAGCTGCTGTAAATGATCACCCACAAAATCAACAGATGCTGCATAGTACACAAAAGAATGACTTGCAAATGGATTTATCATCAGGATAAGACTGTAGTCACTTGGCATTCTCCCAGTAAGAGACAACACTGCAGTGGCCACTACCTGACCTCTAGGTGCTAAATAGATTCTGTCACCACTAAGGGTGCTTATGACACTGCTTCCAACTAAACTAGGATAATAGCAAACTGTACATCCATACAAAAGGCAAACTGGAGTAGTGAGATTGTACAATGATGTGATTTGCAGCAATACATTAATTCTGCTGTCAAATTTGATTCCTCCAAATGCTACAAGATCTCGGTTTTTCGCTATATCCAACGAGTAGCTTTAAATTTTACAGAAGAGTGCACCATAAGTATTGACTTACCTGCTAAGAAACTTCCATACTCGTACTGATAATCTGCAGAAACTAAACAGTACACTTATTATTAGCAACATTACAAAAGAAGTACACTACTGTATCTAATGTACACATTGCTGAATCAGATGGTTTGAAATATAGGCGGTTATTCGTGACATACAGTACAGTAACATCATCACAAATTTATTGTTATTATATTATCCACTTTTGGCCAGTTTATGCTGTCCATTCATAGTTACATAATGCAGTAGAAAAGCAATCTTCTTGGCTCTATTGTTATATAGCTAAATGATTTGAGATTTCTTTGGGACTCTGGCCTATTTCCATATACAGCAGATGTTACAATGTAATTTAAGTCAGCATGAAACTATAAAATCCTGTTTGGGTATATTTTACCCTTGCAAGCCAATAATGCGGTTCCTTATCACCTACAGCATAATAATAGCTTGCTGAGTAAGTGTACATGTACCTAAATTCACACTTTTTACATCGGTCTTCTAGATCAACCACTGTACAAGTATAGCAAATGCCCAAATTCCATCCATCATAGATAGTTTTTGTTAGGTCAAACATATCAGGTGAGCTCCAGTAGAGATCAGGGGTGGATCTAGGGAGGTTTCTGAAATTTCTAGAGACTGGTCAAGTATATTCAGGCAATTAAAATTGATTTGCAAAAGTATCAAAAGTTCAGTTTGAAATACTCTAATAGAGCAGTCAACTATCCTGATAGAAATTACATAGTTTACCAGTAGTGACACAGTAAAAAATAATAGTCTAAGATTCAGTGTGATTAAGGTCTGAATTTTTTTATGCGGGCATGCCTCCAGACCTCCCAGGATTGCATCCGCATGTTGGTTGTATGCTTCAAACTTCACCTCTTCAGTAACTGCCAGCAAAAGCATGCATAAGCTGCCTATATCAATCAATCAATCAATCCAGCAGCCCCTAACATAATTATACATTTACAATGTCAGCTTTAAAGATTTTTTTGGTGAAAATTTTCACCAGATTCACTCACATAAATAATTGTCAAACGAAAATAAAAACTGGAAAATTGTCACCCATAACATAATCTTTCTAGGGAGCATGCCCCAGGACCCACCTATATTTAAGTGTGCATGCAACAGAAAAATTAGAACCTTGTCACCAAATTTCTGGAGCTTCCCTTGGGGATGGTGACTGTTTGCTCAAAACTGACTATTAGAAGCATACAACATTTGGTACTGCATAGTCTGTTATGTATCTTTATGCACATACTGTACTGTATTTGTTAAGCACATACTCATTTTCTATAGAAGGTATGTATAGGACATCAGTTGCTTATTGCTTACTGTGATTGCATTTTACTGCTAATTTGTTACAGAAAACAATGGGTCTCACTAGGACAATGTATAAATCCCATAGAAATCTCAAATCATTTTAGAATCAAATCAAATCCTTCATTTATAAAATGTTTTTCCAAACACTGTAGCAAGCTGTATGTCTGAGGCCCTCGATGTAATTAACCTGGACAAATTGATTTATGGATCCGTAGTACAGTAAATTGGACAAATTTATTTTAAGAAGCGTTAAATTTTAGATATAATTTATTTGCACTGTATGAAACTACTGTGTTTACCAATTTCATTAGCTGGTGATAGATCAGGGAACTCAGTCATGATCACTGGAGATCGTGCTACTATATCTTCAGTTGGAGGACATGACATTATCCAGTTGTAAGCAGTAACCAAAGCTACACCATCTTCACAGCCATGAGGACTATCTATTTAGAATAGTTCAATACGTAAAATGATTAAGGTATTAACAAGTATTGTTAGCATACCTTCTACATATACCACATACTGATTGGTACCATTGATTGTAAATGATTCTTGTGCCACACAGACTGGTAATGCTGATCCATTGGTATACGTACCACAAGAAAAAGACAGGGATCTTATTCCATCCACACAAATGGACTTACTACCATAACTTTCTACATTATTTTTCAGCTGAAACATTTGATGGTTTAATTTACAGTACCTGACATGCACAAACTAGAAACTTACTGTTACATTCAGTTCAGTACGACAAAAATGTACTGGTTTATCAGCAATTGCAACAGGACAGCCATCAAAACCATCCCAATAAGTAAAGCAGGTACCCTGAGAAATAAGTGGATTTGATACAATATCAGTGATATTCACAATGACAGTACCTTAGACAAGTGATCATAAGTACACATCACTGCATCTGAACTACCATAAGCATAACTATCATCACACAAGTAAGGGTACACACTCTCATTAACACATCGTTCAGTTAGGAAAGCACAACCTAAATCTAATAGAGTTAGTAACAATTAATACATTATGATGTAACATCATGAACTGCCTGCAGCATAAATAACAGCTCTGTACATTATGTGATTATGTAGCTACAATTTATTCACTATACATGCATGCATACATAATCACTGACCAGTCTGTTTACTAATGTATCCATCTTTATAAATGTCATGCCCTTGCCACCCCCTCAGCACTGTCACATGTCACATGTGAAGTGCTAGAGAGCTGGACACCAGTGATGACTGAAGAGTTAACTTGAAGCAATTACACATAATAATTATTAAGAAAATTAGACCCATTAGTTACAAAAAATTGAGGTGATCATAGCGCAGGTAAAATTCTAATAGAACAGCCATGCAGTGATGAATATCAGCTTGGAAACTATTTGAAACAACGCTGTATGTACAGTAGCAGCCACCTTAAGACTGAAAGGCTATTTGAAATACGATATGCTTTAGTATGTTCTATGTAATTCAGCAGTACTGATAACACTGGCGACACAATTGTGGAAATGATGAGGTTATTTGGTAGCATAATAGGATAAACTGGTCTTATCTCCAATTTAAAAGTATCAAAAAATGCCAGTTTTAAGTATTTAGTGTGTTGTTACTCGCCAATAGTTGAAGCTATGTGTACCAAATTTTCACACATTTTATACAAATTCCTTACCGTCCAGAGCATCCACTGTGCAAGTAGCCAACAGCTAAGTTTCCTGCCATTTTAAATAAATTTTAAACTGAGGTTGACTATATCAGGCAACCTCCAAAAGTGGAGGGTGGCGAGGGCTCGGAAGGAGGGCAAAAGGCTGTTTAAAAATTGGAAAGGAAGGCATAGGGATGAATTAGGCCAAGTTATGGGCCATTCAGGTACCAAAACTGGCCTAAATGAAAGGAAATTCACAGCATCGGTCTTTATTTTCAACACTATGGAGCTGTACAGCTGCATACACAGCCATACCCAGGCTGACCAGAGCTCCATTATGGATTACCACTGGGCTTGGGAAAAGAAGCCAACAAAAGCAGACTACACAAGTCTAGCTGATTTTGGTTGCAAAGTTAGATAATTTATTCATGTAGCTTTGTGTTCTTGGTGAAAAATCAAATCTGCTGACATGGGAAATAAGACCAGTTTTCCTAGATCCAGTCACTATTACTGTATAACAGTACATGCAGTATAATATTCAATCACATGCTGTAAGTACAGTGGTCAGGCCTTTATATGCATCTGCACAGGTATATAAACTGCACATGGAAGTCAGCAGGATTTCAGTGGCTATACCATTTAGGGTAATTATCATTAAGAGGTTTGCACCAAATGTAATACTCTATTTTGTTATCATCGTTCATTGTTCAACTATCCCTCTAGGGACCTGCAGGGAGGAAACAAATTAGCCTATGGAACAGGGAGTCAGAAACCTGAACCTGAAAACTGCTGAATGCAGAAAAAATCCCAGACAAGGTGGTGACAAACAGCTTGTCAGGTGAGCTTGTTATGAATGTTGTTAATGGCCATTGAATTTTCAGAAGTGAAGCCAGATAGATTATAATAGTATTCACTGAAAGTGTTAATTGCAAGTTTATTGAAATGATGCCAATTACCAATCACGGTGCCAGATTATTGGTTGAACAAGCCACAAACTGTTCATCATAAGGCAACGACCCATAATATACATTGAGAGTTAAAGTTATGAATACAGTGACCCATAGGTGAATTCTTAGCTGGCCACTATACACATTTTTTAGACAGGTTATTGTTTAATTTAGATCACAACATATACATGTGTATGTAAAATGCTTGGAAATCTGCAGGCAGTTGTAGCCTACACAGAGACGGACCCAGGACCTGGCAAGGGGAGAGGCACAAACTGGCAAGTTGTTGGTGGTTAGGGAGAGCCAGATTCTGTTGTTAGTTGCTACATTTTTGAAGAAACAAATAATATACCTTGCAGTAGTATCTCACTGTTGATTTTTATCATTTTGGCCTTTGCAGATAGTTGTGAAGTTGCTAAAAAGGCTCTGAATGTCTTTAACAACAGCAAAGTTATAATCAATCAACACGATAATTATTTTAAGAGGCGCTTAGTATGCATGAAGGTGCTGGGTGACAATTTCATAGTTAGTTTGACTTTGGTCTGCTTTAGTTTCAGGTGAATTCATAGTAAATGCTAGTAAAATGTACATAATTATTTTTGGAGTTTTATTAGCTGATCTTGGACTGGCATAAAGTTTGTATTTTAATCAGCAGTATGGCTCTTCCTCCGCCATTGTCTACACGCTGTATATACACACAATATCCTACTACATACAGGGCAGAGATGCCAACCACTGAACAATTTTAGGAGTGAGACCTCAAACACTACCAGCAATATGGGAGACTCAAGTGCTGCTCCAGGATTTTTGGTAGTGAAAGCTCAAAGTGCAAAAATAAGCACAGGGCTGTCCAATTTTAAGCTCAGGGTAATTATAAAGCAGATCAGGTGTGATAAATAAGCTGAAAAAGGGAAAAACAGAGGGTTAGGCATGAGAGCATGAGATTACTAGCCAAAGAGCGAGACTCACACCTAATGCATGAGGAACAAACTTACAAACTTACAGTGACATACAAGTCAATTCTTTATTGTTTTATAGGATATTAAGACAATGTTTTAATATCAGTAGTGAACTGTGAAAATGACCATAACTATAAGTTGAAATTTTTAAATTAGTAGACTGTGAGTGGAAAATTTTGAAAACGGCAATCTCACGACTGGACCTTAAGGTACTTTTAGTCAAATCTCTGTAAACATGCACAGCTCATGTATGTAATGTTTGACTATATTCTTTTCTATGGTGCAGCTTGCTATTTAGTCTGACTTTTACAACTAGCCAAATCACCATTAATTTTACAACTAGCCAAAAGTCATTTACAACTATCTTTTTCACCACAACTATCCCCTTTAGCCCCTGTTAAAATCTGTTTTAAGCATTAAAATACCGAAGTGATTGTTTCATTAGAAATTGATTTCAAAAATAGCATATAATTGAAATTTTGGTGGAACTACAGTTAGTGCTGGTAAACTATTTTGTACTATTGGCAAGATTTACGTAGTTTTGAATTGTGTGGGAATGCAAAGTTAATCCAACAACTGAATGTGTTACTGTATAATACTCTCAATAGCAGCTTGATGTATTATATTGATATACGTCAAGCGATTAGCCAATAGAATTAGTATTACACTTGTTTGTCAAGGTCCCTTGACAAAAATCTATAATACTAATTTGATTGGCTAGAATAGTGTGGTGTGTTTCTATTAGAAGTAAATGTCCGACTTGACAATTATTGTTACCATAGTGATAGATGCCCCAAGGTATAACACAATATGGTTGCTTAGCAACGGTTGCTAGGTAACCGTTGCTAAGGCAAAACTCATTTTGAGACCATAGCAACGGTTGCCAGGCAACGGTTTGCTAAGTGTGATTGGTCTTTTGCAGAGGTTATTTTTGATTTCTGTTGCCTAGTAACAGTTGCTATGGTTGTCGGATTAATTTGCAATAGGACAGATGGCTGTGGTATTCGGGATTAATAGTTCTCGCATTGTAAACAGGAAGGAAATAGTGCTCGGCTTCGCCTCGCACTATTTTACTCCTTCCTGTTTACAATGCTCGCACTATTAATCCCGAATACCACAGCCATCCGTCCTATTACATATACAAATACCTCAAACAGGACGATATTTGATGTACACAAGTTAATGAGTGGATGATAAACGATGTCAACAGTCAATAATTGATGCCATACACTACTGTCTTTGGCCGGATGCTACTGATGAACGCCAGTGCCTAAGGAGCTGGTACATTGTGGACACCTAAGAGTGCTAAATGTCCTATTGCTGGGTGTAAAAAGTTTGTCTATATCTTGTTCTAAACAAGAATCCCGTAGGTTGGCATACAACCTAACCGATAATCAATTGCTTAAGCTACTTCTACTGTAGGCATTCTATATATGTGCAAGAAAACTGCATCATGTGTTACTGAGCTATTTTATAGTTGGACTGCATGCAAGTTGGCTCCACTCCTGTTTAAGTTTTGAGTCCTCGCCATATGTACGTTATATACGTAGCATACATATGAAATTTATCTCTCTAATTTAGTACTTCAAACGTAGCTGAGTGCTATTAAACTAATAGAGTAAATTATTAGGTAGCCAACTGCGCTAATAAGGCGACTGCACTATAAGAGTATCCCAACCTTGCATTTGCTACACGTATTTGAGTTATAGTAATGCAATGTTTTAATCTAAAAGCACTGAAATACCATTCTAAGCCAATTTATCCATCTACACAATGAGATTTTAGCTCATTTCCTTGAGTGGTTTGCCTAGTAGGTGTGGCAAGCAATCATATTACCAAAGCTCATTTGCATAATTGTTACACACTGTTGTTTTTTGTTCTGCATCTTCATAGTCTTTCACTCAATTTCTTCCCAACCACAAAGGTCAACTGTTAATTGTCTTATTTACATACTGGCTTTCAGCTTCGTCTCGAAGCAATTTACATAGTAATTAGGACTGTGCAAGTCAATGATGAAAAACCAATGATGTAAGATTGTAAAAATAGTCGAATTTCCATTATTGCTGGCTACACTAGATATCAGCTCTTTTTAACACCAGTTACTGTAGATGGCACCCTTTTGTACTGTCAAGCTAATTTTGCATGGGGATACTGTATACTCTATCAGTTACAGATTGAAGAACAGATAATGAGTAAGAATTGTTCTGTGAATATCATACATAGGTGTAGATTGTGACCACATTCCCTTATTAGCCATTGTTTTACATGGCCATGCAGTCAAATGCGTACATATTTACATACCTTTTCCCCATTCTAGTGGAAGTTGGTTTAATGCAGACAATGCAGTGTAATTTCCCTTATACCATCCACTGTCTTCAAGTAATGCAAGTGTGAATTCACTCAATACTTGATAATCCCTAAAAAGAGAAAAAGTACTAGATTACATTGTAAATTAATGGTATATGCTCCCTACAGTCACTTAGTATGACGTACGTACTTACATACTTCACAGTATGATCATGATGTACATAATTGTATTTTACTTCTGAAGTATGCACATCATATCGTGAAGTATATGCAGTACATCATATCACAGTACATAAATCAGGAAAGAATTACAAGTGAGGTTAATTTTGTATGCATAAGGCATGTTTCATAATGTTAATTGCTATCATGGTTGATGCTATTCACACTGTACCTGGATATGTAGCCATTCATCACCTCATTGTTGAGTGTCCTTTTTTCCCAATGAGAACTGCATATGGATATAACAATAAGCATTTGCAATTAAAAAATGTATACAGTATTATTAATAGTCCTTACCCTATAATTGTTCCATAAAAATTTCCTTCATTTTCCAGTGCCACACCCTCCATGTCCTCGCAGGAGTAATATGACTTTGCTACCTCAAGGGTCTGAATCAGCAATCAAATGTTTTAAAAATTTACTGCTGAAAATCTAACCTTTGGGCCTGTAAAAATGCTGGTAGATCCATATGGTCCAGCAACTGTCTTTGTTGGATTGTAACTTAGACCGGAATCATTAACAAAACTATGTAAAGAATATAATTATGCATAATATATAGTTTTATAAGTGGGTAACTTACTGTTCAAATAATCGACTAGAGAATCCCAGAGCATGAACTATTTCATGCACTATTAATTGTTGAATCACACCAGTCGAGCCGGAATAGTCTATGAGGAACTGTGCAAATTATTATAAAGAGTTGTTAATGCTAATGTGAAATGCACAGACAGGAGCCAAATCACAGTATACTGTGACTCACATTTAGTGTATAAGCTACATGTAAACTGTATTTTTTTCTTTTTGTGGTACATACAAATTCTTTTCACCTAAATATTTACGCTTATATTACAGTGGCGATTCTAGACCTGACCTAAAGGGGGGATCTTGATCACTATTTTTTTCTTGACTACACTTAGTTAGCTATATCACTTGTAACTACACATCTTGCTACATGTATGTAATTAGCAAATTTCATAGTTTTATTTTTGTGTATCACTCATTTTTCACTCAAGTTACTATATTGTATAGCACACAGCTAATCTTGACAACTGTTAATTTTTGAGGAAGAAAAGTTTGTGGACGGTTAATCAACCTCAAAATCTACAAAGATTACATCATTCAAAAATCTGTATGACATCTGAAGTATCACAGTACCTGACAGATCAAATGGTAGTACACTTCAACATACTGAAATAACTCATGAGGATGTCTTAGACCAACTCAATCACCTAAACCGAATAAATCGTGTGGTCCCGATAAATGTCACCCATGGGTGCTGAAGAAAGTAAAAGATGGAGTTATTGTACCACTCTTTTACCTTTAAAATAAATCCTTAGAAGAAATTACAGCAGTTACCCCAAAACAATTCAAGCTGGTAAAGATATGAAAATTAATCCTAGAATCCTATGAGCATTGAGTATGTGTATGTTTATGTGGTTAGTGAAATGGAGAGCAAAGAATTTACTCTTGAATTCCCAGTATCATGCATAGGTAACTAATGATCAGTCTAAACATTCACACCTCCTTTAGATAACCATGATGCTCACCCTCAAAAGGGTCTGTGAGAACTCATGAAGACAGCATGCTTAATTACACAACTGTCAATCAATTCTTCACAAGCAGTCTTTTCTATAAGAACTAGGGATGGATATGGGTATAGACATACAGAATACAGGCTGATATACACATGTACACATACCATAGTATAGTCCACTTATAACTTCATATTTCCACGTGTGGCCCTGTGGAACATGCAACCACACAGCATGTGCCACACAGCCACATTGTATTTTCCACGCAGCCACATTGTGTTTACTATGCATAGATGCTGTGCGTACCACACAGAAATCAGAGTGCATGACACACATCCATGGCAATATATAATTCATGTGTAGTATGCCACACATGGTGACACTAAAACACTAGCCATGGGTGGACTAGAACCTTAAGTCAAATCCAACATAATGCTATAAGTATAGGTTGCTGCTCTATGTATTCACCTCATCTTGCCTTGTGATACGTTTTTTAGCTATAGGTTGATAACTAAACTTCATCACTCCTTCCCTTCATCAATGTCATCACCAGCCAGGCATGCCTGCCATACTGTGGAGGAGACTAAGCGGCAGTTCTCTTTTTTGTTGCATACAATCTACTGTACAACTACATAATTTGTGACCTGGCCTGCGAAAATAGGGCTTGTGGGCACAAACTACACCTTGTCACGTAACATGTCATATCTCAATACTGGACTAAAATATTTTCAGTCTATAACTTGTATTGTAAAGCCAATTAAATGTTGAATTAGTGCTCAAAATTTCATGGCTATAGAGTCATGAAATACGAAGTTATGATATATCAACGTTGAAAAGTAGGCAATTTTTATGTGCCCACATGCCCTATTTTCGTAGGTCCAGTCACATTTATTGTTTAATAGCTATATACTAACAAAACAATCCAACTGCTGTACTGACCACACTCTAAAGAAAATAAGTCTTTGAGCTACACTACCTTTAAATAGGTCTTCCAGCCCAATTTTTAAAATTTTGGAAAAATGGACTTTTATATTATGCTCAATAGAAATAGTGTATTGATTGCCAATGTCACAGTTTTTTTTGGTTGGTAGGAATTGGCATGCACACTGGAAAATGTACATTTTTCTCTTACGCTTTAAAGGAAATATGGCACAATTGAATTAGGAAGCCATCTAGTAACCTTGAATTCGAAACTACTGTTGCTTCTAGCTACAAGTTTGTACATGTAATCGCTTTGATCTTTGTATGGTTTGTGGTAAACAAATCATATCAAAAACTTATGACACAATTATTACCTGTACATTCTTTTTTTTTACAAATGAAATTTATAAAAAAATAATGCCGTCTTTCAAACAAGGCACCAATTTACAGAAATGAGGTTAGTTTATCAGAATCTTTGATAAAAATATGAATCGCATGATATACAATACAACTTTTAATGTAGTGACCAAAGGAAAGACTCTTATACTGTACAGCACATTTATACATCCAAGAATAAAACATTTAAAAATCTTGTTTTCATATTATGTATTGTGACATATCTTTGTAAAATGGCCAGTTAAACCCTTAGTTTGGGTGTATTCTTAATCAGCATGCTCCAACTCACAGAATAAAACCGAGTTTAGTGAATTTGGGTAAGGGCAATCCAGCACACTTTTGAGGTTTGTGTATGCTGAGGTAACTGATTTCTCCAATTAGAAAATTGTATGGAGTGCACATTATGGCTGTGACAACTATGAATAACTGCCACTATAAATGTTACAAGGATGCCATTGTACAGAGAAAATTAACGGCTTTGTTTTTATGTATGGTTTATCAGGTAGTTAAACTATGGATTCTAATTGGTGCACTTTTGCATTATTTGTATATAATGTAAATACAATTATTTTCATAGGGTAATGAACAATGGCTGTGGACAAGATTTTTAAACTGATCAGTGGGACCGAGCTAAAACTACAAGAAGGTATGGAGTAGGTTTAGGCTGTTTTAAAGCATACTTCCTAAGAGAATTAAGGTCAAAATAGTCCTGTTGTAGACTAGTGAGCAGGCTGCATTGAAAAATATGTGAACCATACATGCATGAGTAGCTAGCTACCATTGCTATATTATATTGTTAATGTACAAACTCAATCATGAGTATGTGTTGTTCTTCACTAGAGCAATACATCATGATAGCAGTGATTGATTGATTTTTTTTTTTGCTTAATCTCACTGTAGTTGGCAAAAGCTGTTCTTCCCTACCAGAGCACACACAGTTACAATAAACAGTGTACAAAGCACAACCACTAGACAACTCCTTTTTAAACTATAACAACGTGGATAGGCTTGAGCCAATTATGTTTTGAAAATAGCTTATATGCTTTTGGGAAGTGCTCAAAATCCTCCCTATTACACTCAAAATTATGCTTTCAAAATTATGCACTAGAGTTGTCTGTTGTATAAGAATATATCAGCCTTTCCTGACTGCTTTATTAGATTTAATTATAAAGTTAATTTCTAGGGATTTTGATGTCTCCATATGCAGCACTATTCAACCTGCCTTTATTTCCTCCTTTGCTTCTTATGCTTGGATATTTGCTGCAGCTGGAGAGGTGGCAAAGGATGAAAAACATTAGAGTAAGTGACTGCTCTATTAGAGTATTTTGAAGCTATTTCCACGAAGTGTAACTAATCAGCCAAGAAGCAATATCTTGATATGAAACACAATGTATTGTGTTCATAGTTTGCTGCAATTTTGGCATGCGCATAAACTAAAATTTTTAATAATTCTTTTATTATACAGCACAGTAGTACTGTATATTAGGGATCATGCAGTTTTGGATTTTCTTGCCCTAAAATATCACTGTAAAACCAACCTCAAATTTTCTTCATAATGGCTTGGCAGTATTGGTTAGGCATAGCCAAGCCCAAAATTGCCTTCAGAGTGACCCCATACCCTTCCAAAAAGTTTCTATGGAACTTACAAAAAAAAATCCTATTTTATACTGACTAGCTAACTAACTAACTAACGCCTTCAGCCAAGCATAACTCAACAATGGATAAGGCCACTTCAACTAAATCTAATGTTTCTTGGGCTAACTTCAGACAAATAAAGGTAAACAGGTCGGTAAAATTAAATAAAAATCTTCAATTTTGCTAGCTGAAGAGTGATTTTGCGAGTTGAATGGTGGCTAAGCAACATTACAGTTGCTGTATCACTTGTGAGTAGGCAGTATGTGGTGAGATATTGAGTGTTACTTACTTTTTGAGAGCTTAAAGGTAATTTGCAACTCCTTTGTGGCATTATCATGCTTTGCAAGGTGATCACGTGATCAGCATAATTATTTTATACTGAAAATATAGGGTCGGTCGGGCCCGAGAAACAAGAGATTTAGTTGATAGCTGAAGTGGCCTAAGGCTACGGACTTGATTTTTTCACAGTCCGACATCACTTCATCCCAAGATGTGCCTTTTCATCAACCACAGTATGTACAATGCACATATCATGGACTTGCCTTTGTCCTCCTTTGTGTTCCAGTTCTTTTCGCTAACAATGTAAGGTGTCGATTTTCAATAGCACGATACAGCTTCCCTCTGGCTGTGTCATGCTTTTCGCCCACATTTTCTGTAGCGACTGGATTCATTACAGAGAAGTTTTTTGTACTGTTCATCATTTGTAACGCTGTGTAATGAGCAGAGCATAGCTACAAACGAAGCATAATAGCCACCTCACTTTTCAATGCGTAATTCATTTTGGGGTACATTCAGATGCAAAATTTCCTGGCACCATTCTTTCTTTTAATGTGGTACACGTGGATTCAGTAGTCATAATTGTGTCATTAAAAAAGTAAACAAACAAGTAGAAGGAAAAGTTAGGAATTTTAAGCTGGATTATGGATCAAAGAACAAAAAAGCAGGGAAACAAGGGAACAACTATGCCAGTTGTGAAACAAGGGAGGTTGCCTATACCTGCATATAATTATACTAGTGGACATCTAATCCCTATGATTACAGACTGAAGAGTTAGGGATTAGATGTAGTATATCTGCAGGTATAGGCAACCTCCCTTGTTTCACAACTGCCGTAGATGTTCCTTTGTTTCCCATTCTTTTTGTTCCTTGATCCTTAATCTAGCTTAAAATTCCTATTCTACTTGCATATTTTAATGATACATAAAACAAAATCACAATTGTTCTAATCAATAAAAATACAACTCTCCAGTAAACACAGCTCAGTAAGGAGCTCTGCTGACTGCAGCTTTCTGCTCCCATGAATGGCTAGTACATTGGAACATAATATGTAGTGAAAATGACAAAGCACAGCGCATCCAGGCAAGTGCCTGGTTAAAAATCGTCCCATTAAGATAATATATTATGCTGGTATCTTGCTAGCCTATTATGCTCAAAACTATGTCCGGTATAATTGGAGCATGGAAAGTAGTTAAAACGCACCTAAGCCTACATCTTTCAACATAAATGGATCGCAAAAAATCATTCCATTTTTTTCCTCCTACCATAACCTTATAAAGCTTCACCAGTACCAAAATATGAAATTGTTTTGCGGAGACAGTGAGCTGGGTAGGGCACTCTGATGTTGTTCACCTGTGAGTTTTGTCAAGGTGATGAAGTTAGCACATGAACCTGTATCAACAATAGTAGCCTAAGAGTCTGATAGAGCTGGTACTTTCAATATTTCGAAAAAAATAAAAATAATTTGAAGTGCTTCACTTTGTTATTTTAGTTTCGCGCATCAGTGTTTTAACCCCAGTGCACCCTCAAATAAACCTCTCCATTCCAAGCTCCATTCTTCATATCATCGTTACGATAGCTGGATAGGGAAAACAGATGTGAATACCAACAATGGGGTCATGCATGAAGCAGAGAATGCCTCTTTTACTCCTTTTTATTTTCACCACCACTGGTGAATGCAATGGGTGATGCCGCCACATAAGAGAATGTTAAGCATGGTCTTCCTTTTGGAGTGGGTGAGATGTGAGAGGAGCTTTACTTTGCTAAGAACTACAATTAGCTATCTGTATTCGCAATGCCTGGGGCGCCAATTGCTGTGCAGGTCACAGAAGCTCGTATTTAGGTCCATTGTTGCTTAGCTGTTTGCCAGTCTGTATTTATATTGTTTTATATTGTTCAAGTATAGTCTGTTATCATGCAAATTTAAATAATTTAATTTTTTCCCCAAACATGACCGCAAATATCAGCAGGTTTCGGATTGCTTCAGTGCCACCTTGACAATCACGACAAGATACATGTGTGGAGGAATAGCCCATGCACGCATGGCTGTGGCAGTGGCTTTTTGTCGTAAGGTTTTATATGTACCCACGTGTGGCACTTGCTTTACCCATGCAACACAATGCATGGCACCAAATACAACATGCGTGTGAAGTTAAATGAACTGTACTGTAGGAAAAACACAGACAAGCTAACTCAAAAGACACACCCTAACAAGCCAAATTTTATATACACAGTATATAATATGCTTGTATATAGCTAGCTACAATAAATAAATAAATAATACTCTATACTGTATTACCGAAGGACATATATTGAGGTATCCCACCACAGGTCTGTTGTTATCACTGCTGTCCAGTACACAGTAAGAGGCATGACCCAGAGTGTCAAATGTATCTGGACATGGTACTGAAACAAAACAAACATGTTTACACACATGATACAAAATGCAATAGCTAAATGCTAAAATATAATAGACTCCTTAGAATTTCAGAGAGTGGGAGGGTGCACCCCCAGAAGCTGGAGGATTTTTACAATTAAATGGCTTAAAAATCATAAAACTAACAATTTCAATCTAAAACTTATTCTTCAGAAGGGGGAGGGGGGGTGATGGCCCACTCTGGCCCTCCTTTAGAATTCTCTATGTGTATTGCACATATTTATCATGTCTAGGCATTCAGTTACTGTATGTTTGCAGAAGCATAATATTATGCAGTAAGCAGACAACACTTTCTCTTTTAGTGTGGTGATATAACACTATCGCACAACTTACACACTATCTTGTCCAGGTTTTAGTCCAGGTATGGCTTTAGTCCATGCACTTATATACAGTAATGCCCATAAACACATTATATCATACTAAACTGTACACAATATTCATTACAGCTCTCACACATACAGTATGCTTCAGCAGTGAAATAATATAGAGTACACAGACACAGTGCCACATTATTAGTGCGGGGTGATGCAATACTGCAGTATAATCAAATACTATAATATGTTTAACTTACAAGTGCTGGATGATACTGATACAAACAGCAAATAGTCAGCATTAGGGAGTCCAACTCCATTTGGACCTTGAGTAGTACATGATGAGCTTTCAAAATATGAAGTACACACTTCTCTAATGCCAATGTATGATAAGGGAATTGTCCCAAAATCTCCACAGTTGAAACTACTCTGAGATGGTAGAGGTGATCTACATTTACCCTTGTTAACTCCATCAGTATATTCAGTACAGTTTGGTGGTATGATTAGGTTACCCTGTACTGGATGGACCATCAGAATGTTCTCTAGTGTCTTAATGGCCTGGAACAGAACACTGTTAGGTCCTCGTATGTATGGATCAGCTGAAGAGTTAACATCAACAAATTCAGGGTGTATTCTGATGTTGGCATAGGTTGGTGAAGTTTGTCTTTTTTCTTCTATATACATATTTTGACTAGCAAGATCGACTATGTGAGGGTTCTTCTCTGCAATCTATGATTATTATGTGAAGTGTAAATTTAATTCATATCTTAGTCATGATAATTTATTTCTATTTACAATGGCTCAAGTAGGGAACTTCAGGTGGTAATCAGTAGTGATCCCTAGCTACCAGCTTACAAAACTATTTAATTTTTCTTATGCCTTTTTGTTAACATGTTTTGTAACAAAATTCAGCATCAATAATACTGCATCCAAATAAACAATGGTGCCAAATGTACATATATGAGGCTATGATTGCATTGCAAAAAGCATTCTTTAACACTATCGTAAAGTTTTGCACACTTATCAGCTAATTTCCTCCCACCACAGAGCCCTACATACACAGAACAATAGCTGTCTAGAGTCAACACTTAATTCAACTATTAACAAAATTAATGTTTAATCAATCCAATCACAGCCAAATTCTCAGGGACCACTGGCCGAATTACCAAATCACATTATACCAACCATTTTTGGCATGCACCGATATCCGATATTGATGCCACCAAAAGAAGCCAATAACCGATAGTCGATCCGATATATATTTTATAGTTATAACACGGTTACGAGGGATATGACAAAAATATATGCACGAGTGCCCGCAGGGTGCGAGTGCATATATTTTTTGTCATATCCCGAGTATCCGGGTTATAACTGTTATGTACTACTTTCGTTGTCATGTCTACTGCTCCCGGTAGCAATACAGTCGTAAGTAAACGTTGATTGTTAAAGACAACGTTGGATTGTTACCTGAAGATGAACTAGCAAGCCATTATTGTTTACAAGTGCCTGGCTGGTGTCCCTGTGTTAACTGCCGCGACTTTTCACCACCGGACCAAGCGTTTCTCTGCTGGCTAAAGACAATGCTAAAGACGATTTGTGCGACATGAATCGTGAGTCATACCGCCTGATGTTGAAGCGAAAGGCAAGTGCTACAACTAGTGCTGTGAACACTGTTGGAGAATGTACAAAGGCTGCTAAGCAGCAAGCCCAGGAAGTCCAAGCGCGTGATACACCCCGATACGCACTCGCTGCCTTTGATCACCCCAAGGATCAACCAGGCAAGAGGTTTCAATTTGACTGCCACAGCGATGATTTACAGATGACCAGTCATTTAGTGAAAATGGTAGTGGCACAGAATTGGTGGCATATGGTTCTTCTACCACAGCTGCAAGTCATAGAAGTTCATTGATTAGCCAAGATCAGTTTGTTACAAAGCAACACTTGACACCCCCTGCTCCAACATGTATCTTTAACAGTTGCAACTTTTCAAGCTGTCCAATATCTTTTTCTGGTTCATATCAAGACAGTACAGATGACATTGATGAGCTTTTAAAAGACATATCAGTTGATCAGCTGTTTGACCCATAAAGGACATTATGGAGACAGTGAGAGACTCTCTATATGATTATATCTATGGGATTATATACAAAGTTTAAATGTACAATTATTGCTTAATAATCAATCAAAATATTTCAAAGTCTAATACAACTATAATTGCCATAGAAACAGGCCTCTTATAAGTATCACCTCCTGGGTTGAACAAGTTGCATAATGTTGTTTACTGGACTTTATGGAATGTAAATGTTGAGAGTTTGTTGACTGTTGAGACCTGCACATGGAATGCTGTGGGACACCACAAAGTGTGGTATATCAGTTATATACCACAGTTTGCTGTGGTATATCATTTATATACAACAGTCTGAGCCTTTGATCTGAGGTGTGAAAGTGGTACATATATATATATATATATATATATATATATATATATATATATAGCTAAAGTGTACATTTACCTATCCTACAACAACATATGCTTGTATTCATTGCTATACTCTACCTGTGGTATTATACAGCTTGGAGAGAGGATAAACATCTTAATGATTAAGACAAAATATGTGACCAGATTTAGCAAAATCAACCATATGGGCACAAAAGGCAAAAGTGAGATAACACCAGCATGAAGTTGCTGCACTATCAGGCTAACAATTTCCATATCAAACTCGCTTTCAACTTGTCGGGTCTGCTTTTGGTGGACCATTCTCTGGCGGCCTGTATAACCACCCCAGACATCTGTACAGGTCTGTGAACAACAGGGAAGTGCTTTGGGGGGTTCATGCACTCTGGACAGATGAGCAGGGAGCTGAATGTGTGATGTATGTCTGTTTTGTGAGATTTCAGTTTATTCCCTGCCTCTGACAGGCTGTTTTGTGGTCTGGTACCTTCATTCACCAATCTCGTCCATATTGTAGTCTATCTCTTGCCCACCCCGCCACCCCCACCCTCCACCCCTTTTTGAGGACTCGTGATACAGCAACACCGGTGAAAAAAGCTATCTAAAATGGCAGGAAACTCTACAGTGATTACCTTGGCCACTAGCTGCTCTTAAAGGTTGTGAATTGCTCCATCTTTGCTGAAAAATCCAAACGTGTAGCTGCCAAGGCTCGTGAGTAACAAAGCTTTAAATTATTAAAATACGTTTTTCTCTGAACCAACAATGCATCCATAAGAGTGATTTTCCAAAATCCAGCCACATATACAGTACAAGCAAACAGGGGCCTAGACACAGGGTACCATGTGCTGATGGGTCAGTACAGGAGCCCTGGAAAGACTTACATTAACTAAAATTGAATTACAATACACCAAAAAAATTATATATATATATATATATATATATATATATATATGTACATGTAATACTTAAAGTTTACCTAAGGTGATCTAAAAGATCCCCGTCCGGGGAGGCTCTAGAATTAAAAATTCTGTAAGGACAGGACACAGCAATGCGAGGTGCCTGCTCAAACAAAGATCTTACAATTATCTTTGGCACTTCACAAGCAGTACACTTGAGCAATTGTTTCTGACAAAAGGTGGCCTAAACAACCAATTTCAATGGTAACAAGGTTGACATTTAACCCAGAAAGCTGGAGGTCATATTGCAAGGAACTATATTGATCTTCCTTCCTAGCTCTAGCAGCAAGAAGATGTTGCTGGGTATTAGTTGGTACCGTCAATTCAAACAAACCAATGGAATCATGTTTCTATTGTGCAATCCAGACAATTAGGCACCCACAAACACTTGTTTCAGAGTGAACAATAAGCCACTGGCACTAAAGAGCCACATGAATAAATTAGAAAACCAATGCACAATCCGTTTATGTATAAACAGTTGTTACTGTATAAATATTGGTAGCGATATCGGTCCTTCTGCTGTTCTGTACCAATACCGATATTTGTAAAAATTACCATATCACTGGCCAATATTATAGCTGATTTGATTATCAGTATACCTCTACTAAGTAACCATATATCTAAACAAACCTTTGTAAAAAAGTTAAAACATGGGAATAGAGATTGCTGAAAAAGTAAAGAAACAAGAGTCTAACAAGCCAGCATGTTAAATACAGAGAGATTTCTATTTGGACTCAGTTGACGTGGTAGAAACTAAGTAGTAGTTTTCTTAAATCAGGGGCAGATATATATAAGTACTGAGAATGTTTCTGTATAAATGTTTGTTTGAGTTCAAATAAACAACTCTGTGTGTGTTTAACATGCCGACTTGTTTGACTCTTTTTTAAAAACTTTTTTCAGTGGTTTCTATCCCAATGTATTTTTTTTAAGTTTATTTTTGCACTAGTATTATTCTTAGTTTTTTTTCACTCATCTACAGGAAAATCTGTTCACTTATTAAATGATGATTGCAAACAAGGTAAGATAAATATTATAGTTTAGAACAGTTGGTTCACTGTCTGACATTGTGACAGAACTATTACAGTGTGCGTAGTAGCTATTATAGCCCTTCGATTTGCTACGAATATATCTATAGGAACAGAGAAGAGGTGATGAAGCGATTTGTGCTTCCCATTACAACCCACCAGGATATTACGATGTTTGACACAAGTTAGTGTATAGCATCAATAAAACTCTTGGTAGCATTATATAAATTGGCTTCTTGTATCAGTATTGACAAGAAACTGGGATTGAATGAAATGGACTGGAATGGAATGCTAAATTGGATAATTTCGTCTAGTAGCCAACTCTTTATAAGACCACTTCCTATCAAAGACCACCTCTTTATAAATACCTTTTACTTAACGTCTAAATTACTGCTATCTTGTTGTTTAGAAACAGGATGATCTTAATGATCTAATTGTGCCACATGCCTAGAAAAGGCAGACAACAATACCTCCATGCAAAATCAGCTTGACTGTACAAAAAGGAGTGTCCACAAAAGTTAAAGTAACTGGCAACTAAATGAGCTGATATCTGGAGCAGCCAAGAGTCAGTGTTGATACCAGCAAATCAATTACAAAGACATCTTACATTCATCCTTTATCATATTAAAACAAACAAGACAAGGATATAATTTCTATGGTCACATTTTTTATCAAACTTTAGACATAACCCTTGTACATTTCAGTTTTTTATGCCCATGTAGTAGATGTTCCAACACACCCCACCCCCCTTTAATGTAACTATTTAAGTATAAGTAATGTAATTTTTATAAGTAATGTAATACGGTAAGTAAATTGTTGATTTTTAATGGCCAGTAGCCTTAAGCTAGCGCACCATCAGTACTGTACCCTAAAGATTTTATTAATTGTACATCTCTTGTTCTATATTTGTATGCAGTACTGTAAAGTAATAATCAATCAATCATTGACTCATACAGTCTTGCTGCATTCCTGATTAATTCCCTGTAACCCTAATAATATTATTGGTTAGTACTTTAGCCACCTTTTTTTCTCCTCTACAATGACTGTTGATAAAGGTAGCCAAATTACTAGCCAATTGGAGATTAGAGTTAAAGGGAAGTAATTATGAGCTCAGCAAGACTGCATAAGTCAATGATAAAGGACCGATGATAGATTTTTACAAATTATAGTTACTTGCTTGCATTAACATTCATTTCTTGGCCTCATCAGATATTAGCTCATTTAGTTTTAATTTCTTGGACACATCTTTTTGTATAGGTGTATTGTTGTACCATAAATCAGATATCACTCTGACTTTTCAAGGCATGTGGTACACAATTAAACTGTCTTATGGGGGGATACACTGTAAAACAATAAGAGCAACAAAGTACACCAACATTAAAGTAAAACAGTCTATATAAAGAGGTGACCACTAGCTAAGTGAAATTATTTAATTTTACTGTTTCATTCCACCATAACACTTGATGTCATAGTAATTACAGTACATAATCACCTCCATGGCAAGAAAATGTATGCATGCTATTGGAGCATGACTTTACTTGCCTCATGTTTGTTGAAACTGTCATTCTAAATGTGGCAATGTGATATCAGGAACACGTAAGAGAGTAGTATAAGATATCTAATCAAAAACAGCTAAGCTGTAAAAAAAAAGAGTGCGGCCCTTGAAAAGGCTATGGTGAAAAAAGATGTGAAATCCAAGGTGGCGGCCAAGAAATGGCTGTGATGGTAAGTTAGTGGTAAAAATTTTAATAACGACAATTCAGGTGAATTTTGTGCCGCTCGGTCAATTGGCACAAAATTCACCTGAATTGTCGTTATTAATATTTTTACCATTAACCTACCATCACAGCCATTTCTTGGCCGCCACCTTGGATTTCACATCTTTTTTCACCATAGCCTTTTCAAGGGCCGCACTCCTTTTTTTACAGCTTAGCTGTTTTTGATTAGATTTCACTTCTTTTTGTATTTGTATACTCCAAAGCCGACCTATGGCCAGCTTTGGGGCTTTTTAACCTATATATTTTTCTTTACCACAGGAAAAAGAAAAAGATGAAGCAGATTTTATAAATACTTTAACTCATTCTGATTTTATCAGTAAATGTACAAATTATATATAAAATGCATATATCAAGAGTTCATTATATTATGAACTCTTGCATATATTTATTACATATCAATTAATCCCCACAGGATAATTTGCAGCTGATCTCTCTACCGGGTGATCTGCTTGTACGTAGATGAACTCTTTACAGGATTCTCTCTACAGGGTGACTTGACTCTAGCTGAACTCTCTGCAGGGTTATCTGTTTGTAGTTGAATTCTCTACAGAGTGATTTGTTTGCAGCTGAACTCTCTACAAGGTAAATTCTTCTAGCTGACCTGTCTACTGAGTGACTTGTTTCTAGCTGGTCTCTTTACAGGGAGATTTGTTTGTAGCTGAATTATCTACAGGGTGATTTGTTTGCAGCTGAACTCTCTACATGGTGGTTGCTTTGTAGCTGAACTCTCTAAAAGGTGACGTCTTATAGCTGAACTCTCTACAGGGTGATCTTTTCATAGCTGAACTCTCTACAGAATGATTTGTTTGCAGCTGAACTCTCTACATGATGATTTCTTTGCAGCTGAACTCTCTACAGGGTGATTTGTTTGTAGCTGAAATCCCTACAGGTGATTTGTTTGTAGCTGAACTCTCTACAAGGTAACTTCTTCTAGCTGATCTCTCTACAGGATGAATTGTTTGTAGCTGAACTCTCTACAAGGTGATACTTCTAGGTGATCTCTCTACAGGATGACTTGTTTCTAACTGAACTCTCAACAGGGTGATCTGTTCATAGCTGAACTTTCTACTAGGTGATTTGTTTGCAGCTGAACTCTCTGCATGGTAGTTTCTTTGTAGCTGAACTCTCTACAATGTGACTTCTTCTAGCTGAACTCTCTACAGGGTGACTTGTTTCTAGCTGATCTCTCTACAGGATGACTTGTTTCTAGCTGAACTCTGTACAGGTGATTTGTTTGCAGCTGAACTCTCTACATGGTGGTTTCTTTGTAGCTGAACTCTCTACAAGGTAACTTCTTCTAGCTGATATTTTTACAGGGCATATTTGTTTGTAGCTGAGTTCTCTACAGGGTGATTTGTTTGCAGCTGAACTCTCTACATGGGAGTTTCATTGTAGCTGAACTCTCTACAATGTGACTTCTTCTAGCTGAACTCTCTACAGAGTAACTTGTTTCTAGCTGATCTCTCTACAGGGTGACTTGTTTCTAACTGAACTCTCTACAGGTGATTTGTTTGCAGCTGAACTCTCTACATGGTGGTTTCTTTGTAGCTGAACTCTCTACAAGGTAACTTCTTCTAGCTGATCTTTCTACAGGGTGTTTTGTTTGTAGCTGGATTCTCTACAGGGTGATTTATTTGCAGCTGAACTCTCTACAAGGTGACTTCTTCTAGCTGAACTCTCTACAGAGTGATTGATTTGTTTTGCAGCTGAACTCTCTACATGGTGGTTGCTTTGTAGCTGAACTCTCTAAAAGGTGACTTCTTCTAGCTGAACTCTCTACAGGGTGATGTTTTCATAGCTGAACTCTCTACAGGATGTTTTGTTTGCAGCTGAACTCTCTACATGATAATTTCTTTGTAGCTGAACTCTCTACAGAGTGATTTTTTTGTAGCTGAACTCTCTACAAGGTAACTTCTTCTAGCTAATCTTTCTACAGGCGATTTGTTTGTAGCTGAGTTCTCTACAGGGTGTTTATTGCAGCTGAACTCTCTACATGGTGGTTTCTTTGTAGCTGAACTCTCTACAAGGTAACTTCTTCTAGCTGATCTTTCTACAGGGTGATTTGTTTGTAGCTGAATTCTCTACAAGGTGATTTATTTGCAGCTCAACTCTCTATAAGGTGACTTCTCCTAGCCGAACTCTCTACAGAGTGATTGATTTTTTTGCAGCTGAACTCTCTACATGGTGGTTTCTTTGTAACTGAACTCTCTACAGGGTGATTTGTTTGTAGCTGAACTCTCTACAGGGTGATCTGTTCGTAGCTAAACTCCCTACAAGGTAACTTCTTCTAGCAGATCTTTCTACAGGACATATTTGTTTGTAGCTGACTTCTATACAGGTTGATTTGTTTGCAGCTGAACTCTCTACATGGTAGTTTCTTTGTAGCTTAACTCTCTACAATGTGACTTCTTCTAGCTGAACTCTCTACAAGGTGACTTGTTTCTAGTTTAACTCTCTACTGGTGATTTGTTTGCAGCTGAACTCTCTACATGGTGGTTTCTTTGTAACTGAACTCTCTACAGGGTGATTTGTTTGTAGCTGAACTCTCTACGGGGTGATCTGTTCGTAGCTGAACTCCCTACAAGGTAACTTCTTCTAGCTGATTTTTCTACAGGGCATATTTGTTTGTAGCTGAGTTCTCTACAGGGTGATTTGTTTACAGCTGAACTCTCTACATGGTAGTTTCTTTGTAGCTGAACTCTCTACAATGTGACTTCTAGCTGATCTCTCTACAAGATGACTTGTTTCTAACTGAACTCTCTACAGTGTGATCTGTTCATAGCGGAACTTTCTACTGGGTGATTTGTTTGCAGCTGAACTCTTTGCATGATTGTTTCTTTGTAACTGAACTCTCTACAAGGTAACTTCTTCTAGCTGATCTCTCTACAGGGCAATTTGTTTGAGCTGAACTCTCTACATGATGGTTTCTTTGTAGCTGAACTCTCTATTAGGTACCTTTTTCCGGCTGATCTGACTACAGGGTGACTTGTTTGTAGCTGAATTCCCTACAGAATAACTTGCAATGTAATATAATTGAGTAAATTATAAATGCAGCTGAATAGAGGATATGCGCTATTAATAATTTGAACGAAAAATGATCAATATAACAAGATTCGTGGCGTGCCCAAGAATTTTTGACGGTGAACGACTATCGTGAATCCCATACAAAAGTACAGGTAGCAAATGCGGCTCAGACTCTAACTTGCCACATAAACTACGGATGGGGCTTCTCCTACCAGTTACTCTGTTATCTAATCCAAAACAGCCAAGCTGTAAAAAAAGAGTGCGGCCCTGAGAAAGGCTATGGTGAAAAAAGATGTGAAATCCAAGGTGGCGGCCAAGAAATGGCTGTGATGGTAGGTTAATGGTAAAAATTTTAATAACGACAATTCAGGTGAATTTTGTGCCAAGACCAAGCGGCACCAAATTCACCTGAATTGTTGTTATTAAAATTTTTACCATTAACCTACCATCACAGCCATTTCTTGGCCGCCACCTTGGATTTCACATCTTTTTTCACCATAGCCTTTCTCAGGGCCGCACTCTTTTTTTACAGCTTGGCTGTTTTGGATTAGATTTCACTTCTTTTTGTATTTGTATACCCCAAAGCCGGCCTATGGCCGGCTTTAGGGCTTTTTAACCTGTCATTTTTTCTTTACTACAGGAAGAAGAAAAGATGAAGCAGGGTGATTTCTTTGTAGCTGACCTCTCTGCAAGGTGACCCTACTAGCTGATCTCTCTACCGGATGACTTGTTTGTAGCTGAACTCTCTACAGGGTGGTTTGTTTGTAGCTGAACTCTCTACAAGGTAACTTCTTCTAGCTGATCTTTCTACAGGGTGATTTGTTTGTAGCTGAATTCTCTACAGGGCGATTTGTTTGCAGCTAAACTGCTGAACTCTCTACAATGTAACTTCTTCTAGCTGAATTCTCTACGGGTGGCTTGTTTCTAGCTGATCTCTCTACAGGGTGACTTGTTTCTAGCTGAACTCTCTACAGGGTGATTTGTTTGTAGCTGAACTCTCTACAAGGTAACTTCTTCTAGCTGATCTTTCTACAGGGTGATTTGTTTGTAGCTGAATTCTCTACGAGGCAATTTGTTTGCAGCTGAACTCTCTACATGGTAGTTTCTTTGTAGCTGAACTCTCTACAATGTGACTTCTTCTAGCTGAACTCTCTACAGGGTGACTTGTTTCTAGCTGATCTCTCTACAGGATGACTTGTTTCTAGCTGAACTCTGTACAGGTGATTTGTTTGCAGCTGAACTCTCTACATGGTGGTTTCTTTGTAGCTGAACTCTCTACAAGGTAACTTCTTCTAGCTGATATTTTTACAGGGCATATTTGTTTGTAGCTGAGTTCTCTACAGGGTGATTTGTTTGCAGCTGAACTCTCTACATGGGAGTTTCATTGTAGCTGAACTCTCTACAATGTGACTTCTTCTAGCTGAACTCTCTACAGAGTAACTTGTTTCTAGCTGATCTCTCTACAGTGTAACTTGTTTCTAGCTGAACTCTCTACAGGGTGATTTGTTTGTAGCTGAATTCTCTACAAGGTAACTTCTTCTAGCTGATCTTTCTACAGGGTGATTTGTTTGTAGCTGAATTCTCTACAGGGCAATTTGTTTGCAGCTGAACTCTCTACATGGTAGTTTCTTTGTAGCTGAACTCTCTACAATGTAACTTCTTCTAGCTGAACTCTCTACAGGGTGACTTGTTTGTAGTTGAACCCTCTACAGGGTGATTTGTTTGTAGCTGAACTCTCTACAAGGTAACTTCTTCTAGCTGATCTTTCTACAGGATGATTTGTTTGTCTCTACAGGGCAATTTATTTGCAGCTGAACTCTGTACATGGTAGTTTCTTTGTAGCTGAACTCTCTACAACGTAATTTCTTCTAGCTGAACTCTCTACAGGGTAACTTGTTTCTAACTGAACTCTCTACAGGGTGATTTGTTTGTAGCTGAACTCTCTACAAGGTAACTTCTTCTAGCTGATCTTTCTACAGGATGATTTGTTTGTAGCTGAATTCTCTACAGGGCAATTTGTTTGCAGCTGAACTCTGTACATGGTAGTTTCTTTGTAGCTGAACTCTCTACAATGTAATTTCTTCTAGCTGAACTCTCTACAGGGTGACTTGTTTCTAACTGAACTCTCTACAGGGTGATTTGTTTGTAGCTAAACTCTCTACAAGGTAACTTCTTCTAGCTGATCTTTCTACAGGGTGATTTGTTTGTAGCTGAATTCTCTACAGGGCAATTTGTTTGCAGCTGAACTCTGTACATGGTAGTTTCTTTGTAGCTGAACTCTCTACAATGTAATTTCTTCTAGCTGAACTCTCTACAGGGTGACTTGTTTCTAACTGAACTCTCTACAGGGTGATTTGTTTGTAGCTAAACTCTCTACAAGGTAACTTCTTCTAGCTGATCTTTCTACAGGGTGATTTGTTTGTAGCTGAATTCTCTACAGGGCAATTTGTTTGCAGCTGAACTCTGTACATGGTAGTTTCTTTGTAGCTGAACTCTCTACAATGTAACTTCTTCTAGCTGAACTGTCTACAGGGTGACTTGTTTCTAGCTGATCTCTCTACAGGCCTAGGGTGACTTGTTTCTAGCTGAACTCTCTACAGGGTGATTTGTTTGTAGCTGAACTCTCTACAAGGTAACTTCTTCTAGCTGATCTTTCTACAAGGTGATTTGTCTGTAGCTGAATTCTCTACAGGGAAATTTGTTTGCTGCTGAACTCTCTACATGGTAGTTTCTTGTAGCTGAACTCTCTACAATGTAACTTCTTCTAGCTGAACTCTCTACAGGGTGACTTGTTTGTAGCTGAACCCTCTACAGGGTGATTTGTTTCTAGCTGAACTCTCTACAAGGTAACTTCTTCTAGCTGATCTTTCTACTGGGTGATTTGTTTGTAGCTGAATTCTCTACAGGGCGATTTGTTTGCTGCTGAACTCTCTACATGGTAGTTTCTTTGTAGCTGAACTCTCTACAATGTAACTTCTTCTAGCTGAACTCTCTACGGGTGACTTGTTTCTAGCTGATCTCTCTACAGGGTGACTTGTTTCTAGCTGAACTATCTACAGGGTGATTTGTTTGTAGCTGAACTCTCTACAAAGTGACTTCTTCTAGCTGATCTATCTACAGGATGACTTGTTTCTAACTGAACTCTCTACAGTGTGATCTGTTCATAGCGAAACTTTTTACTGGGTGATTTGTTTGCAGCTAAACTCTTTGCATGATTGTTTCTTTGTGACTGAACTCTCTACAAGGTAACTTCTTCTAGCTGATCTCTCTACAAGATGACTTGTTTCTAACTGAACTCTCTACAGTGTGATCTGTTCATAGCGGAACTTTTTACTGGGTGATTTGTTTGCAGCTAAACTCTTTGCATGATTGTTTCTTTGTAACTGAACTCTCTACAATGTGACTTCTTCTAGCTGATTTTTCTACAGGATGACTTGTTTCTAACTGAACTCTCTATAGTGTGATCTGTTCATAGCGGAACTTTCTGAGTACTGGGTGATTTGTTTGAATCTAAACTCTTTGCATGATTGTTTCTTTGTAACTGAACTGTCTACAAGGTAACTTCTTCTAGCTGATCTCTCTACAGGGCAATTTGATTGTAGCTGAATACTCTACAGGGTGATTTATTTCAGCTGAACTCTCTACATGATGGCTTCTTTGTAGCTGAACTCTCTATTAGGTACCTTCTTCTAGCTGATCTGACTACAGGGTGACTTGTTTGTAGCTGAATTCCCTACAGAATAACTTGCAATGTAATATAACTGAGTAAATTATACATGCAGCTGAATGCTTTATTAGGGTGACTGTTCTATTAGAGTATCTCGATCTCGCATTTGCTGCACGTAGTTGCCTTTCGAATCATAACTCAGTGATGTGTAATCCGATTCTTCTGTACTACTGCAAGAACTTTCCATGATGATTATTCCAGCTACATACTGATTTTCAGCTCGTTGCTCTAAGCGATTTTCCTGGTAGACACGAAAACTAATAGTTTTTTTATTCATAAAAATCGATCGCGTAATTTTGACACAGGTTGGGTTTTGTGTCATATCTCCATGGTCTTTATTCCGATTCCTTTCAAACCACAAAAAGGCACTCATACGATGGTTGCTCCATCTACATATCAATTTTCAACTGATTCCTCCAAGGGATTTACCCTGTAGGCGTGACAGACCTTCGACCTTATTTTACGCAAATAATCGGTCATAACTCCGTGAATGTTCATCGGATTCCTACCAAAGTTGGTACAGAGATCCGCCTTAATGAGCCCTTTAAGTGTGCCAAATTTCAGTCCGATCCGAGCACGCATTCGTGTTTTATGGCGGATTTTGCGAAGTGTGCGAAATGAAGAAGAAGTAGAAGAAGAAGAAAAAAACCAAGAAATTAAAACGAAATTTTGTTCGCTCGTATCTCGGAAATGGCTGGAGCGATTTTCTTCCAATTTGGTATGTAGACTCCCCTAACTGGGCGGCACGTCTCTAGCAAATTTGGTTCCAATCGGATAAGGGATCACAGAGCTACATAGGTGTGCAAATTGCGTTTTCTTTCTTCCTGTTAATATACTCACGGTGTGGCGCGCCGGCTTCTTGGGCCGCACGACACACTATCGTGTGTCTTGATACACATAAAGGAATCTATCGCTCTGGAGAAACTCGCGTAACTGGTCTAGTTTTGGTGATTCGCACTTTCTATGCATACCTACAATACATTCGTTTACCGTCGTGACGTAAGAAAACATCACGTTTTCATTAGAATGTTTTCGGTCATAAAGTTAGCGCATATCCTCTATACTTTATTAGGGTGACTGTTCTATTAGAGTATCTCGATCTCGCATTTTGTTACACGTAGTTGTCTTTCGAATCATAACTCAGTGGTTTGTAATCCGATTCTTCTGTACTACTGCAAGAACTTTCTATGATGATTATTCCAGCTACATACTGATTTTCAGCTTGTTGCTCTAAGCGGTTTGCCTGGTAGACACGAAAACTAATAGTTTTTTTATTCATAAAAATCGATCGCGTAATTTTGACACAGGCCAGGTTTTGTGTCATATCTCCATGGTCTTTATTCCGATTCCTTTCAAACCACAAAAAGGCACTCCTACGATGGTTGCTCCATCTACATGTCAATTTTCAACTGATTCCTCAAAGGAGTTTACCCTGTAGGCGTGACAGACCTCCGACCTTATTTTACGAAAATAATCGGTCATAACTCCGTGAATGTTCATCGGATTCCTACCAAAGTTGGTACAGAGATCCGCCTTAATGAGCCCTTTAAGTGTGCCAAATTTCAGCCGGATCCGAGCACGAATTCCTGTTTTATGGCGGATTTTGCGAAATGTGCGAAATGAAGAAGTAGTCTTAGAAGAAGAAAAAAAACGAAGAAATTAAAACGAAATTTTGTTCGCTCGTATCTCGGAAATGGCTGGAGCGATTTTCTTCCAATTTGGTGTGTAGACTCCCCTAGCTGGCCGGCACGTCTGTAGCAAATTTGGTTCCAATCGGATAAGGGATCACAGAGCTACATAGGTATGAAAATTGCGTTTTCTTTCTTCCTGTTAATATACTCACGGGTGGCACGCCGGATTCTTGGGCCGCACGACACACTACCGTGTGTCTTGATATTTAAGTAGCGCAGGTTAGCTGATCCATGTGACTGGGCGAGTTACAGCTAGCAAAAAATGCATGGGCACAAGTATTTTGACACTTTTAAAAGTAAAATAGAAGAGTCCCACAATGTTTATATCAACAAATTGATGTACAATAGTTCAATATTGTTCATTCTAGTGTTGTTTAGTGACAATCGTCTCTTGATTTGAGTCCAAAACAGCCATTCTATCCTTTTAACCTGGATAAAACCAACCTGATGTCCAAAATAACTTTTGTCATCATCTTTCCCAACTTCTGTTCTATGTCCTGTGTAAGTTTCATGCGGAATGAATTACCAGAAGCCAAGTTGTAGCCTCTTGAAGGAGCCAGAATTTGCTCCACTTCTTGCCCTGTAGAAGTTGCGGTTACACATTGTAACGTAATTTTTGTGATGTTATATAATTTTTGTATTCTTATTTTTACCTTGTTTCTTTTTTTCCCAATTTTGTGACATAAAAGTTATTTTCAGCAAGAAGCATAATGATTAAACAATTAGACTAAAACATGCTACGTGAAGTCAAGCTAAGCTTTTTATTAAAAATTAATATATATGTAGATTAATAAGTGCTGATATCATGACTTGCGTGGGTATCCATTTCCGTTGCAAACATATACTGTAAATTTGATAATATGACTTCTACAATCACTTAGTATGATGCTCATACTTCAGAAGTATGATCATCAATCACATTAAGTATGTAAGTTCAGACACTTAGTAGTGTATGACAGTCATAAGGGGTTGAATAAAAACCAGACTACTGGCGTTCAGCAATAACCAGCATGCATACACAGTCATCATTAATTACCTTTCTGTAAATGCAGTGTATAGTGCCTCGTCCTGCACACATAGTGGCACCTTATTATTTTTTAACTGACCCTAATGGCACTCCACGCAGATGTCTCTATGGAAAACCAGCTAGAAGAAAAACATAAAAAGGGAAAAAGCAAGAATTTACCTACAGAAAAGACACCTAAAAGAACCTACAGAAGCTCAGGGAATGTTAGTGAACTGGTAGATGCCCCTCTCTGATGGCAAGATCTATTGCTGGGGACACACCAAGGTGCTTAGAGCATGATCGAGAACCACAGATGCACATGATGGAGGAGTGAAGCAAGGAGAACCCTAAACTGCAGCCTATCACCACTGAATATTGAGAACTCCACTTCTCACTAAGTAATTGAGCCAAATGCTAAAATATAGGTGGTAATGGCTGCTTTCCCTATTTCACCGGAGGAAGAAAAAACTAATGGAGTAAAGCTGCCATGCTGTACTTCTCATATACGCTCCTCATAAGCATGACACTTCTCAGTTTCATGACTACGAAAAGTGGCAGCCAAGGTGGAGGACCAATTGGAAGCTACAAAAGGATTTAAAATGCGAACACCAAAATAGGTGCGATGGTATAAGCAGCTTTAAAAACCAGATGCTCTGATATCCACTCTGGCATTATCATCAAGCACAGCTGAACGGTGATGCAGAGCCTCACCAGACAGGGCATGTAAGTGAGGCTCCACATGGACATCATGGCACACTTCTGTCATCAAACTAGCAGTCAAATCTTGTACTTCACTATGCTGGATAATTGGAAAAGCACCATGTGGGCAGCTAAGGGCCTGAGACAAGATAAAATTCAGCCAGGAAGAGGCCCCCCTCTCTACATATGCAGCACTCAACAGTCCAGTACAAAATTGGAGGACAATTAGAGGTAGTTGATGCAGCTGAGAAGACAAAGACTGTTCTCTAAGGGAAGAAAGATGGCAAAAGAGGTAATTCTGATGATGGATCACTTCCAGACACAAGGCTGATTTTTGGGATAAGACTAAATCAATAAAGCCCTACAAAAGTGCCTTGAAAAAACCATACTGTTCTTCCAAAGTTGACATAGGATTACAGATCCCAAGACCACCAAAGCAGACAGGAAAGGAAAACAACTCATGTTTGATGTTGCTAACAGCATGGGGAACCAACTTTGGAAATAGATGATTATGCACAGCTGATTCCAGTGGAGAAAGCAAGGCTGAGATACCTGAATTGGTGCAAAAATAGTAGTTCCATTTAGGAACATATTCATGAGTGAATGCAGAATACGAGGCATGAGGCTGGGTGTTAGCAAATGACGACAAACATGATACTCCGGCAATCCATTCACTGACACATTGTTGAGTAAAGTCAACAGAGCAAGAATGGCTTTAGCTGTTAAGTGTCTAGAAGTCCCCCCAATACCACCCCTCGGTTTTTGTCAAGAGCAATCAGTCAACTATTCAAGAGAGGTTGAAGAGCAATGGGATTAACAAAAGAGGTGGAAATCAAAGCCAGAGAACAGCATAGGTCTGTAGATGCTGCTCGGAAAGAAGTACATAAACAGTCAAATCCAAAGCATCCACCCCAGATGGTCTAGCGGTACCACCCAGGTGAAGTGCGGTTCAGTGTATGACATGCTCATCAAGTTATTCAAAGATGACAGGATGACAACTACTGCAATTGATGGCAGCAGTGACTATCAAGCTTGCAGGTATGGCAGGTAATGGACAGGGGTGTTTCTTGCCAAAACGATAGAATATCCCCAACAGGTGCAGAAAAGATCCAAGAGACTGATCAGATACTGTAGAAAGCATTGGGGTGCCTTTACTTTTCCTTAAAACATGAGTCCGGTAAAAAACTGAACAGTATCCTCAGAACTGGATGAGTTACTCCCTTTGCGTGAAGGTAAATGTTGCTGTATGATGTTACCCTCCTCCAATAAAGTTAGTATACAGTAGTTATTACCATCATTCCACAAAGGCAGACAATGTTCCAAGCAAGCAAGATGGTCACATGACCTAGAATGACAATGAGTGCACTGGAGCAACAAGGCAGGCATCATCAAGGCAGCTTTCAGAGCAATGCACTCCAGAGCAGAAGCATTTCCATAGCAATTGAAGAGATTGGTCAACCCAGTTAAAAATTTAGTGCCCTCTCTACCAAATGGAACCATGAAAAGAGTATGTCGTCAGTGCACAATTGTATACAGTAGAAATTCGAACACAGAACTCAGCACCATCCAGACAGGAGTTCCACAAAAATTGGGAGGATGAGATGGTGAAAACTTTGGAAAAGCAGAGATCTGATATGATGGACAAATATAAAGTTGTAACTACAGAAGTTGTGGTTAATGTAATTTTGTGATGTATATATAGTTATACTTATGAAGTTAAGTTATACTTCCCTATATATATATTTTTATTCTTATTTATAGCTACCTTGTTTCTTTTTCAATTTGTGACATAAAAGTTATTTTCAGCAAGAAGCATTATGACTAAACGATTAGACTAAAACATTAAGGCTAAGCTTTTTATTGAAAATTAATAAATATGCAGATTAATTAGTGCTGACATCATGACTTGCGTGGGGTATCCATTTCCGTTGCAGACATATAATGTAAATTTGATAGTATGACTCCTACAGTCACTTACGTAATATGATGCCCATACTTCAGAAGTATGATCATCAATCATACTCCTACGTAAGTTCGGTCACCTCGGGTCACTTAGTAATCATATGGGGTCGAATAGAAACCATACTGTTATTGTTATTAGCGCTTTACTACTTGCCCGAGTCACGCTAAGGCGTTCAGCAATAACCGGCATGCATAACTACACAGTTACAAGCTTGCACAGTTATCATTAATTTAGCTTTCTGTAAATGCAGTGTATAGTACCTCATCGTGTACACATGGTGGCATCTTATTGGTTCGCCGCTCTTTATGCCCAACAGCTCCCACTAGTTCCTCTTGATTGCGATAGTGTTGACGATCCCCGCTCACCGGCTCACAGGTAAAAATCAGCGACATTAAGCAAAAGGAAAAAATACGCCACATATTTTAGCTAGCTTAAAATGAATCAAGCTAGTTGGCTTAGTAGTTTCATCTGCAATAAGTGAATTTCGCGAGCTAAATTTATACACGAGTATTGAGTAATATACGGAAGTATCCGTAATTCGTGAGATGTCAGATTTAGTCAAAAATTGACCGTGTAGATTAGATTTAGTTTTGAGAGAAAGAGTACTGGGTCAAGACCGATATGTATTTACCCTGGTAAGTACAAACAGTACATAAGTGGACTATAGTCATTACGTACGGTATTGCAAGCTTACCATTACGTTTTTTATCGTAATTTCGCTCTTACCGTGTTCCTAGGATTAGGAAAGCACCCCTAGGGTTACCCTAGAATTAGGAGAAGCGCCTCTAGGATTAGGAACAGCGCCCTTAGGACAAAAGCCCTTAGGATAAGGAACATTACTAAAAATTGATGGTCATCGTTAAAAATTTTTTTAACGCGCATTACTATTGAGGAAAAGTACTGATAACGCGAAAAGGCAGCCTGCTTTGCAGAAGCTGGTCAGTTTAAAAACTTCGTATAGGTACAATATGTTTTGTTGCACTATTTTGAGCTTTACTAAGTCTAAGTCAAGACGATTAGAAGCTGTTTACACTTGGTTTTCGAAATTAGAAAAAACGCCAATGGTTTATACATAGGCATTAACAAGCACAAGCAATATTGTAACTAAAATGTTAGTTATAGGTGTAACTATGGTATAAATATCACAAACGGTATATATTCATACTTTGAGACTTCTGTGTCCAAGTTTTCGGTTGGTTTTTAATCGTTAAAGAACTGAACGCAACTTTTGAACACGCGCTAACCGAGAAAAAAAAAAAAAATATTCGAAAGTCTGTCAAAAATAAACACGAATATCGGCAATTGCTACATAAATTATTCGTGACCACCAGTTCAGTATGGATACAATTGTTTGACAAGGACGAAGAGAAGGAAAGGGAGGTTTGTTATACTTATACATGTAGACTAGTTTACGGTCACACTTGCCATTTTTACTTAGCTTGAAGCACGTCACACTGCGTGTTTGCTTAGTCTCGTGCTTAGACCAGTCACAGTCTTTTCCCCTTGGGAAGGATAAAAACTTTTCCCTATCCAAATAAAAAGGGGGGAAAGCGGTCTGGGCACGAGACTACCATGACTTTTATAGGGACCGTTTTTGCACCAACGTTAATCTATAATGCTAGTCACGGCAGTGGGTGTACCTTGGGGTCACAGTGTACATCGCCTTTGTACTCCCTCTTACAGGGTTTAAGTGGCGAAGCTATAGACGGGTTGTCTTTAGGGGTTGTGCCTTGTGAAACTCGAGCAAACTAGTAGTTTCCGTTTTACGTATGACTACAATGTTTGTCAAGAAGTTAACAAAAAAACCCATTTTAAACAAACATTTTTGATTCTGCAAAGGCACAAGGTGAGTTACAATCATCCAGTCTGTTATTTTTAGTAGCAAAGTCTTACAAAGAATGTTTTCAGCGAGTTTATCGCTTTCCAAAAACCCGAGAGATTGAAGGAAAATTACCTCCTTGTTCGGCCTTAACCTTACACAGTGGATATGTTATATCTCGAACCTTGCTAAAATTAACCGAAATGTTCATTTTCTCCATTAGCCGTAATACATTTTTTTACTTAGCGAGTTCAGAAAGTATGTGGAAAATTTATGGTAAAGCGGCCACGCCTTAAAGAGGCAACTCATCTGTAATACAACCTTATATGGTAGGCATTTCAATATCCGAGACATTTAAGTAAAATTTCTCCCTGGCTCTGTCACCAAGCTCTTATAATACTTGGTATTGGGTTTTGTCCACATGCTGGCCAGGTTATTGTGGAATCTTAGTTTCATCGTGTGCATTACTTAAGTAATTTTTCAAAGATTTGTAGTTTATTCAGGATACTATGAACAATGTATTATTGTCAGGCAGAAGGCATTCACCAATGGTTACTTTTAGGTGTGTAGTTTCATTGCTGGGGTTAGCGATTTTAAGCTACACAACAATTGTTTTCTTATGTCTAAGGGTGGCAGCAAAATAATAGGCTTTCATATTGCTTCGTCTGTAGCTGTGCAATGGGCTGAATATAGTAGAAAATGAAGCATAAAAGTACTTCGCTTATCGTAATAATTGATAGTTGGGGCACACGCCCAGATGTATTGTCTGTCCTTTTCCCTTAATGCAGTATGCATGGGTTCACCACCCATACACGTGAACTGATCTCTCATTAAAGCCTTTCTCCAGACCAAGCAGTCCCATCCTATGATCTTTTGTTCCGCTGATGAGAGTATCGAATATATTAAATCGAATCAGAAATCCTAGTATCACCCAGCCCTAACTACAACAAGTGCTAAGAGCTAATATGATGTATGGCAGAACTTTCTTGCAAAGTATTGAAACGACGTTGGCTCTAAACCTACTGGAATAGAAGTCAACACAACTTTTTTTTTGCTAACAGTGCTTTGATCAAGTGTAAAAGTGCTATCTAAAGAGGTTCAAATAGCAGTTACTTTCCATTTACAATGAAATCTTACTAATTCATCGTGTGGGCTACCTGTATCAGTATTAACCCTTTTGGCATTGAGTATTGATACTCACTGTATCGCATTGGTGATATCAATACTTTTGGTATCGTATTGCCAGTAGTCCGCACTTGGATAATTTGAAAAGTAGTATTTTCAGTATTCTCGGTATGTCTGTAGATGGGGCCCTATAAATTTAGGTAAAACCATTTTTCTTCTTGGCCCCATGTAGCTCGATTTTATTTATTTTGTCTGTATTTTGCAAATGATTGTATTTCTAAAATTTAATGACATTTTATAAAAGTCATTACGAATGTTCAAAGTATAATGGGTCTTGTATCCAATTGTGCAGGTAATAGCTCCTCACTTGTGATTGATATTGTCATCTTCAACAATGAGTGTAAGCGTTATCTGTAATAATTCACAACATCTCTACTGTTCTTTCATTGTACTTAACTTATCTTGGAAGACTATCAATAATCGACCCTCTCTGTTTGCATAGTTCACTGTATCTCATTGTCATCGCTGATAGAAGTGGAAACAAATTTTTGTGGTTATCATGTGCAAAACTTGATACATTTTGCCCAAATTTGGACATTCTATGGCAAAGATAGCGTCGCGAATGGTGACAGAAAAATGGATGACGCCGACTGATAAAGATTTCTTTAACAGTTAGAACTGTTCATGGTGAGTTTTTATGTTAAGTTTCAGATGCCTAGGAACTTATGTGTTGGAAGTCAGAGCACCATAAGGCCACCCCAAGAAAATTCATTGTTTCCCATTTCCCGCCTGCATGCAGATCTCTTCCCTCGTGGTCATTCATTATTGCTGCCAACTAAACATTTTATTTATTATTTATTCTGTGATTGCATAGCAGTAACTAGTTTAGCATTCAGAAAGCCCATTTAGCTAGTAGTTTAAACATTTCTACTATGTTCTTACCTGTAAGTTAGTTATAAATTTCAAAAATAAGTGGAAATATCTAATGGACAATGGACCACCCGCCCGCATGTATTTCTGAGGTCAATGAGAAACAAGGAACTTTCTTGGAGTGGCCTAAAATACACCCACTCTAAACAAAAGCCACCACAAAAATAACTTGTGTAATACGCGTTTATGGCAATGTATTGGCGTTTGAGTAATAAAGGGTAATAATCTCTGGTTGAGTCTCAGTGGTATTGGTTTGTAAATATTTCAGGACCAATGCAATGGCGCAACATGGTCTTGCTATAGTAGTACGTAGTGCATTTGTATTGCACGTTTGATCACATAATGCGTACCTACTGTAAGAGGAATATTTAAAGTGGAGTATCCATTCACCAAATTTTACCAATTTTTCAATGATGGGTTTTCACCTTTTTTAATACCACCAATTTTTTGTTATTATACTATAAGGTATAAGCTTTCCAGTACCGTTCATCCTATACCGCAAATCAGGAAAATTTCATGATCAACGTTGTTGGCTGTATCAACAAAAATTAAGACAACGAACTATTTTTAACTTAATAAATTAGCTATTAAACCTAAGCCTATAATTAGGTACCCCATCTTTTTTGTCAATTATGACAGGACGAAAATATTTAGCGTAGAATTTTTAATGACGAACATTTCCTGATTTACGGTAGGATATTTGATATCCCTACACAGTGGTTGTCCACATAATTTTTCGATGCAGTAACTATACAACTGCACACTGTTAAAAGTGGGGAGTAACAGCAACTATGGATAGTAAATTATTTTACTCTGAAAGGGGAGTTCAGATCACTAGGAGAGTAACAGTAGCCCAAATGGTAAAGAGAACTCCCAAGTAAGCAAGGCACTAAATTGAAGAGTTCCCGTTACCAGCTAGCTAGTAAGTTGAACTACTGTGCTGATCTAAAGTAGCTAGCTAGCCACACTGTGCCACACTGTCACACTGTGATTTTGTTATTAGCTATTATCTACCTTACCAGTTGGGAACTGGAGGGTGAACACAGAAGGCAAAGCCTATTCGAGGTGTGCTCTTAACCTCTGTATAGTTACTGAGCTTGTTGCTTTTCATGTTCATACCTTATACCATTTTCACATGGACACTCAAAAGTGAGTTCAACCCAGGTAACTATAGAGTAATCCATATAGTCTACCCACTACTTTCTGTTCACAAGAGAAAAGAGAAATCATCAGGTGATTGCATTCACTAAGTGATAATTGTCTTCTAAACACTTTATGTATTCACCTAAAACCGCAACCTATTTTTGAAGCCATAAACTGAGTTAACCCGAGTTCAACCCTACTGCTTTGTAGGGTTGAACTTGGTTATGACTTCAGGGTTCAACCCCAGTCCAACTTGCAGCTGGTTATGGTGGTCATATGAATGCGTTAACCTGGTAGGTTTAAAGTGTGCATATGAAAAGGGTGATGGTAACTTTGTAGCTCTACCAGAGAATGTAGGAGGGATGGTGGCTCTGTTAGGCAACATTTTCACAATTGCATAAGTGTCCATTTGGATATGATGCATGCATGTGTATACATGAATATTGGAAAAGTTTAATAAAATTTGACACAGTAAAACTAACTAATGAAGGTCACTAGTTAGTTTTTATTCTGGCAAACTTTTACTAATGTCTGCCACAATACTCACTATTTTTTCAATTCTATGTAGTGAGGGTCACTACAAAAGAGTAGTGAACATCACTAAGTGGTGAATGTCATTACACAAAAATAGTTAGTGTTGTGGCAGAAATTTGTAGTGGCCTTCACTAGTTTGTTTTACTGTGAATGTTTGTATGGTGGTTGTATGGTGAATGATGAAATACCTAAAATATATTCACCTATTCATAAGATTACCAATAATTTGAGGTGGCATATCTGTCACATTCACACCTAACTTAGGTCACTTTTTATAGCATGATCAACAAAAACCACTTTGTCTGCCACATTAATGAATGTAGAGCACTTGGCTGGCTATACAAGTGAAGTCACAGCCAACAGAAGTCTATCAATATCAAGATGTCACCTGTTACAAATGAATATTTTGCCCTCTATTCTGTTGTACACAGGATTAAGACTTCAACCCTCCACATAGAATAATGATTGCTGTTGTATTGCAACACTGCGTATAGTTCAAAATATCACCTCATACAGATTTTGTCTTCTATGTTTGCCCTCCAGTGTCTAACTGGACAATCATTACAGAGATAAAAGAGACATAACGATAGCTAATCAAACATGCAGTCACAGTTAATGAAATCATTGTTTTCAGTCACAGTAGTCTAGCGTTCAAAGTCAATGAAATCATTACCATCATTCTCCTCTTCATTACACCTCCTCAACCAATTGTAACATGTACCAATAAGTGTACATAAATTAATAGTTAGTATCAACATAAGTATTCCACAAAGAATGATCAACAGTAGTAGTTCTGCAGTATTCCTATATGAACAAACAAAATAAGAGCAGTTTAACTTGACAACTCACATTTGAGCACAGCTAGCTGATGTTCAATTTATTCAATAAGAGTGTGGGGTGATGTTTGCTCTGCTATACTATATGCTTGCAGGCCCAGCCTTTTACATACACTACAAAGTTATTTCAAGAAGACTGCCTACCACCAGCCTACACTCACCACAATCATTGCAAATGAATTGTTAATTGAATTGTTAAAACAGATGGCTTATTCTTGAATAAACCTAGAGTGAAGTGCATGTATACTTTTTGTCCAGAAGTTTCAATGTGATGTTACTATCTATGTATGTGATTACTGACATTTGTATAGGTTGTGCCTTTTATGTTTCCCTGCTCATATGAGCTTCTGAACTGATGGACAGGCATATACAGTAGCAACATGATCATAACAGATTAGCTTTACTTGTGCAATATGGCTAAAAATTGTAAGAGACAAAAGATGTGATCCATGCAACCTGTGAATTACAGGTGTGGACTAGAATTTCCACTATACCATTACCATAGGAGATCATTTGATGAATACAATTAAATGTTGCATCAACTTATCACTAGCTAATTAATGTTTCTGGTGTACCATGACTTCACACAGCAGACAAGTGACAAGTCTCATGGGTTGATTAGAATGACAGGTTGTTGAAACAGGCACACAAGTCAACTCATAGATCAGATCTGGAACTATCTTTGAAGGTTTTATAAGGGTGATCCCACAATATCACAGACTTATGAAATTACTTTATAATTTACTTGTCATATCACTATACATACGTAGCTATACATAACAGTTATATGTATGCAGACCGCTTATAAGCAAGAACAAGTTAGAGTAAAATAACCGCACTCTTTCACTCCAATAAACCGTACCATGACCAGTAGGTCCATGTGAGGTTATGGCTACCCAAAACAATAACAGTGTGGTGGACCGACAATTAGCAAATAGCTACATGAGTAAAGACAATCTATACAAACTAATGCCAAATCACTGTCTTTCCGCTGCTATACATGTGACCAGTATTTGCAAACTCAATGTATTGAAGATTGCCTGTACTACCATGTACAGAACTTTTCATTACTCCCTTTTTAAAGATTACAATTTTATAGGTGTTAAGTAATGTTGCATTTAATTATCACCTACCAAATACTGAAAATGGATCCATATAACTCTGATCTTGATATGAGAAATGCAAGGTAGATTTGGGCTGAATAATAATTATAGTGAACACTATCTATAAAAGCATTTTCTTCTACTTCAACCAACGATCCTGCTGTAGATGCATATAGTACCTGTGTCTAAATGTGACCTGTAATTTGCTCAGTACGGATTTTATAAGGACATCAGGTGTGCAGTTTTACTGTACAGTATGTCTGACTTTGACCGTCGGGTGTGAAGTTTTGTGTCTGACTTTGACCATGTCTTGTGCGGGCCTTACTGTCAGGTGTGCAGTTTTGTGTCTGACTTTGACCATGCCTTGTGCGGGTCTTACTGTCAGGTGTGCAGTTTTGTGTCTGACTTTGACCATGCCTTGTGCGGGTCTTACTGTCAGGTGTGCAGTTTTGTGTCTGACTTTGACCATGCCTTGTGTGGGTCTTACTGTCAGGTGTGAAGTTTTGTGTCTGACTTTGACCATGCCTTGTGCGGGTCTTACTGTCAGGTGTGAAGTTTTGTGTCTGACTTTGACCATGCCTTGTGCGGGTCTTACTGTCAGGTGTGAAGTTTTGTGTCTGACTTTGACCATGCCTTGTGCGGGTCTTACTGTCAGGTGTGAAGTTTTGTGTCTGACTTTGACCATGCCTTGTGCGGGTCTTACTGTCAGGTGTGAAGTTTTGTGTCTGACTTTGACCATGCCTTGTGCGGGTCTTACTGTCAGGTGTACAGTTTTGTGTCTGACTTTGACCATGCCTTGTGCGGGTCTTACTGTCAGGTGTGAAGTTTTGTGTCTGACGTTGACCATGCCTTGTGCGGGTCTTACTGTCAGGTGTACAGTTTTGTGTCTGACTTTGACCATGCCTTGTGTGGGTCTTATACTCTCAGGTGTGAAGTTTTGTGTCTGAATTTGACCATGCTTGTGTAGGTCTTACTGTCAGGTGTGCAGTTTTGTGTCTGACTTTGACCATGCCTTGTGCATATCTTATTGTCAAGTGTGCAGTCTTGTGTCTGACTTTCACCATGCCTTGTGCAGATCTCACTGTCAGGAGTGCAGCTGTGTGTCTGACTTTGACCAGCTTTGTTTTATAAGTAATGAGGTGTGTCTGTGTAAGGCAATAGCTATCTAGTATATTATGAATTGTAAATTTCAAAATAAAGTATAGGGATCCAAAAAGTAATGAAATGAAGAAGCATTGCAGCATAGCTCTGTGAGAAAATCTCTACATTGGCATTGAAGCGTTTCACAGAGCTATGCTGTAATACCATCATTCATCTGTTGTATATGAACTTTTTATTCTTTGGATCCCTACTTCATTTTTAAATTAACAATTTTAATATACTAATTATTTTGTTGACTTCTTTATTATAGCATTTTGCAACTTTCACAGGTTGTGTGCAAACCACAAATTTTACCACAAAACATACACTTGGATAGCTGAGTAACAAGGAATTTAAAAAAATAAACACTGCGAAAGTTTTCCAGCAAATAAGCCCTGGCATTTATCGCATCCGCAAAACGTTTCCACCCTGTGTGATAATTGATATACGGTACACATGTAACTGTTCTATTAGTACTAGGCTGATTGCTTTTTTTTCAAATATTATGAGTGGTACAGTCATCATGCCATTCTAATACATAGATTTTTATGAGGTGTGGTGTTTGCACTCGACTGCCCAAAAGGTACATCCCACTGGTGGGTTTGTTGTTGTGGTGTAGAATGGTATAAATGTGCTTCTTTGTTTGGCCTCTAACCTTGTGACTGTTGTCTGGCAGGCAGGCAACCCAAGTTCTTTATCTGGCAGCCTGTAAGAATCTTGTTTTTAATGCTGTATTTGGAGTTAGACAGACTAATATTATTCCATAAAGATGGCTTTCATCACACGCAGTAATGCACTTATCAATATTATCCCCCACCACCCCCTCCCGGGCAATGGTGGGGATAGGTGGGGATTTGACTTTCTCAAATTTCAAATTCCGCACCTGTGGGGCACAACGAGTCATCAAATTCCCAACAGGTTATTCTTACAGGAAGCGCATAGTTAGTAAATTGAACGGTCAAATCCCCCACTAGTGGGGCAAATTTTAAGGTCAAATAAGATCAAATCCCCCACTATTCCCCCACGTATGCCCAGGAGGGGGTAGTGGGACTTAATTTTGATAGGTGCATAAGATGTATTTGCAAAGGGAGCATTTTTAGTGGTGTATGCCACTTTTGGGGCGATTCCTACTTAAACAGTACTACGTGCCACACTGTTTGATGTAAAACCATAATAAATACATAGTAACTGTTATCTCTTTAGTCATCCATATTTTTAACCCACAGCACATCAACCCTACCTTAACTCCCAGTGATGTTGAGGAAATTTCAAAGTTGGAGAAGGCTGTATTTAGAGAACGTGCAAGACAAAGAATGCAGCAACACTGGTCAGATTCAGAAACTGATTCAGATATGACAACAGTTACTGCTAATCATGATAGTTTCAGTGTAGCTGTAGCTAGTAGTCATCCACAAACAGTAACGCTTCAACCTGACACTGGTGTGAGTGAGGAGCTAAGTTCCGTATTATTACCAATTCTTGGTCCACTACCAAATGATACATCAGTTACCATTAAAGGTTCTGGAATTCAAGATGCATCACAAAAGACGAAGGCTGAAGTGGCTGTAAAACATTATGTTAAAAAATGCTGTTGAAGATCGTGAGATGGCTATACTTACAGCACGACGTTTCAGAGAAAAAGCTGAACATCTGGAATTGGAGAATGAAAAACTGAAGTATGAAATGAATGCATCCCTTCATCGTGTAAGAAGCTTTTGGCGCAATAAGGTAGCAGAGGGTGGCACACGTACAGGAAAATGCATACAAAAAGCACTGCATTAAGAACCATATATTAATGTATACCACCATATAACAAGTATATCTAATTTAATAATAATTCTTTTACAAATTTATAATATATGCTATTATACTAAACTTGATGGGAATTGGACATGCTACAAAGACAGTTTCATGATTATAAATGATTTTATGATGTACATATTTGGCTAATATAGGAATCTACACAATGCAATCATTTTTAAAGCCCAGTAAATATTTCATTTAAAAAACTTTCTGGCTAACATCCATCCATTGCATGAACATGTTCCATAGCATACAGGATCTTCTATGACATTAGAGTGTAGCATTTTTAATTACTACCTTTGTCAATACTGTTATTAATCTCGTTTATGTGGCTTCCTTCAGATGGCCAGAATGCAGCTATAGCGGTAGATGACAATGAATGCTTATTTGTTGAGTCAAGGATGTCTCTGCCAATGTAAATAACTCTTCTAGAGAGGATATATAATGGGGACAGATATTCAGTATTACAATTGGAATTGACTGAGATGCTGGTACAAAATTTATATGAAACTTCATGGAATTGACAATTGAGCTCTATAAGTTTATGTACTTGATGTAATTGCATGTAATTTAAGTTGTGAAAACTAAAGTTCCACAGTGGCAGATTCAGAGAGGGATTTCAAGTTCCACTGAACTTCAGCCTAGATGTTTATATAATATGTAATATTTCAAGGAAAGCGAATTGCTAGCCCACTCCCACCTAAACTACTTCTGTCAATGACACACTCAATCTGAAATCACTTTGCATATGTAACATAAAATCCATATGTGCATGTAGTTACAAAAGTTACTAACATTATGGTATAGCTATTGAATCAGTTCAAAGATGCTGTGCGAGGTCTGTGTATAATAATTATTCTTCATATGCAAGTGTCACAAATATGTTACAAACGTTGAATTGGCCACCTCTGGCTCACTACGGACACCAGCTCAATGTGATCACAATGTTTAAGATCATGCACCAATTAATAGATGCACTGACTGATAGATGCAGGGATCTCTCCGCCATCCAAATACTATATCTATGCAAAGCATAAAACTTTAGCGCTTGGCGCGCTGCGCGCGCCAAGCGCTAAAGTTTTATGCTTTGCATAGATATAGTATTTGGAAGTTGGAATTAATGAATTACAATTTCCAAAGTTTATATTGTGCTTCCAGCTTTTAATGCGATGGTTACGGTGGTTGCTGTGGCTTATAGGCGATAATTGAAGCCATTGTATACAGACCTTACTGTAAGATTTTCTAGGGTTTCTGTGTGGGTATTGTTTAAAGGAAGCATGCTAAATGCATTATCTACATTACACAGCTACAAGATACAGGCTTTGAGCTGCAGCACTAGCTCCTGCTAAACGTCGAACTATCCTAATAGAACAGTCAGTACAATTATTCATAAAAATGAAGTCATTGTGATTAATGATTTGGCTATAGCTATAACCACAAAATAATATGTTTGGAAGCATGATCATGAAGGCTTGCAATTGCAAGATGTGAAGACAGAGACTAGTCATCTAATCAGCGTTACATTGCTTGCAGTAGCCCAACACTTGCAGCTTCCTGTCAGGATAACTATGCAATTTAAGCGAGGTGGTTTTCAGTGTACATGTAGGACTGTTCAATTTATTGGACCATGTCTTCTCACTGACCAAAGATATATACTGCTGCTCCTGTGTCAAGTTCCATCACTAGGTGATTGCCATTCAGTTAAACAGGCACTTTGTAGCTTTCAGGAACTGTTGATGAGACTGAATGTAAGTGGATTATGTCGGCAGTGGAATCTTCATCTGAAGGCTCAGTGTTCAGCTGTCGGAGGTCATCATTGTTAATGTGATCCACTCCATCCATTGCATTTGCCAGACTTTGTTTCTGAGGACTCTTTCTTATGACTGTTGTGACTCTGCTGTGTCCTCCTCTTTCCAGGAGCTTTGCTTCTGCCAGCTTTAGCAATGTGGTCTGTGCGAAAGCGCTTGCAATTGTTGCAAACCAACTAAACTACTCCTCGCCATTTGTTACATTTTAAGTTAACGAACAAGATGTATGAATAGATAGTTAACACAGAGCCATAACATGTACAAATTCTAAATATTATATTACAAGCACACATACAGAATATATTGTAAATCAGTTACACACACTTACATCAATAGAAGATTACATCATATGCAATTACAACATTTAAATGTATACAATCACATTGACTATCCTAATGTGTGTGTTACTTTAATTTTAGTTGTCAGTGAAAATCTGGTTTTCCATCTTTTAAACCTAAACGTTAAGATCAGAATACACATAAAACTTGTTTTATGTTGCTTACCCACATACCAGTTGGTCAGATGTAAGGCATAACTACTTGTGGTGTCTCCTCTTCATTGACCTCTCCTTCTCTTTTTGACCTCTCCTTCTCTTATTGACCTCTCCTTCTCTTATTGACCCCTGCCTCGCACTTGCCTTTTATTTGTCACTTGACATACTAGCAGAGAGTTGATGACGAATAGCGGGCATGTCATCCTACAAATGTTTCAGCAGAGTGACTTTCACTGTTCGTCTAGAGTATTTATGATAGCAAGTGTTTCACAAAATTAATAGTCACTGTATGTGTTACCTCCTTTTTATCCATACTGCTGTCCTGAGATCGACACCATAACCATGAAAATCTTGTTTGAACTTTCTTTGGGCATAAGGTTCTTGTACAAACTAAATGCAGTAAAGACATTACCACAAAGTGCATACTGACACACTGCTATAACATACCGATGGAAGTGGTTGTTGAAATAGTAAAATAGATTGGTGTAGCCAAATGCCAACTGTAATACCTAACACGAAACAGAATTTTTCATACTGTATGTGGCAAGATGTTATACATACATAATATAAAGAACTTCGTGTGGAAGGATCATGCTCATGCACATTACGGGATACTAAGTATTGCAAGATCTAGAGGCTCCCTGCTATCAGACACCCTGCTATCAGACATCCAGAATGTACCCAGGTATCTTGGGATACTAAGTATTATAGGATCTAGAAGCTTCCCACTATCAGACATCCTGGGATGTACTCAGGTATCTCGGCATACTTAGTATTGTAGGATCTAGTGGATCCATGCTATGAGACGTCCTGGGATATACTCAGGTATCTCGGGATACTAAGTATAATGACTTCAGACACACTGATATGAATATTTAAAGTATCCTTTTAGAACTTCATGAGGTGACAAAGTTGCACTAGTTCAAAAGCAGCTCTCAAGATGCATGCTCAACCTCCTCTGGTCCCAGGTCATTGACCATCCCTTCATATTCCCATGCTCACCTGAGCGGTGACCTTCAACTCCTTCACTTTAGTGTAATACTGGTTGATCAGAGGGTCAGCTTCTTTGTCAGAACACTCATAGTTTAGACAAGGACTGACCAAGAACTCCTCGTGAAGATCAACACACACTTTACTAAACTTCTCCAGTTCCTAACAAGGACACAATAACATGTAAACACAACAACAACAACAACACCATATTAGGAAACAACTTTGAAGGCAAAACATTTGAGCAACAGTCAGTAAAATAAAAGTTCTATTTCTGAATGAGAAATGTCTAATAGAAATATAAACTAATTAGGAATGGTAACTATAACATTACCATAGAGACAGTGACGAGATGGTAGAATGTCTACCCAGCATGGGTAACAAAGGTTAAGGCACAATACGCCAATGGCTAAGCACAACACCAAACAGTCAAGAAATCAAGCTCACAGCCTCATCCAAAAAGCTATCGATAATACAGTAAATACCAAAATCAACAACAACCAGTGGTAGAGTTTACATGATGACAACTAAGTTAATAATCGTATAATTGTAGTGGTGTACAACTAAAAAATATGTTAGCTAAAGAAGTATCTCTCTCTGAGGAAGACTGTCACTTAACAATGACAATCAGCCAAGACTACATACCTCCATGACAATTTCAGCTTGTTCCTGTACATGAGGACTAATTCTTTGTTTAGCCAGTGACACCTTGTTCTCCAAGTTGTTCCACCTAGTAATAAGATATGATATGATACACCTGAAACCTCGGCTATGTTGACCATCAGTTATATGTACATTAAAGTGAGTGTTCTATTAGAGTAGTTAATGTGACCTGCTGAGCGAAAACCTAACCTGATGGCTATTGCGATATTATTAAAACACACTACACAGGTAAACAACACATACTACAGCATATACAAAAATACTTTAGATGCATTTTAGACCATTTGGATAAACAGCAAAGCAATAATGGAGTTGTTGTAACTAATAAACCAGTGGATCCGTCTCTTTATGGTGAGAAAAATATTTTTTTGTTTTGCTTTCCTAACTGATAACCAAGATACCACTGTCCATCTATCAGTCAGTCAGTCAGTCAGTCAGTCAGTCAGTCAGTCAGTCAGTCAGTCAGTCAGTCAGTCAGTCAGTCAGTCAGTCAGTCAGTCAGTCAGTCAGTCAGTCAGTCAGTCAGTCAGTCAGTCAGTCAGTCAGTCAGTCAGTCAGTCAGTCAGTCAGTCAGTCAGTCAGTCAGTCAGTCAGTCAGTCAGTCAGTCAGTCAGTCAGTCAGTCAGTCAGTCAGTCAGTCAGTCAGTCAGTCAGTCAGTCAGTCAGTTCCACATATAGGTCACCTTTGCGGCAGATGATGGAAGAACTGGACTTGATCATGAGACAGAGGGTAGCCATATTTCTCCAGTATCACTTGTGTACGGTGGACAGCACCAAACTTGTAATCAACAACTTTCTGTTGGGAGCCAACCTGTAATGATGTTGTGGTGAACACACACCACATAAATTATACCAAGCAAATAAAATCATGCAAAAACATTAACACAATAGAATAGTAGAGCCGTAGCACACCTTAGTGAACACCTTCATCAACTTCATAAAGGACTCCATGCTGTGGTGATCATAGGACAAGTGCTCCACTACTGGTTCTGTCTCCTCCAGGAACTTGCCCAGTGCATCCAGTGCTAACTTTGTCTAGTAGTGAAGTAGATCGTGTAAAATCATATATCAACACTAATAACACTTTACTGGACACTAAATGTAAATGTACACACCCACACTACACACACGCATGCACGCACACACGCATGTACACACCCACACACCCACCCACACAAACACACAACCTGTTTGGTCAAGAAGCTAGTATACGTGTGTATCCACTTGGTAATAAAGGCACACACAAGGTGCTTGGCAGGCTTCATATTCACACCAATCCAACCAACACTAACAAAGTCATCAACTTCAAATATCTGATCATGGATATCCTGCAAGTGTTACACATGATGTCATGGATGGTGATACTATAAGCAGAACATGTAGCACACCAACATGATGGATACCATGACTTCAAAGGTTATCAAATAATCATCCCATGGTATATATTAACAACACGTGATTGGAAGTCTTGTTTCGTGCACCGGCACTCCTTGTTGTACAAGAAGAACATAATGTGCAGTAGCATATAGACCTTGTGCGAGCCAGGGTGTGGCACTCATTCCATCATTGAAATATCACATGATGGCTACCTAAGGTGAGCATGGGAAGGGAAAGACCTCATTGTTCGCTACAAATGTCTTGGCATACAACAAGCCCCTAGGAGGAAGAGAGAGGGATAATTTTGCCCTAACTATAGGAGTGTGTAAGCAGAATTTGCATAGTATTGAGTCTACCAATGGAGTTTCCAATCTCTCCCTTGCTATCACAATAGTATCTATGATTAAGTGACTGTTCTATTAGAGTATTTGAACAGCTTGGTCAATTGTAGTGCTTTTTGTCATCTAAAATTTTGACAATCAGTAGCCTAGTACACTCTTCTTCACGGTAGACAGATATATTGGTAACACATCACACACAAACCTTAAAAATGGAGATTTCCCCATCAAAGTCATCAATAGATGGCTTATTGTTCTCATCCTCTCCTTCACGACTCAACACCGATCGTACCCTATAGGTACTCATGTGACCAATACTGCTTGTTGCCGAGTAAAGGAAACCATAATCAGTAGCGCCAACAGCAGACTTACTACTGCCAACTCTGTGTGATGCACTGGCTATCATCGAGTGAGATCGGCTGAGGAGAAGATGAATCAGTGATGTATGCACACAAATCAAGCTAACAATGAATGGTATGGAATCAGGAAATATTATTAAACCCTTCACAACACGGGAAGCCTCAAAAGAAAAAAAGATTTGGTCTTTACAGGTCTTCTCTAAAACAAGAAAACATAATATATAAACTTGGCCAAAATTTTGCTGGAGCAAAGCAAGGCTGCTTATCATATAACAGACAACATCACACTCTACCTAGTTGATGATCTTGATCGTGATCTTCGATTTGATATGGAAGATGGTCGGGGCTTGACAGACTCTGGTCGTGGCACCATCCGTGGCCGCGGCAATGTGTTATCTTGGAGAAAGTCATCAAACGTATGCTTCACATCTTGGTCCCACAAGAATGTGATTTCAGCAAACTTTTTCTTCAGTGACTACAACAAGAACACAATAGTTGTTATTACCATGGACTATTAGGAACTGTGCTGAGATGTCACCAGACAGAACCACTCTAGAGCTTTGCAAAACACTGTGACTATTTAACATGGCCAGTGTATGGTCTTTTCCACATACAGTGCAGTAAATTTATTTGCTGACAAAGATTACATGGGAAGTTCAACAGTACCTGACATTGCCTGGCGCTGGTCTCCAGGTGAGCACAGATCTTTTCAACGCTGGCAGTGATCTTTTTTGTCACTACGGATGACTGCATAGTAACAAGTTGTGGATGTCTAGTGGATAATATAAGCCATGTAGCAGGTTGACAACACTACACTACATACTAGAATAGCAACAATACAATGTGTAGACATATTCACCTGCAACTAAATACCATTCATTTCATGTACAATAATTTGATTAAAATCCTGTTAACAGGCCACATGCAATATGTTGTTATATCAATACAGCACAATACTACACACCCCAGTAGTTCCACTGTTAGCAGTGAACGGTTTCATAACTTTAGCCATCAACACGTAATCCTCCATCCACCTCCTAACAACTTCAGGAACACTTTCTAGTGCAGTCTGCTGATCCAGGGGAGGAGTGAAACTAATCGTCGACCCCACCAGCTCTAATTGAACATTCACTAGGCAGGGAATTGACTGACCCTAACCACAACAAATACAGTAAACTACATCACTGGCCAATGTCATTGAATAAGCAAAAAATTTATAATAAATCTATATATACACATGTAATTTCTGGTGGCCCCTGTATCAGTATTATTCACAGTACAAACTCAATACTGTCAGCTTTGGTAGTACAGGTGAGGTTAATGGTCATACAAGTCACCTTATGGGTTGTACAGTATACACCATTCTGATACAGCTACTGGGGACCACTTGTTTATGGCTCCAATTTGTACCTGTTCATATTTGGCCACTCGGTCACTGAGGATCTTGAGAGCACTGAGAATGGTGTAGCGTAGTCCATTGAGGATCATGTGATCCACGTGATAAAGGAAGGAGTGCCACGATGGACTATCACGGCTGATCTCAACCACCTGACCAGAAGGAGGAACATGTATACAACTGAACCACTCTATAGTGTTACTACATCACACAGTACTCACCTCAAATATCTCACCTACAAGGTCTCTGATACGTTCACCTCATGGTACCAATATGGCTTCCACACAATCACATAATTCCCTGAGGGATAACAATACAACAAACATGTAACATGAGGGAGACTGGGTATAAACACGCACACAACTAATGGACTAATGATATTGCTCTAAAGGTCATAGCCTAGTGCTACTTTCAAGCAAATTCTTCACCACAGCCACAATCCTCAACTATACTACATATTGTAACAATAAACTAAAGTTGTTGAAATTGGCAATTCCTTACCACATCACTAATTTTGCCCCTAGCACTCATCACACTGCAGTCTAAACCAGTAGCATACCATACCATTGAAAACAAAACCAACTGGGATTTAATGAAGAAAATTTAGAAGCACAAAAGACAACTGCAAATCAATGACCACTTAATTTGTCTACTTCAATTACTGGGTGACTGTCAGCTCCCAGGTGAGACCTTTACATGCCAAATATATAAATTTGGTAATATGCAAACACTAGTGATCCCCATTGTTTCTTAGTATGTATTGCAAATCACATGGACCAATAATAAAACAGGTTATATACTAGTAACAGTATGTCTAATTAGCCCTCTGAACACTACAGGTAACAAGACCATGTTACCCCTTAATACACCACATCAACTATCATTACTTGTGTTTCTGATCCAGATGTTCCAGGGGAACCCCCTGTCCAGACTCATTATTAAATACACTCATGCCCCCGAGGTGTGTCCATGTGTCAATGATGCCGTCAACCTTAGCCATCCTCTCCAACACAGCGTTCATGATATGGTGCAGGTCACCACTGATCAGTGCTGTTGTGTCAGCTACAAAGTCTTGTAACCTCGGACTACTCCAAGTGACCTCATCCAGACCATGAGATATCAACTGCAAGTAGTGTTATACACATGAGATCAACTGATTATTTCTCTGTTTTCTTTTTTCAGATGTATTATTGTATTGGTAGAGATCAACACTACTATATAGATGTGCGCCAACATCAATATTCCGACACCCGGTATAAATAATGTGCTATTAAGCTGATAAGCAAAGCTGATCTAATATAGTAGTGACGTTGCTGGGATACTAAAGACCATAATTATACAGTACTGCCCGAGCACAACTTCACACTCGCTCGTGCACTTGCGATTACGAGTCTGTGTATAACTTGCTAATAAAGGGGAGTGACACCTGTTTCACATGCAAGAATTTGCAGCTCGATTGCTCTTGCAAATACTCGCATGTGAACAGGTGCCACGCCCCTTTATTAGCTTGCTATTCATGGACTCGTGATCATAAGTGTACGAGCAAGTGCAACGTTGTGCTTGAGCGGTACTGTACGTTTGTGCACGTCTGTATCTGCGGCTTTTTAAATTCATCTTGCCAATTCAATACCAACATGCAAAAACAAGGATGATGACCGATCAGTGTACCTCTAGCCTATATGGACCTCAAAACTAAACTGTCTCAATATGGAGGTCAAATGTACAGCATTCTTAGGGTCTGTTAAGAAAGGATCAACTTTACTGGTTGAAGTGCATCACTATGACATGTCATACCTGTACCATGTATGGTATCTCAGTCATAGCGTGCACTATATACGTTTAGTAACTGTATAGGGCTTGTTGAATCTCAGTGATCTTTTTATGCATTATGGTAAGCAAATATTTTTAACAACTGCACACTTGTCAATTCAATGATATATTCTCATATTCAAATGACCATCTTAATTAAGTAAACATTTGATGCTAAAGCAATTTAAAAGGTAAACAACTGAAGTAGGGTGTCACAGTGATGCAACAGACCTAAGGTAGAGTTGTGCATGCAATCATGGCATTGTTATGCCAACTTTGAAGTGGTCAATAGTTTTGAGTTGGAGACACAGCTAGCCATCAGAAAGTTGCTGTGCATGCAGTTGAAAATCACCAAAGTAACAACTACATACAGTACTTTAAAATGATCACTAGAGAATGGCTACTGTCTGACAGTACGTTTTCATCCACTACAAGTATATAGTGCTACACTGTAAAATTTTGCAATTGAGCAGCTCGCATGAAACAAGCAGCAAGATCGAGATACTCTAATAGTGCCGAAGATCAATAATATAGCTATACCTATGTCCAAAAAAAAGTTAACAATTTAGTGAATTAAAACTTGTTAATTCAGAGGGATCAAACGATAAAAAGCAATGAAACAAGTGATTTAAATGATGGCAACTATTACAACATAACTTTGTGGGAAAATCCTTACATTGGCATCTCACCATTAAGGATTTTCCCACAAAGTTATGTTGTAATAGTTGCCATCATTTAAACCACTTGTTTCATTGCTTTTTATCATTTGATCCCTCTACTTCCACTTCTAAATTAACTCACTTACTACTTAAAGATCCAATATCAGGTGTCCAAAAATGCTCAGATGCTCATATGTCCAGAATTACATTTGTATTTTATGTAATGAAACCATGTGCTACATGTAGTTTTATCATAAACACAGGTAGTTGTAAAAGACTACCTTGGACCCTTTCACCTGCTAGATATTGTTGTCATTGTGGGTTGTCTTATTTGACAAATATGCATAGTAATAGATGAAAGGTCTAACTATGGTTTTAACAAGCCTGCGTGGGTGAGGCATAACTGCTCTATTATGGTGAATGTTCTATTAGGTTATATTGATTTTGCGTGACAAGTTTCTGAAAACCTCTGAGACCAATCTGGAATTTCATACCACTGCATGCAGTTTTCACTCAGCATTGTATTAGGTCATTGAAAGTTGTTAAAATTTTGAATCCAAATATCATCGTCAGTAAAACACAACAAGTCCTGTATACAATGAGAGATAGTTATGATGTTGCATGTAACTTCTCACATGCACTACACTACACCCACACACACACACACACACACACACACACTACACTACACACACACACCCACACCCACGCACGCACACACTACACTACACACTACACTACACACACACACTACACTACACAATACACTACACACACACACACTACATTACACACACACACACACGCACGCACGCACACACTACACTACACACACACACACACACACACACACTACACTACACAATACACTACACACACACACTACACTACACACACACACATACTACACACACACTACACACACACTCACACTACACTACACACACTACACTACACACACAACTACACACTACACACTACACACACACTACACTACACACACTACACTACACACACACACACACTACACTACACACACTACACACAAACACACACACTACACACTACACTACACACACACACTACACACACACACAAACACACACACTACACTACACACACACTACACACACACACTACACACACACACACACACTACACTACACACACACACTACACTACACACACACACTACACACACACAAACACACACGCACACACAAACACACACACTACACACACACACACACAAACACTACACTATACACACACTACACACACACACACACAAACACACACACTACACTACACTACACACACTACACACACACACACTACACACACAAACTACACTACACACACACTACACACACACACACACACACACTACACACACTACACTACACACACACACACACTACACTACACACACTACACACACACACACACTACACACACACACACACTACACACACACACACTACAGTACAACTAGGGCTCTCAGTTTCGATTAATTTGATAATCGATTAGTCATCGATTATCAAAAAGATTATTCGATTAATATACAAATATAGAACTCAATGTTTAACTGCATATTCTGGTCATCGATAAAGCTTCAGAGAGCAGTTCATACCATTTATCACCTTCACATAGACCATAACACATGTAGAACAGGGCAAGCGTTCCTGGATGTAAAGAATATTATTTTTGTTGTTTTTTACTCAATATAACAGCTAGTGGTACGCTGTACTGTAGGCTACACACAGCATGTATATATTATTGTTATATTAATCGATTACAGAATAATTAATCGATTATATTTTTTCATCGATAATTGTGAGAGCCCTAAGTACAACACCAATAACAGATAGCACTTCATCATCCTTTGTCTGAAACACTATTCACAACATGTAATGTGCTTGCTCAAGCACATAACAGATAATAAAAAGCATTCTAAAGCAAACACTGCAATGACACAACAGTCAGGTGTCATGTGAAGGCTTTCTTCATGGCAAGACTGACAGCAATTAACAAGTTAGTTGTCAGCCTGTGAAGATCTACTAACACAGGAAAATATTTTGTACATCTGTGTGATAAAAGCCTTGATGAAACGCCCAAAAGCAATTAACAAAATCTGTTAAGTCGCCAACTATCCAAGGGGTGGTTACCTATGACACGTGTGCATGGCTATAAAGCCTTACAGGACACTGTGACTTTAAACAGACAAATGGGAAGCTGTAACTCGTGGTAAGCTGGTCCTTAATACAAGGCTTCAATAATGATTTCTTTGCAGCATTCAAAGTACAAGCTCCTCAGAGATTGATGAGGAGCACAACTCTGTCAACACAAGTAAGGGATAGTGCTGCAAATTACAACATGAACCTAATTAACATTGTTCAATCTACATTAGCTGGACAATGTGTTCAAGAAGACATTAATGAACAGTAAGTTATGATGTCAAAAGTTCTATGGCTTAACTTGATGATGCAAATAGTCATAAGTACTTTGGGTTGTAAGGTGAACACTAAAGTACTGCAGTACTGTTATGCATGGGAAACGCTGAGCCAAAGAGCAAGTGTACAAATCTATAAAATGAGTTTAAAAAAACTCAACAATTTGTTAACACTGACTGGCCTGTGGCAACACTTAATAGCGCTGCAAACGACACTGTGTAGCGATAAGCCAAGTCACAGTTGTCATGCTGCGTAGCAGAACAAAGAACACATTGCAAAGGCTTATGACAATAAGAAACGTACTATTACATTACGTAGCTTACCATTGCAACATGATATGACGGATTTCCAGCATCATCTGTGCATGTCCTAGGCTAGTGGTAAACACCTCGTACAGGCTCTGCCTTCTGCGTAGTGCCTAGTAGATAAAAACAAACATGTCGTGTCGGGCTCACGTAGGACTAGGCATTAAATAGAACTAACCACACCTATGCGCTGGCGCTCTTGTGGGGGAAAGCTGCGTATTGTATTGCGAGGTTTTGTTTTTACAATTACTTTGGGTGTATTTTATAGAATCTCATCTATAGGCTCTGAGACATTTATCACAAAGGTTGCCTAGCGCTAGTAGGTATGGCACCAATTATTTTGTGGCACTATAAAGCACAGGAACTGTACGCAGGCTACAATCTTCAAGTATAAATGCATAACATCAAATACCTTATTGCATGTACAACTATACAATACAGCAAAGGTTGTCTAACAAAGAACATTGTAATCATCAACAATGATCATACATATTCTATGCATTCCTTGTAGACAATCCCCCCTGATTTTAATGACGGAAGGTGCGTTAACATGGTTGCAATGGCAACAGTCAATGATCATGTATGCCCATGTGTACAGCACATTACTTCAGTAGTACAAGCTAACAATACATGCAGTTGATATATAGATGGCTAGATTGTGGTGTAGATGAAATGTACAAGTCGTGCATGTTTTCTCAGTCGAAATTAAAGCAGGCAGGATACTTTTTTTTTAGATGGAAGACATGCAAAACAATTAGACCAAGCCTCAAACAATGGAAGTGACCAGTGCTAATTATAACCAGTGCTACCACATTGGCTTCTAAATTAAACAGCCAGACACACACACACAAAAAAAAACCACTCCTTTTTCTATTATGCAATCCATGTGGTACATAAATATAACTTCTATTGTTCAACCAACCATTGTACCATTTAACCAGTGTGGTTTTGTTTCATTTGGGATTACCATATGTGTGCATCGAACCACTGGACTGAACTATACTATGACCACCCTTCTATTTCCATTCTGCAATCCATGTGGTACATATATATTTTATTTCGATTGTTTAACAATTGCAGTGTGATTGTGCCATGTATCATGTGTGTATGTGTGTGTGTGTGTGTGCGTGCAAGTACGGCAAACATGTGGAGAGTGTGTGAAAAAGGGGGGGGGAAATCATGACTAGCACAAGTAAAGTACCGGTGGAGGAGAGGATATATAGTTTGTGCAGTACATCAAAAGGTGCATACAACCACTTTATGGCTATAATTATATGATCGTTTTACAATCATATCACTTCATACGTCCAAACAATTTCAAATCTAGCCAGGCTTGTAGTCAGTGTAGCTATACAGCCAGACCATATGACAATTATATGATATTTTTATTAATTAATTTAAAAATAATTTTCCTTTGTCTTCCCCAGCATATCGTCTGCTATATAGTTATTGGCCAGTTGATTTATTTTTGTTTATTCATTTCTTTGTTTAAAAAAAAAAAAATTATCGATTTGACAGTTATGGTACAGCTACAAGCTAACAATACATGCAGTTGATATATAGATGGCTAGATTGTGGTGTAGATGAAATGTACAAGTCGTGCATGTTGTCTCAGTCGAAATTAAAGCAGGCAGGATACTTTTTTTTTGAAAAAAGACATGCAAAACAATTAGACCAAGCCTCAAACAATGGAAGTGACCAGTGCTAATTATAACCAGTGCTACTACATTGGCTTCTAAATTAAACAGCCAGACACACACACACAAAAAAAAAAACCACTCCTTTTTCTATTATGCAATCCATGTGGTACATAAATATAACTTCTATTGTTCAACCAACCATTGTACCATTTAACCAGTGTGGTTTTGTTTCATTTGGGATTACCATATGTGTGCATCGAACCACTGGACTGAACTATACTATGACCACCCTTCTATTTCCATTCTGCAATCCATGTGGTACATATATATTTTATTTAATGTTGATTGTTTAACAATTGCAGTGTGATTGTGCCATGTATCATGTGTGTGTGTGTGTGTGCATGTGCGTGCGTGTGCGTGCGTGTGTGCGTGTGCGTGTGCGTGTGTGTGTGTGTGTGTATGTGTGTGTGTGTGTGTGTGTGTGTGTGTGCATGTGTGTGTGTGTGTGTGTGTGTGTGTGTGTGTGTGTGTGTATCATGATCATGTAGCTGCTACTGAGACAAATAATAGGGGCACATGACACCTCACTAGCCAATATGACTATAACCCTGGGCAGTGGGGAGGAGGCATTGGTAGTTTATGTAATATGACCCAGGCACTCAGTATTCCCAGAGTGCCTTTGCACTGATACTCTATAGCACCATGTAACTATAGATTCCCTGTAGACATAATTAAACATTACATTATATTTGTTTTATTCTTCTAGATGAATTAACAATATTACTTTATTTTTTTTATAGATAGCTAATTAACCATAAGATTACAACCTGCTCATGGATTGCTTTACATTGTATCAAGAGAAAATTAAAGTGTAGCTGTACAGAAGGAGACCAAAGTGAGTAGTAGTGATTAGCATACGGGCTGTGTTTTATTTGCTTATGCTTGCTGTTGTTACAGGCTACTGGCCTAAAACACATGGATACAATTAACTCACATGGATGCAATTAACTGTAGTTATAATTATATATAGCTAATGATGTTAAAAATATTACCATTTTTTTGTTGTGTGTGTATGTGTGTGTATGTGTACATGTGTGTGTGTACAGATGTATACAGTTTCACTGTAGCTACATAAGAAGCTAATTGAAGTGTATTTTTTGTTGCACCTATAAATGTCAAGCCCACCCCCAGTAGGGTGGATATAGTGGGGATTTGATGAAGTGGAAAGTCAAATTCCCCTACCTAGCTGGGACGAATTATATAATTATTAGGTCAAATCCCACATATAGTCCCATGCACCATGTGACGAAGGGGATTTGACACAAAAAAGTACCAACCCCCACATATCCCGTACTGGCTTGGTGGGAGTGGGGTTGACATTGATAGGTCAGTGCATGATTACGTGATTCAGTACTGATGTAGCAAGTATTGAAATGCTCAGTGCAGGCCTCCACTAGCAATATAATTATACTAACTGCAATTAGCTATACTTAGCTCTATTGTTATGTGAAGATTAGATCTTATCTAGCTAGCTATCATTGCTTGTTAATTAATCTCAACTAGAGGGGATGCGCTAATTATAATGTACAGATAGTTAGACCAATGAAACTTGATTACTAGTTTCTCGCTCAGATTTTTGAAATTTTGATGCGGGCGGGGGGTTTTTATTCATTATTCATTATTGCCTACTCAGGGTGTGCTGAGATCAGAAACCTTCATATTGTCACTAAAGTGTTGTAAAATTGCATGGATAACACTTCTCATTTGAATAAAAAGAATATTAGTACTCCTGGCATGCCTATAATAAAGTGACTTCTTTATTAGAGTAAAAGTGACTGCTCTATTAGAGTATTTCGATCTAAATTGCCAATAATGAAATTCCATGCGGGTGCTAGTGAAGGGATGTGGGCGGTGACGCGAAACTGCTAATCAAGTTTCATTGGCCTTAGTTAGCCTCAGGGCCAGCCGCTTACACTTATTGTATAGACGCGAGAGGCGCAGTTCAACAATAGCTAATTGGTTGGCACCATGCAAATAAGTAGCTACACTAGCCTCGAATATATAGCCATGGCTGGGATACGCTTGCTGGATGAGTTGGAAGAGTTCATAAGGGAGAAAATAGAGAAGGAGCGATGGACCCACAAACGTATGAGTCTTCACCTGCAATACAAATATCCTAGCAGGAAAGGACTGAGTGTTCGCTCATTGGAGAGGTTTGTATACATATAGCTAGCTAAGTAGCTTGGTACATGAACCTACTGTATATAGCTACAAACAGCTGCAAGCCCGTTGCAGAGTCAGAACTGTATTATATATATAGTTACTTACAGTTGCAAAAAGAGCTCACTAGTGCTGCATACGTAGGTAATAGCTATGGGTATATAACTATAGATAATATAACTAGCTATATAAAGGGTCCGTGCATTCAGTTTTCAACAATAATTAATTGCATCATGTTTGATTGAGACGGGCTAACAAGCTAGATTACCGCGTAAGTAGCTAGTAATTTTTTTTTACCTACTTGTCCACATGTGTTTGTGTAGCTTGTATGTATACATGCATGCATGCTCTACAGTGAATATCACCAGTCTAGCCCCACATTGAAGCGCAAACATTAGGTACTATATTGTATACCAGACCAGACGATCACCATTATTATGATCATGAATAGTCTAACTAATACACTGATTCCAATTATTACTGGCTAAGTAATTTAAGACTGAGAATAATATATGTGTAGTAATTCACTACCAGTTTATTTAGTAGTATAGCTACATTGCTATATAACGCATGGCAAAATTTTAGAGACCCAAATGTAGGCTTCATTCAATGTACACTGTAGCTATATATAGGGTTTGCATATGTGTTTATGAATAATCAGCATACAAAAGTAATATAGTCCTTAGATTGGTTCATCCTATATATAGGTTCTGCCGTGAAAGGAACATTCACAAAACAAGCCGGCTGACAAAACCTGAGTTAGATGAGGTCGTAGCCGCTGCTGTCAGTGAGGTACAACATGATATAACCATTTATTTAAAACCATACTATGTGTTATATACATATAGGTGGGTCCTGTGTATGGACGCAGAACATTTACAGGGGTATTGGCATCAAGGGGAATCAGAACAGGAGAAAAGAGAGTTGGCGAATCATTGAGATATGTCTCACCTGTGTACTGCCGTGCCCGTACAAACTCCACTGCCAGGATGACAAATCCTACAACATACAGGGCAGATTATTTTGGTCACAAACTACACATCGACCAAAATGAAAAAAATGTTATGTTTGGTGTGACCCACATATGTGCAGTGGATGGCTTTAGCCGGAAAATTGTGGCATTTAGCACTATGCCTATTAAAAACAACAGTGTGATTTATGATCATTACCAAAAATTGATGGTCATCGTTAAAAAAATTTTTAACGCGCATTACTATTGAGGAAAAGTACTGATAACGCGAAAAAGCAGCCTGCTTTGCAGAAGCTGGTCAGTTTAAAAACTTCGTATAGGTACAATATGTTTTGTTGCACTATTTTGAGCTTTACTAAGTCTAAGTCAAGACGATTAGAAGCTGTTTACACTTGGTTTTCGAAATTAGAAAAAACGCCAATGGTTTATACATAGGCATTAACACGCACAAGCAATATTGTAACTAAAATGTTAGTTATAGGTGTAACTATGGTATAAATATCACAAACAGTATATATTCATACTTTGAGACTTCTGTGTCCAAGTTTTCGGTTGGTTTTTAATCGTTAAAGAACTGAACGCAACTTTTGAACACGCGCTAACCGAGAAAAAAAGATAAAATATTCGAAAGTCTGTCAAAAATAAACACGAATATCGGCAATTGCTACATAAATTATTCGTGACCACCAGTTCAGTATGGATACAATTGTTTGACAAGGACGAAGAGAAGGAAAGGGAGGTTTGTTATACTTATACATGTAGACTAGTTTACGGTCACACTTGCCATTTTTACTTAGCTTGAAGCACGTCACACTGCGTGTTTGCTTAGTCTCGTGCTTAGACCAGTCACAGTCTTTTCCCCTTGGGAAGGATAAAAACTTTTCCCTATCCAAATAAAAAGGGGGGAAAGCGGTCTGGGCACGAGACTACCATGACTTTTATAGGGACCGTTTTTGCACCAACGTTAATCTATAATGCTAGTCACGGCAGTGGGTGTACCTTGGGGTCACAGTGTACATCGCCTTTGTACTCCCTCTTACAGGGTTTAAGTGGCGAAGCTATAGACGGGTTGTCTTTAGGGGTTGTGCCTTGTGAAACTCGAGCAAACTAGTAGTTTCCGTTTTACGTATGACTACAATGTTTGTCAAGAAGTTAACAAAAAACTCATTTTAAACAAACATTTTTGATTCTGCAAAGGCACAAGGTGAGTTACAATCATCCAGTCTGTTATTCTTAGTAGCAAAGTCTTACAAAGAATGTTTTCAGCGAGTTTATTGCTTTCCAAAAACCCGAGAGATTGAAGGAAAATTACCTCCTTGTTCGGCCTTAACCTTACACAGTGGATATGTTATATCTCGAACCTTGCTAAAATTAACCGAAATGTTCATTTTCTCCATTAGCCGTAATACATTTTTTTACTTAGCGAGCTCAGAAAGTATGGAAAATTTATGGTAAAATGGCCACGCCTTAAAGAGGCAACTCATCTGTAATACAACCTTATATGGTAGGCATTTCAATATCCGAGACATTTAAGTAAAATTTCTCCCTGGCTCTGTCACCAAGCTCTTATAATACTTGGTATTGGGTTTTGTCCACATGCTGGCCAGGTTATTGTGGAATCTTAGTTTCATCGTGTGCATTACTTAAGTAATTTTTCAAAGATTTGTAGTTTATTCAGGATACTATGAACAATGTATTATTGTCAGGCAGAAGGCATTCACCAATGGTTACTTTTAGGTGTGTAGTTTCATTGCTGGGGTTAGCGATTTTAAGCTACACAACAATTGTTTTCTTATGTCTAAGGGTGGCAGCAAAATAATAGGCTTTCATATTGTTCTTCGTCTGTAGCTGTGCAATGGGCTGAATATAGTAGAAAATGAAGCATAAAAGTACTTCGCTTATCGTAATAATTGATAGTTGGGGCACACGCCCAGATGTATTGTCTGTCCTTTTCCCTTAATGCAGTATGCATGGGTTCACCACCCATACACGTGAACTGATCTCTCATTAAAGCCTTTCTCCAGACCAAGCAGTCCCATCCTATGATCTTTTGTTCCGCTGATGAGAGTATCAAATATATTAAATCGAATCAGAAATCCTAGTATCGCCCAGCCCTAACTACAACAGGTGCTAAGAGCTAATATGATGTATGGCAGAACTTTCTTGCAAAGTATTGAAACGACGTTGGCTCTAAACCTACTAGAATAGAAGTCAACACAACTTTTTTTTGCTAACAGTGCTTTGATCAAGTGTAAAAGTGCTATCTAAAGAGGTTCAAATAGCAGTTACTTTCCATTTACAATGAAATCTTACTAATTCATCGTGTGAGCTACCTGTATCAGTATTAACCCTTTTGGCATTGAGTATCGATACTCACTGTATCGCATTGGTGATATCAATACTTTTGGTATCGTATTGCCAGTAGTCCCCACTTGGATAATTTGAAAAGTAGTATTTTCAGTATTCTCGGTATGTCTGTAGATGGGGCCCTATAAATTTAGGTAAAACCATTTTTCTTCTTGGCCCCATGTAGCTCGATTTTATTTATTTTGTCTGTATTTTGCAAATGATTGTATTTCTAAAATTTAATGACATTTTATAAAAGTCATTACGAATGTTCAAAGTATAATGGGTCTTGTATCCAATTGTGCAGGTAATAGCTCCTCACTTGTGATTGATATTGTCATCTTCAACAATGAGTGTAAGCGTTATCTGTAATACATCACAACATCTCTACTGTTCTTTCATTGTACTTAACTTATCTTGGAAGACTATCAATAATCGACCCTCTCTGTTTGCATAGTTCACTGTATCTCATTGTCATCGCTGATAGAAGTGGAAACAAATTTTTGTGGTTATCATGTGCAAAACTTGATACATTTTGCCCAAATTTGGACATTCTATGGCAAAGATAGCGTCGCGAATGGTGACAGAAAAATGGATGACGCCGACTGATAAAGATTTCTTTAACAGTTAGAACTGTTCATGGTGAGTTTTTATGCTAAGTTTCAGATGCCTAGGAACTTATGTGTTGGAAGTCAGAGCACCATAAGGCCACCCCAAGAAAATTCATTGTTTCCCATTTCCCGCCTGCATGCAGATCTCTTCCCTCGTGGTCATTCATTATTGCTGCCAACTAAACATTTTATTCATTATTTATTCTGTGATTGCATAGCAGTAACTAGTTTAGCATTCAGAAAGCCCATTTAGCTAGTAGTTTAAACATTTCTACTGTGTTCTTACCTGTAAGTTAGTTATGAATTTCAAAAATAAGTGGAAATATCTAATGGACAATGGACCACCCGCCCGCATGTATTTCTGAGGTCAATGAGAAACAAGGAACTTTCTTGGAGTGGCCTAAATACACCCACTCTAAACAAAAGCCACCACAAAAATAACTTGTGTAATACGCGTTTATGGCAATGTATTGGCGTTTGAGTAATAAAGGGTAATAATCTCTGGTTGAGTCTCAGTGGTATTGGTTTGTAAATATTTCAGGACCAAAGCAATGGCGCAACATGGTCTTGCTATAGTAGTACGTAGTGCATTTGTATTGCACGTTTGATCACATAATGCGTACCTACTGTAAGAGGAATATTTAAAGTGGAGTATCCATTCACCAAATTTTACCAATTTTTCAATGATGGGTTTTCACCTTTTTTAATACCACCAATTTTTTGTTATTATACTATAAGGTATAAGCTTTCCAGTACCGTTCATCCTATACCGCAAATCAGGAAAATTTCATGATCAACGTTGTTGGCTGTATCAACAAAAATTAAGACAACGAACTATTTTTAACTTAATAAATTAGCTATTAAACCTAAGCCTATAATTAGGTACCCCATCTTTTTTGTCAATTATGACAGGACGAAAATATTTAGCGTAGAATTTTTAATGACGAACATTTCCTGATTTACGGTAGGATATTTGATATCCCTACACAGTGGTTGTCCACATAATTTTTCGATGCAGTAACTATGCAACTGCACACTGTTAAAAGTGGGGAGTAACAGCAACTATGGATAGTAAATTATTTTACTCTGAAAGGGGAGTTCAGATCACTAGGAGAGTAACAGTAGCCCAAATGGTAAAGAGAACTCCCAAATAAGCAAGGCACTAAATTGAAGAGTTCCCGTTACCAGCTAGCTAGTAAGTTGAACTACTGTGCTGATCTAAAGTAGCTAGCTAGCCACACTGTGCCACACTGTCACACTGTGATTTTGTTATTAGCTATTATCTACCTTACCAGTTGGGAACTGGAGGGTGAACACAGAAGGCAAAGCCTATTCGAGGTGTGCTCTTAACCTCTGTATAGTTACTGAGCTTGTTGCTTTTCATGTTCATACCTTATACCATTTTCACATGGACACTCAAAAGTGAGTTCAACCCAGGTAACTATAGAGTAATCCATATAGTCTACCCACTACTTTCTGTTCACAAGAGAAATCATCAGGTGATTGCATTCACTAAGTGATAATTGTCTTCTAAACACTTTATGTATTCACCTAAAACCGCAGCCTATTTTTGAAGCCATAAACTGAGTTAACCCGAGTTCAACCCTACTCCTTTGTAGGGTTGAACTTGGTTATGACTTCAGGGTTCAACCCCAGTCCAACTTGCAGCTGGTTATGGTGGTCATATGAATGTGTTAACCTGGTAGGTTTAAAGTGTGCATATGAAAAGGGTGATGGTAACTTTGTAGCTCTACCAGAGAATGTAGGAGGGATGGTGGCTCTGTTAGGCAACATTTTCACAATTGCATAAGTGTCCATTTGGATATGATGCATGCATGTGTATACATGAATATTGGAAAAGTTTAATAAAATTTGACACAGTAAAACTAACTAATGAAGGTCACTAGTTAGTTTTTATTCTGGCAAACTTTTACTAATGTCTGCCACAATACTCACTATTTTTTCACTTCTATGTAGTGAGGGTCACTACAAAAGAGTAGTGAACATCACTAAGTGGTGAATGTCACTACACAAAAATAGTTAGTGTTGTGGCAGAAATTAGTAGTGGCCTTCACTAGTTTGTTTTACTGTGAATGGTTGTATGGTGGTTGTATGGTGAATGATGAAATACCTAAAATATATTCACCTATTCATAAGATTACCAATAATTTGAGGTGGCATATCTGTCACATTCACACCTAACTTAGGTCACTTTTTATAGCATGATCAACAAAAACCACTTTGTCCGCCACATTAATGAATGCAGAGCACTTGGCTGGCTATACAAGTGAAGTCACAGCCAACAGAAGTCTATCAATATCAAGATGTCACCTGTTACAAATGAATATTTTGCCCTCTATTCTGTTGTACACTGGATTAAGACTTCAACCCTCCACATAGAATAATGATTGCTGTTGTATTGCAACACTGCGTATAGTTCAAAATATCACCTCATACAGATTTTGTCTTCTATGTTTGCCCTCCAGTGTCTAACTGGACAATCATTACAGACATAAAAGAGACATAACTATAGCTAATCAAACATGCAGTCACAGTTAATGAAATCATTGTTTTCAGTCACAGTAGTCTAGCGTTCAAAGTCAATGAAATCATTACCATCATTCTCCTCTTCATTACACCTCCTCAACCAATTGTAACATGTACCAATAAGTGTACATAAATTAATAGTTAGTATCAACATAAGTATTCCACAAAGAATGATCAACAGTAGTAGTTCTGCAGTATCCTATATGAACAAACAAAATAAGAGCAGTTTAACTTGACAACTCACATTTGAGCACAGCTAGCTGATGTTCAATTTATTCAATAAGAGTGTGGGGTGATGTTTGCTCTGCTATACTATATGCTTGCAGGCCCAGCCTTTTACATACACTACAAAGTTATTTCAAGAAGACTGCCTACCACCAGCCTACACTCACCACAATCATTGCAAATGAATTGTTAATTGAATTGTTAAAACAGATGGCTTATTCTTGAATAAACCTAGAGTGAAGTGCATGTATACTTTTTGTCCAGAAGTTTCAATGTGATGTTACTATCTATGTATGTGATTACTGACATTTGTATAGGTTGTGCCTTTTATGTTTCCCTGCTCATATGAGCTTCTGAACTGATGGACAGGCATATACAGTAGCAACATGATCATAACAGATTAGCTTTACTTGTGCAATATGGCTAAAAATTGTAAGAGACAAAAGATGTGATCCATGCAACCTGTGAATTACAGATGTGGACTAGAATTTCCACTATACCATTACCATAGGAGATCATTTGATGAATACAATTACATGTTGCATCAACTTATCACTAGCTAATTAATGTTTCTGGTGTACCATGACTTCACACAGCAGACAAGTGACAAGTCTCATGGGTTGATTAGAATGACAGGTTGTTGAAACAGGCACACAAGTCAACTCATAGATCAGATCTGGAACTATCTTTGAAGGTTTTATAAGGGTGATCCCACAATATCACAGACTTATGAAATTACTTTATAATTTACTTGTCATATCACTATACGTACGTAGCTATACATAACAGTTATATGTATGCAGACCGCTTATAAGCAAGAACAAGTTAGAGTAAAATAACCGCACTCTTTCACTCCAATAAACCGTACCATGACCAGTAGGTCCATGTGAGGTTATGGCTACCCAAAACAATAACAGTGTGGTGGACCGACAATTAGCAAATAGCTACATGAGTAAAGACAATCTATACAAACTAATGCCAAATCACTGTCTTTCTGCTGCTATACATGTGACCAGTATTTGCAAACTCAATGTATTGAAGATTGCCTGTACTACCATGTACAGAACTTTTCATTACTCCCTTTTTAAAGATTACAATTTTATAGGTGTTAAGTAATGTTGCATTTAATTATCACCTACCAAAATACTGAAAATGGATCCATATAACTCTGATCTTGATATGAGAAATGCAAGGTAGATTTGGGCTGAATAATAATTATAGTGAACACTATCTATAAAAGCATTTTCTTCTACTTCAACCAACGATCCTGCTGTAGATGCATATAGTACCTGTGTCTAAATGTGACCTGTAATTTGCTCAGTACGGATTTTATAAGGACATCAGGTGTGCAGTTTTACTGTACAGTATGTCTGACTTTGACCGTCGGGTGTGAAGTTTTGTGTCTGACTTTGACCATGTCTTGTGCGGGCCTTACTGTCAGGTGTGCAGTTTTGTGTCTGACTTTGACCATGCCTTGTGCGGGTCTTACTGTCAGGTGTGCAGTTTTGTGTCTGACTTTGACCATGCCTTGTGTGGGTCTTACTGTCAGGTGTGCAGTTTTGTGTCTGACTTTGACCATGCCTTGTGCGGGTCTTACTGTCAGGTGTGCAGTTTTGTGTCTGACTTTGACCATGTCTTGTGTGGGTCTTACTGTCAGGTGTGAAGTTTTGTGTCTGACTTTGACCATGCCTTGTGCGGGTCTTACTGTCAGGTGTGAAGTTTTGTGTCTGACTTTGACCATGCCTTGTGCGGGTCTTACTGTCAGGTGTGAAGTTTTATGTCTGACTTTGACCATGCCTTGTGCGGGTCTTACTGTCAGGTGTGAAGTTTTGTGTCTGACTTTGACCATGCCTTGTGCGGGTCTTACTGTCAGGTGTGAAGTTTTGTGTCTGACTTTGACCATGCCTTGTGCGGGTCTTACTGTCAGGTGTACAGTTTTGTGTCTGACTTTGACCATGCCTTGTGTGGGTCTTATACTCTCAGGTGTGAAGTTTTGTGTCTGAATTTGACCATGCTTGTGTAGGTCTTACTGTCAGGTGTGCAGTTTTGTGTCTGACTTTGACCATGCCTTGTGCATATCTTATTGTCAAGTGTGCAGTCTTGTGTCTGACTTTCACCATGCCTTGTGCAGATCTCACTGTCAGGAGTGCAGCTGTGTGTCTGACTTTGACCAGCCTTGTTTTATAAGTAATGAGGTGTGTCTGTGTAAGGCAATAGCTATCTAGTATATTATGAATTGTAAATTTCAAAATAAAGTATAGGGATCCAAAAAGTAATGAAATGAAGAAGCATTGCAGCATAGCTCTGTGAGAAAATCTCTACATTGGCATTGAAGCGTTTCACAGAGCTATGCTGTAATACCATCATTCATCTGTTGTATATGAACTTTTTATTCTTTGGATCCCTACTTCATTTTTAAATTAACAATTTTAATATACTAATTATTTTGTTGACTTCTTTATTATAGCATTTTGCAACTTTCACAGGTTGTGTGCAAACCACAAATTTTACCACAAAACATACACTTGGATAGCTGAGTAACAAGGAATTAAAAAAAATAAACACTGCGAAAGTTTTCCAGCAAATAAGCCCTGGCGTTTATCGCATCCGCAAAACATTTCCACCCTGTGTGATAATTAATATACGGTACACATGTAACTGTTCTATTAGTACTAGGCTGATTGCTTTTTTTTCAAATACTATGAGTGGTACAGTCATCATGCCATTCTAATACATAGATTTTTATGAGGTGTGGTGTTTGCACTCGACTGCCCAAAAGGTACATCCCACTGGTGGGTTTGTTGTTGTGGTGTAGAATGGTATAAATGTGCTTCTTTGTTTGGCCTCTAACCTTGTGACTGTTGTCTGGCAGGCAGGCAACCCAAGTTCTTTATCTGGCAGCCTGTAAGAATCTTGTTTTTAATGCTGTATTTGGAGTTAGACAGACTAATATTATTCCATAAAGATGGCTTTCATCACTCGCAGTAATGCACTTATCAATATTATCCCCCACCACCCCCTCCCGGGCAATGGTGGGGATAGGTGGGGATTTGACTTTCTCAAATTTCAAATTCCGCACCTGTGGGGCACAACGAGTCATCAAATTCCCAACAGGTTAATCTTACAGGAAGCGCATAGTTAGTAAATTGAACGGTCAAATCCCCCACTAGTGGGGCAAATTTTAAGGTCAAATAAGATCAAATCCCCCACTATTCCCCCACGTATGCCCAGGAGGGGGTAGTGGGACTTAATTTTGATAGGTGCATAAGATGTATTTGCAAAGGGAGCATTTTTTAGTGGTGCATGCCACTTTTGGGGCGATTCCTACTTAAACAGTACTACCTGCCACACTGTTTGATGTAAAACCATAATAAATACATAGTAACTGTTATCTCTTTAGTCATCCATATTTTTAACCCACAGCACATCAACCCTACCTTAATTCCCAGTGATGTTGAGGAAATTTCAAAGTTGGAGAAGGCTGTATTTAGAGAACGTGCAAGACAAAGAATGCAGCAACACTGGTCAGATTCAGAAACTGATTCAGATATGACAACAGTTACTGCTAATCTTAATAGTTTCAGTGTAGCTGTAGCTAGTAGTCATCCACAAACAGTAACGCTTCAACCTGACACTGGTGTGAGTGAGGAGCTAAGTTCCGTATTATTACCAATTCTTGGTCCACTACCAAATGATACATCAGTTACCATTAAAGGTTCTGGAATTCAAGATGCATCACAAAAGACGAAAGCTGAAGTGGCTGTAAAACATTATGTTCAAAATGCTGTTGAAGATCGTGAGATGGCTATACTTACAGCACGACGTTTCAGAGAAAAGCTGAACATCTGGAATTGGAGAATGAAAAACTGAAGTATGAAATGAATGCATCCCTTCATCGTGTAAGAAGCTTTTGGCGCAATAAGGTAGCAGAGGGTGGCACACGTACAGGAAAATGCATACAAAAAGCACTGCATTAAGAACCATATATTAATGTATACCACCATATAACAAGTATATCTAATTTAATAATAATTCTTTTACAAATTTATAATATATGCTATTATACAAAACTTGATGGGAATTGGACATGCTACAAAGACAGTTTCATGATTATAAATGATTTTATGATGTACATATTTGGCTAATATAGGAATCTACACAATGCAATCATTTTTAAAGCCCAGTAAATATTTCATTTAAAAAACTTTCTGGATAACATCCATCCATTGCATGAACATGTTCCATAGTATACAGGATCTTCTATGACATTAGAGTGTAGCATTTTTAATTACTACCTTTGTCAATACTGTTATTAATCTCGTTTATGTGGCTTCCTTCAGATGGCCAGAATGCAGCTATAGCGGTAGATGACAATGAATGCTTATTTGTTGAGTCAAGGATGTCTCTGCCAATGTAAATAACTCTTCTAGAGAGGATATATAATGGGGACAGATATTCAGTATTACAATTGGAATTGACTGAGATGCTGGTACAAAATTTATATGAAACTTCATGGAATTGACAATTGAGCTCTATAAGTTTATGTACTTGATGTAATTGCATGTAATTTAAGTTGTGAAAACTAAAGTTCCACAGTGGCAGATTCAGAGAGGGATTTCAAGTTCCACTGAACTTCAGCCTAGATGTTTATATAATATGTAATATTTCAAGGAAAGCGAATTGCTAGCCCACTCCCACCTAAACTACTTCTTCTGTCAATGACACACTCAATCTGAAATCACTTTGCATATGTAACATAAAATCCATATGTGCATGTAGTTACAAAAGTTACTAACATTATGGTATAGCTATTGAATCAGTTCAAAGATGCTGTGCGAGGTCTGTGTATAATAATTATTCTTCATATGCAAGTGTCACAAATATGTTACAAACGTTGAATTGGCCACCTCTGGCTCACTACGGACACCAGCTCAATGTGATCACAATGTTTAAGATCATGCACCAATTAATAGATGCACTGACTGGTACCATACTCATATACCTGCCCCAATCAACTACTGTTAATGAGGTCACTCAATCAGGCTGCTATACAACCAAACACAAGAACAGACTCGTATCTTAACTCATCTTTCCATCAAGTGTAAAGATGACCTCATCACCTGTTCAAGTTTAAAGCATGCAAAGCTAAATGAAAATCAATTAATCACATAATTTTTTGTTGATTCATATATCTGTGCTTGTACATTCTCTTTGTAAGAGATTTTGCACACATAAACAATAATGATGTAGCACTTGGTGAGGGTGTTTGGTGGGATTTGGGGCTCCGTAGGTCTTATAATAGAGTTATAGTTAACTGCAGTGTGACCATTAAAGACATGTATGCCTATAACTACAGGTATAAGATGTGATTGTGGTTACAGTTATCAATAACTGCCATGACAAACTTTGGGAAGTGTATAGATTCCCTATAATGTTGCAGCATAAACAGGAAATAGATCATTGCTAATAGTTATGCCATTATAGGTACAACTACATAATCATATTCGTGACTGGCTCTGCGAAAACAGATCTTATAGCCTTTCCTTTCCAATTGTGTCAACTTGGCAATCCATAACTTAATTGCTAGGTATCTATTTGAGATTTGGTCTCATTGTAGCTCATGTTTACAACTATTTCTTGATGTAGTTTCAAGTACATAGATTATTTATGTCTAAGAGGTATATACGAAAAGACCAAACTTGCAAACTTGGGACTTTGAAAAGGCTATAATACCTGTTTTTACAGAGCCGGTCACATTTATAGAATGAAGTCATTTCTAGTCACTTCATTGCATATTTCACAACAACTGTAAAATTTAATGGTCAAGAATATTTTGTGGCATACAGTAAGTTGTCATGTCTATTTACATAGACATGTGGCTTGATAGAATGTACAGTGACACCAGCTTATATAGCCACATAATTAGGTACATCAAGAGCCCAGTCCAATTGTTCCAAGCCTCCTATCAGCCTGGCTGTATACTTTATTCAGCTGTGTTCACTAATAACATAAAGTGTACAGCATGTGCACCTATAATGTAGGATACAACACTCGTGGATATTTTTTCATGCATTTTAATACATATACCAAATACCACCTACTTACATGATATAAACAATTAATAATATTTGTTGTTTAATTTTATATTAAAACAGGGAGTCCACTCAATATACAAAATACTTTATGTACTACAACACAAATTTACACACAATAATGTACCAGCAACAAAACAATACACTTAATCAAAATACAAATACTTAAATGATGATGAAGTGGTAGCCCAGCACAACTTTTAAAGGTAAAATGTTCCAAAAACATCTAACTATGCTAGTATAATGTCAATACTATGGCATTAGCTGCTTATCTGTAATATACTCTAATAGTACTCACGACTGTTCTATTAGAAAGGGACAAATGACCAAAAATACATTACACTTTTTGGTAATGTACAGTGTACAGGTACTTCATTACTTGTAGCAACTACACTAGCACTGCATTACTACCCACACATTCATCCATAACGTTAACAGTGATTATTAAAATTCTATGAAGTATTGTTAGAATCACATTTCTTTTAATTATTAGCATTTGAATTGTCAAGTTTAGGCAAACCATATGCCAGTATGGTATGTGGGATCAGATCAGGGTTGACCATGGAAGGGAGTGGTATCTTATGTTGTACATCCAAGAACACCTGGCAGGATATAGACGAAACCCTTCTGGACCACCTCACCTGCAGACATCCTCTACTCAAGTGAGATTGTATTTGTCACATTATCATGATGTAACAAGAATAACCTATAGTGGACTACTGATGTTTAGCAGCAGCTATTGTAGTTGGATAAGCAGGGTAAACCCCCAAATTAAAAAAAAACAAACAATATATTAATGCTGACTAGATGACATTCTAAAACAATGATATAAGAGTGGGACACACATACAATAACTGTTGTTTCATTTCATGTGATGTTTATACTGATTTGCTTTGGTGTCTTGTAATAGAATCATGTGATCGAAAGGATATGGGTAGAGGTCAACGGAAGGGTCAACTACCCCATAAAGGCCGCTCTAATAGAAATGCAAGAAAATGGCGATTTCAACCTGGAAGACGATCACATTAAACATTGTGTCTCCTGGTACACTTTACACGTCAGCCAAGTTGGGACTACAATGTTTGTGACAGCCTGGAATGAGCATCGCATATCAGGTATATTTCACTATAGATAGCTAGCTACTTTATGAAATTTTTATCACTGTTACTTTAGGTACAAACAAAGGCATCCCGAATGTGATGATGGCATGAAATAATCAGACCAAGCAAATTGATAACACTCTGGTTCCAGCAGCAGATGAAGCTGTTAGAATGTATGAAGAAAACGGAGGACATATAACTATATTCAATGAGTTTGGACAATACCCTTTAAGAGGAAGACAAGAGTTAATAACCATTAGAAAGGAACGATTTGCTGAGCAATGGCCAAGCTTTGGCAATATTTTTCATTCACTTGTAAATGGTGACAATACAATGTTCCATGATGGACTGCTATGTTTTATTAATATAAGCATGCAACTAACAGCACAGCTGTGAGAGAGTTTTACATGCAATTGTATTTTATTGTTAACTTTATTTACTTCATTTCTATTTATCTGTTGCTAAGATATATCATGTTATGGTTATTGACACTTGTATTTTGCATGTTTGATGCTTGCATAAATGGTTCCATCTCTGTATAGTAGGCTAGTTATCAGTTGTTTTTTTTTGCATAAAAACAACACTTGAAGTGATATACCAATATTCTGTTGTAGGGATTAAACCTCAAAATAATGTTGGTGAAGAGCATAACAAAGTTTCCACAATAAATCCTATTACTTCTGGGTTCCCAACTATACAACATTATGGTGTATAATTTCATTTATATAATGAGAAGTTACTGTACAAGACTTAGAATTGAGCATAAAAGTACAAATTTAATTTTATTATCGCTTAAACTGTTCTTATAAATGGGAGGGATGTTTATGATACAGTATTGCCGCTTGATTTGGTAACTGGCTATTCCACGTAAGAATGGTTGAAAGAGAGAATCAATATTAATATTTGTATCAGTCTATAGCCTGGTAGCTGGCTAAATGAATCTACATGAATGGCGTCGAGAGATGTTATTATGGTTTAATGGTAAATTGTGCTGACTATATGCAAGTATATGGATGATTCTGTACAACATTATCAGTTTCATCTTATCTCTTCTTCAATATAAAATGGGCCAAATGCAATCTAGCTGTTGTAAGATGCTTGTAACACACTCGTATATCTAGTAGCAGTTAACAGTAAACCTAGCTGATCTTCTCTGGATATTATTTAGATAGTTTGGTGACCAGACAGTGCTGGTGTACTCTAAAGTCTGTTGTGGGAGTGGGTGGAGGGTGTGTACTGATTTTAAGCAATATGAGATGAGTTATTGTCACAGTTACATTTAAATGTGTTGCGAATTGATTGACGGTTGATAGCTAACTGCTAAAGCATAACCCTTGCTGTGAACTCACCAACATTGACAAAATAACAAATTGTATATACAGTGTAGAACACGACAAAATAAATATTGTATTGGAATGATTTTATTGGAGTGGTTGGGGGCATATTAAATAAAGGTATAGGCACATATATATGGGATATTTTGTTATAGTGTGTGCCCCCTCTTTTTTATTACATGAACATCAGACCATCCATCTGTGCATGTCTGTCACTCTGTTATGTAATGTATTTATCTTCATTATTAAGGGGGAAGCTATAGCTAGTGATTTGAAATGACAAATCCTTGGATATCAAACTCTAGTTTAGATCTAGAAGAGCTAAAGTGAAAACTACCTTCGTGAATGTGAGAATATGTAATATTGCCTATACACTATAGGGAATATTGTTGCTAATGGGGTATGCAAAACTTGTCCAACATTAACGTACAGTAGTATGTTAAAGCAGCATGCCATGACTATACATGGATTTGAAAGAACAGTATACACAGGCATATAATTATTTTTTTTTTGGAAAGTTTGGGGTTTTAACAGCTTGACCACAAACCACACCAACATAACATACATAAAGTGGAATGCAGAGGGTAATGATGATACACTCAATAACACATGCAGCTAATGGATTTGCCAGTAAAGTGTGGGAATTAATTCAGCTAGGGTGACACGAGTGATGTGATTCATAATCTGATCAACAAGCCTCCATGCAATTCCTCACTGCATGCAGTCTACAGTTACAAGGACGTATTAAGACACTTGGTACTTGGTAGCTGCCCGCTGTACAGTGCACTGCTATAGCAGAGTTCTATGATTCCTCCTGAACCAGTGACAAATTGGTAGCTCCACAAAAGTTGCGATGTCTACTCTTCCTCCACAAACTGCGACCACAAGGACGTATTAAGACACACTCACACACACACACACATGCACACACTGATTGTTACTGAACGAATGTCACAGAAATTAACATCTAGTGATAATTGTATTAAAAGTGGCATCATCTGTAAGAATGTTGTATTAGAGAGTATATAGCTGTATTTACCTTAATGGAGTATACGTATATGTGGAGTACCAAACTAACGTATGTATATAACGTATAGTGAACATAACGTATAGTGAACATAACGTATAGTGAACATACTATAATTGTGATGGTGACAACCCACAGCCTTAATAGTAATGCCTGCAGGAGTGATCTTAATTGAAACTGTACATGTGCTTTATAATGACATGAATATGGTTATGCAGGGCTGTGTGATTAATGCATACATATGTACAATACAATAGTGATATTGACGTTATTCACACCTTTAAAAACTTTAGATAAATATTGACCCCCTGTACATGTGATTTAATAAATTTGACGTCCGCCATATATGGGGTTTTAAGGAGGGAATCATGAACTGCCAACATCCAACTGCAAGGTGTACAAGCATAATTCAAAGACGATTGCTGGTCCAATATCACAACAATGTCATTTTATTAAGTTCTGTGATTACAAGTGTATGAACGACATTACCCTGCTTGCAGCATCATGTAAGAACGACACAGAGCATATCATTGAATCATGTGAAAGTACATACAATATGAATACGTTTACAAATGTGTGTGCATCTATGATTTTCATTGTTCATGTTCTAATTACAGAGTTCCTACAACTAGTATTGCAAATGTTGAGTGTAGTTTGGTTACATTGTGCATACTATTACATGGAGCTTGTAAAGTTTAACATGGTTTGTATATACATGGTGGGCCGGAAAAAAAATTGCATAAAAGTGCTGATATCTACATTCTTGTAAACATTAAATGGCATTCTAAATTATCACCTGTTGTTAGAACTATTTAGGAATCAATGCTTCTTATCAAACTGCATGCATGGTTCCATTCATACTTAAACAACACACCCCAGTGTGTTTCTATGGACTATACGCGTCTGCCTTTAATTCTGGTGTACTATATATATGGAAGCATATAATGGACGGTAATGATTTACCATCTGTCATTACCTTACAATTGCATCTAATTGCAGAAGATACAGAGTACTTCAGACAAATTAATTCTCTGGGTGCATGGTGTGGAGATTTGGTTGGTTTTTTTTACACCCCTTCTGAGATATTTGTCCCTTTTCACTTAAAGTGATTTAGCTCTAAGATTTTCACTTAGGCGCCTGGGCTATGGGTAAATACTTCGTACAGGCTCTACCTTCTGTGTACTCCCTCCAGAAAACAAAATTTGTTTGTTAGTATACTTTACATTGGCCAGCACTGAAGGTCTGACTGCAAAATATTCTACATCCTTAGCTACATAACGTAACCTAAACTGTACTTGGGACACTGAACTAATTTTAGACCGAAAATAACTGGGAAAACAATGGACGATTGGTATTATAAAAATAACAATAGAACACTGTGCACTTGGGGCCCACTACTCAGGGGATTAGGTTATAAAAAAAGAATAATTATAGAAATGCATTTAATCTTTGCATCTTTATTAGAATTTAGTAGGCCTAACAGGCTTCGAATCCATATCTCATCATCTCAAAAGTAGCCGTGACCCATACTTATACAGAGCCTAGTTCAATTATTGTAGACAAAATAATAGAATAGAGAGAGTTGGATTAGCAAGTATTTGTCATCATCAGCACTTCGGCGGCAGGGGTTCTGTACTGTCCATTCAGCTATCTCTTCAAGTCCTCTTATCATTGCCACATTCGTAGATACAATTTGCCTTCTATAGTGATTTAAGGATGTTCAGGATGTTCGTATGGTCCATGGATTATACCAACAGTTGGTCATACAATGTGATAATTACATCCGTGAATAGTTTATAAAAAGTCATAGTCCCTAACTTATACATGTAGCTACTTTAATATAATAATATATGTTAAAAAATGAATGACCTGTTGGATTGTTCTTGGTCTCCATTGTACGATATGGAAGTCAAGCTGGTCTTCATCCCAGAATTCGGAATGAATAAGTTACTGTGTTCAAATGAGGTGACGGACTTGTCTTGGTCCAAGGAATGTCCCAAGAATATCACTTGCTTTTACTAGAAACTTTTATCACTTGTATCCTACATACTACCAAAATACTACTTCAATTTCTTTACTTTCTTTATATAGCTATATGGTGAGTGTTCTATTAGGATACTATGCATGCTTGACTGTTGCAATTGGGTAAATAGGGTGACTGATTGTCAGTGTATTTTAAGCGGACCTTACACAACTGATCTGTACATCATTACACGGAGTGGGGTTTCTCTGTGTCTCTTTATTCTTACCAGTCACCAATGCCAAGGAGATGAGGTCAACTTGTGATTGTGCTGCGTAAGCATTAATTGATTATCAAAAGACGTGGTCATCTTGCTCCTAGCTGGTTGATACAAGATTCACAAGTTCTGAGGCATACTGCGTGTGCATAAATAATGTAGTGGCAATCTTAATATTGAACACAGTAAGGCTTTGTTACCGAAGCTAAATATTCAGCATTATAAATATATATATGCAGGGCTGGAAGGTATATCCCACAGGCAGAATACGGTGACCATATACTGTGTTGTTTAAATTCTAGCCTTGTTGTGATCATATAGAGGCTTGTAGATAAAAATTTTGTAAGATGCTTCTATGGTGTAGTTTTAAGGGGATGTCCATTTGGAAGTGGGGTGGTGGGGTGTTACTTTAGGGAGTCACTACTATACAGTACACTGAGACCTCATTTAGTGACCACTTTTGCAATTAGATCATGCAAGTTATAGTTAAATCAATAAACTCAGTGACAGGTCATTTACGAATATACCGACTGTTCTATTAGGGTAGTTCGATCTTTAGCAAGGGCTACCTGTATAATATAGATATATAATGTAGATAATACATTTAGCATGCTTCCTTAAAGCAATAGCCACAAGGAAACCATATCGTAGAGAGTAAATCTTACAGTAATGTCTATATTCAATGGCTTCAATTATCGCCTATAAGCCACTGCAACCACTGTCACCATATTATTAAAGGTTGGAAGCACTTTAAATTGAAACTTTGGAAATTGTAATTCATTAATTCCAACTTCCAAATACTATATCTATGCAAAGCATAAAACTTTAGCGCTTGGCGCGCTGCAAAGTTTTATGCTTTGCATAGATATAGTATTTGGATGGCGGAAAGATCCCTGCATCCTGATACCATACTCATATACCTGCCTTAATCAACTACTGTTTATGAGGTCACTCAATCAGGCTGCTATACAACCAAACACAAGAACAGACTCGTATCTTAACTCATCTTTCCATCAAGTGTAAAGATCTGGAACAATCTACCCAATGACCTCATCACCTGTTCAAGTTTAAAGCATGCAAAGCTAAATGAAAATCAATTAATCACATAATTTTTTGTTGATTCATATATCTGTGCTTGTACATTCTCTTTGTAAGAGATTTTGCACACATAAACAATAATGATGTAGCACTTGGTGAGGGTGTTTGGTGGGATTTGGGGCTCCGTAGGTCTTATAATAGAGTTATAGTTAACTGCAGTGTGACCATTAAAGACATGTATGCCTATAACTACAGGTATAAGATGTGATTGTGGTTACAGTTATCAATAACTGCCATGACAAACTTTGGGAAGTGTATAGATTCCCTATAATGTTGCAGCATAAACAGGAAATAGATCATTGCTAATAGTTATGCCATTATAGGTACAACTACATAATCATATTCGTGACTGGCTCTGCGAAAACAGATCTTATAGCCTTTCCTTTCCAATTGTGTCAACTTGGCAATCCATAACTTAATTGCTAGGTATCTATTTGAGATTTGGTCTCATTGTAGCTCATGTTTACAACTATTTCTTGATGTAGTTTCAAGTACATAGATTATTTATGTCTAAGAGGTATATACGAAAAGACCAAACTTGCAAACTTGGGACTTTGAAAAGGCTATAATACCTGTTTTTACAGAGCCGGTCACATTTATAGAATGAAGTCATTTCTAGTCACTTCATTGCATATTTCACAACAACTGTAAAATTTAATGGTCATGCAAGAATATTTTGTGGCATACAGTAAGTTGTCATGTCTATTTACATAGACATGTGGCTTGATAGAATGTACAGTGACACCAGCTTATATAGCCACATAATTAGGTACATCAAGAGCCCAGTCCAATTGTTCCAAGCCTCCTATCAGGATGCAGGGATCTTTCCGCCATCCAAATACTATATCTATGCAAAGCATAAAACTTTAGCGCTTGGCGCGCTGCGCGCGCCAAGCGCTAAAGTTTTATGCTTTGCATAGATACAGTATTTGGAAGTTGGAATTAATGAATTACAATTTCCAAAGTTTCAATTTAAAGTGCTTCTAACCTTTAATAATATGGTGACAGTGGTTGCAGTGGCTTATAGGCGATAATTGAAGCCATTGAATATAGACATTACTGTAAGATTTACTCTCTACGATATGGTTTCCTTGTGGCTATTGCTTTAAGGAAGCATGCTAAATGTATTATCTACATTATATATCTATATTATACAGGTAGCCCTTGCTAAAGATCGAACTACCCTAATAGAACAGTCGGTATATTCGTAAATGACCAGTCACTGAGTTTAATGATTTAACTATAACTTGCATGATCTAATTGCAGAAGTGGTCACTACATGAGGTCTCAGTGTACTGTATAGTAGTGACTCCCTAAAGTAACACCCCACCACCCCCCTTCCAAATGGACATCCCCTTAAAACTACACCATAGAAGCATCTTACAAATTTTTTATCTACAAGCCTCTATATGATCACAACAAGGCTAGAATTTAAACAACACAGTATATGGTCACCGTATTCTGCCTGTGGGATATACCTTCCAGCCCTGCATATATATATTTATAATGCTGAATATTTAGCTTCGGTAACAAAGCCTTACTGTGTTCAATATTAAGATTGCCACTACATTATTTATGCACACGCAGTATGCCTCAGAACTTGTGAATCTTGTATCAACCAGCTAGGAGCAAGATGACCACGTCTTTTGATAATCAATTAATGCTTACGCAGCACAATCACAAGTTGACCTCATCTCCTTGGCATTGGTGACTGGTAAGAATAAAGAGACACAGAGAAACCCCACTCCGTGTAATGATGTACAGATCAGTTGTGTAAGGTCCGCTTGAAATACACTGACAATCAGTCACCCTATTTACCCAATTGCAACAGTCAAGCATGCATAGTATCCTAATAGAACACTCACCATATAGCTATATAAAGAAAGTAAAGAAATTGAAGTAGTATTTTGGTAGTATGTAGGATACAAGTGATAAAAGTTTCTAGTAAAAGCAAGTGATATTCTTGGGACATTCCTTGGACCAAGACAAGTCCGTCACCTCATTTGAACACAGTAACTTATTCATTCCGAATTCTGGGATGAAGACCAGCTTGACTTCCATATCGTACAATGGAGACCAAGAACAATCCAACAGGTCATTCATTTTTTAACATATATTATTATATTAAAGTAGTTACATGTATAAGTTAGGGACTATGACTTTTTATAAACTATTCACGGATGTAATTATCACATTGTATGACCAACTGTTGGTATAATCCATGGACCATACGAACATCCTGAACATCCTTAAATCACTATAGAAGGCAAAATTGTATCTACGAATGTGGCAATGGTAAGAGGACTTGAAGAGATAGCTGAATGGACAGTACAGAACCCCTGCCGCCGAAGTGCTGATGATGACAAATACTTGCTAATCCAACTCTCTCTATTCTATTATTTTGTCTACAATAATTGAACTAGGCTCTGTATAAGTATGGGTCACGGCTACTTTTGAGATGATGAGATATGGATTCGAAGCCTGTTAGGCCTACTAAATTCTAATAAAGATGCAAAGATTAAATGCATTTCTATAATTATTCTTTTTTTATAACCTAATCCCCTGAGTAGTGGGCCCCAAGTGCACAGTGTTCTATTGTTATTTTTATAATACCAATCGTCCATTGTTTTCCCAGTTATTTTCGGTCTAAAAGTAGTTCAGTGCCCCAAGTACAGTTTAGGTTACGTTATGTAGCTAAGGGTGTAGAATATTTTGCAGTCAGACCTTCAGTGCTGGCCAATGTAAAGTATACTAACAAACAAATTTTGTTTTCTGGAGGGAGTACACAGAAGGTAGAGCCTGTACGAAGTATTTACCCATAGCCCAGGCGCCTAAGTGAAAATCTTAGAGCTAAATCACTTTAAGTGAAAAGGGACAAATATCTCAGAAGGGGTGTAAAAAAACCAACCAAATCTCCACACCATGCACCCAGAGAATTAATTTGTCTGAAGTACTCTGTATCTTCTGCAATTAGATGCAATTGTAAGGTAATGACAGATGGTAAATCATTACCGTCCATTATATGCTTCCATATATGTGACCGGATTTGCGAAAAGGTACCTTTTCCACACATTTTACATACCAGCAAACAAAATCATGTAACATTTGACTCCATATACTGATTAACTTGCACTTAGTACCAAAATGTAGCCAGATACTGTAGCTACACACATGGAAAAGTTCAGGGAATTATATGCAATAATCAAAATGTTATGAAGCTTCAAAGTTCAAAAAATGGGTTAAATTTTGTGTGTGAAAAAGGTACCTTTTCGCAAATCCAGTCACATATATAGTACACCAGAATTAAAGGCAGACGCGTATAGTCCATAGAAACACACTGGGGTGTGTTGTTTAAGTATGAATGGAACCATGCATGCAGTTTGATAAGAAGCATTGATTCCTAAATAGTTCTAACAACAGGTGATAATTTAGAATGCCATTTAATGTTTACAAGAATGTAGATATCAGCACTTTTATGCAATTTTTTTTCCGGCCCACCATGTATATACAAACCGTGTTAAACTTTACAAGCTCCATGTAATAGTATGTACAATGTAACCAAACTACACTCAACATTTGCAATACTAGTTGTAGGAACTCTGTAATTAGAACATGAACAATGAAAATCATAGATGCACACACATTTGTAAACGTATTCATATTGTATGTACTTTCACATGATTCAATGATATGCTCTGTGTCGTTCTTACATGATGCTGTAAGCAGGGTAATGTCGTTCATACACTTGTAATCACAGAACTTAATAAAATGACATTGTTGTGATATTGGACCAGCAATCGTCTTTGAATTATGCATGTACACCTTGCAGTTGGATGTTGGCAGTTCATGATTCCCTCCTTAAAACCCCATATATGGCGGACGTCAAATTTATTAAATCACATGTACAGGGGGTCAATATTTATCTAAAGTTTTTAAAGGTGTGAATAACGTCAATATCACTATTGTATTGTACATATGTATGTATTAATCACACAGCCCTGCATAACCATATTCATGTCATTATAAAGCACATGTACAGTTTCAATTAAGATCACTCCTGCAGGCATTACTATTAAGGCTGTGGGTTGTCACCATCACAATTATAGTATGCTCACTATACGTTATGTTCACTATACGTTATGTTCACTATACGTTATGTTCACTATACGTTATGTTCACTATACGTTATGTTCACTATACATTATATACATACGTTAGTTTGGTACTCCACATATACGTATACTCCATTAAGGTAAATACAGCTATATACTCTCTAATACAACATTCTTACAGATGATGCCACTTTTAATACAATTATCACTAGATGTTAATTTCTGTGACATTCGTTCGGTAACAATCAGTGTGTGCATGTGTGTGTGTGTGTGAGTGTGTCTTAATACGTCCTTGTGGTCGCAGTTTGTGGAGGAAGAGTAGACATCGCAACTTTTGTGGAGCTACCAATTTGTCACTGGTTCAGGAGGAATCATAGAACTCTGCTATAGCAGTGCACTGTACAGCGGGCAGCTACCAAGTACCAAGTGTCTTAATACGTCCTTGTAACTGCAGACTGCATGCAGTGAGGAATTGCATGGAGGCTTGTTGATCAGATTATGAATCACATCACTCGTGTCACCCTAGCTGAATTAATTCCCACACTTTACTGGCAAATCCATTAGCTGCATGTGTTATTGAGTGTATCATCATTACCCTCTGCATTCCACTTTATGTATGTTATGTTGGTGTGGTTTGTGGTCAAGCTGTTAAAACCCCAAACTTTCCAAAAAAAAAATTAATTATATGCCTGTGTATACTGTTCTTTCAAATCCATGTATAGTCATGGCATGCTGCTTTAACATACTACTGTACGTTAATGTTGGACAAGTTTTGCATACCCCATTAGCAACAATATTCCCTATAGTGTATAGGCAATATTATGCGTAAATACATATTCTCACATTCACGAAGGTAGTTTTCACTTTAGCTCTTCTAGATCTAAACTAGAGTTTGATATCCAAGGATTTGTCATTTCAAATCACTAGCTATAGCCTCCCCCTTAATAGTGAAGATAAACACATTACATAACAGAGTGACAGACATGCACAGATGGATGGTCTGATGTTCATGTAATAAAAAAGAGGGGGCACACACTATAACAAAATATCCCATATATATGTGCCTATACCTTTATTTAATATGCCCCCAACCACCCAATAAAATCATTCCAATACAATATTTATTTTGTCGCGTTCTACACTGTATATACAATTTGTTATTTTGTCAATGTTGGTGAGTTCACAGCAGGGGTTATGCTTTAGCAGTTAGCTATCAACCGTCAATCAATTCGCAACACATTCAAATGTAACTGTGACAATAGCTCATCTCATATTGCTTAAAATCAGTACACACCCTCCACCCACTCCCACAACAGACTTTAGAGTACACCAGCACTGTCTGGTCACCAAACTATCTAAATAATATCCAGAGAAGATCAGCTAGGTTTACTGTTAACTGCTACTAGATATACGAGTGTGTTACAAGCATCTTACAACAGCTAGATTGCATTTGGCCCATTTTATATTGAAGAAGAGATAAGATGAAACTGATGATGTTGTACAGAATCATCCATATACTTGCATATAGTCAGCACAATTTACCATTAAACCATAATAACATCTCTCGACGCCATTCATGTAGATTCATTTAGCCAGCTACCAGGCTATAGACTGATACAAATATTAATATTGATTCTCTCTTTCAACCATTCTTACGTGGAATAGCCAGTTACCAAATCAAGCGGCAATACTGTATCATAAACATCCCTCCCATTTATAAGAACAGTTTAAGCGATAATTAAATTAAATTTGTACTTTTATGCTCAATTCTAAGTCTTGTACAGTAACTTCTCATTATATAAATGAAATTATACACCATAATGTTGTATAGTTGGGAACCCAGAAGTAATAGGATTTATTGTGGAAACTTTGTTATGCTCTTCACCAACATTATTTTGAGGTTTAATCCCTACAACAGAATATTGGTATATCACTTCAAGTGTTGTTTTTATGCAAAAAAAAACTGATAACTAGCCTACTATACAGAGATGGAACCATTTATGCAAGCATCAAACATGCAAAATACAAGTGTCAATAACCATAACATGATATATCTTAGCAACAGATAAATAGAAATGAAGTAAATAATAAAATACAATTGCATGTAAAACTCTCTCACAACTGTGCTGTTAGTTGCATGCTTATATTAATAAAACATAGCAGTCCATCATGGAACATTGTATTGTCACCATTTACAAGTGAATGAAAAATATTGCCAAAGCTTGGCCATTGCTCAGCAAATCGTTCCTTTCTAATGGTTATTAACTCTTGTCTTCCTCTTAAAGGGTCTTGTCCAAACTCATTGAATATAGTTATATGTCCTCCGTTTTCTTCGTACATTCTAACAGCTTCATCTGCTGCTGGAACCAGAGTGTTATCAATTTGCTTGGTCTGATTATTTCGTGCCATCATCACATTCGGGATGCCTTTGTTTGTACCTAAAGTAACGGTGATAAAAATTTCATAAAGTAGCTAGCTATCTATAGTGAAATATACCTGATATGCGATGCTCGTTCCAGGCTGTCACAAACATTGTAGTCCCAACTTGGCTGACGTGTAAAGTGTACCAGGAGACGCAATGTTTAATGTGATCGTCTTCCAGGTTGAAATCGCCATTTTCTTGCATTTCTATTAGAGCGGCCTTTATGGGGTAGTTGACCCTTCCGTTGACCTCTACCCATATCCTTTCGATCACATGATTCTATTACAAGACACCAAAGCAAATCAGTATGAACATCACATGAAATGAAACAACACTCATTACAGTTATTGTATGTGTGTCCCACTCTTATATCATTGTTTTAGAATGTCATCTAGTCAGCATTAATATATTGTTTTTTTTTTAATTTGGGGGTTTACCCTGCTTATCCAACTACAATAGCTGCTGCTAAACATCAGTAGTCCACTATAGGTTATTCTTGTTACATCATGATAATGTGACAAATACAATCTCACTTGAGTAGAGGATGTCTGCAGGTGAGGTGGTCCAGAAGGGTTTCGTCTATATCCTGCCAGGTGTTCTTGGATGTACAACATAAGATACCACTCCCTTCCATGGTCAACCCTGATCTGATCCCACATACCATACTGGCATATAGTTTGCCTAAACAATTCAAATGCTAATAATTAAAAGAAATGTGATTCTAACAATACTTCATAGAATTTTAATAATCACTGTTAACGTTATGGATGAATGTGTGGGTAGTAATGCAGTGCTAGTGTAGTTGCTACAAGTAATGAAGTACCTGTACACTGTATCATAAATCACACTGTTGTTTTTAATAGGCATAGTGCTAAATGCCACAATTTTCCGGCTAAAGCCATCCACTGCACATATGTGGGTCACATCAAACATAACATTTTTTTCATTTTGGTCGATGTGTAGTTTGTGACCAAAATAATCTGCCCTGTATGTTGTAGGATTTGTCATCCTGGCAGTGGAGTTTGTACGGGCACGGCAGTACACAGGTGAGACATATCTCAATGATTCGCCAACTCTCTTTTCTCCTGTTCTGATTCCCCTTGATGCCAATAACCCTGTAAATGTTCTGCGTCCATACACAGGACCCACCTATATGTATATAACACATAGTATGGTTTTAAATAAATGGTTATATCATGTTGTACCTCACTGACAGCAGCGGCTACGACCTCATCTAACTCAGGTTTTGTCAGCCGGCTTGTTTTGTGAATGTTCCTTTCACGGCAGAACCTATATATAGGATGAACCAATCTAAGGACTATATTACTTTTGTATGCTGATTATTCATAAACATATATGCAAACCCTATATATAGCTACAGTGTACATTGAATGAAGCCTACATTTGGGTCTCTAAAATTTTGCCATGCATTATATAGCAATGTAGCTATACTATTAAATAAACTGGTAGTGAATTACTACACATATATGATTCTCAGTCTTAAATTACTTAGCCAGTAATAATAGGAATCAGTGTATTAGTTAGACTATTCATGATCATAATAATGGTGATCGTCTGGTCTGGTATACAATGGGTGTAACTAATCACTGGACTGGAACACTGGACTGGAACACTGGACTGGACTACTGGACTGACATATTTTTGGTTTTTACACATTCTGAGGTAGGGATGCCGCGATAGTCACGATATACGACATGTCACGACATATAAGTCTACGATACGATACGACATACATGTACTGTATGTCGCGATACGTACTCGTGACCTCACGTGCACCTATAAGTGAATAATGGCCATTGTCTCGAGAAATGGATGCCAATTTAACTTTTGCTGCCCCTAGTTTTAAGACTAGAAGTGAAATATGGACTTACTTTGGGTTCATGGCGGACAGTGATGGAATGGTAGTAGACAAGAAGAAAATAGCATGCCGTCTTTGTCGAGCGATAATTGCCTACTCGGGTAACACGTCCAGTATGACGTATCATCTCGAACGATTGCACATCAGCGAATTCAAAAAATATTTATAGAAAACTAGGAAAACCAACTCTGTCAATGGCGGGAAATTGTCTGAAGAAGACACAGTCGTGGATGATGAAGTTGAAGCCCAGCCAGAGTCTAAACAACTCACGCTTAGTGCAGCATACAAAAGGACGGCTCCGTTTCTACAGAATAGCCCCAGGTACTGTTCTCTGCTTCGTGCAACAACAAATTTTATATTTCACATGATGCAGCCATTAAGCTTAGTGGATGAGCCAGCTTTTCGCAACCTATTACAGGTTGCTGAGCCTAGATTTCAGCTGCCACACTGTACTCACATAACTACAAAAGTTCTACCTGAGGCATACAGCGGAGTTAGGATGGCAGTTGAAAAACAGCTGGCTTTGGCAAGCAAATGTACCATAACAACAGACCTGTGGACATCACAGCACCAGCAACGTTCATACATGTCTTTAACAGTTCATTTCATAGCTGATGATTTTACTCTGCAGAGCAAGTGTCTTCAAACACTTGAGGTCCCACAGGACCATGATGCAGCTTCATTGAAAGATGTACTCTCATCTATGTTTTCAGACTGGAAAATCACAGATAAGGTTTGTGGAGGTATCAGTGATAATGGTAGTAACATTGTCAATTCCTTCACTCTGTTGAATATCGACCACTATCCATGCATAGCTCACACTTTACAATTGGCAGTCAACAAAGGTCTGAAGGTAGCAAGAGTGCAGAGAATTATTGCACGTTGCAAGGCAATTGTCAGCCATTTCAAGAGATCAACAAAAGAGACCTACAAGTTACGAGAAAAGCAAGAATTGTTAAAGTTGCCACAACACATGCTTGTTCAAGATTGTGTAACACGCTGGGGTAGCACACTTTCTATGTTACAGAGACTGATTGAACAACAAACGGCTATTTCAGCAGTGTTGGTGGAAGGGAAGGACAGGCATTTGATGTTGGAAATCGGTGATTGGGAAGTTGTTGAAATGCTAGTAGAGCTACTGAAGCCATTCCAGCAAGCTACCACTGTTATGGGAGCTGTTAGATATCCCACATTAAGCACTGTTATGCCTCTGCTCTATAAGTTACTTACTAAAACACTGAAGATCACTCAAGGAGACTCTGCTACTTCTAAGGCAGTAAAGCAGGAGATTAAGAAAGACCTGGATGATAGGTATCACAAGCCAGCTGTGGAGAGGATAATCAATATGGCTACTTTCCTAGATCCAAGATATAAGGAACTACCATTTCTTGACTCCTATAGCAAGCGAGAAATTGTAGACATGGTAGAAGAGGAGTTGATTTCTTTGGAATCTGATAGTACAAATCAAGAATTGAGAACTGAAGAAGTTGTGGATGATGATTTAGATCCACCGGTGAGCAAGAAAAAGAAGGGACCAATTTCTAAATTGATAGGAGACTTGTTTGAAGGGCAGAACAGCTCTGGATCTTCTACTTGCAAAGCATCAAAGGAATTAGAGCTCTACAGGGCTGAACAGCCTGTGAAGGACCTTGATTCAGATCCTCTAACATGGTGGAAATCAAGACAGTCAGTGTATCCCCTGCTGTGTCAGCTAGTCAAAGCTGTACATTGCTTTGTAGCAACCAGTGTACCTTCAGAAAGGTTATTCAGCTCATCAGGGAATATCATTTCAAGCAGCAGGAGTCGTCTAACCCCTGAACATGCTGACCAACTAATTTTCCTTTTTGAAAACAAAGCTTAACTAATTACCTGACAACCAGTGACAGGTGACAAAGTTTTAATGGTTTTTAAAACAGTTTATACTTCATAACTTCAGACTTGTACTCATTAAATTTGTTAATTTGTTACATGATGTTACAAACAATATAGCAACTGTAATAATGTTATAGTTGGATGCAGTGGCTTGGCGTTGGTTGATAAGTGATGACGTTTTACTTGTAGATAGATATAATACACATACAACCAACTGAACAAAGTGGCTTATGTCGTGACATGTGACATGTCGTGACATAAATGCTTGTGACATGTGACATAAAAATTTCTATATCGTGACACCCCTATTCTGAGGTTGAGTCTTGCTAGCCAAGGGCCTTCAGAAAACTTGCAGTCTGCTACTAAAATGATGAGTGTGAGAGGTGGAATAAGCAAAAACTTACTTCCAGTGATTTCACCTATTATGTTCTTCTACAGTACATATACTACTATACTCCTTATCAGTATGCTGCAGGGAATGTGCTAGTTATGGTTAACCAACAATAAAGTCTTAGAGATAGTAGCAAGCTCTTGTACAATGTTAATAAATTTGGTCACATATTATAGTACACCAACCAGCACATCTAAGAACCAATCATGATAGCAGAAAAACCCTACAGTCGTGCAATGAGTTTGTATATTGCATGTAGGAATGAATTTAGCCACAATAGATTATCCTAGGAAGGATAGGTTGTGTCCAGGGGTCTGAGCTATTTAGTTCAAGGATTAATAGGTAGCACAAATATAGTAAAATGATTTTTGGTTAGCTATTGCTATAATTATTACAATCTCCAAAACACGATACTAAGAAGTGTATAAATGTTGTAGAGCATAACAATTAGTCGGTTTTAGCTTATTCCACTCCTCACACTCATCATTTTAATAGCAGACTGCAAGTTTTCTGAAGGTCCTTAGCTAGCAAGACTCAATAAAACCAACCTTAGAATGTGTAAAAATCAACCTCAGAATGTGTAAAAACCAAAAATATGTCAGTCCAGTAGTCCAGTCCAGTGTTCCAGTCCAGTAGTCCAGTCCAGTGATTAGTTACACCCGTATACAATATAGTACCTAATGTTTGCGCTTCAATGTGGGGCTAGACTGGTGATATTCACTGTAGAGCATGCATGCATGTATACATACAAGCTACACAAACACATGTGGACAAGTAGGTAAAAAAAAATTACTAGCTACTTACGCGGTAATCTAGCTTGTTAGCCCTTCTCAATCAAACATGATGCAATTAATTATTGTTGAAAACTGAATGCACGGACCCTTTATATAGCTAGTTATATTATCTATAGTTATATACCCATAGCTATTACCTACGTACTACGTATGCAGCACTAGTGAGCTCTTTTTGCAACTGTAAGTAACTATATATATAATACAGTTCTGACTCTGCAACGGGCTTGCAGCTGTTTGTAGCTATATACAGTAGGTTCATGTACCAAGCTACTTAGCTAGCTATATGTATACAAACCTCTCCAATGAGCGAACACTCAGTCCTTTCCTGCTAGGATATTTGTATTGCAGGTGAAGACTCATACGTTTGTGGGTCCATCGCTCCTTCTCTATTTTCTCCCTTATGAACTCTTCCAACTCATCCAGCAAGCGTATCCCAGCCATGGCTATATATTCGAGGCTATATACCTGTAGCTACTTATTTGCATGGTGCCAACCAATTAGCTATTGTTGAACTGCGCCTCTCGCGTCTATACAATGAGTGTAAGCGGCTGGCCCTGAGGCTAACTAAGGCCAATGAAACTTGATTAGCAGTTTCGCGTCACCGCCCACATCCCTTCACTAGCACCCGCATGGAATTTCATTATTGGCAATTTAGATCGAAATACTCTAATAGAGCAGTCACTTTTACTCTAATAAAGAAGTCACTTTATTATAGGCATGCCAGGAGTACTAATATTCTTTTTATTCAAATGAGAAGTGCTATCCATGCAATTTTACAACACTTTAGTGACAATATGAAGGTTTCTGATCTCAGCACACCCTGAGTAGGCAATAATGAATAATGAATAAAAACCGCCCACCCGCATCAAAATTTCAAAAATCTGAGCGAGAAACTAGTAATCAAGTTTCATTGGCCTAACTATCTGTACATTATAATTAGCGCATCCCCTCTAGTTGAGATTAATTAACAAGCAATGATAGCTAGCTAGATAAGATCTAATCTTCACATAACAATAGAGCTAAGTAGCTAATTGCAGTTAGTATAATTATATTGCTAGTGGAGGCCTGCACTGAGCATTTCAATACTTGCTACATCAGTACTGAATCACGTAATCATGCACTGACCTATCAATGTCAACCCCACTCCCACCAAGCCAGTACGGGATATGTGGGGGTTGGGCAGCACAAGTACTTTTTTGTGTCAAATCCCCTTCGTCACATGGTGCATGGGACTATATGTGGGATTTGACCTAATAATTATATAATTCGTCCCAGCTAGGTAGGGGAATTTGACTTTCCACTTCATCAAATCCCCACTATATCCACCCTACTGGGGGTGGGGCTTGACATTTATAGGTGCAACAAAAAATACACTTCAATTAGCTTCTTATGTAGCTACAGTGAAACTGTATACATCTGTACACACACATATGTACGCATACACACACATACACACACAACAAAAAAATGGTAATATTTTTAACATCATTAGCTATATATAATTATAACTACAGTTAATTGCATCCATGTGAGTTAATTGTATCCATGTGTTTTAGGCCAGTAGCCTGTAACAACAGCAAGCATAAGCAAATAAAACACAGCCCGTATGCTAATCACTACTACTCACTTTGGTCTCCTTCTGTACAGCTACACTTTAATTTTCTCTTGATACAATGTAAAGCAATCCATGAGCAGGTTGTAATCTTATGGTTAATTAGCTATCTATAAAAAAAATAAAGTAATATTGTTAATTCATCTAGAAGAATAAAACAAATATAATGTAATGTTTAATTATGTCTACAGGGAATCTATAGTTACATGGTGCTATAGAGTATCAGTGCAAAGGCACTCTGGGAATACTGAGTGCCTGGGTCATATTACATAAACTACCAATGCCTCCTCCCCACTGCCCAGGGTTATAGTCATATTGGCTAGTGAGGTGTCATGTGCCCCTATTATTTGTCTCAGTAGCAGCTACATGATCATGATACACACACACACATACATACACACACACACACACACACATGCACACACACACACACACACACACACACACATACATACACACACACACACACACACGCACATGCACACACGCATGCACACGCACACATGCACGCACACGCACGCACACACACACACACACATGATACATGGCACAATCACACTGCAATTGTTAAACAATCAAAATAAAATAAAATATATATGTACCACATGGATTGCAGAATGGAAATAGAAGGGTGGTCATAGTATAGTCCAGTCCAGTGGTTCGATGCACACATATGGTAATCCCAAATGAAACAAAACCACACTGGTTAAATGGTATAATGGTTGGTTGAACAATAGAAGTTATATTTATGTACCACATGGATTGCATAATAGAAAAAGGAGTGGTTTTTTTTTGTGTGTTTGGCTGTTTAATTTAGAAGCCAATGTGGTAGCAATGGTTATAATTAGCACTGGTCACTTCCATTGTTTGAGGCTTGGTCTAATTGTTTTGCATGTCTTTTTTCAAAAAAAAAAGTATCCTGCCTGCTTTAATTTCGACTGAGACAACATGCATGACTTGTACATTTCATCTACACCACAATCTAGCCATCTATATATCAACTGCATGTATTGTTAGCTTGTAGCTGTACCATAACTGTCAAATCGATAATTTTTTTTTTTAACAAAAAAATGAATAAACAAAAATAAATCAACTGGCTAATAACTATATAGCAGACGATATGCTGGGGAACACAAAGGAAAATTATTTTTAAATTAATTAATAAAAATATCATATAATTGTCATATGGTCTGGCTGTATAGCTACACTGACTACAAGCCTGGCTAGATTTGAAATTGTTTGGACGTATGAAGCGATATGATTGTAAAACGATCATATAATTATAGCCATAAAGTGGTTGTATGCACCTTTTGATGTACTGCACAAACTATATATCCTCTCCTCCACCGGTACTTTACTTGTGCTAGTCATGATTTCCCCCCCCCCCCCCCCCCCTTTTTCACACACTCTCCACATGTTTGCCGTACTTGCACGCACACACGCACACACGCACACACACACACACACACACATACACACATGATACATGGCACAATCACACTGCAATTGTTAAACAATCGAAATTAAATAAAATATATATGTACCACATGGATTGCAGAATGGAAATAGAAGGGTGGTCATAGTATAGTTCAGTCCAGTGGTTCGATGCACACATATGGTAATCCCAAATGAAACAAAACCACACTGGTTAAATGGTACAATGCATGGTTGGTTGAACAATAGAAGTTATATTTATGTACCACATGGATTGCATAATAGAAAAAGGAGTGGTTTTTTTTGTGTGTGTGTCTGGCTGTTTAATTTAGAAGCCAATGTGGTAGCAATGGTTATAATTAGCACTGGTCACTTCCATTGTTTGAGGCTTGGTCTAATTGTTTTGCATGTCTTTTTTCAAAAAAAAAGTATCCTGCCTGCTTTAATTTCGACTGAGACAACATGCACGACTTGTACATTTCATCTACACCACAATCTAGCCATCTATATATCAACTGCATGTATTGTTAGCTTGTAGCTGTACCATAACTGTCAAATCGATAATTTTTTTTTTTTAAACAAAAAAATGAATAAACAAAAATAAATCAACTGGCTAATAACTATATAGCAGACGATATGCTGGGGAAGACAAAGGAAAATTATTTTTAAATTAATTAATAAAAATATCATATAATTGTCATATGGTCTGGCTGTATAGCTACACTGACTACAAGCCTTGCTAGATTTGAAATTGTTTGGACGTATGAAGCGATATGATTGTAAAACGATCATATAATTATAGCCATAAAGTGGTTGTATGCACCTTTTGATGTACTGCACAAACTATATATCCTCTCCTCCACCGGTACTTTACTTGTGCTAGTCATGATTTCCCCCCCCCCCCCCCCTTTTTCACACACTCTCCACATGTTTGCCGTACTTGCACGCACACACACACGCACACACACACACACACACACACACACACACACACACACACACACACACACACACACACACACACACACACATACACACATGATACATGGCACAATCACACTGCAATTGTTAAACAATCAAAATTAAATAAAATATATATGTACCACATGGATTGCAGAATGGAAATAGAAGGGTGGTCATAGTATAGTTCAGTCCAGTGGTTCGATGCACACATATGGTAATCCCAAATGAAACAAAACCACACTGGTTAAATGGTACAATGGTTGGTTGAACAATAGAAGTTATATTTATGTACCACATGGATTGCATAATAGAAAAAGGAGTGGTTTTTTTGTGTGTGTGTCTGGCTGTTTAATTTAGAAGCTAATGTGGTAGCAATGGTTATAATTAGCACTGGTCACTTCCATTGTTTGAGGTCTGGTCTAATTGTTTTGAATGTCTTCCATCTAAAATTTTTTTTCCACTTGTTTTTTACTTTACGTAGCCTTTCTCCCTTGACACTAGGGGATTTGACAAATAAATTCACATTTGTACTTAGCTAGCTAGCTATAGATACACATGACACGGCAACTGAGCTCTGCAGCCTTCAGTCCTGGTTGGTTAGCTAGCTACGTAGCTTGGGAACATGCGTGCATGTATATGCATATACTGTAGAATACGGAACACTTACTAGTGTATTTCATAGCCCATGGTCCATGTCTGTTGCAAATCTTCACTGCTTCTTCTCCAGTCATGCCGGATCACTCGTGAAAACCTTAGTTAGCCTCAGGGCCAGCCGCTTACACTCATTGTATAGACGCGAGAGGCGCAGTTCAACAAGGTGGGGACTATTCTACGGAACGGAACGGAACGGAACGGAACGGAATGATGGACTAAACCACGGAACGGAACGCTTTCTCAAACTGAAGCTTGCAACTTACCATTGCTGAAACTTCCCTTATAAGTTAGCAGTGGCATCTCCAGTGGGTGGTTAAACATAAGATAAAAAGAATTAACGGATCGATTGTGGGTTTTTGTTGGTTGTCATTAGTAACGAAGTATTATTGTGGGATGAGCTGTATCAGTGATGTTCATCCATACGGAAGGGAACTTTATGTGAGCTGTTTTTCTTATTTAGACTTTACAAAACAGTCTGGGCCGGTCTTTCAAGTCATAAGTCAGTGTATAAATAAAGCAAGCAGGAAGATACTGGTAACAGGAAAGAGCCAGTTGAATTAAAACTTGAAGAATTTTGTGCAGTGTGTGAGGAGCAAATATTTTGGCAGACCGCAAGGAGGGTATATTCTGCAAACATCACTGAAGTGTATGCATGGAGTTATTTATATATTAACAGCTGGTGCAGTGGACTAATGCCGTATTCAATAGTGAGCTGATTTTATCTGTTGCACAATTCAAGGATGTGTCTGACTGCTAGCCTTGAATCAGGCTAAATGTCAAAACTCCAAGATCAGCCAAATCTCTATTATAAGCCGCATGTGAAACCATGCCCGTAGCCACCAGGCAAATGTGATTTGGACCAGGATGTGTGTGTAATTTCAATGTATCTATAGTCAGACCTGAAATGGTACACTTACATTAATTACATACCACCTAAGAATCCTAGGATTTCTTAAGTGTAACATTTCACATGCTTCACTTCAAACAAAACAGGTTAAATTTGTTCGTCTATTTTCAAGTGATTCCCAGTCCAGCTGGTCCATGAAATTACAATGGGATCACATGTATTTGTTACAGTGCGGGCTGTCCTGTGTTGGATCTACTCTAGAGTTGAGATTTCAAGGTAGACTCACTGCCAATTTGCTGACACTAGTACTGTTGTAGCATGTTTAAGTGGAGGACAAATGAAATAGTAATGCTAGATTATTTATGTATACAAATTTTTCATAATGAAATTGATATCCCATTTTGATTTGTAATTCCACTTTGCAACATATTCAAGAGCAAGAAGCTACCACACTTAATCTCCAACCAATGTCATTAATTAACCAAGATCTCACTAGTCTGTAATTCACCTTACTATAGTGATTTTATTGATTCATGTGTATGCTTTCTTCATTTCCTTTGAAGTTGTACCAAGAGTTCATAATAAGGTGGGGAGTGTCTAACTTGAATGCATTCACCAAACACCCTGCTTAAAGTAACACCTCGGCCTTATTTCAGAACAAAGGCTTTACCTTCTTCAGCAACTCTAATCAACAGTTTTCTATCCCCCAGTAAAGGTGTTGATTTGATGAAAGGTGAACTTTACACAGGGTGTTTGTACAGGCCATACTGAGAGTTAGACACTCTCCCCCATACAAATCAGTATTATGAATTCTTGGTTGTACAGTATAGGTAAACAAAGATAAGTTTCTCTCCCATCTTATTCTAGGATTTCTATTGACAAGGAAAATTCAATTATTTGTATACAGGCTCAAAATTGAGAAAATATAAAGAAAGTGAATTAATATTATACAGTCAGTTTGCTTTTGGATATTTAATGTCTCCAACCACAACAAAAATTCAATGAATCCATGCATCTCATCACTGGTCGTCTGATCATTCTGAAAGTGATACCTCACTCAATCAACCATATATTCTGTTTATTAGACTGAATAAAGTCATGAATACCTAAACAATCACTTAATTAATGTTTTATAATTATCCTATTCCATTTTCCTGGAGGTTCCACTGATAAAATGCAATTTCAGCAATGATAGCAGTTAGTCAAGCTGCAAGTTGATTCAGAAAGCACTCCATTCTGTAAAATAAACCCCATCCAGAATTCAACTCAGTACTCAGGCTGAGATATCTGACAATAGTCCACTACTCTGTTAATGAATCATTGATGTTCACACAATATAGCCTCCTTGAGGTATCTGAATGTTTGCTCCTCACACACTGCACAAAATTCCACTTAGACTGAGTTGATTCAGCTTGTCACCATACTTGTTTCCTTTGTAGTGTAGCTATACACATACTGATTTATGCCGATTAGAAAGGCTGGGCCTCAGACTGTACATTCTAAAGTCAAGTAAGTAAAAATAACTCACATACTAGTAAAAAAAAGTCATGCATTAAGTTCCCTACTTGATATATCCGAAGATGAAATTACTGAGTCAGCTATTCCCACAATTAGTACTTCGTTACTAATGACAACCAACAAGAACCCACAATCGATCCTTAAATTCGTTTTATCTTTCTTGGGGTACGTTTGATTACCTGCTGGAAGTGCCACTGATAACTTGTACAGCAATGGTAAGCTGCAAGCTTCAATCTGAGAAAGCATTCCGTTCCGCAGTTTAGTCCATCATTCCGTTCCGTTCCGTTCCGTTCCGTTCCGTTCCGTAGAATAGTCCCCACCGTTCAACAATAGCTAATTGGTTGGCACCATGCAAATAAGTAGCTACAGGTATATAGCCTCGAATATATAGCCATGGCTGGGATACGCTTGCTGGATGAGTTGGAAGAGTTCATAAGGGAGAAAATAGAGAAGGAGCGATGGACCCACAAACGTATGAGTCTTCACCTGCAATACAAATATCCTAGCAGGAAAGGACTGAGTGTTCGCTCATTGGAGAGGTTTGTATACATATAGCTAGCTAAGTAGCTAATTGGTACATGAACCTACTGTATATAGCTACAAACAGCTGCAAGCCCGTTGCAGAGTCAGAACTGTATTATATATATAGTTAGCTACTTACAGTTGCAAAAAGAGCTCACTAGTGCTGCATACGTAGTACGTAGGTAATAGCTATGGGTATATAACTATAGATAATATAACTAGCTATATAAAGGGTCCGTGCATTCAGTTTTCAACAATAATTAATTGCATCATGTTTGATTGAGAAGGGCTAACAAGCTAGATTACCGCGTAAGTAGCTAGTAATTTTTTTTTACCTACTTGTCCACATGTGTTTGTGTAGCTTGTATGTATACATGCATGCATGCTCTACAGTGAATATCACCAGTCTAGCCCCACATTGAAGCGCAAACATTAGGTACTATATTGTATACCAGACCAGACGATCACCATTATTATGATCATGAATAGTCTAACTAATACACTGATTCCAATTATTACTGGCTAAGTAATTTAAGACTGAGAATCATATATGTGTAGTAATTCACTACCAGTTTATTTAATAGTATAGCTACATTGCTATATAATGCATGCTGATTATTCATAAACATATATGCAAACCCTATATATAGCTACAGTGTACATTGAATGAAGCCTACATTTGGGTCTCTAAAATTTTGCCATACAAAAGTAATATAGTCCTTAGATTGGTTCATCCTATATATAGGTTCTGCCGTGAAAGGAACATTCACAAAACAAGCCGGCTGACAAAACCTGAGTTTGCAGACATCCTCTACTCAAGTGAGATTGTATTTGTCACATTATCATGATGTAACAAGAATAACCTATAGTGGACTACTGATGTTTAGCAGCAGCTATTGTAGTTGGATAAGCAGGGTAAACCCCCAAATTAAAAAAAAAACAATATATTAATGCTGACTAGATGACATTCTAAAACAATGATATAAGAGTGGGACACACATACAATAACTGTAATGAGTGTTGTTTCATTTCATGTGATGTTCATACTGATTTGCTTTGGTGTCTTGTAATAGAATCATGTGATCGAAAGGATATGGGTAGAGGTCAACGGAAGGGTCAACTACCCCATAAAGGCCGCTCTAATAGAAATGCAAGAAAATGGCGATTTCAACCTGGAAGATGATCACATTAAACATTGCGTCTCCTGGTACACTTTACACGTCAGCCAAGTTGGGACTACAATGTTTGTGACAGCCTGGAACGAGCATCGCATATCAGGTATATTTCACTATAGATAGCTAGCTACTTTATGAAATTTTTATCACCGTTACTTTAGGTACAAACAAAGGCATCCCGAATGTGATGATGGCACGAAATAATCAGACCAAGCAAATTGATAACACTCTGGTTCCAGCAGCAGATGAAGCTGTTAGAATGTACGAAGAAAACGGAGGACATATAACTATATTCAATGAGTTTGGACAAGACCCTTTAAGAGGAAGACAAGAGTTAATAACCATTAGAAAGGAACGATTTGCTGAGCAATGGCCAAGCTTTGGCAATATTTTTCATTCACTTGTAAATGGTGACAATACAATGTTCCATGATGGACTGCTATGTTTTATTAATATAAGCATGCAACTAACAGCACAGTTGTGAGAGAGTTTTACATGCAATTGTATTTTATTATTTACTTCATTTCTATTTATCTGTTGCTAAGATATATCATGTTATGGTTATTGACACTTGTATTTTGCATGTTTGATGCTTGCATAAATGGTTCCATCTCTGTATAGTAGGCTAGTTATCAGTTTTTTTTTGCATAAAAACAACACTTGAAGTGATATACCAATATTCTGTTGTAGGGATTAAACCTCAAAATAATGTTGGTGAAGAGCATAACAAAGTTTCCACAATAAATCCTATTACTTCTGGGTTCCCAACTATACAACATTATGGTGTATAATTTCATTTATATAATGAGAAGTTACTGTACAAGACTTAGAATTGAGCATAAAAGTACAAATTTAATTTAATTATCGCTTAAACTGTTCTTATAAATGGGAGGGATGTTTATGATACAGTATTGCCGCTTGATTTGGTAACTGGCTATTCCACGTAAGAATGGTTGAAAGAGAGAATCAATATTAATATTTGTATCAGTCTATAGCCTGGTAGCTGGCTAAATGAATCTACATGAATGGCGTCGAGAGATGTTATTATGGTTTAATGGTAAATTGTGCTGACTATATGCAAGTATATGGATGATTCTGTACAACATCATCAGTTTCATCTTATCTCTTCTTCAATATAAAATGGGCCAAATGCAATCTAGCTGTTGTAAGATGCTTGTAACACACTCGTATATCTAGTAGCAGTTAACAGTAAACCTAGCTGATCTTCTCTGGATATTATTTAGATAGTTTGGTGACCAGACAGTGCTGGTGTACTCTAAAGTCTGTTGTGGGAGTGGGTGGAGGGTGTGTACTGATTTTAAGCAATATGAGATGAGCTATTGTCACAGTTACATTTGAATGTGTTGCGAATTGATTGACGGTTGATAGCTAACTGCTAAAGCATAACCCCTGCTGTGAACTCACCAACATTGACAAAATAACAAATTGTATATACAGTGTAGAACGCGACAAAATAAATATTGTATTGGAATGATTTTATTGGGTGGTTGGGGGCATATTAAATAAAGGTATAGGCACATATATATGGGATATTTTGTTATAGTGTGTGCCCCCTCTTTTTTATTACATGAACATCAGACCATCCATCTGTGCATGTCTGTCACTCTGTTATGTAATGTGTTTATCTTCACTATTAAGGGGGAGGCTATAGCTAGTGATTTGAAATGACAAATCCTTGGATATCAAACTCTAGTTTAGATCTAGAAGAGCTAAAGTGAAAACTACCTTCGTGAATGTGAGAATATGTATTTACGCATAATATTGCCTATACACTATAGGGAATATTGTTGCTAATGGGGTATGCAAAACTTGTCCAACATTAACGTACAGTAGTATGTTAAAGCAGCATGCCATGACTATACATGGATTTGAAAGAACAGTATACACAGGCATATAATTAATTTTTTTTTTGGAAAGTTTGGGGTTTTAACAGCTTGACCACAAACCACACCAACATAACATACATAAAGTGGAATGCAGAGGGTAATGATGATACACTCAATAACACATGCAGCTAATGGATTTGCCAGTAAAGTGTGGGAATTAATTCAGCTAGGGTGACACGAGTGATGTGATTCATAATCTGATCAACAAGCCTCCATGCAATTCCTCACTGCATGCAGTCTGCAGTTACAAGGACGTATTAAGACACTTGGTACTTGGTAGCTGCCCGCTGTACAGTGCACTGCTATAGCAGAGTTCTATGATTCCTCCTGAACCAGTGACAAATTGGTAGCTCCACAAAAGTTGCGATGTCTACTCTTCCTCCACAAACTGCGACCACAAGGACGTATTAAGACACACTCACACACACACACACATGCACACACTGATTGTTACCGAACGAATGTCACAGAAATTAACATCTAGTGATAATTGTATTAAAAGTGGCATCATCTGTAAGAATGTTGTATTAGAGAGTATATAGCTGTATTTACCTTAATGGAGTATACGTATATGTGGAGTACCAAACTAACGTATGTATATAATGTATAGTGAACATAACGTATAGTGAACATAACGTATAGTGAACATAACGTATAGTGAACATAACGTATAGTGAACATAACGTATAGTGAGCATACTATAATTGTGATGGTGACAACCCACAGCCTTAATAGTAATGCCTGCAGGAGTGATCTTAATTGAAACTGTACATGTGCTTTATAATGACATGAATATGGTTATGCAGGGCTGTGTGATTAATACATACATATGTACAATACAATAGTGATATTGACGTTATTCACACCTTTAAAAACTTTAGATAAATATTGACCCCCTGTACATGTGATTTAATAAATTTGACGTCCGCCATATATGGGGTTTTAAGGAGGGAATCATGAACTGCCAACATCCAACTGCAAGGTGTACATGCATAATTCAAAGACGATTGCTGGTCCAATATCACAACAATGTCATTTTATTAAGTTCTGTGATTACAAGTGTATGAACGACATTACCCTGCTTACAGCATCATGTAAGAACGACACAGAGCATATCATTGAATCATGTGAAAGTACATACAATATGAATACGTTTACAAATGTGTGTGCATCTATGATTTTCATTGTTCATGTTCTAATTACAGAGTTCCTACAACTAGTATTGCAAATGTTGAGTGTAGTTTGGTTACATTGTACATACTATTACATGGAGCTTGTAAAGTTTAACACGGTTTGTATATACATGGTGGGCCGGAAAAAAATTGCATAAAAGTGCTGATATCTACATTCTTGTAAACATTAAATGGCATTCTAAATTATCACCTGTTGTTAGAACTATTTAGGAATCAATGCTTCTTATCAAACTGCATGCATGGTTCCATTCATACTTAAACAACACACCCCAGTGTGTTTCTATGGACTATACGCGTCTGCCTTTAATTCTGGTGTACTATATATATGGAAGCATATAATGGACGGTAATGATTTACCATCTGTCATTACCTTACAATTGCATCTAATTGCAGAAGATACAGAGTACTTCAGACAAATTAATTCTCTGGGTGCATGGTGTGGAGATTTGGTTGGTTTTTTTACACCCCTTCTGAGATATTTGTCCCTTTTCACTTAAAGTGATTTAGCTCTAAGATTTTCACTTAGGCGCCTGGGCTATGGGTAAATACTTCGTACAGGCTCTACCTTCTGTGTACTCCCTCCAGAAAACAAAATTTGTTTGTTAGTATACTTTACATTGGCCAGCACTGAAGGTCTGACTGCAAAATATTCTACACCCTTAGCTACATAACGTAACCTAAACTGTACTTGGGGCACTGAACTACTTTTAGACCGAAAATAACTGGGAAAACAATGGACGATTGGTATTATAAAAATAACAATAGAACACTGTGCACTTGGGGCCCACTACTCAGGGGATTAGGTTATAAAAAAAGAATAATTATAGAAATGCATTTAATCTTTGCATCTTTATTAGAATTTAGTAGGCCTAACAGGCTTCGAATCCATATCTCATCATCTCAAAAGTAGCCGTGACCCATACTTATACAGAGCCTAGTTCAATTATTGTAGACAAAATAATAGAATAGAGAGAGTTGGATTAGCAAGTATTTGTCATCATCAGCACTTCGGCGGCAGGGGTTCTGTACTGTCCATTCAGCTATCTCTTCAAGTCCTCTTACCATTGCCACATTCGTAGATACAATTTTGCCTTCTATAGTGATTTAAGGATGTTCAGGATGTTCGTATGGTCCATGGATTATACCAACAGTTGGTCATACAATGTGATAATTACATCCGTGAATAGTTTATAAAAAGTCATAGTCCCTAACTTATACATGTAGCTACTTTAATATAATAATATATGTTAAAAAATGAATGACCTGTTGGATTGTTCTTGGTCTCCATTGTACGATATGGAAGTCAAGCTGGTCTTCATCCCAGAATTCGGAATGAATAAGTTACTGTGTTCAAATGAGGTGATGGACTTGTCTTGGTCCAAGGAATGTCCCAAGAATATCACTTGCTTTTACTAGAAACTTTTATCACTTGTATCCTACATACTACCAAAATACTACTTCAATTTCTTTACTTTCTTTATATAGCTATATGGTGAGTGTTCTATTAGGATACTATGCATGCTTGACTGTTGCAATTGGGTAAATAGGGTGACTGATTGTCAGTGTATTTCAAGCGGACCTTACACAACTGATCTGTACATCATTACACGGAGTGGGGTTTCTCTGTGTCTCTTTATTCTTACCAGTCACCAATGCCAAGGAGATGAGGTCAACTTGTGATTGTGCTGCGTAAGCATTAATTGATTATCAAAAGACGTGGTCATCTTGCTCCTAGCTGGTTGATACAAGATTCACAAGTTCTGAGGCATACTGCGTGTGCATAAATAATGTAGTGGCAATCTTAATATTGAACACAGTAAGGCTTTGTTACCGAAGCTAAATATTCAGCATTATAAATATATATATGCAGGGCTGGAAGGTATATCCCACAGGCAGAATACGGTGACCATATACTGTGTTGTTTAAATTCTAGCCTTGTTGTGATCATATAGAGGCTTGTAGATAAAAAATTTGTAAGATGCTTCTATGGTGTAGTTTTAAGGGGATGTCCATTTGGAAGGGGGGTGGTGGGGTGTTACTTTAGGGAGTCACTACTATACAGTACACTGAGACCTCATTTAGTGACCACTTCTGCAATTAGATCATGCAAGTTATAATTAAATCATTAAACTCAGTGACTGGTCATTTACGAATATACCGACTGTTCTATTAGGGTAGTTCGATCTTTAGCAAGGGCTACCTGTATAATATAGATATATAATGTAGATAATACATTTAGCATGCTTCCTTAAAGCAATAGCCACAAGGAAACCATATCGTAGAGAGTAAATCTTACAGTAATGTCTATATTCAATGGCTTCAATTATCGCCTATAAGCCACTGCAACCACTGTCACCATATTATTAAAGGTTGGAAGCACTTTAAATTGAAACTTTGGAAATTGTAATTCATTAATTCCAACTTCCAAATACTGTATCTATGCAAAGCATAAAACTTTAGCGCTTGGCGCGCTGCGCGCGCCAAGCGCTAAAGTTTTATGCTTTGCATAGATATAGTATTTGGATGGCGGAAAGATCCCTGCATCTATCAGCCTGGCTGTATACTTTATTCAGCTGTGTTCACTAATAACATAAAGTGTACAGCATGTGCACCTATAATGTAGGATACAACACTCGTGGATATTTTTTCATGCATTTTAATACATATACCAAATACCACCTACTTACATGATATAAACAATTAATAATATTTGTTGTTTTAATTTTATATTAAAACAGGGAGTCCACTCAATATACAAAATACTTTATGTACTACAACACAAATTTACACACAATAATGTACCAGCAACAAAACAATACACTTAATCAAAATACAAATACTTAAATGATGATGAAGTGGTAGCCCAGCACAACTTTTAAAGGTAAAATGTTCTAAAAACATCTAACTATGCTAGTATAATGTCAATACTATGGCATTAGCTGCTTATCTGTAATATACTCTAATAGTACTCACGACTGTTCTATTAGAAAGGGACAAATGACCAAAAATACATTACACTTTTTGGTAATGAGAAGCGAGAGTAGGATTAGGACAACGTTTTAAAACATTAAGCATAGATGTTCGAGAGAAGGGATAGGCAACCGAGCGCGCGCCGTGTATATCTACCATTGATTGGGGTTGCAGTGGTGGATCTAGATGGGTTTCGACAGAAACCCCCTTTTAAATTTAGCTCAGTGGCAGTTTAAATATATAAACATTGTTGCACTGACAATTTGTCATAGCAAACAAGTATATACCATTGTATTTCAGTAGCATGCATGCAGTTGCACTTAACTGACACCATTTATAGTTATTAAACCCTCGGCAGCACTTCACTTTTCATCTCTCACTGCATTAAAAACGATCGAGATACTCTAATAGAGCAGTCAAGTAACTACTCTAATAGAGCAATCAAAGCTACAGCTTGTAGTCACCATCTTTGCCCTATAGTTAGCTATATAACGTTTATTTAAAGCATTGGATTTATTGCAATTGGTAACTAAAAATAGCCTAAAATCCAATCTCAGAACTTCTAAAGTCTCAAAATTTTCCGGAGAAATGCCTTATTCAGCTACACCAAATTTCAGAAACCCCCTTTGAAAAATCCTAGATCCGCCACTGGGTTGAAGCATTCCTCGGTATTGATTAAATCCGGCTATAGTTTTGTTCACCCAAGTTGAGTCCATAAGCGCCTCATAAAAATAATTACTTATACATGAGTCAGCATGATGATATAAAACTGTAGCGAAATCGTGACATCATGAAGAGCAAGAAGAACAGAAGTAAACCAGAGAAACTATCTAATAAGCTGACTTGACTACCATTGTTTGAGGTATAATGTATGTGTGTGCACTTGTGTTACCAAGTACTGAAAGGTAGCTACCAATGTTTTTCCTGTTTCTTGTCCACCCCTGGGAATGGTATGAACAGAACATGGCTTGCAATTCCTACAAGTGACCAACATTAGGGCATGGGAATTGTTAGGTATAACATAGTGTACTGCCATTAGGCCATACAGGCAAACTTGATACTTGTTTTTCAACCATGCCAGCAGAGCCCAATGCCGGCATACTGATAGTGTCATTTTATATGTGTACACCTAACAATGCCAACCCCATACTGCTCAGTACAGGCAACTAGGGTGGCGATCAAGTGGGGAGCAAATGCTACCTGCTGGAATACTGCTACTACCTGTAGACTGACATGGAACCATTGCAAAATGGAAAATTCAGTTATACTTGGCAGGATTTTTTGTTGGTAAATCTCACCTACCAAGCCTGTACTGAGGTAAGATGATAGGTGCATTATTCATTGTTGAACAAAATGCTCACAAACCACTACAAAAGTAGGTTATCTACTATGCAGAAATTAGCCTTAAAGTATCGTTTACAATTGTTGAGCCGGACATATATTTTTTCTGTGCTGCAAGGCCACAATAAAAATTCGTGTACATGTGATTCATAAAGTATGAGGTGGGAGGATGAAAGTAATACAGGCAGGAAACGAGAACAATTAATCTGGCCTTATAGAGTGTGCATTGATTTTGGGGTCATGCAACATTCTAGCTAAATGTGCTGTGCTGCCATATGCTTTATTACAATTGTGATTAGAGCTCTTGAAATGGCTAAGGTTTGTGAACTAAGGGCAGTCTTGTAGTTAGAGAATGAGAAAGTCAACTAGGGTAGCAACCCACCCAGCTATAACATTAATGGGTACCTGGTGTAAACTGGAGAACCAAATGCCAACTGTCCATGTCTCTGAAGGTCCAGGTGGGACTTCGGTGCCCACACTTCACCTGTGAGACATGGTACAGCCTACTGTGGGTTACTAGTCCTGTCCCAGGAAGATCTTCCAGTGCTGATTTGGTGCTTTGTGTGTGTGTTGTGTGTGTGTGTATTATGTACGTGTTAGCCACTATGTTAATGCAAGGACTGATTATAAGCACCCGAGCTGAAAAGGGTCTGCCACAAACATGGGTCCAAATACATGAGTATACTTAAGTACAAAATTTAAAAGTACTGTCTTTACCTGAAATATCTTCTTGTAAGTTTTTTTTTGCTAAATACTTGGATAATTAAAGTACTCATGTGAGCATTTTGAGTACTTTTTTTAAGTATTGATATTTTGCATGCATGCGTCTACTAGATTGAAACACTAGAAGAATATTCATGAAGTTATACTTATTCAGCAAATGACATGCACGTTATGGGTGCTAATTTACAATGTGGTAGGTTGTCATCATAATTTCCATGTTGGAATAGCCCGCTTCTTACATATACATGGAATACAGGAAAAGCACTGTACCTTATTTGCCGATTCATGATGAATAGATTAGTAGCTTGTTCAGTTGTGAGTTATGATCAATTCATTAAGTACCTGTAACATATTTGTCATATTGTTCCTGTACAAATTGTCAACTGTTCCTACTGTGTAGTCCTATAACTCAAAGACCCCTTACCTTACAAGGCTGAAACTTTGACTTCCACTCCTTTGTTACTAAAAATGGAATTCGAGAATGTGTGAAGATTTTGCTCAGTGGTCACATTCAGCATGAAATGACAAATCCATACATGTGCTTGTTGCCTTTTTGAGTGGTGTAATCAACATTTCACATTTCCTGCTGGATGTTGTCACAATTTGCCTATTGGAAGTGTACCAGACCCTTTTCAGCACGGGCACTTATAATCTCTAATTGATAATACAACTTTGCACTGAAATAGTGGTGTGACAGCAGGAGACTTTGTATGTGTGTCTTCAGTCATCAAATATAATAATCTATGCCAATAGCATCGCAAAAGAATGGTGTAATCTGTCACATTTCTGGTGTTTTTTTTCAGCCACAATTGTTGTCAAATTAGTCTAGTGTGATTATATTCCTGCTGTTATTTTAATATCACTGCAAGTGAATAAAGTGCTCCCAGTCATTTTCAGGTAAAAAACCATTTAGGATGATACTGAGCATGACAGTTTAATTTATAAAGTGTCATTGTGTAACGATGCATGCATCAAGTTTCATACTACAAGTTGCTGCAGAGATTTATAGATGTATTCCACACATTATTTCATAAAGGATATGCTAGTGTGAATGCCAATGTAAATGGAATAAATTATCTGTTTTATCTGTGCAACAGGTAAGGTTTACAACTAATGATTAATCAGTAGGCACGCTTCAAAATCAGTTTACAAACTACATATACAAAAATAATTCATTTTGCTTCATGCATACTTACAAAATTCTTACTGATAAAGGAGCGTCATGCAATAAACATCACAAATCCCTAATAAGTGGGCATAGCTAACAAAAGAAATTGGCTTGCTGTCACTAGCAGACTATAGACTACAACTCATACAATAACAGTGCGTTTATATAATCACATTGATTTTAACACCAAATGCAATACCAATCAATTAGTTGGTGTGGTTCCATGTATATAAGCCTGCAAGCAGTAACTGTCGCAAGCAAAGACAGCAATAACTGGCTGCCATCTCTGTTGCAATATGACATAATATATTTATACAATAATTAATAGTTTATTGAAGTCCGGCTTTGTTAAATAATTACAAATACATAATAATAGAGTCTTATCTTTTCAGCAGCAAACTACACTGATCCATGCATACCTGCAGACTGCAATACTACTAATGATAATTGCCTGACTACCGTTTGCAAGGAAATTTTGACATCAAAAAGATTTAACGAATTTGATGAATCGGTTTAATTTGTCAAATTAAATTCATCAAATGTTTATAAGTGCCTTTAAAAGTACAGGTTTTGTCTACAATTTCTTGCTTCTCGTCAACATTTTTTTCATCACATTTGCTGAAGCGTAAATTCGTCTAATTTTTCTTACGTCAAACTTCCTTGCGTACAGTACATGTGCCTATAGACAGTAATAATCCCTACAGGTTCGTGTGGCTCATAAAAGAAGCTACTGTAGCACTAGACTATGATGCTTCTACATCATCAGATTGATTAATTAGCTTCATACTTGTTCTACTTCGGGTTCGGGTCAAGCTCAGATATATATATGTACATAAAGCAGATGATCAAACCAAGATGTGACCCAGTTGACCTGACCTGGTTTCAACACTGGTATATTGCTTGACTGACTTTACAAATTGTCCTATCGCACCTGAAGAAATATTGCATGCAACAAGTCTCAGTGGTGTAGTTCCATTATCGGTCATTTTAATGAAGCACAATAAATGGGTCAGCTATTTCCACAACTGACATCAAAAGTGAGGGAAAATTTGGCAGTAGTAAGAGAACGACATTGATTCTGCTTGGGTATTATGTCCTCCTGCCTTGACTTCAGTGAAGTTCTAGGCCACTCCAATAGATTCGATTCATGGTTTCCTATTTCCCACCTGCATGTTCAGTATGGCTGTATTCATTATGCTGTTAACTGACTTCTTTTGTTCATTGCTGATTACATGATTGTATAGCAGTATAATTATTTGCAATAATTCAGAGTCATAACCAACGTAGTTTTTACTGTTTTCATGCTCTTAGTCTATATTTTCTTGCCTCTGTTGTGTGGGTTGTACCATCAAACATCTCTAATCGGACACTCAATGGGAACCATAGGATTAAGGAGTATCAAGTCACCTCTGTAATCCAACATTGTACAATACAAGTATTACAGCTTATTGTTAACCAATTAAATGCTTTAGTTTCTCAAAACTTATTTTCTGTGATTGTTTTTAATGCTGCTATTATTGAAGGTCGAAAACAATGTATTTCCAAATGCAAGGAATCAAATAATGCATCAGATTGCAGAGTACAGAGGTGAGGTTGTTTTCTACACAATACAAGCATTAATAATAATAAAACTGTTACATTTTGATCAAATTAGAGAGGATTCTGGATTATTCAGGTGTTAGTTAAGAGAGATTTGACTGTATATTTTAAAACTTAGTAGCAATGGCTACTGAATAATGAATCACCCACTCGTATGCATTTTTAGAAATGGGAAAAAAATGGAGTGGCCTTATAGAACATAATATCAATGTATTGTGGTATATGGATATTAGGAATGTGCTGGATTTCAATAGCTGACATTCTCATGAATCAAATATGTCATGTTGTAGCTAACTGCCAGGTTTTAATAACTAAATGATCATTTCGCATATTCTTGAAAGGAGAAGGGCTCTACACTTCCGTAAAGTAACAAACACCCATTTTGTTTACATTCACTTTGTATCATGTGATATATCTGTACCACAATACAGTGGAGACAATGTACAGTACCTACACAACCAATTATTACACCATTCCAACTCCAGCATACATATAGTAGTGTGATTTATATATTTTTTGCTACTGTATTAGTGAAATTAAGATGTACCATGCTACAATTAAAAGTACATCAGTAGTCATACTAGCTCTCACTTTTCATAACTAGAGGTAATAAAGTACATGCATGTGTACAAGTGTATAAATACATGAATGTGGCTACCATTTGTAATTGCTTTATTATACTGTAAGTACTTGTTGTGTTCTGGTGAAAGTACAGCTGTGTGGTTTTGAGGAAACATTGAACGTGATATAAACAAAATACATAGCTATAGCTGACCACATGCTAAATGATTTTATACCATTAACTACCCACCTACAAATTCAGGCCACTCCCTGGGTTGATTACTATAGGGTTTATTAACAAACTTGGTAATGAGTATGTATGTGTATGCTACGTAAACATACAGTAATGTTGCGTATACTGCATGTATAAATGTACGTAATGTCAAGAATGACTGGGTTTTCCAAAACTATGTTTTACTTCATTCTTTCTAATTTAAAAATGATTGTTGTTAATTGATGTTACAAACCCACTGCCATACCTGTCAATACTCTCACTATTCTTTAACATAATTATACATAATTTGTATGAGCAGAATAATTACAATAGTTGTTTTGTTTGTTCTTACTAATGCAGGTAGCCATAGTATCTTTATTCAATGTCTGGTCAGACCATAGATACAGTATACCAATAGGGATTGGAAACGGAGACTCGCGCACAAACATATCCGTGTCTCGCATGACGTAAAGAGCGTGTCTCATATCCGGCACTCACAACTCTACAAATAAAAGTCCCCTCTTCAATAGAACACTAATTAGATAACTAGCTAGTCATTGTCAACGTACAGCACGAGAAGTATCTCGGTGTGAAAGTTCCTATAGTGACGGTCACTCGCGCACTGCCGACTTTCAAGACTTACCCGACTGGCGGGGGGTCCGATGGAAGCCAACCGCCTGCACCAACCGTAGTCAGAAACATTCAAGCAGCGATTTAGATGAGTACTGGAAGCAATCTGGATATGGGCACTCTCGCATCAGTGGCCTAGCCTTGCCATCAGTTGGATTATAGGTTGATTTATGAGTTAGTCACTTACCCTCTGACAATTGGAAACTATTGTTCTTCCTTTCCAGCCATTGCTGGGTGGCAGTCATTAATGTGTATAAGCCATGTTTACTCTGTCAGACCATGTGGTGGTGGGACTGGTATGAGCTAGTTAGCCTGGCAGTGTAACTGATAGACGCAAGACCATGATGTCATGTGACTAGCAAGCACAATTCCGGTTTCATACAACCCACATGCATCCTTCATGCCAGCTTGTCTACACTACACATTCAACAGAGCTAGTACCTTCTATATACAACACAATTTAAAGCTCAGTATATTAGTGACCAACTAACACGCATGCTCATTGCTATAATAGTACAACACAATAGCTAACATTAATTTTGCAACACTACACAAGCAAAACGTAAAGGAAGGTAAAAAAATAACAAATATAACCAGTTACCACCAAGTGTGCACTGATGTGAGAAGCACAGCTCAAGATTCACTATCAATATCTTCTGGTAAATGATACTTCCGTGTTAATGTATTGACAACATGGCTTCAAGTTCACTATCTGAACACTTGGATTGTTCTGCACATACATATACTGGAATATATTTTGTTGCTGAATGTGTGTTCTTCATCCTTATGGTAAACAACTCTCAGATTCTTCAGTGTTAACAGTGGTTATTCAGCAATATTGTGTGTAGGTATGGATTCCATCATTGCACCTCCCATTTCCTGTAGGATTGGTTTCAGAACAATCTAATATTTACGTTACACTCTACTAATGTACTAGTAACTATTGACATGGTATATTGGTACACAAAGTTACTGATGTGTCCTCCAAAATAACACAAGTGTAAACTGTAAAATTATTAAAATGTCCAGTATGGTAACACGAATAGTAATTTCAATAAGCTATTTACACGGCACTGACGATGTAAACACCAGAAAACATAATACTTTTCTAACTGCTCTTACTGGCAGGCTTACAAAATAACACAACTGCTAGAAGCGCTGCTGGGTTACAATAAGCTTACCACAGAAGTTAGCGTCAATGGTCATTTCAAATCACTCGTGTACTAGAGCACGCACAGGCAATTTCGCCCTCGAGTAGAACAGTAATTAGCACAATTGTCGCAACGCTTAGGCTGTAATTCTTCTACAACATGCACAAAGGTGGCTTCTAACGAATTCGCGCTGCACTGGTATCTATGGTGACGGTCACTCGCGCTCGAGACACGGATGGTATTTCACGTCTGTTGCGTCATATTGGGAATTTGTACAGAGATATCACGTGAGTTACTTCCGTTTCCAATCCCTGTTGGTATACTGTATCTATGGTCAGACTGATTATCACTCCGATTACAGCTGCGTACGTCATTCGAAGAACACTGCCATCATGAGGAAAGAGTTTTCATTCTAAATACATGGCAAAAATGTGTTTATGGTGTATTTAACTGTAAAAATTACTGTAAACCAACAGATATTTTATTGAAAATAATCATTACCAAAAGTGTTACACATACAGGAGTTCTATAACTTATTTAGACCCTTTATATAGTTGTTGTACCTTAACACTTTTTGACAGCAGAGAAATGTATTGTTAATTAGTAGAATGAATGAGCCATCACTCCACTGGTAACAGTTACAGGTTTAAAATTAATTGATGCATTGCCAGTGCTACCAATGCAGGTGTGCGTAATATACATGAAAAGGGTATAAGTACCTTAGACACCTCCAAAATCCACCACAAAAAGGGTCTAAGTACTGTTATGTTGGTCTCAAGAAAAACTACTTTGTTGACCAGTAATGATCATGCAGTTTTCCAAAATGAAGAGACAAACAATAGCAATGACGCTACTGGTACACATTTACTTTGCTTGGAATGATCATGGAACAGCCATGTAAATACCGGAGAACACATTAATAATACTTAGCTGGTGAGCAGGGAATGTGTTTAAAGTTCAGCACATCCTAGTCTAGTCCCATCCTCAAATATCCTTACAGTCTCTTCTACAGGCAATCAGGCTTTTATGAAATGAATGAAACAATCCATAATTTTATCAGCTGCAGCATTGCCATTACCAAGAAGTGGTGATTGGCTTGTTGTGAATGAGGCATTCAACTGTGTTTGAAATTCAACTGTTGGACAAACACACTAAACTGATACAATGCCTTATAAGCAGAAAATTATAGTAAGGCCATGGACCAGGGAAAAGAGACTACCTGTCTAATTTTCCTTTACATTATATGGGACACAGGCCTTTTACATATTCTAAACCAATGCTGGCACTAGTAGTCTGTAAGTACGTGAGTGTACCAGGAGCTATATAAGTACTGCTAGGTGCCTTTGTGTTTATAAACCCCTTGTTAGGGACCCGCCGATTATGCTCATAATTTTGCCTATTATGCTATGCTGCACTGCTCAAAAATTTACCTATTATGCTTAAATATATGCTCAATACTTACCCATTATGCTCAAATTATGCCCAATTATTTATGCTTCAGTTCCCATGCTCTAGTAATAATTTCCAATTTAATAAGTGGCTGAAGCACAAACCTACTTGTAAAAATGTATATCACAGAAAAGATCGATATATTCTAATAGAACAGTCAGTTATATGATTGTTCTATTAGAGTTACTGACTGTTCTATTAGAGTTACTGACTGTTCTATTAGAGTATATCGATCTTTTTGTGATAGCTATTTTGATAAGCAAGAATTCATACATTACACAAATATTCTAACTATTATGCTAGCATTATGCTCAATGCTTTCAGACACCTATTATGCTCATAATCATGCCAGCATAATCGGCGGGTCCCTACCCCTTGTTATACTGCTCTTGCATAAAAAGGTAGCCAGACTTTGTATCTACACATTCCAATTATGATATGGGGTAACAAGGGACATTACATGGGTTGGTTAGTTGTACAAAATTACATATACTAGGCTACAGTACGACTCTTCTGAAACTTCAAAGTCAAGTTTAGCTATATTAAAGCTCTTTGATAAACTCTAAACATAAGCAGATGTATCTGTTCAGTTGCACAATCCCCAAATTGATGCACATGCACTCCACAAGGCCAGGTTAATTGTTTCTCATTCCTTCCTGCATTTTCATCCTCCCACCTCAAACTTTATTAATCATATACACACATATTTTTATCCAGAGAAGACTAGCCCTACAGCACAGAAAAATATCTTTCAGCTCAGCAAAAGTAAGCAATAACTTTAAGAAGGCAATTATAGTGGATAATCTGCTTTTGTAGTGGTTGTGAGCATTTTGTTCAACAATGAATAATACACCTATCATCTAACCCCAGTACAGGCTTGGTAGGTGAGAGTAGTACCAACAAAATATCCTGCCTATTATATTATAACTGAATTTTCTATTTTGCAATGGTTCCATGTCAGTTTACAGGTATAGTGACAGTATTCCAGCAGGTAGCATTTGCTTTCTTAAATCCCCACTTGATTACCACCCCAGCTGCCTGTATTGAACAGTATGGGGTTGGAATAGACTGATGAATTTCATAATAAAGCCGCATGCATGAGACGGGGCTAAATGAACGGCGATTGTATCTAGGTCACACACTGCTTGAAGTTTCTTAGTTTACTACACTGTTAAAACAGGGGAGTAACAGTAACTAGGGGAATGAAATATTTTACTCTGAAAGGGGAGTTTGGATTACTAGGAGAGTAACAGTAACCCACTAAGGGTAAAGAGAACTCCAAGTAAGTGAAGGCACCAAACTGAAGAGTTCCCATTACCAGCTAGCTAGTAGCTAAGGTGAACTCAGTGAGCCCGCAGTATGGCTGAGGCCACATATGAATGACCCACATGCAGGTTATATTTTCTCCATTAACTAACCAGTTCAATTCTAGCCACTCAATGTAAAAAAGGAAAGTGATTATTTAGGTTTCCTTTTCAATGGCAGCCATTTACTCTACAGGCTAACTAAGACATAGTGAAGGAAACAGAGTACGAAAACAGGAGGACGAATTGTTACTCAAGAATATTTTGAAATACGTATGTATAATTATTAAATACCATTTCTATTACAAGCGCATTATTTAGAGTGAAGAGCACTGTGAAAAAAGAGGGATATAAGATGGTATTTCCAGTGGCTTATTGAATACAAAAAAGCTTGATATAACGTGTATTATACTAGCAATCTCATGTAAGACTTCAGTTAATGTGTTAAATATACTGAAACCATATATGCGATGGTATAGTGTGGGCATTATATTAGATATAAGCTATTTGAGGTAATGTGGTAAATAAACTGAAACCATATATGCAATAGTATAGTATGGATTATACTAAAGTATAAAATGAGTATAATACAGGATTTATATTAAGGCTTATTTGTATTCAATAAGCCACTGGAAATACCATATTATATCCCACTTTTTGCACAGTGGAGTATTACCATAGAAACGGCTTCTTTAACAACAGAGCCGTGTTGAGTAGTTGAAAGCGGTTTGCTTCTCTGAGGAATTGTAGTGCTTAAAAGGTGATACTAAATTGTTTGCTTGTTCGTGAATAATTACTGGACGTTCACTAGAGTCTATCTCGTTCATTGTTTCTTCAGGTACGTTTGAGCTCATATCTGAGTCGTCTCGTGTGACACACCGGTTTATTAAACTGGCTCCAACGGAAGTCACTGCTCGTGAGGGTTTAGGCGCCTTATTGTGATACGGCAGAAATAGTTCAAGACTCAGGGAAAGAGAATAAAATTCGGCGGACTCAGTCGTATCCGCACTGACTGGTACGTACAGTATTCACTATTCAGCCCATCCAAGCTCACCGCTAGCTACTAGTAGTCAGTGTGTAAGAAGTTGAAGACTTGAGGGAGGAGAGGAAAGCCACCTAGATTAAACATGGCGTACATATCATGTCCGTCTGCCTTCAGTTGACGTTAGCAGCCGGACACAGTGATATTGCCTGGTAAGGTCAGTAGCCTGTATCATTGTCTTTTTACATAATTACATGCAGATTCACTGGAATTAACTAGTAAGATGTATCGTCTGCAGTTAACAAGAATCTTTGATACAACATTGTGTGTCTTCAATTTCATCAACTTTCCAAGTTATTCTTGACCTGTAAGGAGATAATGTTTATAGTTACGTAAGTACATATTTACTTTTTTAGCATGGATGTCTCAATGTCACTGAGAACATAGAATTTTTACAACATCCAGTAAGTGTGTTAACATACAGTGACTGTGCATCAATTTGTAAACATATATTACAGGTGCCACAAGAAATCAGTGAACAAATAGACAAACAAAATGATGAACTCCAGGTAGCAAAAAACTGCTGTTTTGCATGATAGCAACTGTTTGCCTTTTTAGTTTACACTACCAATGCTGCTGGTCTGGAAGAATTGTTTTCACAACTTTGTTGGCAACTGTGTGTGACGTACCTTCAACCATAAAGGTAACAAGTATATGATTGTTGAATATTTCTTTACTATACTGCTATTTACTACAGCTGATAACATGTCATGTGGCAGGAAGTAACTCCAGTGAAGTGGCAGTGAAGCATCGTTTGCTGCGGATGATGAAGCCTTGCTACTGGTCTCTTTTTTTCAGAGACTTTCCAATATTATAAAGTTGTAAATATTTTGTTACAGTTTTGCTGTATGTCTTTAACATCATTTGAAATTTTATACGGAGTTATTTGCAGAATTTCATGGAGTAAAGGAAACGCCTTGTATGCTTATGTGAACTCTCCTAGAGTAACTAGAACTCCCTACAATAGATTTTTCAAAGGGTTCCTGTTACTCCTTTGTGGGGTGTTAGTTACTCTCCACAAAAATATAGGGGTGTTAAATCCTCCCTACACTGGGAACTCCCCTAGGGGAGTAACAGTTACTCCTTATTTTTAACAGTGTAGAGTGGTATATCCCCAGTATATGGAACAGTTAATTGTTTGTTATTTTAGTAGTTTTTCAGTAAACCTGCATTCACTGATGTTTTACTGAGAGTTTAAAACATGGTAAAACAATCATGTTCCATATACTCAAAGTTACTGATATTATACTATCAGTATAACTACAGTAAAGAGCTTAACAAATTAGTAAACTAAGAACCTTCAAGCAGTGACAATTACTTTGACAGTTGTGGCGATATATAATGCAGTAATGCCTAGTCACGATCATTGTTATGTACCGTTTTTCCAAAACAGAAGAAGTAAGACTCCATTTTTGTCGTTTCATATGTTTCCTAAAGATATTTCATTGAAAAAGAAATAGATAGCTGCCATTAAGCAAGATGAAGGAGCGACCAGAATTTTGTGTCACAAATTCGACAGTAATTTGTAGTGAGCATTTTGTAGAAATAGACTATGCCAGTGGTAACCGCCAGGGAAGCACAACTAGACCATCAAAAGCAAGGAGTGGGAAAACGTTAAGGCGTTTGAAGAAAAATGCCGTGCCAACTGTGTTTTCTTTTCGTCTTTGCCTCACTGCAGATGAGAGCCTACTGTTCGTGTTTACTTAGATACTACTCTGCTACCAAGGTATGGGCCACCCACATACACACAATGGCTAGAAGGTGAACTGAATACAACAAAAGATCTATTAGCCACAAGATTAGCCAAAGAGTCATCCAAAACACTAGAGCTAAAAACACAAATTTTGTCATACGATAATTTAGTGGAACAAGAAAAGCTGTTTAAAGGAAGTAACAAGAAAGATATTCCTGATTTAGAATATTATACTGGATTTAACAATGAAGAGTTTCTACAGTGCTTCAATTTTCTTCAGCCTGAACAGATTCAGTTGAAAGAACAAAGTACTAATCTTCAACGAAGTATTTGGTCTGGACCAAAACTTTTACTTAGTTATGAAGATCAGCTTCTCTTGGTTTTGATGCGGCTAAGATTGTAATGTACTGCAGTATGCCAAAAGACACCTCTTGGGCCGAAGTGACATCGAACAGTGAAAAAACCAATCCTGTAGCCTTAGCCGTTATCACGTTACGCTTGTCTGAAGGTATCAGTCAGACAGACAGTTACTCAGCAGAACATTGTTAAATAATTTTTTTTTAAATTCTGTAGCAACTTGTTGAAAGCATTTTGGGTCATTTTGAAGGCTTGTTTGGGCTTAGTTTTGCCTAACCAATGCTGGGTCATCATCATCTGGGAATAGTTTTTGGGTGATGTTTTTTCATGGACCACACCTACTCCTTTGTGGTCCCTACTATCAAGAGTACATAATATATGTATATATATATCTAAATATATATATGTGACCGGGCCTGCGAAAATAGGGCATGTGGGCACAAACTACACCCCGTCACTCTATAGGTCATATCTCAGTACTGGAACAGAATATTTGTATTCTGTAACTTGCATCATAACGCCAATTAAATGCTTACTAAGAGCTGAAAATTGCATAGCCATAGTACAGTGGTACAAAACGTTATGTACAATGAAAGTTTGAAAAAGTAGGCAAAAATCATGTGCCCACATGCCCTATTATCGCAGGCCCAGTCACATATATTATGAACTCTTGCTACTAAACAGCACTATCATACTGTATGATGGTTGTTTGACTTTGATTTTAGGTGAATATTTGCAATAAATGGTAGCATTTTTCATGAGGTATATAAATGGATTTTAGCCATGTAGACAATGTTTAGTATTTCAATGAAAAGAAGTTTGGCTCCTCCACAGGTGTACCCTCCACAAAGGGAGGGAGACCCAAATGCCCCATGCTGGATCCGCCAGACATGGGCATAGACTGCACCTAATTACATTACACTTCATATATGCATAACATAAGTACCAAATAAATATTTGTACTTCGTAACTTGTATGGCATAGTCAATAAATTGTACTAGAAGTGCTGAAATTTGTATAGTGATAGTACAATGTGATGAGAAGTTAAATCATTAAAGTTTCAACAAGTAGGGAAGTTTTAGTGCTGCTGCGTGTGAATAACACAGTATTGTTTTGTGTGAATAGTATATTACTACTACATAGCTACAGATATTCACAAATACAAGTGCAATACAAATGACAGTGTAAGTAAAACTACTGTAAGTGCACGTGTGTCACACTGTCATGTTCAATGAAATCTCTACTGTTACTGCTGGTTCTTAATGGTACCATCTCCCTTGTTCTTGCTCCCTGCAGCAAAATATTTCTGTTGTTCTTGTTGCTGCTGGTTTACAGAGTTGGAAGTATATGCGGGGTTAATATAAGTATACCCTGAGTGAATCTCATATTGCTGATGATTCCTAGATAAACAAATAGCAGTCATATAGTATTCAATATATACTAACTAAATACAGTAGAGTACTGCAACAACAACAAATACAATGAAATGCTATACCATACAAAGTACATAGACTGTACACAATGCAAACTGTGAGGTGACTGAGTTGAGATGAATAGCATATCATGAACCATATATGATAGTGGGTTCATAGTAGTGATCGCCCATGTGCATTGGTCCACTAGTAAGTATCAAGTGAAAAGGAAACAGTATAAAAAGAAAATTTCTTAAACTTTTGGTTTCAATACTAGTACTAAATTAAAAGGTTTCAAGCAATAGCAAACCTGATAGTGCATACTAAAAGGCAAAGACGACTGCCAATTATCACGATTTATTGAAGTTGCTTATGTCTGCAAGCGAAGTCATAAAAATCTTCATCTCATTTGCTCTTTGTAAGCTGTCAACAAAACTCTTGGGTGTAAAACTAATACTGACTACTGTAAAACTCCTGTACACTGAGGATACTAGAACTAAACTAACTAAAATTCTTGCAAAGTGGAGATACTGGAAGTACTGTAATACTAACTAAAACACCTGTTAAACTGAGGGTACTAGAACTAAACTAACTAAAACTTCTGTAAACAGGAAAAACTGCCTTTAAAACGGGTACTAAAACTACCAAAATGATTTTGCAATACTGAAACAACACTTGCATACCTACATACATACTCACTTACATACACATATATATAGATGCATACATAACTTGTTAAATGCAATACACACACAATTACAGTCATACATGCATACAAACCTGAAATTTCTGCTACAGCAAATGCTTACACTAACAATAATGATAAGCAAAGCTCCCAACAATATTACTCCTGCAATAATTATACCAACCAGTGCCCCAATGCTAAGACCACCATCATCACCACCACCACTACCAGCAGAACTTTGTGACACTGCAGAAAATTTTTAGAATAAAATGATAATGATTATATGCACTGCTGTAGTTACATAAATTTTAGTTTGGCACTGCTATTGCACAATATTAATATTTTGTTTACATACCTTCAACATATTCACTGTTAATAACATCATTTGTTTCACCTGTAGTCACACCAACTTCCACAGAATATTTGGCACTTGTGTCCAAATTATCAAACACAGCAAAGGTGTTAGTAGTTGTCACTGAAATAGGATTAAATTGTCTTCTCTGACGATTTTCAGTAGCTGAAAGAAGAGTTATTCTGTATTTAGGGAATCCTTGAGCTTCAAAGAGACTTAATGGTGTCCAGGTCACATTAATTGAAGTGTCACTTATAAAGTTGACTTTGATGTTGTCTGGTGCTTTAGTTGGTGTCAATTCTTCACTGAAGAATACAATGTAATCACCCAATACTCCCATTCCTACACTGGTGAATGCCACTACGCTCACTTGGTAAGGAGTTCCTGGGTCTATAGAAAAGATGATGTCATATGAAGAGTGATGCACACAATGAAAAAGCATTTGTGTAAAAAATGACAAAGTGGACATTGTTCCAGTACCGGTTTTCAAGCTGGAACAACTATTTGACAGGCAGTCCATTCATTTTGCTCAACTATCAAACATACTATTGGGAGAAGGTAAGTTTATGGTGATCCCAGTATAGTCTGAGTGCTAAACACAGTAAAAATGTGACCAGATTTTACAAAACCGATCCAAATCGCACATCAGGCAAAATCAAAACTAACACCACCAGTGGATAGCTACACTATCGTACGAGTAGTTTTGATACTCAGTACCACTCAAACTACTCAAGGCTGGTTTCAACAGACATCTTTTCTGGGGAGGGGGGGGGGGGGGGTGTAGAGCTCAAATGGCAGTTTTAGGCCTTTTGAAGGACCTGGTTTGGCAAGAATCAGTGGTTTACTGGTGGACAGCCTGACAATGCTGGCCAGATATTTTTTGTGTGGATTTTGCTACATATCAGCTGCTAAGGAGCCAGCACAGCCCTGTAATCTCGTCTCTGGACTCCAATCATGGTCTGCCTCCATTTTGAGGTCTAACCCTTGTCCATCCCACCACCCCCCACCCCTTTGTGAGCACTCGTGATACAACTTTGCTCTTCCAACAGCTCAGATTTTCTATCTTATTTGGTGGGAAACTCTACAAGCAGCTACAAGTACTGGAAGTGGTCTGAAAGGTAACAGATTGATGCATCTTTGGTGTAAATTTCATACGCATGCTTGCTATCCTTGGAGAGTTATGCTGGCTTGAATTCTTTAAAACCGTTTATCTCGAATCTTCTAATGTGCGATTTGGATCGTTTTTCCAAAATCCAGTCACAAATAAACTAGTGAAGGTCACTAGTGAGGTACTGAAATTCACGTAATAGTACTGTGCAGATACAAGTTTTTACACTAAGCAGTTGTACAATAGTGTTACATTTGGTAACTGTTCTATTAGAGCACTTCACTGACTGACTGCTCTATTAGAGTATCTCGATCTTTTTATAGCCATATTGCTGTGGGAGTTGTTTGTGCCCCCACAGATCATCACTGTAATGATGTAGATTGATGTACTCATGCTAATATTGTGTGTTGCCAACAAATTAAATCAGCAGCAACACAATGACTTGAGTTTTTCTTGCTACTGGCAATTTCAGTAGGGATTTCCTGAAACCCCGGGAAACCCCTTCGGCACACCCTTGCCATTTGCTATTATTTCAATACCACTGAGCTTTACTTATCACTTGTATAAACAGATAACTATCATACTGTACAAAATACACAAATGCATGTCATACTATGCAATGACTAACTTAAACTCATTATTGTGTAGCTTCTTGTGCTACTATTCAGTTTACCACTCATACTGGTAGTGTCACTATTGTATACTGAATAGATCACTTGATATCCAACAATAATGCCATTGGGTTGTGAGGGAGTGTCCCATGTTATCAGTACTTCAGTGTTGATGGGTAGTGTAGTAACAGAGACCTTCACCACTCCTGGAACTGTTAAATAGATCATACACATACTTAAGACAGCAATAATAAAGTACAGTACAATATAATGTATGTTAAAACTAGTGTGTAATAGTCCTAGACTAGTGCATGAAAATGAACTGATACACACATTGTATTGAGACAGGCAGCATGTACTACACAAGAATACCTCAGCAGTGTCAATAATACACACTATGCAACAAATGGCACATACATGCACTTGTTTTGAATGAAGCACTATTATTTTCATACAAAAAAAAATTTATAATAAAACTTTTCACGTAAAAAAATATTTTCTTATAATTTAAGCCAATGACTGTTCTATTAGAGTAGTTTGATCCTATGTAAGAATATTTGTGTAAGAAGTTTTCGTACAAGTTTTGAATACGAAAATTATTTTACAATGAAAAAAGCAAATTACAGTAGTTAGCTTCAATTTTAAAACTTTGTTCTGTAATGTGTGAAATATTAATACAGGCAAATTTACACATTTAATGAAAATGGTGAGTAAAAACAAAGACTGAATGATGCATGCAAACAGTGATTTTTCACTTTATTGATTTGATCTGCCAAACGCCTGTAACAAAACTGTACATGTGGGACACTCCACAACTTGACAGCTACAAGGATATAGCCACAATACTTTTAGTTGTTGAGGTAAACATGAGGGCTATATCAGATTAAAGAAAAAAAATACTGTCCTATGGGTCATTCCGTGTCAAATTGACAAGGAATTTAGGGTAACCTCTTGGATTTTGACAAAAAATCTGTGTGTTTGTACTACCTGTGGTGCTCATCACTCATATAATTTTGTTAGCTCCATACACCACATGGTTTCTGATTTATAACCACAAATATTTTGAATATTTCATGAAAAATTAGTCCATCTAAAGTTACAAAATTGAGTATAACTTTGTACTGTGTTATTACTCTAAAGACTGTTGGTTGACCCTTCAAGTGATGCATAAATTATAGGATATCACCTTAACAAAGTTTGAAAAGTACTTAGTTGAAAATTTTAATTCTTAATATTTCCAAACTGCTGTTTAAAATACAGGTACTTAGTTAATCATCATTGGATCATGGTCTACATTTGATGAAATTTGTGGTGGGACCACAATGGGTTCAAGGGATATAAAATTAAATATGCTGTGGTAATAAAACATGCTATAGTTTACAGTGGAATTTTGTACTGTATTATTACTGTATGGGAGTGAACATTTCTAATAACAATTACCAACCTAGTTTGTTTTAAACAATGGAGGTGTACAAGCACAGTACAAACTGTATTAGTGACTACCTGTATTTAAAGATCACTTTTATACTACTGTTGCATGACTCTTATTTCTTTAATGTTACATCTCCAATGCAGCCCCTTCATAAGTTATAGCAAATTCAAAAGACGGTTTTAATTAGACTGGTGGACGTCACCGTGTGCCCAGAAACATGTAGGTGTTTTAGAGCTGTACCGATCTGATTAGTAGAAGCTGCCATAATTGGAAATCAGTTGTAATGGGCTGGATTATTAGTCTATTCAACTTCAGCAGCTGCAGTACACTGGAGGGCTTCTGTAAAAGGCTCTGGCATGTACTTAAGTAATTTGTTTATGTTTTATGGTAACCACAATAATAAACAGTGATGGTTGGAGCACTTGCCCACTTGTCAACTTTTGAGTTCAGGTAAGTGTACAACCTCACAGCATTGGCTTTACTAGCTGTACTTTATGTACTGTACAAGTGTAACTTGTAGAGACCTACAATCGGGTATCGGTGAACTATCAGTAAAATAGGATTAAAAAATCAGATATCTGTTTTTCCTAAAAAGTGGGAATCGGCAACACACTATAATTTTCCATCTTTTCTTCATATTTACTAAATAAAAATTAAGTCAATAAAATCAATTAAGTCAAGTTGCTGTGCACTTACGTAGGCCCATTCCACACTTTTAAGTTATGTACATGGCTGTGTAGGTACAATGAAAAAGGGCACCTTGAATATAATGCGATAAACTTGATAACCTGGACACTTGTTATGGTTCCGTTTTAGTGGCATACGTAGCTACATACATTGGATTACAGACACTTCTGTGACTTTTCTAATGCTAACAATTAAATTTGTCATGGTTCCAGGAAGGTTTCATTGTACGTATATAATTAATGTATTTGTAACTCAGTGTGTGAAAGTAATTATTGCAATTATACTACAGTATTTTTAAAAGTATTTTACATCCATGTGCATTTTGAAGATCAGTACAGTCAAGCAAGTCTTAAATTCACACAAATACACATGCAAAATTTATGGCATTGGTAATGCATTTATCTTTTTTTTTTGCAAGAATACAGGACTTATTTTTCCAATGTTCCAGGTGTGCATGGGTGTAATATACTTTTCAAAAAAAAATTTAAATTTTATATATAGCATTTATTTTCACTCATTGAGTGGTACATGTGTTGTGAAGCCCTTCTCCTACATAGGACTGTTATTGCTAACCACAGTATGCTATACACTGCCTAATGTTGGCTACACAAAACTGTCTATACAAGTAGAAGGAAAAATTTGGAATTTTATCCTGGATTAGGGATAAAAGAACAAAAAAGCAGGGAAATAAGGGGAACAGCTGAAAGTTGTGAAACAAGGGAGGTTGCCTATACCTGCAAGTATGCTAGTGGACATCTAATCCCTATTCTTCAGTTTATAACCATGACTGAATTAGGGATTACATGTCCACTAGTATATCTGCAGGTATATGCTTCACAAATTTCAGCTGTTCCCTTGTTTTCCTGCTTTTTTGTTCTTTGATCCCTAATCCAGTTTAAAATTCTTAATTTTCCTTCTACTTGTTTGTTTACTTTTTTAATAACACAATTATGACTACTGAATCCACGTGTACCACCTTAAAAGAAAGAATGGTGCCAGGCATTCCATAAAACATTTTTTTGCATCTAAACATGTTCCCCAATAATCAATTATGCACTGAAAAGTGAGATGGCCATTACGCTTCATTTGTAGCTATGCTCTGCCCGTTATGCAGCATTAGAAACAAAGAACAGTACAAGAAATTTCTCTATGTTGATCCAATCGCTATGGAAAATGCGGGTGAAAATCATGACACAGCCAGAGGGAAGCTGTATCACTGCACTATTGCAAATCGACACTTTATGTTGTCAGCGAAAAGAACTGGAACACAAAGGAGGACAAAGGTAAGACCATGATATGTGCATTGTACATACTGCGGTTGGCGAAAAGGCACATCTCAGGATGAAACGACGTCGAACAGTGAAAAAATCAAGCCCATAGCCTCATCCATTGTTGAGTTTCGCTTAGCTGAAGGCATCAGTTAGTTAGTTAATTAGTCAGAATTAATTCTGTTAAATAGAATTTTTTTTAAAAGTTCTGTAGAAACTTGTTGGAAAGGGTATGGGGTCACTCTGAAGGAATTTTTGGGCTTGGCTATGCCTAACCAATACTGCCAAGCTGTTATGAAGGAAATTGAGGCTGGTTTTAGGGTGATATTTTGGGCAAGGAAGCCCAAAACTGCATGATTCCTAATATACAGTACTACTGTACTGCATGATAAGTACAAAATACACTTAAGAAACAATGCACTGGTGTTTGTTAACTCTGTGATAATATTAATTCACTCAGTAGCTATACCACTGAGTTGGACGAAATCACTGACTATTTGTGTATGTTTTCCCCATAGTCCAACTTTCCTTTGTGTGCTTTTTAGGGATTCCTTTTAAAACATTGTTAAAAAATAAATGGATAGCCCAATGTCTCCAAGAGGCTCTGCAAAATCTGCGCAAAGCTTTTGCCTGATGAATGTACAGTTTTAAAATAGTTTAGAATGACTGGATGTTGACTGTGTACATACCTTCTAAGATGATGATATTATTCTATTGCTTTGTGCTATATAATAATACCCACTCACTGCTCACCTCTCTCTACCTCTTTGAAAGTGTCTCTAGTGCTGTATTGCAGTACTTACAACACTGCGTACTGAACAACACTATCTAATGTGATAATCTACAGGTATGGATTTACTTGCATTCTGGAAGAATACAGAAATGTGCAGTTTTATTAATCAATGAATATTTATATAACTGTAGCCATACTCTATCAGACTGCAGTTTGAATACTTAATAGCAACATCCGACAACTTTCTGTGCTCAACTGTACATTAGCGATCAGAATGTGTTCTTTTTCAAATTAGGTCAGTAATAAAATATGTGGTTCAAATTTCATTTATGCTACTTAGAATTTTAAAATAATAATTGTGTTACAGTGATCGTTAATGTATTCAGACAAGTAAGCATATGCACATTTAATTTAAGTTACTCAATTTACATGCGTGAACATTGAAACCAAAGTTTACCTGTTTCAGCAGTCCTGGTTGTGACTTCATTACTGTTCCCACTTGTTCCTCCTCCGTTAGTAGCAGTAATGGTCACTGTGACTAACTGATATGGAGCCAGTCCAGTAATATTGTAAGATTGTGCCTAGAAATGTACAGCATTTCATATATACAAGTGTTTTTACTTGAACAATTATTAAATATTGAGATTTAATATTCGTTTGGATAATATTTGCACATTGACTTTCTGACCAATTATTCATTAGCTATATACAATTTTGACCACCTTTGGTGGACACTGACATACGTAATAGATTTTGCATTTCTGAATTTCTTTGGTATATTTTGTCAGGCTTTACAAAGAAGCAAATAGATTTAAAATAAACATGAGATGTATTATATTTCACCTGTTCTTTTAACCAATTAGTTCACAACAGAATATGTGGCCATGGACTATTCAATTGAACTCTAAAGCATATGCCAAAAATCACAACTCATTGGGCCAAAAATCACGATTCATTGGAGCCCAAATATATATCAGGACACACAATAGTGTGTCATGCAGCCAGCATGTAACAGACAAGTGTGTACTTTACAGGAACCAAGGAAATGCCTTTGTACCTCAGAAACAGCTAAACAAAAATAACCCTTTTTCTGTGAAACAACATCCCTCAGGGTGGGACATCTTTCATTCCAAATTTGAGCTAAATCAATCCAGTGTACGTACCTTCAAAGTTTGTCTCATTTTCTTCATAATTTCTTTCTTCTGTCATTAATTTTCTTTTCGCAACAATTACTAAAATTGCCATAACTCATGCAAGCCTTATTGGGTTCTTTTCAAATTTGGAGGGTGTAAAGAGCATATTATAGCACTTTTATTTTCCAATTTTGTGCAGATTTGTAAAAGTGGAGCAAAATTATGAGCAATTTTTCAAATTTGCAAGTGAGGTTTTTGTCATACCCACAGGGTAAACTACTGACAGAAACAACTTAAGAATCAGTATGCAGAGCATGAATTTTTTGTAATTTGAAAGTACTGAGAGCATTATCTAAGGAGATGTAAAGCAAAAAAACAAACATATGAAACAGGTTCTATTGACATACTCTAGTAGAAGTCATCAATAGGTAGTGCACAAAAACATTAAAAAAATTGTTTAGGGTTTGAACCAGGACCTCTACACCTATACTCCCAAGACCTTTACCACTCTGCCACTGCTGTCACTTGCTCATCTCACTTAATTTCTACTTTGTGTTGGCTTACTGCATCAGAATATTATAATTTTATAGATCTATCCATGGAATATATAGATTCTTCTAGAACATTCTATGTGTGTTGAATTAGAAAAAAATGCGGGCTCCATTGGTGAAGTTTAGTAATGCAATGGAAATATCAGTGAGTTATAATTCATACATCATCTACCGAGGGCATTTCGAGATTCCTTTATGCAATGTTCAGTAACTAGTTATTATAGAACTTTGCGTGGGCAAGATCAAAGGAAAAGTGTACTTTAAATTTCATAAAGTTCACTTTAGGGCAAACAGTGCTTCATTGCCCACAAAAAGTGCTTTATTGCACTATGCTTTATTATATGAATAAAGCACTCTTTGCGGTGCAATAAATCACTCTTTATGGGTAATAAAGCACAGTTACCAACATGCAGGCTAATAGGCCATGGCGCTCACGCCAGTATTACTAAGCACCCAAGCCAGTGAAGGCTGATAGCCCTAGCCGCACTGAGTAGTCAATCACCCCATCCAATACAAGTTCTACCACTGGATTGCTTTTATAGACATACCTAAATGCTTCAATAATGGGTGGGAGAAGGTAACATTGCTGTTACATTTGCTAATGTAAATGGAGAAGTCCTGGAGATATCATGGAAATGCTTCACCATGTGTCACAATAGAATCGATTGTGGGTTGTGACCAAAACATACCAAAATACACGATGAATGTCTACTACGCCAACTATAGTGAAAAATGCGAGAGTTACTTTATTAAACTAGTTTATTATGCATTCAGGCTGCTAATAATTTGTGCAACTTGTGTTAATTATGAGTCTTAGTTAATGGTGAAGCTACACAACTGGATAGTCCATAAATCATGTAAAGCATTGCCTTGCTTGTGCTATATCAAACAGTACGGTAGTACTGTTTAAGTAGGGTTTGCATCAAAAGTGACGCGAGCCGCCAAAAATACCGCCCTTAAAAATCAGCTTAGAAACTTCTTACGCAACGAAAATCACCTTTATGGAATAATATTAGTCCATCTAACATCAAATGTAGCGTTAAAAACAAGAAAACACTTGCTGGCGGCCGGATATAGAATTTTTAAAAAATTGTCAAAACTCGAAATTTCGGTCTCACTCACTCACTGACCACAGTCGCAAGCCTAGAGCCCAAACGAAGCAACGCACGGTCACCATTTTACGCCACAACAACAAACTCACCAGTGGGATGTGCCTTTTGGGGTTCCGACGAGTGTGCACCTTGTGCGCCTTGTCTTTTCTTTTATCTTCAATCAGGCTGCTTGTCTTCTTCTTCATCCAACGAAACCATACCGAGGCGTTAATTTTCCATATCAACACTTTCTTTAAGCAGCATAATAGATGCCACAAATTATTTAAGGTGCTTAGACTACACTACCGTACGCAAGGAAATTTTGACGTCAAAAAAATTTGACGAATTGGTTTAATTCGTCAAATTTAAATTCATCAAATGTTTATAAGCGCCCTTAAAAGTGGTTTTGCCTACAATTTCTTGATTTTCGTCAACATTTTATTCGTCAAATCTGCTGAAGTCTGAATTCGTCAAAGTTTTTTGACGTCAAAATTTCCTTGCGTACGGTACTGTACGGCCCCCGACTGTACGGAGGTACCAGTACTCCATGATAGGTAACAAGGTCACGCCCATTATTTATTTACGTATTATCTATCTATCGAGACCACGCCCCTTTTACGCTAGATGCATTTGTGACCAGACACCCTCAAGTTGGTAAGCTGATTCAAGATACTCTAGTATAATAATCGATCAAAACCACGATAACCACACCCCTTTTTGGGGCAAGCACTTCTTCGCAGGCTGACTAGAGATACTCTAATACAGCAGTTACCCTAATAAAACAGTCACATGTTTATAGCTAGCTGTATGCTTTAACAAAAAACTAAACAAACTAGTATATTAAAAATTATAAATTTAAAAATGAAGTAGGGTTTCAAGCTATAAAAAGTAGTGAAACAAGAGATGAACAATGGTAGCTATTACACCATAGCTCAGTGGGAAATCCCTACTTTGGCATTGAACACAAAATAATTGTTATACCATGCCAAAGAAGGGATTTAACACTGAGCTATGCTGTAATAGCTACCATTGTTCATCTCTTGTTTCACTACTTTTTATAGCTTGAAACCCTACTTCATTTTTAAATTTATAATTTTTAATATACTAGCTAAAAATAAAGTACTCGGTACTTGGCCTCGGTGCTAATAAGTACTCGGATTCGCCTTGTGTTTTATTAGCATCTTGGCCGCACGTCTCATGCTTTATTTTTCATGTAGTACTTGCGGCAATGCTTTAACATATACATATAGTACAATTTTTAAAAAAACATTTGTGACTGGACCGGATCTGCGAAAAGGGGTCTATAGCCTTTCCAATTGCATGTACTTGGCAATCCATAGCTTGACTTGTGAGTGTGGTACCAGCCTGAAATTTGATCACGTTACACTCCTCACATAGCACTATTCCTGGATGTAATTATAGGACAATAGGTTAAACACATAATGAGTTATGATTAGTCAAACGGGGAAATTTGGAAAGGCTATAAGACCCTTTTTCACAGATCCAGTCACATTAGTTCTTCTAGGAAAAAAGGACAAGCAAAGCCAGCATACACTGTAGCTACTGTATACAAATGTAAAAAAGAAATGATATCTAATTCAAAACAGCCCAGCTGTGAAAGAGTGTGGCTGACCTACACATATTAAGTAGCAGTATAATATCATCGCAGCCATTTCTTGGCTGCCACTTTTGATATCACATCTTTTTCATAATAGCCTATTTTTGGAAGGCCGCACCATTTTTTTATGGCTAGGCTGTTTCGGATTAGATAGATGTATATAAACACTTACTATTCAAGGGTATACAGCCTTGAGGGTAGAGTGTACTATATTACTATATTTTAATAGTATCCTGAGTAATCATGTTAAATATGTTATATTCTAAACCCCAGTAGAAATAGTGTTGTTCCAGTATCAGTTAGCTATTAAAGTTCTAGTTCCAGTTTTGGAACAATAATCTTTATTTAAAATTACAGTGCCAGTTCTAGTTCTGGAACCATAAATCTTTAGAATTTCAGCTAGTTCTAGTTCCAGTTTTGGAACCATAACCTTTAGAATTACAGTTCTAGTTCTAGTTCTGGAACTATAACCTTTAGAATTACAGTTCTAGTTCCAGGTCAGGAACCATGACATTTAGAATCTTTCTTCAGTTTCTATAACAACACTTATTTTAACTTAAGTATTAGCTACCAAAAGCCCACAATGAGTTATGCGCATAGGCACTGATTAATAAGTTATGTGCTATAACAGTCTTGCCAGATTTAATCATTTCATATACATGTATGTAACTAATTATTAGATAAACAATTATATAATGCCACTAACGCCATTATTTCAAGTTGTTTGAGGTAACTAATGAGTATAATGGTGGCATGGTACAAAAAGATCTGTATAGCTAATTATCAAACACCGAACCAGACATAACAATGTGACTAAGCCAGCATTGCATTTGGCATTCTCTAGCTAATCAGTTGTTTCAAGCAGTGTTTTAACACATGCATATGTGATACATACAGCTTCTCACAAAGTTATAATACTAGTCTATATTGTGTTTTTGTCAGCAGAAAAAATTCTGGTCTTGTAAAGAACATAAAATCTAATTGGCAAAAACCGTATGGTTATGACCAATTCCAGTTCCAGTATTAGTTTCAGTATTAATTTTGATTAAAAAAATCTTTATAGTTCTAGTTCCAGTTTTGAGGAAAGCAAAATTATAGTTCTAGTTCCAGTTCCAGTCTTAAGGAAAGCAAACTTATTGTTCCAGTTTCAGTTATTGAACTGAAACTGGAATAAAAAGAGCTGGAACTGTAATTAGTTTAGTTCCAGTACTGGAACAACACTAAGTAGAAAAGCAAGCAGAATAGAAAAACAGTACCAGTGAATGAAAGAATTGGGTGGATTCACCCAGTGAATCTGGCATTCAAAATTCTTCTTTAGAATTGCTCCATGTTGTTTGTGACTTCTTAAGTGTCCATGCCCAGTGGAAGAAGATGAAGATTAGCTCAAGTGATCTATTCAGGCAAATAATAGTTAGTCAATATAGGGACTTGTCATTAGAGTTGCATATCATTATAGCTGGACAGCTGCTGCGGATTTTGTGCAACATGTAAGGGTGTACCTTATAAGTACAAACTGTTGTATAATAGTTACTGTATATATCACAGTTATCATGGTACTGTACTGTGTATAAGTAACATACCATAGTGTGGCACTTTGATATTCACCATAGATTTGGTATACGATGTACATAATGTTACAACATATTGAATATCTAGTTACTCACATTTCCTCCATATGGAACTGTTGCTTTCTTACTGTTATCATCAGTTGTATATGTGATAGTGTAATTGGCTATTATTCCATTAGGTTGTGTTGGTGCTCTCCAGAATACGTGAACTGTATGACTATCAGTTGAAGTGAATGATAGTATCACTGGAGGTTTCGGAGCTGAAACATTTGACAATATAACTGTTTTGGCGTATGTTTTTTACTAAATTCCAACCTAGTTGATCAGTTGTTACTGTGATAGGATCACTCTTAGGTCCAGCAGAGCCAGCTACAGCATGTATAGTACAAGTGTAGGTGGTGAATGGCTTCAAATCAGTAATCCTTCCTACTGTGGCAGTAGAAGAAATGTTTGTCTGGAGCTAAAGAATAGCATAATCATTATTCTTTACCAAACCAATAAATTGTCTTTTAATTTTTATACTTGACACAAACATGGACAATAACAAGAAATTTCCTTGACCAAATTTTATTTGTTAATGGTCTCCCTTTAAAATGTGACCACTCTATTAAATTTGCTCTAGCTTACTCTTGTTTAATGAAATGATAATGATGTTGCTTGTGAGATTCACATAATACATATCCAGTTTAAATTTTTGCTTGAAAGAAATAAAATTGACAATTTATGAGCTAAAAGCAATAATGTGCAGGTAACGAGAAATTATGATACATTAACATAACAATCACTTACAGTAACACAAAGAGCATTACACAAGAACTCAATTTTGACAATATATTGAGCTGTGTTTAAACTACAGGTAGGAACCTCCACTCCTACATACCCAAGCTCTAACCACTGAACCACCAATTATACACCTTCCTTAATTTCTACCTTTTGCAGTAAATGAAAGTTCAGCTTTGATCTACCCAAAAGATTATAGCTCAACAAAGTTATTAGTGTTATGCTTCTGACTCCCTGCTAGGCTTTTAGCCTTCTTGTAGGTCTCTATTCCAGTATAATTGTCTAGAACATTCTAATATTACAAGCTCACAAACTTTGAGAATGTGTTGACTGTGTTTTTAAAGTTATATCTAAATAACAACAAAAATCTCCCATGAGCAATATTTGGAAAATTTTTGATGGTTATACGTGGTAGATTGAGAGATAAGTGAATAGTTTTAAAAATTTCAATTCAAAGCTATACTCTTGAAGTTTTCAGTATGAATACAAACAACCATGTGGTTAATCCATAGTAAGCTAGCTATTGCTATAGCCATGATTTAATTGGCAACTGTATCTGTATAATGATCACATGACCATAGTTAGTGGTGGGTGGGAAAGTTGTACGTATATCAACAGAAAATGGTCAAGAAGGTTGTATATATGGGTTCTCTAGCTTTTAGCCCTAGGTTGGACATACAATAGTGTGTCATGTGGTAAACAAAAACCAATACATATGGGAGCACAACAGACAAGTGTGTATTTATAGAAACCAAGAAAGTGTGATTTCCTGAATTCATACCTCAGTAACATCCACACAAAAATAGCCCATTTTTTCTGTGAAGCATCCTTCAGGGTGGGCACATCTTATATTACAAATTTAAGCCAGCTGTCTTTGAGATATATATGCTGCTTCAAAAATTTTGTCTTCTTTTCAAAGCACTTACAAAAATAGGTATATCTTAAACAACAAGCCATATTAGATTCTTTGGGTATAAAGAGCATTTTATCTTCCAATTTATGCACAGATTGGCAGAAGCAGACCAAATTTATGAGCAATTTTCCAAATTGCAAGTGCGATTTTTTGTCACACCTGAAGGGTAAAGTAATGACAGAAACAATTTAAGAATTGGCATGCAGATAGGTTAAGCATCGCAGCACAGACTTTTGTGATTTGAAAGTTCTTATAGTATTAGCTAAGGAGATGTAAAGAAAAAACCGACTATGTGAAATGGAGATATTCTAATAGAACAGTCACCTATAAGTAAAAAAGTGTGCATGACAAATGTCAAAAAATTGATCAGAGCTCAAACCAGGGACCTCCATACCTGTATGTCCAAACTCTTAACCACTCTGTGACTGGTGTCAGTTCCTTATCTCACTTAATTTCTACCTTATATAAAAATAAGTTCAAGTTTACTGCACCAGAATCAAGACACACGGTAGTGCGTCATGCAGCCAAGAAAGTCAGTGTCACACCATGAGTATGTTTACAGGAAGAAACAAAACACAATTTTCATGCATGCTCAGGAAAAATGTGCACTCTACTGTAGTAAAAAAGTACTGAGAAAAAGTGCCTGTTCTATGCTATATTTTTTTCAAATAAATAGTAAGGCTAACTACATACTAAACATATACACAAGAGTTACTCGATCAAGATACTCTAATAAAGCAGTTGGTTTTGCTACAATTTGTTGTCATGCCTACTGGCTAAACCACTAATGAAAACTACACTGTAGTTGAATTTTCTTGCATGTGTCAGGTCTCTATCAAGGTGTAAACCTTCAGCAATGTAATGGAATCTGTTTAAATATCAACGAGTTACGTATATATGAAAACCAACCATACATGCATGTACATGTACCAGGCGCATTTCTAGATCCCTTTATACATGCAATGTTTAGCAACTAGTGACACGTAATATAAATAAAATATCACAAAATTTCAAAAGTATAGTAGCTACAAATGTCTTTTCAAATCTAGTTTTTCTGCTTACCTGTGACAAATGCCAACATACAGTAGCTATACAAATACAAAAATCAAATCCCAAAAAAGCCTAGCTGTGAATAAAGGTGAGGCCTTCCAAAAATAGGCCAGTATGAGAAAGATGTGATAACAAAGGTGGTGACCAAAAATGGTTACAAATTAATTGACATACAGTAATATCATTGCTGCCATTTCTTGGCCACCACCTTTGATACCACTTTTTTTTCACACTAGCCAATTATCACACTCTTTTCACAACTGGGCTGTTTTGGATAAGATAAAATAGACTACATTTGTAGCAATCACGAGATAAAATAGAGCAGTCAGCAACAGTGTATGCCTACCTGACTTCTTATGCAAACTAGTCAAATTTTCTTGGACAGTTTGGTATACTATTAAGGTAAAACTTTCAGTGGGAATCTGTTTAAATATCAATGAGTTATATATAACGTAAAAACCGACCATACATGTATGCAGCAAACGCATATTTTGAGATACCTCATATTGAGCAGTCATATAGCTACATACATATCTAAACCAAAACAGCCAAGGTGTAAAAAAAAGAGTGCGGCCCCCAAAAAGGCCAAGATGAAAAAAGAGGTGAAATCCAAGGTGGCGGCCAAGAAATAGCTGTGATGGTAGGTTAATGACAAAAATTTTAATTACGACAATTCAGGTGAATTTGCGTTGCCTCCTCCACTAGGATTCGGCACAAAATTCACCTGAATTCTCGTAATTAAATTTTTTTGCCATTAACCTACCATCACAGCCATTTCTTGGCTGCCACCTTGGATTTCACATCTTTTTTTATCCTGGCCTTTTTGGGGGCCGCACTCTTTTACAGCTTGGCTGTTTTGGTTTAGATATATGATATACAAATACAACAAGTATTGATATACCATTTCTTGACCTGACATCACATCTCTTTTATACTAACTTATTTTTGGAAAGCTGCACCCTTTTTCACTGCTTGGCTGTTATAGATTAGCTAAGCTGAGTAGTTGAAAACAATTGCTCAATAGTTAAGGATTTGGGAGTTGGGTATGGAGGTTTTTTGTCAACGTTTTTTTGTGCTCTTTGCTACTCAGTGACTGTTCTATTAGAAGTATTTTGACCCCTACGATTTTTGCATTATGTTGCATCTTCCTTGTAACTCTGTAGCTGTCACTGCAATATTTTAAAAATTTAGAGCTATGATGGTTAACCTATACACAAACTGATTTTCAAGCCATTCCCTTAGGAAGTGCAACCTGCAGGTGTCAGTTTTGTACACAAATAATCATTCAGAACTCCATGAATAATATCAGATTTGTACCATAATTATGAATTCATCTCTGTATGTCCTTAATGTACACCAAATTTTATGGCAATGGAGTTGCACATTTGCATTTTATACTAGTTTGTACAAAAAGAAGAAAAATAATTAGGCCCCCAGAAAAACGAGGAAATTAAGCCTAACTTTGAGGGCTTGTATTTTATGAATGCGTAAGGTGATTAAATTTGAAACCTGAGGTGCTGCAGGTGGTGGGCAGCTATAATGCTCAATTTGTATGGTTTCAAGAAGGGACCATGGAGTTATGCATGCATGAAACATGCATTTTCTTTCTTCCTGCTAATATATTCACGGTATAGCATACCAGCTTTCTTGGCTGTATAACTAGGAATTTTATTAACAAGGTGGAAATCAAGTGAAATGAACAGCTGTGATAGCAGTGATTCAGTGGTTTAGGATTTGGGTGTTCAGTGAGAAGGCAAACCCTTACAACTTTTTTTTTCAACATTTTAAAAAACTTTTTACCCCATAATGACTGACTGTTCTATTAAAGTAATTCAACTTTGCGATATACTATTGTTCAGATTTTGTTGTAATTCTGCAGCTTTTGTCTTTAATCCATCAAAAGGCACTGCAATGATGGCTAGCCTGGGTATTTTCAAGACATTCCCATATACGTACTGTTTACCCTGTAGTTATGACAAAAATTCAGTCTAATTTTACACAAATAAGTGCCCACAACAATGTGACTATTTATCAGATTCATAGCAACTTACTATGTGAGCTTGTCTTAATACGTTCTTTATATGTTCCCATATTTCAAGCAAATGAGTCACATAATAAATAAAATAAAGAACAAAATAAAACTTTGACTGCCCGTGACTCAGGAATGGCTGGAGCAAATTCAATTAAATTTGGTGTGCAGTCTGCTCTACCTGGGTACAGCTAAGCTTTGGATTGAGACCATGGATCTATGCATGTGTGAAAAATACATTATACGCACACTGTAGCACTTTGTCTTTCTTGGCAGCACAACACACTACTGTGTATCTTGATAGACGTTTGTACATGTATATTTACAGGTGAGTACATATAACATACAGTACATTTAACTATATACAGTATGTAGTACAGTTCTTACTGTAAAGTTGTTTCCTTCTGAGCATATAATAATGTAAGAACTGATCACCCCATCAGGTTGGTCATCACCCCAGCTAAATGTAATCGTAGAAGATGTTGTGGTTGAAACACTAAAATTGCTTGGCGCTTCTAGTGCTGTAGGAAAAAAATTACTGTGTATATTGTTATTGCATTGTATGTATGTATCGTTATGCTGTGTGGAGAACTTTTAGCAGAGAGCGAGTAATTTAAAATTTTAAAATTTGGCACATTGCTGTAGGCAGCATACTCACAACTTTAATAGCTGGATCGTCTATGCTGGGAAGAGAGATGGGAAAATACATTGGTAATTCTCCTGCCTTACCACAAAAGAGTGCTATAAGAGTTCCTATGATGAGAGGCAGTCTAATGTGCCAGTGCTGAAAAACTGTGAGCATAAGAGTTTGTGGATAAAAATTGTATGGAACACATAGAACAAATAGGTGTACCAAAAAGGCCCCAAAATAGAAAAAAAAAACATTATGAGGGATCAAACCCAGCTGAGTAATAATAGCTTTGGGATAAGGGTGGTGTGCAAATCACCACAGTTGTTTATCTGGTTTTGGCAGGAATTAAGCTCAACTTTTCATGATCAGTGCCTTCATCACTCTGTAAAGAACAAACAAAAGCATATATTGATTTACTACAACAATACTCGAGTGGCCAGATGATAAAAAAGGGGTCAACATGTGGATTTGAACCCACAACCTCCTACACTTTAGTCAGGTGTTTACCACTTTGTGCTGTGGTGTCAAAGGAATACAGATCTCAAGTTTTCTTTATGCCTTGGGTTTCTACATGCTGTAGAGAACAAACAGAAGCATGTACAAACTCATGACAATAATCTTAGAGTAGCTGGATGATGAATGCTTCATTATCAACACAGATTGTGTTGATTCGCACCAAGTTTGTTGAATAAGCGGCATGACAGATGGACGATCAGAGTGGCAGATGGTTTATATATATAAATATATATATATGTATAGATAGATAGATAGATAGATAGATAGATAGATAGATAGATAGATAGATAGATAGATAGATAGATGTAGTGTGGCTGGTCACTTTTTATATCTAATGGAAGCCATTAAGTACAAAGTCACAAACAGGTATAAAACACATGAGCATGCTCTAGATATACAAAAATCTGGTTGATTGTTAATTTATTTTGCTCATTGTTACTATGTCAGTTTTTTCCATATGGTAATTACCCATTTCATTATTGCACAAGTATAAGGAATTTGATAAAACACCATAATATGTGACCGGATCTGTGAAAATCCTACACAATCGTGCAAACCTAAATTACAGTACATAGCATTGAATAGAATGGGTGAAATACTTGCATAATAGTAAAAAATTCCATAAATGTTTTGAATATCTCTTAGTGAAGGAAGGGACTAACAATAAAAACCTGAATATCATTGTACTCACCTGCTCAAGAGGAGCTGGAAATCTTTTTTTCATTGCAGTAGACCCAAGGATATGCAAGTTATGAACGTTTGCTTACATCATGTCAAAGCGATCATATGCAATCAATTTTTCTTTACAAATTTTTCCTTTGGATGCAGTTAAGAAAAGTGAGTAAAGGACAAACTTACCCAGCAACTGATTCCTTATTCATGGCGAAGACGATGGTGAAAATTTGAGCTCTGTAGCTTAATCCATTGGTAAGTTACAACCATTTTTGTAAGTGCCTGTAATTTATTTTCCCTATATCACTGTAAAAAATGAAGTGTGCCAGACACACTCAAAGTACACACTTTATTTTTTACAGTGTATAGGGAAATTTGCGATTTGTGCATACTCGAAGTATACGGAACATAAATAAAACTGACCAAAACTGGACGAATAAATTTATGAGGTGACTGGAGAAAACGTGAAAAAGCAGCCCCATGAGGTACTTTTGTGTATTAATGAAGGCTTAGAATTGGTTGCTAATGTTTTAAAAGCTTTCTAGCAAGATATTTAGAGAGGATTTTTTTGAGAGAGAAATATTGCTATTGAAGAGGGTGATTTTGCATGTACCCATGCCTGATACAGACATTAGCATAACAGCCTTACTGTTAAAGCTTTGGAGCTCAAACTCCCGACACAACATTACTGTAAACTGGTCAACAACAAGACGTGTTCAATTACAAAATCAGGCTGCTTGTTCAGTAGAAATCTTGACTTTAATATCACCGTACAATTCAAATGGCAAAATTGAAATCGAGGTTTCTACTGAATAAGCATCCCAATTTTGTAATTGAACATGTCTTGTTGTTAACCAGTTCACAGCAATGTTGTGTCAGGAGTTTGAGCTCTGAAGCTTAAACAGTAAGGCTGTTATGCCAATGTCCATATCAGGCATGAGTACAAGCAAAACTGCTTTTAAAAACATTAGCAACCAATTCTAAACCTTCTTTACTACATAAGACTACCTAACAGAGCTGTTTTTTCATATTTTGTTTATTGACTACGAGTCCAGTATCGTAAATTTTCATGATGCATGAAAAATGCACAGTTCACAAATTCCCCTATACTTGCTGTACAAATCGATTTTTCTGTTGTTGCTACTTTGTAGAGCTGTAACTCCTAAAGTTATTAGCATATGAGACTGCAGAGGGTCCACTTGGCTAAGTAGGTTATAAATATTTAACAAACAGGAATTCAAAAAATGCACGATTGTGTCAGGTTTTTTCAGATCCGGTCACATATGTAGTAATAACCTGACAGTCACAACCTGACAGCAATAATAACAATGCAATGTAAAGCTAAATGCACAAATGTCCTATGCATGCAAATAAATTTGTCATCATACAGTTTGAAGTACAGTATAATACATATTTCCAGAATGTACACTATCACATACATCAGTAAACATCTCTCAGCTATTACAATGCACATTGACATACATAATTATAATTTCATATCTTGTTGCACTTGGAAGTGCACAAACAAGTATACATTATTTAACTGTGTTTAGTGTACCACATGTATGCAACACTGAAACCAAAGTTTTACCTGCTTCAGCAGTTCTAATTGTGACTTCCTCACTGTTCCCACTTGTTCCTCCTCCATTAGTAGCAGTGATGGTCACTGTGACTAACTGATATGGAGCCAGTCCAGTAATATCATAAGATTGTGTCTAGAAAACATACATATGTCCAGAATATACCAGAATAATTAAACCCCAATTGCAGCATACAGAGACGTTTTTGAGGTACAGTTTATCTCGCCATGAGATATGTACTCCAATAGAGCAAAGTATTATGTGACTGGTCTAGTAGGGTATCTCTACTATAACTTTTATGTATGGATTTATGTTGCAAGTTATGATATTACAGTTGTAGAGAAAATACATTCAATAAAAGAAATACAATGATACCCAGTAAAGAAAAAGTATTGGCAGATAAAAGAATACTATGTTATTCTATATGTCCCTATAGAAATGTTACAACACATTGAATGTTCATTTACATTTCCTCCATAAGGAACTGTAGTTGTGATAGTTTTACCACCAGCTGTATACGTGATAGTGTAACTGATCAATACTCCATTAGGCTGTGTTGGTGTTCTCCAGGTCACACGAACTGACTGACTATCAATTGTAGTGAGTGATAATATCACTGGAGGGTTTGAAGCTGAAACATTTGATAGTGTAAGATTATTTGTGCTTGATAAATTCCAACCTTGTTGATCAGTTGTTACTATGATAGGATCACTCTTAGGTCCAGCAGAGCCAGCTACAGCATGTATAGTACAAGTGTAGGTGGTGAATGGCTTCAAATCAGTTATCCTTCCTACTGTGGCAGTAGCAGAAACATTTGTCTGGAGCTAAAGAATGGCATAATCATTATTCTTTACCAAACTAACAAATCATATCAGAACCTGTACTAGTACTAACCTGTACCATATCAAGATACTTTTTCACACAAATTTTTTAGGGTCTCTCTTTAAGATATGACCATTCCATTAAGTTTGCTTCAACTTACACTAGTTTAATGAAATGATAATAATGTTGTTTGTGATTCACATAAATTATGCCTTTTACCCTATAACTTGACAGAATTTCATTCTGTTTTTATGCAAACAAATGTCCACAACACTGAATATTGTCAGATTCATAGCAACTTATTATGCTAGTTTGTCTTTATACATTCTTACATTTGTAAGGCAACTGAGTTATGTATTTGCATTTTATAACAAGTGTGTGAAAAGAAGAATCTTGGCCCCATAAATAAATGTGACAGGATTTAGGAAAAACTATCCGAATCGCACCTTAAAAGTTTCAAGATAAATAATTTTAGAGAATTCAAGTCAGCATAACTTGCCAAGAATAGCAAGCACACGTATTATTTAAACAAAGATGCATCAATCTGTTACCTTTCAGACCACTTCCAGTACTTGTAGCTGCTTGTAGAGTTTCCCAACAAATAAGATATAGAGTTACAAGAAGCCATATAAATGCATATACAAGTACTGCTGTTGATCTTCTTACCCTGGTCTTCTTAAAAAGATGAATAAAAAAATTGGGAATTTTAAAATGGGAATAGGGATCACTGAAGAAAGCCACCAAACAAGAAGAGATCGCTGGGGTGGTAATGTAAACCACAAATCCCTATTTTGACTCTCTGTCATAAGTATTCAGTTACATGCTCCCTGAGTCATGGAATTTTAAAATGAGTCAAAATAGGGATTTGTGGTTTACATTACCAGCCCAGCAATCCCTTCTTGTTTGGTGGCTTTTTTCAGCAATCCCTATTCCCATTTTAATATTTCCAATTTTTTTATTCATCTAGTTTGTGTACTTTTTATTAATCCAGTTATGGATTTGTTTTATTGATAATTGTTGTAGATACGTAGAGCAATTTACAATTAGTGGCTGGCAAGTTCAGTGTAAGCTTTGGTATTATCAAACACACTTGACTGCATTATTAGAGTACTCTATTTACTTGACTGCTCTTGGCAGTGGATGAGACTATACATTACACAAAGCGGTTGTCTAACTTGTCTTACTACATGTGTCAGTACTCTAGTCTCTTAGTCATTGTCATCACATTAGTATCCTAATGCAGTGTTCATGAATATACATACACCAAATGGTATGATACTGAGCTAGCTACCTGTCATAAGACAATTGAAGACATGGAACTTTTACATGCATATAATTATAAGTTAAAAATAGTCAGTGGTTGTGCATTTATTATTTCAGCCAAGACCGTACACAATATGAAGAATCACATGCAGATTTTCTATGGGTGCATGGACTACAACATTGGCTCACTAATGCACAGTAGTATAAATGATAACATAACGCTACGTACAATATAGTTTGTGCAGCTAGAGTTTGTTGTTCATGTGAGTATTGTATCCATTGAGTATACCACAGTGAAGAAATCTATGTTGTGGACATGTATATGAATGCATTTGGCTTTCCACAAACAATATGTGGCATCCACAAATAAATTGTTTCACACACCACATTGTATACGTATACAGTTTAGCCTGTAGTATAGCTAATCTGCATACGCACACATCATTCACAACAAAGTCAGTTACTGTGTAGCTGCAATGTCAATGCTGCAATGTCAATGCTGCAATGTCTACTGTAAACCATGGGTTATCAACAGCATGAGGCCATGTTGTTTACACTGAATGTGGCGGAATGTGGTCAGACAATTATGGCACTCACAAATAGTTTTAATTTTAATTAACACTAATACTGACTTCACCCAACTTTAGGCTTTGCTTGGAAAGGAAATATGGTTTATAGAAACTATATTCATAACAATGAATAGTCTCTGGTATCAGCACTATCACTTCGTTATGTCTCTGAGAGAGCACTTGTATGGTCGTTCGTAGCAAATTGTGATTGTGCGCTTACAGGAAGAAGTAGACTATACTCACCATGCAGAGATGCTATATGCGATCTTCTAAGTCTAAGAAGTGCTGTTGAGTACTTGATTAATGCTGCAACAAAACCCTGGTACGGACCAACAATAGGTGATAATGTGTCACTTCTATCACTCTAATTATTGCCATGCCCCGCAATGGGGCGTGCCTCTCTTATAATATTAATAATACACCACCACACCCCTCCCCCATAAAGAAAGATGCATACAGAATAAGAGCCCTACAACAAAAAAACCAATAACTAAATTACAAGAAAATATCAGTTTAAGTCCAAAGTACAGTGTATAAGTGTTCATTACCTAGAGAGAGCATCTGCCAAAATATTCTCTTTACCAGGAATATGCTTAATACAAAGATCATATGACTGCAGTGCCCAGCTCCATCACAGAAGACGTTGATTCTTGTCCTTCATTTTATTTAGAAACACCAAGGGATTATGATCAGTGTACACCTGTACTGGGAATTGGGCAGGGGTGAGGTAAAAGTCAAAATGTTATAATGCCATCACTAGAGCTAAAGTCTCCTTCTCGCTAGTTGAATAATTCCTCTGACTCACATTGAACTTATAAGAGAAATATCCAATAGGGTGGTCTATTCCCTTTCTATCTGCCTGAAGTAGCACAGCGCCTGTGCCAAAATCACTAGCATCAATATGGAGTTTAAAGAGTTTCCCAAAATCAGGCATCATGAGGACAGGCGCTGACATTAGTAGAGCCTTAACTCTGTCAACAGCTCTCTGGCACGTATCACTCCACACAAAGGCAGTATTCTTCCTCAGAAGATTAGTAAGTGGCTCACACAATTTAGCAAAGTCTCTACAGAACTTTCGGTAATAACCTGCCATTCCTAAAAACCTCATTACTTCCCTCTTAGTAGTTGGGGCAGGATAGTTTAGCAGTAACTGGTCTCACTTGACCTTGGCCTACAATGTGCCCAAGATAAGCCACGTAAGCATGACCGAACTCGCTCTTCACAAGATTCACAGTAAGGTTCGCTTCACTCAATCGGCGAAACAATTCCTTGATTCTTAACAGGTGTTCTTCTCAAGTACTACCAAACACAACAACATCATCAATGTAAGCCTCACAGCCGTCCAGGTCCCTTATTATCTTGTTAATCATATGCTGGAACGTGGCTGGGGCATTCTTCATGCCAAACGGCATTACCTTGTACCGGAAGAACCCTTCTGGGGTCACAAATGCTGAAATCTCTTTTGCAGCAGGAATCAGAGGAACTTTCCAGTAACCCTTCAGAAGGTCGAGCTTAGTCATATACTTGGCACAGCCAATCCTATCAATGTAGTCTTCAACCCTAGGAATTGGATATGAATCTGACTTAGTGACTGCATTCACCTTCCTGTAATCAGTACAAAAGCGATAGGATCCATCACTCTTAGGAACCAACAGACACGGTGAGCTCCAGTTGCTCTGACTTGGTTCTATGATCCCATGCTTCAACATATAGTCAACTTCTTTCCTCATAAACTCCAGCTTCTGTGGGTTGACACAGTAGGGATTCTGTTTGATAGGGGTGGCATCACCAACATCAACATTGTGCAGTGCACAGGTAGTTTTGCCTGGTACATCTGGAAAAATATCAGAAAACTCAGTGATGGCTTTGACCATCTCCTCCCTCTCTGGAGAAGTCAAGTGACACAGTTTCTTATCTAAATTGTCTAAGACATCAGAATTACACAATAATGCAGAATCACTCACCACAGTATCATACACAGTCTCTTGGTCATCTTGGTGCACTGTCTGCACCACACAAGTAGTAGCAACATTAGAAGCTGACTTAGACTCCCTACCCTGGTACTTCGTCAACATAATGATGTGGCATAACCTTTGAGATTTCCGTCTGTCTGGAGTATCAACAATATAATCAACATCATTGACTTTCCATATTATTGTGTACGGACCAAAATATCTTGCTTGTAAAGGTTGCTGAGGGATAGGAAATAAAACAAGTACTTTCTCACCAACTTTAAAACTTCTACTCTTGGCTCTTGTGTCATTTCAAGTCTTCATCTTCTGTTGGGAAGCTGCCAAATTCTTCTGAACAAAGTGTCTAGCACGTACAAGCCTATACCGCAGGTCTGCTACCTGGTCTAGAAGATTAATCAAGGATTCCTCAGCAAGCCACGCCTCTTTCAGCAACTTAAGTGGATCTCTAACTGTACAGCCAAAAACCAGTTCAAAAGGGCTAAACCCTAATGACACCTGAACACTCTCTCTTGCAGTAAACAGAAGCAAGTGTACTCCTTGATCCCAATCATGGTTGTTCTCTGTACAATACAGATGCAGCATGTTCTTAAGGGTCTGGTGAAAGCGTTCCAGAGCACCTTGTGACTCAGGGTGATATGCCGAAGACTTGTATTGTTTTACACCAAGTTGGTATATTGCTTACTGCATAAGTTCCGACATGAAGTTTGACCCTTGGTCAGATTGGACAGAACGTGGCAAGCCAGCAAAAGTGAAGAATTTAACTAACGCATCTACAATCTTTGGAGCCTTAATATTTCTAAGCGGCACAGCCTCGGGAAAGCGTGTAGCTTTACACATAATGGTCAACTTACCCAACTTCGTCTTAGGTAAAGGACCAACACAGTCTATGATCACATCACAAAAGGGCTCTCCACAAGCAGGAATAGGTTTAATGGGGCCACTGGAATAGGTTGATTTGGCTTTCCAAACTACTTGGCATGTATGACATGTCCTACAAAACTGGGCAATATCTCGCTTCATCTTTGGCCAATAAAAATGTGCCAATACTTTGTGGTATGTCTTATTCATACCTAAATGTCCACCCAGTGGGGGATCATGAACCCCACTAATAACACCATGTTGACAACAATGAGGGAGTACTATCTGGTGAACTACTCGCCATTCATCTGATCCTGGTGCATCAGGAAATCTCCACTTTCTCATCAACACACCCGACTTAACGTAAAAACAGTTAGCATACCTGGTTACTTCCTCCTCATCTACAGCTTCTTCCATCAGACGGCATAGCTCCACATCAGCCTGCTGCTCCTTAATAAGCTGTTCTCGAGTCATTGAGAGACAGCCTTCTGTCAGTTGACCATCCAATGTATGGGTAACACTACTCATGGAGGTGACAGTATTCTTGACACTATTAGCTGTAGCATCAGATGCCTGGTCATTCTGTTCATTATCATCTGTCCTCGCTCTCCTGGCCGCTGCTCTAGTAACAGCACATGCCAGAAAAATGTCATTAGAATCATCCACTACTTGCTCAGTATCAGAGCCATTCACTGTCTGCAAGTCTGGCATCACCTTACTGCCTGCCAAGTCATTGCCAAGGATGAGTGAAATTCCTTTAACAGGAAGGGTGGGCCTTATTCCAACAGTAACTGCTCCATTAACTAAGTTGGAGACAACATGGAGTGGTGCAATGACAACTCCCAGCTCAATACTCTGGATCTGCACAGTACCAGAAGCTGTATTGTCTGGCAGGGGCAAAATGCCATCGACCAACAAAGACTGGGTTGCACCCGTGTCCCTTAAAATGTTAATAGGTACCTTCTCACCCTGTTCGGATAAAGATACAAAGCCTTTGGAAATGAAGGGGTTGTATTGGTCTCTCAGATTGGACAGCAGGTGTAGTTTGGTCCTGAGGGATCACAAGGGCATTGGTTTTCCTAGTAGCATTCTTCTTATCTAGTGCCCTACATTCCGCCATGACATGACCATGTTTCTTGCAATAATAACAAACAGGTCCTCCTGCAAACTCACAAAAACTGTCAAAACGACCTCTGCCCTGACCATGATTTCTGCTTCTAGTGATGGGTGGTGAGAATCTGCCTGTCTTGGTACTTTTACGACCTGAACCAAGTACAGACTGTTCCGACTTTGTTGGAAATGCAGTCTTGTGAGTCAAAGAGTAGTCGTCTGCTAGTATAGCAGCTTGGTGTAGGCCATCTGCCTTCTGTTCATCTAGGTACACCTTGACATCACTCTGAAGACACTTCTTGAACTCTTCTACAAGGAGCAACTGCCTGAGTTTGTGGTAGTTGTTGTCTACTTGTTTAGCCATGCACCAGCGATCAAACAGAACCTCCTTCTCTCTAGTGAACTCAACATAAGTCTGACCATCTTTCTTCCTGGAGTCTCTGAACCTCTGTTGGTAAGCTTCAGGTAGGCTTTAAGGATAGCCTTCCTTACTTCGTCATATTGGGCACTCTTCTCCACAGGTAGAGCTGAATAAATCTCCTGAGCCTTTCCCACCAACACACTGTGTAGTAACAAAGTCCAAACCTCCCATGGCCATTCCAGGCTAGTAGCTATCTTCTCAAAGTGGATAAAGTACTTGTCAACTTCATTCTCCTGAGAGGGAGGGACTAGTCTAATATGCTTACTGACATCAAAGCCTGTAGACTTCACTGTGGGTGCGGGTGCAGCAATTGGGCAGGCCTCTAATTCTCTCAGTTTTAATTGCATAGTGATTACCTTCTCCTTGATAACAAGCTCTTTCAGCTTCAGCTGTGTGTCTCTCTCATTCCCGTTCTTGGAACTCGAGACATTTCAATTCTAATACAGTAACTGCTGACCTTTCATAGTGTCTGACGAGTCAAGTTCGGTGATCAGTTCTTCCTCCATTAAGTAATCGAGCACTACCTTCTTAATTGCTGCTTTCGTAACGTTCTCAGGAATGTCCAGTCCATAATGACTTGCAGCTTTGGTAAGTTCTTTCTTCTTCAACAAGTTAAAAGCTTACAATGTCGGTTCCATTTAGAAATTGTCCATTTCTTTTGACAGCAACACTGCGGCACGAGGAAGATTGACGCAAGTAACGAATCCTACCAAAATAAAAAAGAAGAGCAACAGAGAAGTCATACAACACAAGCTGTTCACCTTTACAGGCGCCTATTCACACCAGGCACCAAGGAATAAGAGTGATGGATTACAACAAAATGGCGATCTGCCACAAGAATCCTTCCGTGGATTCGTAATCACGGTGCATAGGCCAACAAACACAGGTGAAACAGCTTAGACTTTATATTCTTTAGTTGTTAATGAGTGTCTGGTAGCTCCCGGACAAGCCCCCAAATCTGTTACGGACCGACAATAGGTGATAACAATGTGTCACTTCTATCACTCTAATTATTGCCATGCCCCACAATGGGGTGTGCCTCTCTTATAATATTAATAATACACCACCACAACCCAAAAGAGCTCGCACAATGAAATCCTGTAATTTTATTCTTATATGGCTTCTTTAGTATATGGAGCTGTTGCCAATGGTCTAATGGCAAAGAGAACTTAGAAAAATTTTGAGGTCTATGTGCTTCACAATCTGTGGAATACGGGCTTATTAATAGGTCATGGACATGCGGAAGGACTCAGTAAGCATGACTATATAGTTTTTAGCTCGAAAAAGTGGATAACTTCTGCTGTACATGAGTGAAACAAAAGAAGTATAATATGAATATGAACAAAACGGCGAATTTCAGTTGTGTCCCAAATACACATACTGTTTCCTTTTCACTAGTGGACCAATATTCATTGCAAAGAACCACTAGAGGGTTGTTTTGAGTTGAGGATGCTTTCCAAGGTGGTTTTTAGGTGTGTGTTCTATTAGAGTTTTTGCAAAAAACATTTTATTATGAACCCACAATTGTGGTTCATGATAGTAGCTGGCCATGGTACACTTTAAGAATAAACTGCAAACAGGATAAACTACATAATCTGTATAGCCAACCATCTTGATAACTAATTGAAATATGGAGTAATCCGGACATGTCTTTATGGAGCATGTATAAAATTTTTGTGGTTACTAATTGTCTGGATAGTGTAGTAGAGGCCACACACTGTAGGTAACCCATGCTCAATAACATCACTTTTGTTGCTATTCTGGTTCACATGGTATTGTTCCACCACTTGGTCTGGTCTTGTTGTGCATTAAAACTGATTATGTAATTATTTTTTTAAAAACCCCTTAAAATAAGGACACCTCCATATAAAGGACATATGTCATTTCCCCAATGGTGTCTGTATTAGAGGGGTTCCACTGTATTAAGTTTAATTACGTATCATAGCCTTAAAAAGTAGTGATAACAAGGAAGGTTGCCTACACCTGCAGATAGTGGGCATTTATTCTCTGATTCAATCTAGGGTATAGACTGAACTAGGGATTAAATGTCCACTAGTATATCTGCAAGTATAGGCAACCTCCCTTGTTTACCTACTTTTTATGGCCATGATCCCTAATTAAACTTAAAATTCCTAATTTTTCCTTGTACAGTTACAAGTGTGTATAACATACTTTCAGCTATAATTATACATAGTACTTACTGTAAAACTGTTTCCTTCTGAACATGTGATAATGTAAGAAGTGATTCTTACATTATTATCCAAAGCATCCCAGCTAAATGTAATTGTAGAAGATGTTGTAGTTGAGACCATAAGATTGCTGGGTGGTTGTGGTGGTTGTGATGCTGTGGTTAAAAAAAAAATTCTGCTGTAAATACTGTATTGTATGTACATGTATGTAGAGAAACTTTGACAGAGAGTGAGTAATTAACATCATGCTCCACAACTTTAATTATAAATCAATAGTAGTGTATAGTAGCGAAGGTGTGGGTGTGGCCCATGAAAAAGCATCACCCAAAAACCAGCCTCAGTTTTTCCTGATGACGGTGAAGCAGTTTTGGTAAGGAAAAGTAAGCCCAAAAAAGCCTTCATATTAACCCAAAACGCTTTCAACAAGTTCCTACAGTTTAAAAATATATATTTAACCCATTGACAGCCAAATTCTCCAGGACCCCTGGCCGAATTGCCGAATCACACCATACTAACTGTCTAGTACACAGAACTACTTAGTAACCATATATCTAAATACTCGCTATAAACTAAGGAGGTCGACTGTGTTGTTTTTGTTTGCATAACAGTAATCACAATGAAGTTATTAGACAACAAAATCTAAACTTCGGTAAAAACCAGCCCGAACAAACAATGGAATCCAAACTACTGTAGCTATTTGCTAAGGCGTATTACACTCAAAAGAACTATTTTATACAGTTTACTTACAATGCGATCCATTCCACAGCCGGTTTCTTTGTGATTTGTCCCATTTCTACTATTGCGCATGCGTATCTGCACTCGTGTCCACCATGCCACGTCTGGGATAATGCAGCTGACTGTCGACTTTACCTCTCTCCATCGATGTATAACACCTTCTTTGTTATCAGCTAGTGGATTTTAATTCGAAGAATGATTTAATGTGCCTATTATAACAGGTTACACTTTACGCTATTACACAACAAACGCGCACTAGTCCGGGAAGGATCCAGTTATCCCAGAAACGGGACCTCTATGGGCATGTCTGTTTCAGTACTAGCACATCTTTTTATGAAATACATTTTACAAGTTATAGCGAATCTAAAGTTTATTTTATGAGTGAATTATGATGCCATGCCGCCATGCCGCCATATGGCGGCAGTAGCCATTAATGGGTTAATGAAATTTTATAGTGACTGACAGACAAGTAACTGACTGACTGACTGACTGAGTAACTGACTGATTCTTTCAGAGAAGTGTAACTCGATAATGGTTAAGGCTATGCAGGCTTGATTTTTTCACTGTTTAAAACAAGAGGTGCCTTTTGGCATACCGTAGTACGTACAGTACAATGCATTTTTCATGAACTTACCAGTGTCCTACTTTGAGTCCCATTCATCTTTGAGGGAAATTGTCATCTTTGTGGTAGCATGTGATGGCTTCCCTTCGTAATGGAAATCATCCATATTTTTCATAGTGGCTACTTTGATTATAGAGGTGTTTTTCAAATACTTCTTGATTTGTACTACTGCGTAATAGCTGACAACGAAACATGATGGATACTTCACTTTTTAGCTGACAATGAAGTGTAATGGATACTTCACTTTTCAGATGATAATTGATATAACTGGGGCATATAGCACTATTTCTTTCTTTTGATGCGGTATGCAAGGGTTCACCAGTCACAATAATTATTATTTACAAGAAAAGTTAACAAACAAGTATACAAAAAATTTGGAATTTTTAACTAGAGTAGGGACTATAGCACATCGATAAAAAGTACTGAAACAAGCTGGAGTAGTGCATGATATTAAATCACAGTAAAGCCATAAGGAGTGTTGTATCCCTACTGTGCATTTCCATTATGGTATCTTGAGCACAGTAGGAATATAACACTTCTTATTGTTTTACTGTAAATTAATATCTTGTACTACTCCAGTTTGTTTCAGTACTTTTTATCGATGTGCTATAGTCCCTACTTTAGTTGAAAATGCAAAATTTTTTTGAGTACTTGCATAAATAAATACATATGTGACTGGATTTGCGAAAAGGTACCTTTTACACACACAAAATTTGACCCATTTTTTGGACGTTAAAGCTTCTTAACTTTTTGATCATGGCATATAATTGCTTGAAATTTTCACTGAATGTAGCTACAGTATCTGGCTACATGTTGATACTACAAGCAAGTTAATCGGTATAAGGGGTCAAATGTTACATCATTTTGTTTGCTGGTATGTCAAATGTGTGGAAAAGGTACCTTTTCGCAAATCCGGTCACATATTATGTAGTATGGCTGGCTAATTTTTATACATAATGGAAGCCATCAAGTATGAGAACTGAACATACTTTTATATATATCATACAGTACAATAGTTCTGTATAGTAGGGACATCGAAGATGTGGGGGCGATCCGTGATCAAGACACATGATAGTGTGTCGTGTGGCCCGGTGCGCCACACTGTGAGTATATTGACAGGAAAAAAGAAAACATCGTTTTCACACCTTTGTATTTCGGTGATCCCTTATTCAATTGGAACCTAATTTGCTACAGAGTTTTCCACCAGCCAGGGGAGTCTACATTCCAAATTTGAAGGAAATTGCCGTAGCCATTTCTGAGATACAAGCTGCCAAAGTTTCGACTTTTTTTCGTTTTTTTTTCTTTCTTCGTGTTTTTGCACACTTGCAAAAATTGCTATAAAACACAAATGTGTCCTTCGATTGCCTTGAAATTTGGCACACAAAAAGGGAGTCCAAAGGTAAATCCTAGCATCAAATTTGGTGCAAATCCGATGAATTGTTTGAGAGTTATGACTGATTATTTGCGTAAAACAAGATCGATTTGTTGTCACGCCTACAGGGTAAACCGTTTCATGGAATGAGTTGAAAATTGCTATGTAGATGGAGTAAACATCGTAGGAGTGCCTTTTGGTGGTTTGAAAGGAATTGAGATAAAGACCATAGAGATATGACACAAAACCCAACCTGTGTCACAATTATGCAATCGATTTTATGAATAAAAAAGTATTAGTTTTTACACCTACTAGGCAAACCGCTTAGAGCAATGAGCTAAAATCAGTGTATAGCTGGAGTAATCTTCATAGAAAGTCCTTGCAGTAGTACAGAAGAATCGGATTACAAACCACTGAGTTATGATTCAAAAGCCAACTCTGTGTAGTAAATGCGAGATCGAGATACTCTAATAGAACAGTCACCCTAACAAAGAATTCAATTAATTTATCTCCATTATAGAATTCTATTGCATTGCAAGTTATTCTGTAGGGAGTTCAGCTGCAAAAAGTTAATCTTATAGACAGTTCAGCAAGAAGCAAGTCATACTATAGAGAGTTCAGCTACAAATATATCGCTGTAGTGATTCAGAACATTACAAGTCACACTGAAGAGAGTTCAGCTATAAACAAGTCATGCACCCTGTAGAGAGTTCGGCTACACTCTCTAGAGAATTCAGCTACAAATAAGTCACTGTGGAGAAAGTTCAGTTACAAAGAAACTTTTTTTTTTTTTTTTGACAATGATAATATAAATAAACACTTAAACAGTGGGCAGAGAGGCAAACTCTACCCAGTCCTGGGATGATGGTATTGTTGCCATTACAGAAGCAGCATTGCCACGTTGAACATCAATGGCAACCTCCTGAATCAAAAATTGGGTGGCCCTACTATCACCAGACTAAAGAAACTACCCTGTAGAGAGTTCATCTACACAAACAAGTTACCCTATAGAGACTAGCTGCAAACAAGTAACCCTGTAGAAAGTTCAGCTACAGACAAGTCACTTTATAGTTTATACAATGTTCAGTTACAAGTAAGTCACTCTGAAGAGAATTCAGCTACAAACAAGTAACTTTGTAGAGAAGTTTGCTACAAACAAGTCACCGTGTAGAGAGTTCAGCAACCAAAAAACTACCCTGTAAAGAGTTCAGCTATACAAACAAGTTACTCTGTAGAGAGATCAGCTAGAACCAAGAGAGAGCTCAGCTATAAGAAATCACCCTGTAGAGATCTCAGCTGCAAAGAAACCCTGTAGAGAGATCAACTACAAACAAATCACCCTGCAGAGCATTCAGCTATAAACAAATCACCCTGTAGAAAGTTCAGGTACAAACAAATCATCCTATATAGAGTTTAGCTACAACAAAAAATCGCTCTGTAGAGAGTTCAGCTACAAAGAAACCATCCTGTAGAGAATTCAGCTACAAACAAGTTACCCTACAGTGAGATAAGTTTGAAACAAGAGATTTCAGTTACAAACAAATTAATCACCCTGTAGAGAGTTCAGCTATGAACAGATCACCCTGTAGAGAGTTCAGCTATACAAGTCACCCTGTAGAGAGGTCAGCTAGAAGAAGTCACCGTCTAGAGAGATCAGCTAGAAGCAAGTCACCTTGTAGAGAGTTCAGCTACAAAGAAACCATCCTGTAGAGAGTTCAGCTACAAACAAATCACCCTGCATAGAGTTCAGCTGCAAGTAAATTACCCTGTAGAGAGTTCAGCTACAATCAAATCACCCTGTAGAGAGTTCAGCTAGATAAAAGTCACCCTACATAGAGATCAAGTCACCCTACATTGAGATCAAGTCACCCTATAGAGAGCTCAGCTAGAAGAAGTCATGCACCTTGTAGACACTTTAGCTACAAAGAACCCACTCTGTAGAGACTTCAGCTAGAAACAAGTTACCCTACAGAGAGATCAGCTAGAAACAAGTCACCCTATAGAGATTTCAGCTACAGTACAAACAGATTATCCTGTAGATAGTTCAGCTAGATTCAAGTCACGCTGTAGAGAGATCAGCTAGAGGAAGTCACCTTGTAGAGAGATCAGCTAGAGGAAGTCACCCTGTAGATAGATCAGCTAGAAACAAGACACCTTGCAGAGGGTTCAGTGACAAAGAAACCATCCTGTAGAAAGATCAGCTACAAACAAATCACTGTGTAGAGAGTTCAGCTACAAACAAATCACCCTGTACAGAGGTCAGCTATAAACTAGACACAATATAGGGAATTCAGTTACAAGCAAATCACCCTGTAGAGAGTTCAGCTACAAACAAATCACCCTGTAGAGAGATCAGCTATAAACAAATCACCTTGAAGTGAGTTCAGCTACAAACAAATTACCCTGTAGAGAGATCAGCTACAAACAAAACACCTTGTAGAGACTTCAGCTACAAACAAATCAACCTGTAGAGGTTTCAGTTACAAACAAATCAGCCACTGTGGAGAGATCAGCTACAACCAAATCACCCTGTAGAGAGATCAGCTACAAACAAATCACCCTGTAGAGAGTTCAGCTACAAAAAAATCACCCTGTAGAGAGATCTGCTAGAAACAAATCACTGTGTAGAGAGTTCAGCTACAAAAATTAAAAATCACCCTGTAGAGCATTCAGCTACAAACAAATCACCTTGTAGAGAGCTAAGCTACAAACAAATTACCCTGTAGAGAAATCAGCTACAAACAAATCACCTTGTAGAGAGTTCACTTACAAACAAATCTACCTGTAGAGATATCAGTTACAAACAAATCACCCCCTGTAGAGAGATCAGATCACCCTGTAGAGAGTTCAGCTACAAACAAATTACCCTGTAGAAAGTTCAGGTATAAAAAAATCATCCTGTAGATAGTTATGATACAAACAAATCATCCTGTAGAGAGTTCAGCAAGATAAAAATCACCCTGCAGAGAGATCAGGTCACCCTACAGAGAGATCAGCTAGAAGAAGTCACCTTGTAGACACTTCAGCTACAAAGATCCCACTCTGTAGAGAGTTCAGCTAGAAACAAGTTACCCTATAGAGAGATCAGCTAGAAACAAGTCACCTTGTAGAGACCAGCTACAAAGAAATCATCCTGTAGAGAGTTCAGCTACAAGAAAATCACCCTGTAGACAGTTCAACTACAAACAAATCACACTGTAGAGAGATCAGCAGAAACAAATCACCCTGTAGAGAGTTCAGCTACAAACAAATCACCCTGTAAAGAGATCAGCTAGAAACAATTCACCCTCTAGAGAGGATCCTGTGTAGAGTTCAGCTACAAGCAATCACCCTGCAGAGAGTTCAGCTACAATAAATTTTAAGTCTCTTAGCAGCTGCAAACATGTTATCCAGTAGGGAATAATAGATATGTAATAAATATATGTATATAATTTGTATAATTACTGATAAAATCAAAAACAGTTGAAGTATTAAAAATCTGCTTTGTCTTTTTATTCTTCCTGTGGTAAAAAAAAGGATAAGTTAAAAAAGCCCCAAAGCTGGCCTATGGCTGGCTTTGGGGTATACAAATACAAAAAGAAGTGATATCTAATCAAAAACAGCCAAGCTGTAAAAAAAGGTGCGGCCCCTAAAAGGTCATGGGGAAAAAAGATGTGAAATCCAAGGTTGCGGCCAAGAAATGGCTGTGATGGTGCGTTAATGGTAAAAAATTTAATAACAACAATTCAGGTGAATTTGGTGCCGAAACACAAATTCACATGAATTGTCGTTATTAAAATTTTTACCATTAACGTACCATCACAGCCATTTCCTAGTCACCACCTTGGATTTCACATCAATTTTCACCATGGCCTTTTAGGGGTCGCACCTTTTTTTACAGCTTGATTAGATATAATATAACCCAAAAACCTGCCTCAATTTTCCTCACAACAACATGACAGTATGGTTGGATAAAACCAAGCCCAAAAGTGTCTTCAGATCGACCCGAAATGTTTCCGTCAAGTTGCTACAGAATTTAAAAAAACATTATTCAACGGAATTTTCTACTGCCTGCCTGCCTGCCTGCCTGCCTGCCTGCCTGCCTGCCTGTCTGCCTGCCTGTCTGGCTGCCTGCCTTCAGTCAAGCGTAACGGAAAACTGACTACAGCTACAGCCCAAATTGTTTTGCAGAAACGTTTCTAGCTCGCTTAAGAAAAACCTTTGGTACATTGATAAACATACAATGCTTACGCTATTGTCTTTACCATGGTCATCAATCAAGGTTTTACCCCCGAGTGTTAATAGACTACAGTACAGCTTCCATCTACCAGTGTATATTGCATCAAACTATTCGAATACACGTGGTCGCTGGTTATACCAAACTATTTGAACATACGCGTATGTGACTCGCTGTTGATATCAATTAGTGAGAGCAACTCGCGGTGAACTATATAGCAATGTGTAAGTCAATAAATATAGTTTATTTAGTAACAATGTTAAACTGAGTCGGGTCATCCAGGTCCTGCTTTACAGATTATTCGAATCTGAGCCTACATGCTAAATTAAATGTGGATGTGTTACTACATGTCATAGCATAGCCTGCTTCTTTCATGAGCCATGCCCACTTATGTAAATTACTGTCTGTAGACATATGGTAACCACACCCATTCATCAGTCTGTAGGTATGCACGAATCCACATCCATTATTGTCTGCAGGCATATGTAGAGCCACGCCCACTGATCAGTTGTTATTGTATGAGTCATAATCTAGTATAATAGTGCTGTGATTAACTCTTTTAAAATATTGTGACTGGTTTTGTAAAAAGCAGGCTATTTAGTGGTCATGAGCTTGCAAAAAATCTTCACAAACAAGTATAAGAAAAAATAGGAATTTTAAATTAGAGTAGGGACAGTGTATAGTGCTGCAATAAAAATTACTGAAACAAGCTGGATTGGAGTAGTACGTAATGTACAAATACTATAAAACAATAAGAAGTGAACATCCCTACCTGTGCATTGAGTGTAGCACAGTAGGAATATTTACTTCTTATTGTTTTACAGTCTTTGGACATTACGTACTACTCCGATCCAGCTTGTTTCAGTACTTTTTATTGCAGTACTATACACTGTCCCTACTCTAATTTAAAATTCCTAATTTTTTCTTATACTTGTATATATCAAGACACACGATAGTGTGTCGTGCGGCCTAAGAAGCCGGCGCGCCACACCGTGAGTATATTAACAGGAAGAAAGAAAACGCAATTTTCACACCTATGTAGCTCTGTGATCCCTTATCCGATTGGAACCAAATTTGATAGAGACGTGCCGCCCAGTTAGGGGAGTCTATATACCAAATTTGAAGAAAATCGCTCCAGCCATTTCCGAGATACGAGCGAACAAAATTTCGTTTTAATTTCTTCGTTTTTTTCTTCTTCATCTTCTTCATTTCGCACACTTCGCAAAATTCGTCATAAAACACGAATGCGTGCTCGGATTTGGCTGAAATTTGGCACACTTAAAGGGCTCATTAAGGCGGATCTCCGTACCAACTTTGGTAGAAATCCGATGAACATTCACGGAGTTATGACCGATTATTTGCGTAAAATAAGGTCGAAGGTCTGTCACGCCTACAGGGTAAACGCCTTGGAGGAATCAGTTGAAAATTGATATGTAGATGGAGCAACCATCGTAGGAGTGCCTTTTTGTGATTTGAAAGGAATCGGGATAAAGACCACGGAAATATGACACGAAACCCAACCTGTGTCAAAATTACGCGATCGATTTTTATGAATAAAAAAACTATTAATTTTCGTATCTACCAGGCAAACCGCTTAGAGCAACGAGCTGAAAATGAGTATGTAGCTGGAATAATCATCATAGAAAGTCCTTGCAGTAGTACAGAAGAATCGGATTACAAATCACTGAGTTATGATTCGAAAGGCAACTAGGTGTAGCAAATGCGAGATCGAGATACTCTAATAGAACAGTCACCCTAATAAAGCATTCAGCTGCATTTATAATTTACTCAGTTATATTACATTGTAAGTTATTCTGTAGGGAATTCAGCTACAAACAAGTCACCCTTTAGTCAGATCAGCTAGAAGAAGGTACCTAATAGAGAGTTCAGCTACAAATAAGCCATCATGTAGAGAGTTCAGCTCAAATAAATCACCCTGTAGAGAATTCAGCTACAAACAAATTGCCCTGTAGAGAGATCAGTTACCTTGTAGAGAGTTCATTTACAAAGAAACAATCATGCAAAGAGTTTAGCTACAAACAAATCACCCAGTAAAAAGTTCCGCTATGAACAGATCACACTGTAGAGAGTTCAGTTAGAAACAAGTCATCCTGTAGAGAGATCAGCTAGAAGAAGTCACCTTGTAGAGAGTTCAGTTACAAAGAAACAATCATGCAAAGAGTTTAGCTGCAAACAAATCACCCAGTAGAAAGTTCCGCTATTAACAGATCACACTGTAGAGAGTTCAGTTAGAAACAAGTCATCCTGTAGATAGATCAGCTAGAAGAAGTCACTTTGTAGAGAGTTCAGCTACAAAGAAACCACCATGTAAAAGAGTTCAGCTGCAAACAAATCACCTGTAGAGAATTCAACTACAAACAAATCACCCTGTAGAAAGATCAGCTAGAAGAAGTTACCTTGTAGAGAGTTCAGCTACAAACAAATCACCCTGTAGAAAGTCCAGCTACAAACAAGTCACCCTGTAGAGAGATCAGCTAGAAACAAGTCATCCTGTAGAGAGTTCAGCTAGAATAAGTTACGTTGTACAGAGCTCAGCTACAAAGAAACTACCATGTAGAGAGTTCAGCTGCAAATAAATCGCCCTGTAGAGAATTCAGCTACAAACAAATCACCCTGTAGAAAGATCAGCTAGAAGAAGTTACCTTGTAGAGAGTTCAGCTACAAACAAATCAACCTGTAGAGAGTTCAGCTACAAAGAAACTACCATATAGAGAGTTCAGCTGCAAACAAATCCCCCTGTAGAGAATTCAGCTACAAACAAATCACCCTGTAGAAAAGTAGATCAGCTAGAAGAAGTTACCTTGTAGAGAGTTCAGCTACAAACAAATCACCCTGTAGAGAGTTCAGCTACAAAGAAACTACCATATAGAGAGTTCAGCTGCAAACAAATCGCCCTGTAGAGAATTCAGCTACAAACAAATTACCCTGTAAAAAGATCAGCTAGAAGAAGTTACCTTGTAGAGAGTTCAGCTACAAACAAATCACCCTGTAGAGAGTTCAGCTACAAACAAGTCACCCTGTAGAGAGATCAGCTAGAAACAAGTCATCCTGTAGAGAGTTCAGCTAGAAGAAGTTACATTGTAGAGAATTCAGCTACAAAGAAACTACCATGTAGAGAGTTCAGCTGCAAACAAATCGCCCTGTAGAGAATTCAGCTACAAACAAATCACCCTGTAGAAAGGTCAGCTAGAAGAAGTTACCTTGTAGAGAGTTCAGCTACAAACAAATCACCCTGTAGAAAGTTCAGCTAGAAACAAGTCACCCTGTAGAGAGATCAGCTAGAAACAAGTCATCTTGTAGAGAGTTCAGCTAGAAGAAGTTACGTTGTACAGAGTTCAGCTACAAAGAAACTACCATGTAGAGAGTTCAGCTGCAAATAAATCGCCCTGTAGAGAATTCAGCTACAAACAAATCACCCTGTAGAAAGATCAGCTAGAAGAAGTTACCTTGTAGAGAGTTCAGCTACAAACAAATCACCCTGTAGAGAGTTCAGCTACAAAGAAACTACCATATAGAGAGTTCAGCTGCAAACAAATCCCCCTGTAGAGAGTTCAGCTACAAACAAATCACCCTGTAGAGAGTTAAGCTACAAACAAGTCACCATGCAGAGAGTTCAGCTAGAAGAAGTTACATTGTAGAGAATTCAGCTACAAAGAAACTACCATGTAGAGATTTCAGTTGCAAACAAATCGCCCTATAGAGAATTCAGCTACAAACAAATCACCCTGTAGAAAGTTTAGCTACAAACAAGTCACCCTGTTGAGAGATCAGCTAGAAACAAGTCATCCTGTAGAGAGTTCAGCTAGAAGAAGTTACGTTGTAGAGAGTTCAGCTACAAAGAAACTACCATGTAGAGAGTTCAGCTGCAAATAAATCACCCTGTAGAGAATTCAGCTACAAACAAATCACCCTGTAGAAAGATCAGCTAGAAAACGTTACCTTGTAGAGAGTTCAGCTACAAACAAATCACCCTGTAGAGAGTTCAGCTACAAAGAAACTACCATATAGAGAGTTCAGCTGCAAACAAATCGCCCTGTAGAGAATTCAGCTACAAACAAATCACCCTGTAGAAAAGTAGATCAGCTAGAAGAAGTTACCTTGTAGAGAGTTCAGCTACAAACAAATCAACCTGTAGAGAGTTCAGCTACAAAGAAACTACCATATAGAGAGTTCAGCTGCAAACAAATCGCCCTGTAGAGAATTCAGCTACAAACAAATTACCCTGTAAAAAGATCAGCTAGAAGAAGTTACCTTGTAGAGAGTTCAGCTACAAACAAATCACCCTGTAGAGAGTTCAGCTACAAACAAGTCACCCTGTAGAGAGATCAGCTAGAAACAAGTCATCCTGTAGAGAGTTCAGCTAGAAGAAGTTACATTGTAGAGAATTCAGCTACAAAGAAACTACCATGTAGAGAGTTCAGCTGCAAACAAATCGCCCAGTAGAGAATTCAGCTACAAACAAATCACCCTGTAGAAAGGTCAGCTAGAAGAAGTTACCTTGTAGAGAGTTCAGCTACAAACAAATCACCCTGTAGAAAGTTCAGCTAGAAACAAGTCACCCTGTAGAGAGATCAGCTAGAAACAAGTCATCCTGTAGAGAGTTCAGCTTACGTTGTACAGAGTTCAGCTACAAAGAAACTACCATGTAGAGAGTTCAGCTGCAAATAAATCGCCCTGTAGAGAATTCAGCTACAAACAAATCACCCTGTAGAAAGATCAGCTAGAAGAAGTTACCTTGTAGAGAGTTCAGCTACAAACAAATCACCATGTAGAGAGTTCAGCTACAAAGAAACTACCATATAGAGAGTTCAGCTGCAAACAAATCCCCCTGTAGAGAGTTCAGCTACAAACAAATCACCCTGTAGAGAGTTCAGCTACAAACAAGTCACCATGTAGAGAGTTCAGCTAGAAGAAGTTACATTGTAGAGAATTCAGCTACAAAGAAACTACCATGTAGAGAGTTCAGTTGCAAACAAATCGCCCTATAGAGAATTCAGTTACAAACAAATCACCCTGTAGAAAGTTTAGCTACAAACAAGTCACCCTGTTGAGAGATCAGCTAGAAACAAGTCATCCTGTAGAGAGTTCAGCTAGAAGAAGTTACGTTGTAGAGAGTTCAGCTACAAAGAAACTACCATGTAGAGAGTTCAGCTGCAAATAAATCACCCTGTAGAGAATTCAGCTACAAACAAATCACCCTGTAGAAAGATCAGCTAGAAAACGTTACCTTGTAGAGAGTTCAGCTACAAACAAATCACCCTGTAGAGAGTTCAGCTACAAAGAAACTACCATATAGAGAGTTCAGCTGCAAACAAATCGCCCTGTAGAGAATTCAGCTACAAACAAATTGCCCTGTAGAAAGGTCAGCTAGAAGAAGTTACCTTGTAGAGAGTTCAGCTACAAACAAATCACCCTGTATAGAGTTCAGCTAGAAACAAGTCACCCTGTAGAGAGATCAGCTAGAAACAAGCCACCAGTCGAGAGTTCAGCTAGAAGAAGTTACCTTGTAGAGAGTTCAGCTACAAACAAATCACCCTGTAGAGAGTTCAGCTACAAACAAGTCACCCTGTAGAGAGATCAGCTAGAAACAAGTCATCCTAGAGAGAGTTCAGCTAGAAGAAGTTACATTGTAGAGAGTTCAGCTACAAAGAAACTACCATGTAGAGAATTCAGCTACAAACAAATCACCCTGTAGAACGGTCAGCTAGAAGAAGTTACCTTGTAGAGAGTTCAGCTACAAACAAATCACCCTGTAGAGAGTTCAGCTACAAACAAGTCACCCTGTAGAGAGATCAGCTAGAAACAAGTCACCCTGTAGAGAGATCAGCTAGAAACAAGTCATCCTGTAGAGAGTTCAGCTAGAAGAAGTTACATTGTAGAGAGTTCAGATACAAAGAAACTACCACGTAGAGAATTCAGCTACAAACAAATCACCCTGTAGAAAGGTCAGCTAGAAGAAGTAACCTTGTAGAGAGTTCAGCTACAAATAAATCACCCTGTAGAGAGATCAGCTAGAAACAAGCCACCCGTAGAGAGTTCAGCTAGAAGAAGTTACATTGTAGAGAGTTCAGCTACAAAGAAGCTATCATGTAGAGAGTTCAGCTGCAAACAAATCGCCCAGTAGAGAATTCAGCTACAAACAAATCACCCTCTAGAAAGGTCAGCTAGAAGAAGTTACCTTGTAGAGAGTTCAGCTACAAATAAATCACCCTGTAGAGAGTTCAGCTACAAACAAGTCACCATGTAGAGAGTTCAGCTAGAAGAAGTTACATTGTAGAGAGTTCAGCTACAAAGAAACTACCATGTAGAGAGTTCAGCTGCAAACAAGTCGCCCTGTAGAGAATTCAGCTACAAACAAATTACCCTGTAAAAAGATCAGCTAGAAGAAGTTACCTTGTAGAGAGTTCAGCTACAAACAAATCACCCTGTAGAGAGTTCAGCTAGAAACAAGTCACACTGTAGAGAGATCAACTAGAAACAAGCCACCCGTAGAGAGTTCAGCTAGAATAAGTTACACTCTAGAGAGTTCGGCTACAAAGAAACTACCATGTAGAGAGTTCAGCTGCAAACAAATTGCCCTGTAGAGAATTCAGCTACAAACAAATCACCCTGTAGAAAGATCAGCTAGAAGAAGTTACCTTGTAGAGAGTTCAGCTACAAACAAATCACCTTGTAGAGAGTTCAGCTACAAACAAGTCACAATGTAGAGAGATCAGCTAGAAACAAGCCACCCGTAGAGAGTTTAGCTAGAAGAAGTTACATTGTAGAGAATTCAGCAGTTTAGCTGCAAACAAATCTCCCTGTAGAGAATTCAGCTACAAACAAATCACCCTGTAGAAAGATCAGCTAGAAGAAGTTACCTTGTAGAGAGTTCAGCTACAAACAAATCACCTTGTAGAGAGTTCAGCTACAAACAAGTCACCCTGTAGAGAGATCAGCTAGAAACAAGCCACCCTAGAGAGTTTAGCTAGAAGAAGTTACATTGTAGAGAGTTCAGCAGTTTAGCTGCAAACAAATCGCCCTGTAGAGAATTCAGCTACAAACAAATCACCCTGTAGAAAGATCAGCTAGAAGAAGTTACCTTGTAGAGAGTTCAGCTACAAACAAATCACCCTGTAGAGAGTTCAGCTACAAACAAGTCATCCAGTGGAGGGATCAGCTAGAAGGATCACCTTGCAGAGAGGTCAGCTACAAAGAAATCACCCTGCTTCATCTTTTCTTCTTCCTGTAGTAAAGAAAAAATGACAGGTTAAAAAGCCCTAAAGCCGGCCATAGGCCGGCTTTGGGGTATACAAATACAAAAAGAAGTGAAATCTAATCCAAAACAGCCAAGCTGTAAAAAAAGAGTGCGGCCCTGAGAAAGGCTATGGTGAAAAAAGATGTGAAATCCAAGGTGGCGGCCAAGAAATGGCTGTGATGGTAGGTTAATGTTAAAAATTTTAATAACAACAATTCAGTGAATTTGGTGCCGCTTGGTCTTGGCACAAAATTCACTTGAATTGTCGTTATTAAAATTTTTACCATTAACCTACCATCACAGCCATTTCTTGGCCGCCACCTTGGATTTCACATCTTTCTTCACCATAGCCTTTCTCAGGGCCGCACTCTTTTTTTACAGCTTGGCTGTTTTGGATTAGATATATATATACACACACACACCATTTTAGCATGGGCGTTCAAAGACGCCACTCAGGGGTTAACTTGCATATTCAATGGGGCAATATCTAGATATTACCCAGGAAATATTATGGGAACACAGTTTGTTCATAATTTTGATGTCTAACCAGTTCAAAGATATGAAATGCTTTGACTCATTTTATGGAGTGTTTTATTGTAACCTGGGCTTGATGGACTGTCCTTGCCTACCACCCCCAGCACAAAAAGAATGGCGCATGCTGAACAACTGAAAGAGACAAAAAAAAGTAGAGTAACACAACCAGTATATTATTCAGACAAGCGGGACTCCTCTTGCACTAAATCCATTGGTGGTGAAACCCTAGAGTAAGCACCAATGGATGAGTGTGCACCTTGAATTCATTGAATGGTTGATCGACGCAGAGAGAATCCATGACAACATTGAAGCCAACCCAGGATCACAGAGTATTCATCACAATGAGAGGGAAGCCAGATGCATGTAGTAGCTTCATCAGCCAACCCTCCTGTTGCTGATATGATAATAGGTGTAGAAGAAGCATGCTCAACCTCATGAATTCTCTGACCATAAGCTCAACGCTTGATATTTTCATGCTTCTTAAAGGTACTGTAGAAGAAAGTGAGGAGGAAGAACTGTGGGTTTTAGTTTGCACATTAGGGAAGGCTCAATGTAGTTGCTACGTAAGTTTAGATTATATGATAGTAACTAAACTACATTCTAAAACAAATAATTTCTAAAACAATCAATTGGGCAATGTATGGATGCATATTTCTACAAACCAACTGCACAGGGCCTGTCAGCCATTGAGCAGACCACGAAACAAGAAGAATAGGACATCTAGGTGAGTAGGTTATACTCCTAAGTCTACTTGCTTACTGCCACAATAGCGAAGGCTTAACCTAGGATTAAAAATTTTACACCCCAATAATCAACCCCACAATCAAAAGTTCTTGAAACACAACAATTTAGTATTAATGTTTTGAGAGCTATTTTCCCACGCAATTGAAATCATCAGATGCTAGTGTATAAAACAAATGGGGTAAGTTTTTTCTCCTATCAGGTAAGTGTGCCCATATCATTTATACCATGACCACGTTGGGATTTTGCTGATATATACACTCTTACCCCTTCGGCCTGCAGCCCTCGGGGTTCAGGTGTATATGTCAGCAAAATCCTGTGCAGCCATGGTATATCTGGTTGGCTGTTCATTACATTTGCTAACTGTTATCTGCATCCATACTAGTATCATACAGTATGATAGTACTGTGTAGTAGGGGTTGGTAAGAAATCATATGGTTTCGTGGATTTTTGCACCTCAAAAAATGGCCTTGCAATAAGTTTTACCCGAAAAAATCACCTGGAATGCATTGGTACTGTTATAATGATGCTGTACCTTGGGTAAACGAAGTGAAAAGTCGAATGTTTCGATGTACAGTGAGTTTTAAAAAATTAGAAATTGACCTACATTTCATCTGCCTGCCTACCTGCCATAAGACCCGGTAGCACTACAGTAGCGGAGAAAAAAAAGTTCCCGTTCCATTGGTGTTCCGTGCAATAGAAGGCTAAAAAAACGCTTACAGAACAGAATAAAAATGCTAGCATCAGTCTTACCGTTTTCGAAGCGTTTGTGAAATTTGCAAACAATTGTACAAGCCATTGCCAAGTTATTCGAGACAATGAATAATACCTGTGCACCATTGGCCAGTAAAATTGTTGCTACAATACTCCAAGAGTGTGGGATGGAAGCTAGTTGGCATTTTAACATTCGCGTCAGCTTAAACAAGCCAATATAACACTAAGCGGAATAAAAGAACTGTGATATCACCTACAGAAGGTTAGTACAATTGTTAAACAATTAGTTTTATTGTTTTTTAATCACAGGTTTGTTGCTATGAAGCCACCATGTGCCAGAAAGCAAAACCAGCCAGGATGCTGCTATCTCTACTAATGTCTCCTTTTCTAAAAGTTATATTATTAATGTATGATATATTTTTATATACTTTAACTCACTTTTATCGATGACACACTGTTAATAAAGTAACAAAATTCCTTCTGTTCAGATAGGTAGTGCGCATTAATTAGGGGGAAAGTGTAATAGTGTAGGTGCTAGTATTTTAGGCAAAGTTCGCTCGAATACTTGTTGCTAGACACAATATGATTTAATAAACAATATAACAGTTGGTTATAAGTCTTCTTCGCCATTTGTCGCAGTCAGCTACTTTCCGTGAACCTCACCTCTTGTAACAGTAAGCAGTAGTGTTCTACATAGAGAAAGACATGCAGTACACATACATTAGTGTGTTAGCATTAGTTAGTATTCGCTTACTTATTAGCAACTCTTCATTCACTCCACTTCCTCTGTAGATAAAACACGCATTCTCAGCAATAATTAAAATGCTAGCAGAACGGAAATGCTACGAAATGGAAACACCTCACCAAAAACATAAAATGTAAACAGAACGGAAATTTTTTTGTCCACTACTGTAGGTGTACGGCTCCAGAAATTTCATACAGTCAAGGTAATGACGTCAGATTCACGAATCTGTTGTTCCGATCATGTTCTGTCCACTGCACCATACTGTTTGCTTTCATCATTCATCAGCTTCTTTGTTCTTCTCGAAGGATAATTAATAATTGCGGCGCTTAATAGTTGCGGCGTGTGCCACAACCTAAACACATGATTTTAATGAAGTGTGAATACGTGTGCGTAAGATGAGGGTGAATGGGTGTAGTACCCAAGGAGTTATCTCTAGCATTTGTTAATGCTGGGTAGTCGTCTTTTTGTGAGGTAGCCAGCTAATAATGTCTTTGAGGGGCGGATCTGCTTTGGGATCCAGACTTCTAAAAGTAAGGGTTCCACTCTAATATAATGGTGGACTCTCCAGCGATGTTTTACAGTAAAATCATCAAAATTTAGGCCATTAGAAGTGCAGCTGAAGCCTTAAACAGTTGCTGTAATAGCTTTTTAAAAAGACAAGACGATAATTATTTTAGAGACGCTTATTGCATATGAAGGTAAAGATAGCTGCTTCAAGTGATATTTATACTATGTGGAAAACAAAAACAGTATAATATAGCTAACTAGCTAGACAAAAAAAACAACAACAAAAAATAGCTATTTAAAATTTTTTTAAATTTTCAAAAGGAAGTAGGGGTTGATATACACGCTATACAAAAAGTAAGGAAACAAGCTCAAAAATGTTACAGCTGAAATGAGAAATGATCCAACAGTAAAAAGTAAGGAAACAAGATTAGACGACTACTTGCTAAAATGTGACATACTTTAATCCTTACTTTTGGCTAATTTGATGGTCTCATTTCAAGATGCTAGACAAAAGTAGGCATTAAAGTGTGTCTCATTTTAGCAAGTAGTCGTCTAATCTTGTTTCCTTACTTTTTACTGCTGGAACATCTCTCATTTAGCTGTAACATTTTTGAGCTTGTTTCCTTACTTTTTGTAGCATGTATATTAACTCCTACTTCCTTTTGAAATTTTTAAGTTTTTAAATAACTAGTATTACAGAAACTATTCTAACATTGCTTTAGACTTACAATATAAGTTCAGAATTTCATAGAAACTTATCAGGACTATTTTAGGGAATTTTGAAAGCATACCTGGGCTATATTTTACACAACCAATATTGTCAAAGCACGATGAAGGCAATAATACAAGGCTGGTTTCCAAAAGCAAATCTTCATGATACTAATTTTAGATTCGAAACTTGAATTGGAGGCAAAATCTAAGCAAAATGAGCAAATATGCCAAGACGAATAAAGATGCCAGTAGTAGTAAGCTAAGAACAAATATATTGAGACTACCCATGCAGGTACAGCAAGACTATCATACTGTATGATAATAAGTCATTAATCACTGTAAGATTACTTTGCAGCAGATTATTAGTCAGAATTAATTATTGGGTAACACAGCATCAATTACAGGCTAATAAAATTTACATACCAAATGTTAATTAAATCACTAAGCTACACTTTGATACATCATTTCGCTATTCTACCAGTTTGACTATGTTACTGTATCATGAATAAAGAAGAAGGGGGACTGTTTAGAAGTTAGCCTGTATATGCAAACCTGTTGTTATATGATAGGATGTCATTGTATGGTATTCTTGGAAGACTAATAGCACTGAACGTATGACTTGCCAAATTTTCCTTCCTCTGCTTTTATAAATTTAGAAGATTAGACCAAACGAACAGAAATGTGACTGAGCCTGCGAAAATAGGGCATGTGGGTGCATGATTTTTGCTTATGTTTTCAAACTTCCAACACTCATAATTTTTCATGCCACCATGCTATGGCAATTCATTTTTCAGCTCTTAGTAAGCATTTAATTGGCTTTATGATGTAAGTTACAGAATGAAAATATTCTGTTCCAATACTGCAATATCACCTGTAGTGTGACAGGGTGTAGTTTGTGTACACATGCCCTGTTTTCGCAGGCCCAGTTACAAATGTATAATACAATGTCCTGTACTATACATAGATGTATATACAGCTACATACATACATACATATACGGTATACCTTTAAACATCCATACTCCAGGAATACCCACATTACTAGTTTGTGCAATATTAATAATTCTGGGTGTTAGTGATCCAGTTATGCTCGCAAAATTAACACCATCACCAGCATTAATTCCAGCTACAGCTTCACTTCCACCAAATCCATTAGCCCCAGTAATATCACCAGTAGTCCAATGTATTCTACCATCAGCATATAGGAATATTACAAATGACTCAATTCCACTAGTGGCTAGTACACACTGGAATGTGTTGGTCTACAATGATTGAAGATTATGTTATGCATTTTGGAAACATTGACATATTCACCAGTGTATGTACAAAAAGACATAAATATTGTTATTAAAGTGTGCAGCTGTGTGCTCATTGCACTAGTTTTGGTTGTGCATTTGGGATAGACAACTTGATAGTTTAGATACTTTTATGCTGTTCCCTTAGATAAGCTAATTTTGCTTACATTTCGGAATACTCAGAGCACACATCAATTAGACCTCTAACATCAATGTGTTTGGCCTAATTTTCTGTATTTCCCAAGAATTCGGCGCGCCACACCGTGAGTATATTAACAGAAAGAAAACGCGATTTTCACACCTTTGTAGCTCCGTATTCCCTTATCCGATTGAAACCAAATTTGCTACAGTAGTGCCGGCTAGATAGGGGAGTCCAAATTGCAAATTTGAAGAAAATCGCTCCAGCCATTTCCAGATACGAGCGGCCAAAAAACACGAATGCGTGTTCCCATCAGGCTGAAATTTGGCACACTTAAAGGGCTCATTAAGGCGAATCTCAGTACCAAGTTTGGTAGGAATCCAATAAACATGCACGGAGTTATTACCGATTATTTGTGTAAAATAAGGTCGAAGGTCTGTCACGCCCACAGGGTAAACCCCCTTGAAGGAATGAGCTGAAAATTGCTATGTAGATGGAGTAACTATCGTAGGAGTGCCTTTTGTGGTTTGAAAGGAATCCAATTAAAGGCCATCGAGATATGACACAAAACCCAACCTGTGTCACAATTACGCGATCGATTTTTATGATTAAAAAAACTATTAGTTTTCACGCCTACCAGACAAACCGCTTAGAGCAATGAGCTGAAAATCGGTGTGTAGCTGGAATAATTATCATAGAAAGACCTTGCAGTAGTGCAGAAGAATCGGATTGCAAACCACTGAGTTATGATTCCAAAGCCAACTACGTGTAGCATATGCGAGATCGAGATACTCTAATAGAACAGTCACCCTAATAGAGCATTCAACTATGTTCATGACTTACTCGATTATATAATTATATTACATTGCAAGTTATTCTGTAGGGAGTTCAGCTACAAACAGTTAATCTTATAGACAATTCAGTTACAAGCAAGTCACCCTGTAGAGAATTCAGCTACAAATATGTCGCTGTAGAGATTCAGAACATTATAAGTCACACTGAAGAGAATTCAGCTATAAACAAGTCACCCTGTAGAGAGTTCAGCTACAACAAGTAACTCTGTAGAGAATTTAGCTACAAACAAGTCACTGTGTAGAGAGTTCAGCTAGAAAAAAGCTACCCAGTAGAGAGTTCATCTAGATCAGCTACAAACAAGTTACTTTATACAATGTTCAGCTACAAGTAAGTCACTCTGTAGAGAGTTCAGCTACAAACAAGTAATTCTGTAGTACAAACAAGTCACCGTGTAGCTGGAGAGTTTAGCAACCAATCAAAAAAACCACCTTGTAAAGAGTTCAGCTATACAAACAAATTATAATTATCTCTATAGAGAAAGTTATAACTCTATATAGAGAGATCAGCTAGAAACAAGTCATCCAGTAGAGAGATCAGCTAAAAGACATCACCTTATAGAGAGTTCAGTTACAAAGAAACCACCATGTAGAGAGTTCAACTACAAACAAATCACCCTGTAAAGAGTTCAGCTACGAACAGATCACCCTGTAGAGAGTTCAGCTAAAAACAATTCACCCTGTAGAAAAGTCAGCTAGAAAAAGTCATCCTGTAGAGAAATTAGCTAGAAGGATCACCTTGTAGAGAGTTCACCTACAAACAAATCACCCTGCAGATAGTTCAGCTACATACAAGTCACTATGTATAGAGATTAGCTAGAAGAAATCACCTTGTAGAGAGTTCAGCTACAAAGAAACCACCATGTAGAGAATTCAGCTGCAAACAAATCATCTGTAGAGAGTTCAGACAGAAACAAGTTCATCCTGTAGAGAGATCAGCTAGAAATAAGTCACCCTGTAGAGAGATCAGCTACAAAGAAACCATCCTGTAGAGAGTTCAATTACAAACAGATAACCCTATAGAGAGTTCAGATAGAAACAAGTCATCATGTAGAGAAATCAGCTAGAAACAAGTCACTCTGTAGAGAGTTCAGCTACAAAGGAACCATCCCGTAGAGAGTTCAGCTACAATCAAGTTACACTATAGAGAGATCAGCTAGAAACAAATCATCTTGTAGAGAGTTCAGTTGCAAACAAATCACCCTGTCTAGAGTTCAGCTAGAACAAGTCACCTTGTAGAGAGTTCAGCTACAAAGAAACCACCATGTAGAGAGTTCAGCTTTAAACAAATCACCCTGTAGAACGTTCAGCTAGAAGCAAATCATCCTGCATGTAGAGAGTTCAGCTATATACAGAAACAAATCACCCTGAAAAGAGTTCAGCTACAACCAATGAGAATTTCATCTACAGTTCAGTTATGTAAAAAGTTACCTTATTAACTACAGTATTATGATAATGATCATTCAATGTTAAATATACAAATATTTAATCATACAAAAGCTATACACTTCCTTTGTTCCACAATTCCTGCAGTAAAGAAAAAAAAGTTAAAAGGAAGCACCAAAGCCAGTTTATGGCCAGCTTTGTGGCTTGCAATACAAAAAGAAGTGATATCTAAACCAAAACAACCAAGCTGTATTGCAACAAATTCTCCTGAATTGTTGTAATTAAAATTTTTTCCATTAACCTACCATCAGAGCCATTTCTTGGCTGCCACCTAGGATTTCACATCTTTTTCACCTTGGCCTTTTTAGGGGCCGCACTCTTTTTGTACAGCTTGGCTGTTTTGGTTTAGATAGTCCTTGCAAGAGATTAAATGACATAAAACATGATTAGGGAGAGCTCTCAGACGAACGACCAACAGGTATACTGGAAACCAGATGACTCAGACTTGGCTGATTGTGACAAGAGGAAAATCCAATCTACTACAGCTAAGATGCTTTCCCCACGCTCCCTGGAACCCCGCAAAAGGAAGAGTATCAATAGAAAGCAACCCACTCCTGATACCCCTCCTTCACCAAGGTGACCCTACTATTTAATCCAGGGTGACACCAGCAGCTAAGACAGTCAACAAGAGTCTAGCTGGAATGCAAGCACACATCCACATTGCAGCCATTCCACTGGTTAACAGATTGGAATCAGTTGTTAGAATCAGCTGGTGAATCAACCTCAGCTAGTACTCCCAATCCAAAGTCTGCCTAACAAATCCTCAGACTGATTGGCAATGTGAACAATGTGTCAGCCAACTTCTCTATACAGCAACGCAGAAAAGCTTTAGTGTGTATGAACAGAGAGCTGACCACCCTTTTTGACAATGAGGGCATGTTGAATGATTCTGCCCCTTTTCTGCTTGCTTGCTCACTCAAGCAGAGTTAAGGACCACATGGATATGACAAGGAATTTGAAGTAATCCTCTTCCTCCTTATATGTCTATTTGAAGAAGCAAGGTGGCAACAGAAGGGCAGGGGTCAGAGAAACCCCAAAAACACTGGAAAACATTCCCAACCATATCAATATGTTATTGAACAAATCAATGTTTTAAGCAGTATGAATGTTCAAAGGGTTGTAAAGGACACTCAGATCAGGTGTCCAGGGTCCACCATATCGGAAGCCAAGTTTTCAAAACACCCAACAGTCATCCCAAAACATGCCAGGGTGCACACAAGAACAAAGGGTGTCAGAAAATACACCAGAGTTACAGGGTTTTTACCTACCACCCTATCAACAGGTATCAGAGGTCATACTAGTGAATGCTCTAGAGGGTACTGAAAAGGCATCATACAATCCAAGCCAAAAGGTCAGTCTAGTGGCACAGCCCACTTAGTATACCATCCTTTGTCTACCCATAGTTCACTTCCCCAGGCATATTACCAATGACAGAGACCATTTGTCAGACCAGTCAGACCTTTGCTGGCAGAATATATAAGCCTATTCAAGTCAAATTGGAAGACTCTAACGTAACACAACCGCCATTGGCCACTTCAGACAGTACTAGAGGTTTATCACATTCCCCTCATGTCTGCTCCCCACCAACAATTCTTCCTTTGCTGTCCTCACTTGTCCACAGAAAACATAGCAATACTGGAGGAAGAGATACAGTCTCTCCTGCAGAAGCAGGCTATCTGTCAAATTCCAACTTCAACAAAGGGGTCCTACTGTACTTGAATACATACATAGTACCAAAGAATTATGAGGGTCAGAGACCCGTCATCAACTTGAAACAACTGAACAGATTTGTGAAATCTGAGCATTTCAAGATGGAGGGGCTACAGTCAAAGTTCTCATCAGCTGGATGGCCAAGGTGGACCTAAAGGATGCTTCCAAATCCCAATACCTCCTTGATTTCATCATCTCTTTCTTGTAAAGTTGTGAAGGAAGTTTTTCAAGTTAATTCTCTTCTCTTTGGTCTGTGTACAGCTCCAAGGGTCTTTACAAAGATATTTGAACCATCTGTGGAGATGCTGAGATCTCTGGGCATCCAACTTGTAGTTTGCATGGATGATATGCTTCTGATGGCAAGTTTGAAGCAGAAACTAACGGAGCACATCCAGTTGACATTGTTCCTCCTGAGAACCTTGGGTTCATAAAATTGATTTTGTACCCATCCCAAGAAATAGAATTTCTGGGAATTATGGTGAACTCAATAACTATGGACCTTAAATTTCCAGGGGAGAAGATCAAGAAAATCCGGCATGAAGCTCACCATCTGCTATTGTTATAACAGCCATGCCCAACTATTCTCCCAGCTTTTAGGAAAACTAAATGCAGCTACTCCATCTTTGCAGATGGCCTCCCTATTTTGCTGTTCACTAGTGGTGGAAACTCCACATCACCACTTGGAATGGATGAACCTTAATACCCCATGACAATAGCATCAGATGTTTCCCTACAAGGTTGGGAAGCAACATACAGTACAATGGAATTTGGTCCCCAACTAAACAATCTCTCCACATCAATTGCCTAGAGCTACGTACTAGTTGCTACATTGGTAGTTCAGACATGCCAAGGAAAAGTCAGTAATCTTTTGCAACTGGACATTTCTTCAGCAGTTGCCTACATCAACAGAATGGGGAGAGACAGCATCACCAAAGTTGTCTCAGCTAACAAAGTATTTATAGTTGTGGTGCATGGAGAGAAATGTACTCCTTCAAACTCAGCACCTACCAGGAGTTCTGAGCACAACTGCAGACAAGACATAGTCAGATAGGTTGGAATGGAAGCTTTTCCTAATCCTATGTAAGGAATCAATCGCTCACTGGGACCGCTATCCACAGACCTTTTGATAAGCAGACTGTCATCTCAGTTCCCAGTATTTGTAAATTGGAAGCCAGACCCCTAACAGTAGCCACACATGCCTTTACTCAGGATTGGAAGTTATTTATAATGTTGTAATTGTTAAACAATAACTAAATCAAAAATAGTTTTTGTAGCAGCTTAAAAATTTTGTTAACAATACCGAAACAATAACTAATAATATTTTAATCCAACACGACAATTAATAATAATAACAAGAATTCTAAAATCTTTTTTGTAACAGTAGGAAAGTTATTGCACTGGCAATGAATTTATAGCAATGCACTTTTGCAGGTCAACAAATTACCAGGTCAAAAATAAAGAACATAGGGGATACTTAAGAGCTTATCCACAAAAGCCGTAGCAGTCATTAGTAGTTCGTACAAAACAGTTAAACACTTTCTGATCATGAATAATTTATTTAAATATTAGTTACACCTTCAAAATGTATCTATAGTAGAATGGCTAAGTGAAAAAAATCATTCACTTTTTGATAAAAGCACCAAACTTGGTACAACATCTGCTTAATTCATACTATTTCGTATTAGATACAGTGCTATTAAAATTATCAATCATATCACACCCAAAGAAAGTAAAATCAACAGAAATGTATTGGGAAGCTATAAAGTGTTTTGAACTGGCTCAATAATTAAATATACTGAAACTTTATATATATCTCAATAGATGAGCAACGGATGGTCATATCCAAAAGCTGATCAAGGGAGGTGCCCATCCAGCTCATTAACCTGTCATGTTAAGAAGCACTGAGGATCATGGTGTATGAAGCCATAGATATGTAGCATGTTATTTCTATTGGATCATACTTGTACTTTTAACACTGAAATATTGGCTCCATTAGAAGTATTTAAAAACAGATTGTTTTACCACATTTTGAAAGATTTTCTGATTACACCTGTAAACTGGGGATACATTCATGCTGTTTAAGGAAAAACAAAGATTTTGAATGCAATTGTATGATTTCCCGATGAACTAGAAATGGGCTTATATTAAAGTTTCAAAACATGACCTAAAGGCAATGATTTTGACGTGGCACTGTATCTCAAATGATTTCTTAGTCAACTTCCACAGAAAATTTGGTGCTTTTATCACAAAGCAAACTATGTCATCAAAATTTGTTGCTTAGCCGTTCTACTACTAAAATAATTGTAGGTTGCAACAGATTGCACCATGCATGCTTTGATTTGTTGGGTACAATACAATGGATCATTTTTCTCAACAAGTAGACACCTGCCTAGCAAAATGCTCTAGCCTTCAAAATCCATCTAGATCCGTGAGCTACATTTCTACATAACATAATACTTTAAATCTCAAAGTGTATACACAGACACACAGCTCTCACACATTATGTGTGAGACACACACATGCATTTGGTAGTTATCTCATCTCTAGTTTTCCATTGTGTATTCCAATTCATGCATGACAAAAACAGTTTCTCTCGTAATTAAAATTAATGTAAAACATATAAAATGCCTCCTACATAAATGGTAACCAAATTAGAATCTTGCACTTAGCATAGAAAAAATGTAATAGAAAAAGATGCCACTCTTTATAGGTTAAGGTCTCTGAAAGTGTATATGCACCTGCAGCTTAGAATCTGAAGCCATGCAGAGCAGAGTTTAATGAGGAAAATTACTTTTAACACTGGCCCTACTTATTACAGATTTAATTTTACAAACTAATTCTTGCATGCCATGGCTATATACAAAAACAATAACAGTAACAAATAATAATAGTACACAACAATAACAATAACTTTATGGGTTGACTTATTGCTAACAATTAATAACTATAACTAATTTAATTTTTGGAACCCTACAATAACAATAGCTTTAACTAAAATGAAAATGCCTTACAATTACAACACTCTGTCAGGGAAATTGTATGCTAATCCACTTTGGGGTCTGATAGACAGCCCTGTCATGTATACTCACAAACAATTCAGGAGCTGGCACTAATAGCAACAGTTTGGGAAGCTCAAATATGGTACCCAATGCTCCTCCAAATGTTGGTCAGAGCACCACTTCTCATTCCCCTGTTAACAGACACAATACAGCCAGTGTGTCAGACAGTCTATCTGCCTGCAATGTAAAGGTAGCCATCTTTTCAAACAGCTACAGATCTTGTCTTCTCATCATGGAGCAGCAAATCCACAAAATCACACCGCCTCATTCAATCAATGAGCTAGCTGGTGTGGTGAATGGAATAGGAATCCCTTTTTAGGCCCTACAAGTGAGTAGCCAATTTCTTAGTTTTAATGACGAAAGCTACAAATACAGCTCAGTAAATGCCTAATGATTAGTTATTTTTTCAACCCATGACAAAGTTGATAGCTAGCCAGTTGGGCAACATCCTACAGTTGTGAGAGTACTCGAGGGGACCTACAGCAAAAGACCTCCTTTGCTCAGATATTCCACTACTCACATCCTACATTGCTTCCCTGGGTGATAATGAGTTACTATTATTGAAAAAGTTGTCACTTAAACTAGTAGTGTTATTGAGACCTTCAAGGTCCAATGACTTATCCAATTTGAGCCTGAAAGCTACAGCTGTATGAGAGTGTTACCAGATGGTGTTCATTTTATTCCAGTTTGTCTTAAAAACAGTAATGATCATCCAGGCCACTTAAGCCATTTACATTTTCATCATTCTCCTCTGACAAGAGGCTATGCCCAAATTGGATCTTACAACCATATACTGCAAGGACAGAATCCTTCTCTCATAATTATGTTAAGTATCACAACCTGATATCATCATCTTCAGTGACCAGATGGATAGTTATTATGTTGGCATAGACACTGACATCTTCAAGTCACATTCAGTGAGAAGTGCTTCAGCTACTGCAGCAGCATCAGCTGAAATCATCACAAATCAAATAATAAAAGCTTGTTTTTGAGATGTTTTGTTACAAACCAGCTAACAGTAACCCTGTGGGACAAACAGTGGTGTCTACGTCTTCTGATGTTCTCCTTCCGGTTCATTTTCCTTCTTGCCCACCTTGTGAACTAAAACACTGAGCTATATGTTTATAAATGCATATACAATTTAATATATACATCAGTTGCTATGGAAAAAAAAACGAAGAGGAAAATTAGACCACAGATTGATTGCCAGCTATTCTGGATTACACGAGGAGTGTGAGGAGAACATATCAACGTGTTTGGCCTACGTTTCTGCATTTAAGCAAGGGTCAATAAACCAGGCAGTGAAATCACCATGACTGCCATATAAGTATTGCCACATGTACACACCAAACAGCCTTTTTATGGCTAGGTGTATTCACTGATTGGAGCAATTTTTGACTTGGCTTCCTATGTATCAAAATGGAGGGCTCCGGTCCTAAACAGATTGAACATACACTGTAACTGATGGGTAAGGGATGGGTGGGACTTTAATACTGACTGTATGTTCACCTCACTTTCCTCATGTAATCCAGAATAGCGCTTGCAATCACTCTGTGATCTGAACCATTTAGGTAAATGCATTTCAGAATGCTTGGGGTACCTCAGATCATATTCAAGTATCAATATAATGTTTGTAGAGAATCTGTTAATCTATACTATGCTGGTAATTCAAAAAAAATTATGAGCGTAATAGAATAAACTACACACTGCCTGGTTGCAGCTATACAAAGCCTACATAATATTCCACAAGCTTCCTTGAAACTTTTTACTTCACACAACCCAACTTTTTATATAAAACATTTATCTGTGTACTGAGCATGACCATGCTGCACAAAACATAATTATGTAAAAAAGAATTAGGAAATGATATGTTTAGTAATCATTAATACGTCATCCTAGGATTATACATAACTAGGCACACAGGTACAGTAGCTAGTACCTTGTCAGTATTTCTATAGTAATAGCCAACTGCATTCCAGGTTATAATCAACAAGTGCTTTGCCATGAAATTTTGAGACGTTGAAAAAGCTGCTCTTATTTCACTGGTTGCTCTAGCAAGGAGACTAGGATCAGTGGTCTGGCGATAGTAAATATTTCCAGTTCCTCTGGTGTCAACATCAGCCCAGTATGGTGCAATGATCTTATCAGTTCCACTCAGTGGTAATGACAGAGGAGTGGACAAATTAAAAGTGCTGTTGAAACTGATAACTCCATTGTCACTAACCTGATAAAAATACATTCTAAAAGAATACATTATATATGTACCACTTACACACCTCAGTTCACAAGGAAAAATGTGTGTATGTATTACATATTGCACTAGTTATGGAATGTTATACATATGTTAATAATATTCTATTATTACTCTAATAAAGAAATAATTGCTTTATTGCACACCTTATACAACAAATACAGAATGCTCCACAACATTTGTAGAAGTCCCATTTGTAGATCTACATGTAATAACTTATAAACCTTTACTTACTATAGAAAGTGGATTAAAGTTGAACTTTAATTTAATTTGTAAACTTATGCAGTTTATAAAAGGGAAATAACTGGCAGTAGTGGCTCAAAATGGTTTTTTTAAAGTGCAAAATAATAGAGATGTGAAGTGTCAACTGCTGGAGAGTCACATTGTACAGTAAGAACTGGAGAATGTCATAACTCAGATTCTTCAGTGATAAAATTGACAGGACAGGAAGAAAGAGATAAGTTATATGTTTTCTAGTACTGTTCAGAGTGGACGGCCAGCCATCGGAAATTTACCTACCAATTAGCTTGAAGACCACCTGATTACCTACTGAACCAGTCAAGGATGGCTGACCACTTTCCGCTAAAAAAATCGATATACTCTAATAGAACAGTCAGCGACTCTAATGGAGCAGTCAATGAGCTTCTAAAAAGGTGTACTTAAAGTAGTGCTGAGCGATAGTAAAAATTTTACTATCACGATAGTTACTCATTAAATATCGCGATAGTGAATACTATCCCGATAGTTTATGAAACATTTTACTCTTAACAAAGTCTTAGTTGTATAGCTATGATTTGCAGTCATATAGAAAGTTATTTTGCATGCACAGGACGTTTGTTAATTAACTGCATGGGGCGGCCAACGAATATAGACTTTTGGTATAGCTTTTACAGGCCACTCCTTTGCAAGAAAGCTGGTAATACTAACTGTAAAACAGTATAGAAGGGTTGTTAATACCATTTTAATGCAGATCTGAGCTTATCATAACTATCGTGATAGTGATATCCCTATTATCGTGATAACGATAGTGATTTACTATTGCTCAGCCCTAACTTAAAGGGTCCAAAATGTGAAACAAAGTATTGTCTAGCTTGGGGAATCGAACCTGCACTTTTCAATGAAGTGCAATCTGCATGGCATTCTATCACATGTTCACACACTGTTTAAGTGGCTTCTAAAGGGGTTTTAAATGTACTGCAGTATATGACCATAATTGATATAGATACATGTCACAAAACATCACACAATATCAAATCATCATAATGCTATTGTTACAGATTTATTGTGCATGTGGCTAAACAATGATGCAGTGCATGGCTGCTTAAGGAGTATTGGGTGTCAAAATACTCACATCCAAGCTTTGAAAATCCAATTTTTTTTCAGTGGGCATGCTCCAGCTTCTAAGCATCACCATACAATGTCAGATCATGTCAGATCAACTTTGACTTTGACCTGACATAATGTCAGATCAACAAAGACTATAGTCTTAATCCTCTCTGGTACTGTTAGAGTTTCACTAAGCCCTTAGTCTTGAAGAAGATGAACACAGTGAGATAGACATTGCTCAGGTCACTGTTCATACAAGGATGCATCAACCCAGAAACTATCCAGGAGAAAGATTTAACTGTGTACCCTTGCAGCTCACTGAGAACTAGCAACATCATGCAATCCAAGCAGAACTCAAATGTTATCCAACTATCTCAAATACTCTTTAAGCCTACCCAGTCATGCTTGTATATTTGACCTTTCACAAAATCAATCCAAATTGTACATCAGGCAAAATCAAACTAACACTACCATTGGGGAGCTACACTATTATACTAATAGTTTTTACCCTCAGTATTACTCAAACTACTTGAGGTTGTTTTTAACAGATGTCTTTTTTGGGTGGTGTGGTGAGCTTGAATGGCAGTTTCAGGCTTTGTGAAGGACCTAGCTTGGCAACCGGTGGATGGCCTGATATTGCTAGCCAAACGTTTTATTCTATTGATTTTGCTGCATATCAGCCACTAAGAAGCCAGCACAGCCATATAATCTCTTGCTTGGACTTCAATCGTGGTCTGCCTCAATTTTGAAGTTTCTTGCCCACTCCGCCACCCCCCACCTTCCTTCCCATTGCAAGCACTCAAGATACTACTTTGCTTGTCCAACTGCTCAGATTTTTAATCTTATTTAGTGGAATACTCTAAGAGAAGCTACAAGTACAGGTGAAAGGTTACTAATTGATGGATCTCTTGTGTAAATTTCATACCCATGCTTGTTATTCTTGGTAAGTTATGCTGACTTGCATTCTTTAAAACTGTTTATCTCAATACTTCTAATGTCAGTAATGTGCGATTTGGAACATTTCCCCAAAATCCTGTCACATATAGAAAAGATGGCACATAGCAATTACAGCAAATTAAATTCAGTGACTATACTTAATAGATATACAACAGTTGCAAGGGATTTTACAGATTTAAACACCAAAAGCATGAGGACCACAGGCTTGAGGGCTAAGGGTGTATATATCAGCAAAACCCAATGCACCAATGGTATTATCATGCAGTACGATAGTACTGTATAGTAGGGTCATCTAAGGTGTGGGGCGATCCGTGATATAATATAACATATCCCAAAAACCTGCCGTGATTTTTCCTCACAATGACATGACAGCATTGGTTGGGTAAACCCAAGCCCAAAAGTGTTTTCAGATCGACCCGAAACATTTCCGTCAAGTTGCTACAGAATTTAAAAATATATATATACTCAACGGAATTTTCTACTGCCTGCCTGCCTGCCTGCCCGCCCGCCCGCCTGCCTGCCTGCCTGATTCCTTCAGTCAAGTGTAGCAGAAAACTGGCTACAGCTACAGCCCTAATTCTCCCGCAGAAACGTTTCTAACTGTCTTAAGAAAAAAACCTTTGGTATATTGATAAATGTACAATGCTTGCACTATTGTCTTACCTTTTATCTTTCTTTACCATGGCCATCAGTCAAGGTTCTACTGCTGAGTGCTAATAGACTACAGTACAGCTTCCATCTACCAGTGTACCTGTATATTGCATCAAACAATTCAAATACATGTGGTCACTGGTTGCACCAAACTATTTGAACACACACGTATGTGACTCGCTGTTGATATCTATCAGTGAGAGCAACTCGTGGCAAACTATATAGTAATGTGTAAGTCAATAAATATGGTTTATTTAGTAACAATTTTAAACTGAGTCGGGTCATCCAGGTCCCACTTTACAGATTACTTGGGTCTGACGCCACATGCTAAATTAAATGTGGACGTGTTACTACATGTCATAACGTAGCCCTGATTCTTTTGTGAGCCACGCCCACTTGCATAAATTACTGTCTGTAGACATATGGTAGCCACGCCCATTCATCAGTCTGTATGTATGCACGAATCCATGTCCATTATTGTCTGCAGGCATATGTAGAGCCACTCGCACTGATCAGTTGTTATTGTATGAGTCATAAACTAGTATATAGTGCTGTGGTTAACTCTTTTAAAATATTGCGACTGGTTTTGTCAAGAGTTCATAATATATATATATTTAGGAGAGTATCCAATGCCTGTATTACCCCTTCAAAGCGCACTGCGTAAGAATTATGCAACATTGTGTAACATATCTGAATATTTTAGTATAGTTTCAGTAAACTCCAATACACGGCTTCACCATGAAAGACTTGTTGATAGCATTGATATACCAAAGCAAAGACCTACAAGCACTTCAAGGCCCTTATAGCTCTTGGAGCAAGTTAACACCTTTGGTGATGATGAATATTACATAACATTATTACGCAGTGGTGTTTAGAAGGGGCAATAGAGTGTTGGATACTCTCCTAAATAAATATATTATGAACTCTTGGTTTTGTGAAAAGCAGGCTATTTAGTGGTCATAAGCTTGCAAAAAAACTTCACAAACAAGTATAAGAAAAAAATAGGTGTAGCACAGTAGGGATATTCACTTCTTATTGTTTTACAGTATTTGGACATTATGTACTACTCTGATTCAGCTTGTTTCAGTACTTTTTATTGCAGCACTATACAGTATGCACTGTCCCTACTCTAATTTAAAATTCCTACTTTTTTCTTGTACTTGTATAAGTGATACATATCACTCTAGGCATACTCACCTGATAGGTGAAAGAATTACAGAGCGCTCACCCTGTTTCTTTTATACATCAGTATTTCGATAGTAGTTTTAATAGCATGGGCTAATAGTCATTAGAGTGTTACTCATACGTCACTATGCTTTACACTAGTGCTCGGCAAATATCATTTATCATGATAAATTAACATAACCGATTGTTATATGATGAAAGCCACACCCTAGACAAATACTGGGGTGCCACATTACAAGCACCTGCCTACTTGCACTGAACTACCATAATTCATTTTATTTTTGTGAAATAGTTTCATGATAAAAATTTTCATGTAAAAATATTTTCATATGATTTATGTGAATGATTGCTCTATTAGAGTAGTTCAACCTTATGTAAAAATTTTCGTGTAAGAAAGTTTCGTACAAATTTTGCATATGAAAATTATTTTACAACAAAAAAAACACATTACAGTACATTTTTGGTTTACTACTTCATATTAGGTCCAAGAAATGATGCAATAGTCACTGTAACAAGTTAATTATACAAATATACCATGATAATTTCCTGTTACTAATAGTGTGTATTCAAATTTCAATACCGCCAAGCACTGCATTAGGCCACATAAACTTAATTATTAGTTTCTCATCCTCTTGTACTCAAATTAGCAGTGTGGGAGGGTAGATTTTTATTTTATTTTTTACTAACTACATAGCTGAATTAGCTAGCTAAAATGACTCAAAATGCAATTTTCTTAGACAGGCTCAGTGTAGTTGCTAAGTTTTAACTAGTTGACAGTTACTAAATTACAAATGATCAGTAAAATAATTGCTTGGTAATGCATAGATGCGTATTTCTACCCACCACATGTTAATCATTGGAACAACACAGAGGACAAGTAGATTTAAATAGGTGAGTATCTTATGGTCCTAACTACTTAACTTAAATATAATAACGTACGTACTTACTGTCCAAATAGTGAAGTTAGTATTATGTAGTAAAAACTGTATCCTACAATCGCAATTTTTCTGGCACTGGTGTGTAAGGCCACATAAACTTAATGATTAGTTTCTCACCCCCTCCCACATCACTGTTTTTCTTACCTCATCACTGATTTTTTGCACCATTGGTGGCTAAGGGAGGCTAATTAGCACCTTTTATAGTTTGTACCTTGCTGGAGTAAGCCTAACCTGTAAACCCACACCCACAATTAAATGCTTCACATTGCTCAATCTAATGAGTCAAAGCATATCATATCTTTGAACTGATTGGGCTTCAAAGCCATGAGCAAACTACATCCCTATGATATTTCCTGAGAAATATGTGAGTTAAACTCCAGGTGGCACCTTTGGACACTCACACTAAAGTGGTACAAGGTATATATGGTACTACTGAAATGCAACATCATCTCGCCAGAGTGCAAGGAATCTAAAAAATCATTAATCAAAGGGTGTGACACCTGTTTAGCTCATGAGTATTCATCCCAGATTATATGGGATGAATAATCATGAGTGAAATGGATGCCACACCCTTTAATTAGTGTTTTTTAATCACTTGCATTCTCACAAGATGACACTGCATTTGATACCATATGTAGGTTGGATAATTTTTGACTTCTGCATAGATAAATGACTCCTTCCCAATGTCCAGGATAGATGAAATTTAGATATGTTGGGGCTATCCAAGTGTTTCATCATTTTAGATTTGAAGTCTGGTTAAGGTTCCCACAAGATCATGAGAGAAGGTCATTAACCATGTTGGTCTAGTGTGATGCCAATTATTGTAGTTTCACAAATGCACCTGCCCTATTCTAAAGTCTAATTTAATGAGTACTGGGAGACCTCAAAGATGACCACATTCAGTATAGTATATCTGGATAATGTGATAATCTTTTCTCGTATAACAAAGTACACCTACAGGAAGTATTTATGAGTCTACAAAAAGTTGGCCTTTTGAAACTACATAAACCTTAGAAATTCACAGAAGTGTAGCCAAGTACATTCAGATTGCACATCAATTTGGCAGAGAATATCCACATGCCAGTAACTTTCCTTGCTGACAGTACACATATACTGTATCACCTCCCGAATAGGGTACATCAGAAGGCAAAGCATAATTAACTGAACAATGAGGACTGCATTATTCCTAAATTCCTAATATACAGCTATATACAGTAGTGAGGTCAGTGGTTACAGATAGCAGTTAAGGGATAGAGAATTAAAGTCCTGTACCTCAAACATTAAGTTAATCAAATACGTAAACACAAAAAGTGATGTTGCAAGTGCATTGTTGCGTAACTTTTCAGGTGTAAACTATACAGTTCAAGCTATGGCATTGACAAGGAATGTTTGCAGATTGTCTGAACATGGTAGAAGCTATAAAGCAGAAAAAATTGTTCCACAACTATAAATACAATAATGATCAGCCATGCATGGGTGTCAATAAAGGAGTCATCCAAAACAAGAAGTGGAAATAGGTACGTAGTTGTCCTTCTGGATTTCTACTAGAAGTAGCCAAGAACTATTCTTGTCGCAGATTAAATCCTACTAAACAAAGGCAAAGTACTGTAAGTTGGCTCATAGGATCACAGTAGTTGCTCTGCTTCATCTTAGCAAAGGAAAAAGTAAGGGAAATGCCCTTTCACTCTGCAAAGTAGAGGGAAGGGGAGGAATTGAAAGTGCAGTGCTCCTCTTCTGTTTTTATTCCCCTATCTAAAGGCATGAAGTATGTATATCTGAAAACAATGGGGGAGTATGGTGTACATATACACACTTACAAACACACATTAAATTTTAATCAGGTTACTTACATATGCTGTCCTGACCAAGTCATCATAAAAATAGAAGTCTTCGGATAAAGTTATTGGTGGTGAATTAGCATTAGAATACAGTGTTAACAAAGCAGTGTCGTTATTAACAAATCCAAATGGGTAAAACTAAAAAAGAATTATAGTTACAATGGTATGGTGTAACAACATATTTATGCTCATAAGTACAGCACATATGTATCTATTTCTCTACTGGCAATATTATATGTTGCATGAAACAAGTGTCAAATCAATGTACGTACAATTACTTGATAAAGTTGTGGCCAAATTGACAAAACCAGGCTTCCACACATTCAAATTTTTAAAATGTAACTTGTGCACTTAGTATGCTATTGACATAGAATTTTCACACAATTCTTCCATATATAATACCATATTTCCTTGTATAAAAGCTCAGGATTTTATTTTCTTCCCAGCATTTTTGACCCAGCCTTATATTTAGGATTGGCCTGACCAACGCCCAGCATTTAATCAAATTAGGGTGGGGATTCCTGATAATGCTAAGCATAGAAAATGGTGATAAATTGTGCTGACTATATAAACAAGTGGAGTGAAGGCTTAAAATGATTGCAAAATAGTTGTATCATACATATTTGCATGCACTCAAGACTTGTCCGGACTACTCACATGATTACTCATAGTACCTTCATCCCTCAAAAGGCTCTAACTCAAGTAGCAGCAACAAGGGCAACAGTTAAAGCCATTAACAGTAGACTTAAATAATAGCCCAGACCTCTATTTGAGACCAGGTGTTTATTTTCCAAAGGTTCTGGAACCCCCTGGCTTATAATTGAGACAGGAGTTTAATTGAATGCGGCTTTTATGTGAGGAAATACAGTATTACAAAATCTCAAGCCAAACTTTGAAACTGATAATTGTAAAACCAGGTTCTAGTTTTATAAATGTGAAGGATTACAACAAAATTAATGTTGAAGTACGCAATCTTTATTCAGATAATTGCAAGTATATACATATAGTATCACGTATACAGCTTACTTCTGATATACATGTGTTAATGTCAGGCTGGCAATCATCTGCACTTATGCCTACAAACGTTACAGTATATAAATGACAAAGTAATTGCTGAAATGCACAACAGTATAACTACAATCTTGTGGGCTATGCTTTATCCTAAGGAAATTGTAGTTATGTGTAATTTTAGTTCTAGAATTTACCTAAGAGCTACAGTTACACAAGCATGAATGCTAAAAAAATTATCATCCTGTACCATATACCTGTATATATTATGGTACAGTATGACAATGTTTATTGCAGGGAGATTTTCCTGCCAAAAATATCACCTAGCACAAGTTGCTGTCAGACCTTCAGTGCTTGGCACTGTAAAGCTTTAATAATAATAATAATAATAATTACACAACCAAGTGCTAAAAATAATACGAAATACGGTTAAAATTATGTCATTAATAATGAATGAATATCCCTTCCCCTTCCCTGGATAATTTTTGTAATAACTTAAGTAATTATATCTGTGCATTATAATCATTTGTGATTTCTGCACAGTAAAAACAAATAATAAAACTACAAGGCCTAAGGTTTCGCACTCACCAGGATCCGGGAATAGAATCCATGTTGTATGAAGAGACAATCGTATAATAGGCGGGTGTTTTTGTGGAGGTGATAGAAACGTACAACGATTCTATTTAATGCCAATCAAAACAGTTAGCACGTGATGCCCACTAGACAAGCGAGCTACTGTTCATTTGTGTTTGAAAGTGGGCTACAGCGATTACTTCAATTGGAAGACAAGTGGTAGCTATGCCTGCTTAATAAACAGCATGATTGGAAGTTGCTACTAATCGCTGGAGGTTAGTTTGTGTTGGTTAAAACACTTTGATAGTCTTGTTTCTTTAGTCTCGTGTAACTAGGGTACCTTCACTTGTGTATTGGATGGGAGAAAGCCTCACCTGGCAGGCCATTATGCAAGAAGGTGCAGTTTCCAGCTGGTAAGTTTGTGTGATGATGCATAGCTCTCCACCTGAAGCCTTTTAGTGCCAGGAGTGTCCAAACTGATCACTGATATGGACCCTGAGAAAACTACATAAATATTCACTGCTAAATTGCATCCCACGTACTGAACACTGATGGATGGAACAAACACAACATACACAAAATGTGCCCTTAGGCTGATAATTGTGTATGGTTGTGCTTGCTATTAGCTAACTGCTATTATTATGTTTAGCTAGGTCTGCCGCCATCAGCAATGCTCCATCAGTTGTAGGTGACAGACAGTTGAAATATTCTGCTTCTATCCCATTCTTATTGTGGTCTGCTCTTGGCAACTCCAGCCATGTCTTAATCCAGTGCTCTAATCCATCCTCATTTAAACATGTAACACAAATGGTGTACAATTGCATAAAATTTATGTAATAAGTATCTGTTGGGTGTTTAAGCTTTACTGCTTGTAGGCATCAGATTGGCGTCAGATTCAATACCATGATTCTCACAATTTAGAGTGCATCTCACATCTCCATGGTGGGATAATCACTGATTGTAATTGCATACTAATGCATCCCTTATGTTTATGTGCCAGTCAATTCCTCTAGAATTGTATTACTGTGCATCTTTTCTACAAGCACACACTGTGTTGGCCATGCACTGTTTGTACATGCCCCATTAGTAGGTTGTCCCTTTGGTGATTGTACTTGGTTGTATTTGCCCCGGGCCTAGTTACATAACCAAGTAATAAGAATAATAAGAAATGATGTCATAAATAATTAATGTACAGGCAAAACTAGGCAGCACACGTATGAAAACTCACTGGCATTGGGTTAGACGATAGCCGAACATCAAAACAATAAAACAGTTTGTTAAACAAGGTCCTCGTTCATTACTTTGGTTTTCCAAATAAGGCCATCTAGCTATTCAGTTCCTAGTAACCAATTTAAACACACAACCCGTTAGTTACGAGAAATGCCACTCGCATAACCTGTTTGGGTGTTCGGCAAACATTTTATATACACTGTGCCTAAAACTAAACATTGAACTCGTATACATAAGTTCACGTGAAAATTACATGTATGAGCACGTGACTCATTGTTTTTACTCTGGTTGGCAATGGAGATTAATGTTGTAATTAGTTAGGCAGTGTTTACTATAGAATGAGTGACTATTTCAACTCTTTGAAAGACAAAGATAAAGAGAGATACGAAGCGAAGCTTAATGCCATTGGTTTGCAGTTAGATAGGGATCCTTATTGAGGTGAACACAACTATGAGGCAGACACGACCAGTTGGCCACCAGTGGAATACGGGCATATATTTGCCTATTTCATTGCACGACCGGATGTTTACACATTTGAACAGTTGCTATCTTGGAAACAACTTGATGGTTACAATTATTTTGCAAGTAAGTACGTGAGGACGGTGATGTCAAGAAAAATTGGAACCAGGGGTGTAATGTTAAAAGCATTTGTCAACCCAAGAGTTCATAATATAGTAGAGCTCCAGTGGCGGATCCAGAGGGGGGCACATGGGGCACATGCCCCCCTCCACTTCAAAAATTGCATAAAAGATTGAGATAATCTAATAGAGCAGTCAAGTACTCTAATAAAGCAGTCACAGTGTTCATGAGGCAGTGCAGCTTACCTATGAAGCTGTTAATAAGGACTTTATTTTACATACGTGATATATACATATGGTAAAGGATAACAGACTATTATTGCTGTAACCTTTTTTTTTTGCTCTTCAACATTTTTCAGCAAGGTGCCCCCTCTTTCCAAACTCTGGATCTGCCCCTGAGCCCTCTCTACTATATTATGAACACTTGGCTATACTGTATGTATAATCAGTTGCCATACTATTATACATTCAGGTTAGGTGAGGGGTGCTCTCACATTGCAGCAGTCTTGTTTAAAATAGAGTGTGCAGTTAGGTTAGGATACACTGCAGGAACATAACAGCCTTGTCAATGGAATGAAGCATACTCTCAGAAGGTTAACTTGTGATATTCACACTCATATAGCCATTATATTTATTGTCACAAACAGATTGAACCTGCTTGTGTGATTGATATGGATTCACTCAACCCAAGCGAAAACAATCTGATGAAAAAGGCACCATTACTTCAACTACTTCAAGACAACCAAGGGACTCAAGACTGTCTCACAGAATGGTGAAGACATTTATTTTGGGAAACTGAAAGAAATTTTACCCGATTCAGGAATTTTGACTGCAGTAGAAGCTAGGGAACACACTACAGTTGATGCTACCATACGTATAGTAAGACAGCTACCTCCACTGTTGACTGCTTTGCAAGATAAGAAATACAAGGAACTTAATGAAAAAAACTTAAGCCTGGAATGTGTCAGAATATTTCAAGGATTAACTGTTGATGAGCATGAAGTTTAGTACCTTGAGGAGTCAACAAAGTTGCAGTCTGAATGTCTCTTATGGCACAAGCATCGTATTGGTCGTGTAACAGCTTCCAAGTTTGGTCCTGTTAGCACAGCAAACATAAAGTGTCCACCTCAGTTACTAGTGAGAGAAATTTTGTCACACAGTCAGTTCAATTCCATGAAAGTACCTGCATTACACTGGGGAATAACAAATGAACCAGTTGTATGCAAAGCTTATGTTCATAAGATGTAGGCTCTCCATGATGAGTTTATGTTTGAATCTACTGGGCTATTCATCAACCCAGCATTTCCACATCTTGGAGCCTCACCAGATGAATTGGTGTCATGTAAATGTTGTGGAGATGGTTTGGTAGAAATAAAATGTCCTTATGCACATAGACTCCTAGATCCAAACGAACATAATATGATAAGTTTTATCTGCAGCCAAGTGGTGAGGATAAAATGCAACTCTCGCATACTCATGATTATTACCTACAAATGCAAGGACAAATGAGTATTACTAATAGAAATTACTGTGATTTTGTTTGCTGGACTCCTGTTGGTGTGCACATTGAACAGGTCAAAGTGAATCAAGATGTTTTTGATAGGATAAAACTATCACTTGAATCTTTTTTCAGAGATGTACTCCTACCACTCCTGTTGAAAGGGGATTTTACAGCTTCAGCAGCTTCTGAGCCGAAAACTTCTTCTTCAGATGAGACTAGTTCGGTGTACTACTGGTGTAAGCGCAATGAATTTGGTAAAATGATTGCCTGTGACAATATTACATGCCCCAATGGAGAGTGGTTTCATTTTAAGTGTGTCCAATTAACACGTAAACCATGTGGTAACTGGTATTGTAGTGAACAATGTAAAAGTGTTGTTACTAATGATTATTTGTAATATTGTATATGTATGATACATAACAACTGTACAGTGAGTTTATGTTGGTACAACAGATGGCGACAAATTGGTGAGAGCTGCACATGTTATTAATATTTTATCTACATTGGCTAATTCTGTATCTGCTTTGTATTTTAAACAATTCACAGGTATAGTGCCTTGAAGTATCGTGTACTTATTTTTCATTTCCCCAATAACTCGTTCGACATGAATGCAAACTCTTGCTATTCTCTGTGATACTTCCACCTCCTGCTGTGACAATTGCATTTTACCTTTAGTGAATGCCGGCATTATCAGCCTAGCTCCATGCAGTCCAACATCATCACCTATATCGAATCCTCCGTCTGCAAGTATGGTGTCACCTGGATCTATAATTTCAAAAATCCACTCTGCTGTGTTAAGAACTTGTCTGAAACACGTCCTCCCCACACAGCTGACACATACAAAATTGTTCCAGCAGGAGTCACAGATTTAACTATGTTGTGTTTTTTATAGTTTGAGTAAGTTTGAGCTCATGCCTGAAATGAAAGTGGTCTTTCAATGAATATCTCAGAACAGTCGATTATACAAGCATTAGGGTAAGTTTCTTTAAATACCTGTGACATGTTGGATTGTATTATCTCCTGAGGAGGCCATTTGATTAGAAACTTCAGATGGACAGCCATGACATTGATCCAACTGGTGAAAATTGAACTAGCTGTTGACTTTGCAATATTAAAACGGTATGCCAGATCTTCAAATAACAAGCCTAACCGGAGTCTCATCATTACCAATAAAAATTCATCTTTGAGATTGAGCTTTGTGTTGCCATTTTGTCTCGGTATAAAGGTGTATAAAAGAGAAAACACATGTAAAAAAACTTCCCAAGATGGTAATCCTTTCTTTTGTTGTTCTCTCCTTTAATATCACTAATACCAAATGGTAGTAAATCAGTTTGAATTGCTTTATCTGCAAAATGAATTTTAGGTGGTGTTTGAATGGAGACTAATGGTTCAGCAGCACTCTCTTTCGACTCAGCAGCTAGTTTGACAGGGAAGGGTGTCAATTTGGAGTGAGCACGTGATGGCTTCCCTTCTAAACGGAAATCATCTGTATTTTTCATCGTGGCTATTTTGATTGCAGAGGTGCCTTTCAAACAGTTCTTGATTTGTTTTGCTGTGTAACGGGTTGAACATAGCCGACAGCAAAGCGCAATGGATACTTCACTTTTCAGATGATAATTAATAAAATTGGGGCACGGTACCATTTCTTTTGCCAGTTTTGATATTCTTAGATTGTAGAGGTGCTTCCAGAAAAGTTCTTGATTCGAAATGCTGTGTAATGGGTTGAACATAGCTTACAACCAAGCGTAATGGATACTTTACTTTTCAGACAATAATTGATATAGCAGGGGTGCGCGGCACCATTTCAGATGTGGTATGCATGGGTTCACCAGTCATAATAAAATTATTTACAAAAAAAGTTTATAAACAAGTGCACAAAAAAAATTTGGAATTTTGAGCTAGAGGGACCATAGCACATCGATAAAAAGTACTGAAACAAGTTGCAGTAGTCCATGATATTAAATCACAGTAAAACAATAAGAAGTGTTAGCTATATCCCTACTGCGCATTTCCATTATAGTATCTTGGGCACAGTAGGGATATAACACTTCTTAGTGATGGACTACTGCAACTTGTTTCAGTACTTTTTATCGATGTACTATGGTCTCTACTCTAGTTGAAAATTCCAACTTTTCATGTAGTTGTTAGAGTACACTGTACCTCTATCATGTGATCATTGTATATATGTTTAGTATATATAACTGGATCTGGGAAAACCAGTCTTATCATCCATGAAAGTGGGTTTGATCTTGCACCATGAACACAAAGCTAGATGAATACACTCACTGTCACAATCAGCCAGGCTTGAGTGGCCTGCTTTTGCTGGCTGCTTTTCTAAAGCCTAGTTCTGAACCGTGCAAACAGTTTGGAACCTAAATGGAGCTATGGCAAACCTGGGGATGGCTGTATGTGGCTGTACAACTCCATGGCGTTTAATAAAGACCTGCGCTGTAAGTTTTCTTTGGCTTTAGCCAGTTTTGATACTTGAATGGTCCATAATTTGGCATACAGTAATTCATCACAATGTAATCCTCTTCAATTTTGTAAACAACCTCTTACCCTACCCTCCACCCCCTGTCCTATTAGAGCTCACCTGATACAGTAACCTCGAGTTAAAAATGATCTAAAATGGCATGAAACTTAGCTGTTGGCTACTTGCACAGTGGATACTCTGGATGGAACTATTCAAATGCAGAAATCCCACTTTTAAAACCTACACAACATTGGAGCCATTAAAGAAGTCTGAAGGAGCTGTTACTATTTTTCAGTGATGCTGTAGGTATGATATGAGTTTTCCACAAAAATATAAAGGTATGATTCTACACAGCTATCAAGGCTGCTCATTTACAAAAAGGTATGTTACAAATGTATATACAGTGCTTAATGTATAGTTAGTTACCTGAGCCAAGCTTAAACATCCATACTCCTGAAATGCCGACGTTGCTTGTTTTATCAATATTAATGATGCTAGAAGTTCGCGATCCAGGAATGGTTACAAAGTTAACACCATCACCATAATTAATTCCTGCTAGAGCTTCAGTTCCACCAAGTCCTCTAAATCCACCAGAGCTACTACCAGTAGTCCATTCTATTCTCCCATCAGCATATAGGAATATTACAAATGACTCAAGTGCACTAGTGGCTAGTACACACTGGAATGTATTGGTCTATGAAGAAATGAAATGTGTATATTAAAAAAAACAAAAACAAACAAAAACAAACAAACAAACAACAAATACTGGCAAGTACTGTATAACATTGATGCAATAATTAATTCCATACCTTTTGGGTGTTTTGAGAGTAATAACCAACTCTGACCCATGTTGCAATTAACAAGTTTGTGATTGTGACATTTTGTGACATAGGAAAGACTGCTCGTATTTCACTGGTTGCTCTAGCAAGGAGACTAGGATCAGTAGTCTGACGATAGTAGATATTTCCAATTCCTCTGGTGTCAACATCAGCCCAGTATGGTGCAATGATCTTATTAGGTCCAATCAGAGGTAATGAACGTGGAGTACGAATACTATAACCACTGCCAAAACTGATTACTCCATTGTCATTAATCTGTAAAGAATTATGTTACAAGTTTTTGCTACTCAAATACACACACAGAAAATTAAAAAAAACACAATAATATTATTACAAAAACTACATACAATATTTATACAAATTATTACATAATTACGTACATAGACTGTTCTGATAACTTGTCTATAAAAGACAACACTTTCGGTTAAAGTAATGAGAGGCGAACGTCCTTGACCATCCAGAGGATATGGCAATGTGCTATCACCATGTGCAAATCCATATGAATAAAACTATAATAAAATAAAGATTACAGTATGTAAAATATGTCTAGCAGCAACTGTAACCGTGCATTACATATACAACTTATAGCATGAATAAATTATACAAAAACATTTGCATACCTCTGACACACATGTTCTGAGTTCTTGCTGACAACCATCTGTTTATGAGTTATGGAGAAACATTATATAAATTGTTATAAAAGCACTGTACACAAAAGTATATCTACGTACGTACATCATTATACTGCATACCAAAAGATTTTGTATGCTATAAACAATATAATCAGTTGGTTGGTACACACTTCTGACTTTTGAAAGAATACAGACTACTATTGTTACTGGTGAGACATACAATTACGATGCTAGTGAAGTGTGGGTTGGGAAATTAATAATGACAACAAAACATAGTTATTAAAGGGTAGCTACTGTATTTACAGTACTTTCAGCCTATAGTATGTACATTGCTTAACAGTGACTCTCTTTACCATTTGACACTGCATTAAGTAAGCTGATAAATAGGTGAAAGGAAAGGTTGTGAATTTAATGCTTATTATTATTATTATTATTATTAATGCCTTACAGTGACCAGCACTGAATAACTAAAAGTATTGAGAAATGCCGGTTTTAAGTATTCAGTGTGCTTTAGCTCGCCAATGGTTGAGGGTATGTGTACCACATTTTCACACAATTTGCACCAATTCCTTACCTCCAAGAGCATCCACAGTGGAAGTAGCCAACACTTAAGTTTCTAGCCATTTTAGATAGTTTTTAACTTGATTTTGACTGTACCAGGCAAGCTCTGAAAAGGGTGGAAGGTGGGACTAGAGATGGGAAAGAGACTGTTTAAAAATGAAAGAAGAAGGCATAGGGATGAATTAGGCCAAGTTATGGGCCATCCAGGTCTCACAACTGGCTACAATGAAAGCACATATACAGCACAGGTCTTTATTCAACACCATGGATCTGTACAACCACATACAGCCATCCCCCGGCTGGCCAGAGCTTCATTAGGGCCTCAGACGGCTATTATGGATTGCCACTGTGCTTGGAAAAAGCAGCCAGCAAAAGCAGACCACTCAAGTCTAGCTGATATTGATTATGAAATTTGATAGTTTATTCATGTAGCTTTACGTTCTTGGTGAAAAATCAAATCTGTTATCATGGGTGATGAGACTGGTTTTATCAGACCCAGTCACATATGCACTTATGCACCTTGTACATGTACACAGATATTTCTTAACCACTACTGTAATTGAAAACACTGTATCTGTTGAAAGACCTTTGTCAAGCCACCAATGTACAGTACAGCAAGCCTTGTTTTAAAATTAAAACCAACATAGTTTTTGTTTATATCATGGTGGCAACTTGTGCTTTTGCATTATCAATACAATTAAAAAATTACTTGAAAATCATTAACGAATTTGTAGTATGTACGTATAATGCACATCACTTTATGATATGTACCATTATAAGTAATTTACAGAACAAGTATTAGAAAATACACATGATATGTCTACCTGAGTCAACTTTGAATATCCAAACTCCTGGGACACCTATGTTACTTGTTTTATCAATATTAATAATTCTAGATGTTCGTGATCCAGGAATGGTCACAAAATGTTCATAATCTCCACCATTAATTCCTACTAAAGCTTCAGTTCCACCAATTCCCCTAGATCCACCAGAGTCACTACCAGTAGTCCATTGTATTCTCTCATCAGCATATAGGAACATTACAAATGACTCGACTCCACTAGTGGCTAGTACACACTGGAATGTGTTGGTCTAAATAAGCAATACAACATCTTTTGGTAGATAATCGTTTTCAGCAATTGAATTAAATGTTTAATATATATATATATCAAGACACACGGTAGTGTGTCGTGCGGCCCAAGAAGCCGGCGCGCCACACCGTGAGTATATTGACAGGAAGAACGAAAACGTAATTTTCACACCTTTGTATCTCGGTGATCACTTATCTGATTGGAACCAAATTTGCTACACAGTTGCCCGCCAGCCTAGGAAGTCTACATTCAAAATTTGAAGGAAATCGCTCCAGCCATTTCCGAGATACGAGCTGCCAAAGTTTCGTTTTTTTTTCTTCGTTTTTTTCTTCTTCATCTTCTTCGTCTTTTCGCACACTTGCAAAAATTGCTATAACAAGCAAACGCGTACTCCGATCGCCTTGAAATTTGGCACACAGAAAGGGAGTCTAAAGGCGCATCCTAGCATCAAATTTGGTACAAATCCGATGAATGGTTCAGGAGTTATGACCGATTATTCGCGTAAAACAAGATCGATTTGTTGTCATGCCTACAGGGTAAACCGCTTCATGGAATGAGTTGAAAATTGCTATGTAGATGGAGTAACCATCGTAGGAGTGCCTTTTGGTGGTTTGAAAGGAATCGAGATAAAGACCACGGAGATATGACACAAAATCCAACCTGTGTCACAATTACGCGATCGATTTTTATGAATAAAAAAGTATTAGTTTTCACGCCTACTACGCAAACCGCTTAGAGCAATGAGCTGAAAATCGGTGTATAGCTGGAATAATCTTCATAGAAAGTCCTTGCAGTAGTACAGAAGAATCGGATTACAAACCACTGAGTTATGATTCGAAAGCCAACTCCGTGTAGCAAATGCGAGATCGAGATACTCTAATAGAACAGTCACCCTAATAGAGCATTCCGCTAATTTATTTACTCCATTATAGAATTTTATTACATCACAAGTTATTCTGTAGGGAGTTCAGCTGCAAACAGTTAATCTTATAGACAGTTCAGCAAGAAGACAGTCACCATGTGGAGAGTTAAGCAAATATACCACTATAGAGATTCAGAACATTACAAGTCACACTGAAGAAAGTTCAGCTATAAACAAGTCATGCACTGTGTAGAGAATTCAGCTACAATTAAGTCACTCTCTAGAGAATTCAGTTACACAGAATTCTGCTACACACAACTCACTGTGGAGAGAGTTCAGCTACAAACAAATTACCCTTTAGAGTGATCAGCTACAAACAAAACACTTTGCAGGGTGTTCAACTGCAACAAATCAATTACCTTTAGAGCGATCAGCAATGAACAAATCAACACAAATCTACCTGTAGAGAGATCAGCTAGAAACAAACCACCCCGAAGAGAGTTCAGCTACAAAAAATCACCCTGTAGAGACATCAGCTAGAAACTAGACACAATGTAAGGAGTTCAGCTACAAGCAATCACCCTGTAGAGAGTTCAGCTAAAACAAATCAACCTGCAGAGAGATCAGCTACAAACAAATCAACTTGTAGAGAGATCAGCTACAAACAAATCACCCTGTAGAGAGATCAGCTAGAAACTACACACAATGTAAGGAGTTCAGCTACAAACAAATCACCCTGTAGAGAGATCAGCTACAAACTAGACACAAAGTAAGGAGTTCAGCTACAAGCAAATTACCCTGTAGAGAGTTCATCTACAAACAAATCAACCTGTAGAGCAATCAGCTAGAAACAAATCACCCTGAAGAGAGGTCAGCTACAAAAAACCACCCTGTAGAGAGATCAGCTAGAAACAAATCACCCTTAAGAGAGGTCAGCTACAAAAAAATCACCCTGTAGAGAGATCAGCTACAAACAAATTGCCCTGTAGAGAGATCGGCTACAAACAAATCAACCTGCAGAGAGATCAGCTACACACAAATCAACTTGTAGAGAGTTCAGCTACAAACAAATTACCCTGTAGAGAGATCGGCTACAAACAAATCAGCCTGTAGAGAGTTCAGCTAAAACAAATCAACCTGCAGAGAGATCAACTACAAACAAACCACCTTATAGAGAGTTCAGCTACAAACAAATTACCTAAAAGAGAGATCGGCTACAAACAAATCAACCTGCAGAGAGATCAGCTACACACAAATCAACTTGTAGAGAGATCAATTACAAACAAATCACCCTGTAGAGAGATCAGCTAGAAACTACACAAAATGTAAGGAGTTCAGCTACAAATAAATCACCCTGTAGAGAGTTCAGCTAAAACAAATCAACCTGCAGAGAGATCAGCTACAAATAAATCACTTTATAGACAGTTCAGCTACAAACAAATTACCTTGTAGAGAGATCGGCTGCAAATTAATCAACCTGCAGAGAGATCAGCTACACACAAATCAACTTGTAGAGAGATCAGCTACAAACAAATCACCCTGTAGAGAGATCAGCTAGAAACTAGATACAATGCAAGGAGTTCAGCTACAAGCAAAATCACCCTTTAGTGAGTTCAGCTACAAACAAATCAACCTGCAGTGAGATCACCCACAAAAACGCACTTGTACAGAGTTCAGTTACAAACAAATCACCCTGTAGAGAGATCAGGTAGAAGAATTCACCTTGTAGAGAGTTCAGCAACAAAGAAACCACCATGTAGAGAGTTCAGCTGCAAACAAATCACCCAGTAGAAAGATCAGCTAGAAGAAGTTACCTTGTAGAGAGTTCAGTTACAAAGAAACCATCATATAGAGAGTTCAGCTACAAAGAAATTACTCCGTAGAGAGTTCGGCTAGAAGAAGTCACCTTGTAAAGAGTTTAGCTACAAAGAAACCATCATGTACAGAGTTCAGCTACAAAGAAACCACCTGTACAGAATTCAACTACAAACAAATCACCCTGTATAGAGATCAGCTAGAAGAAGTTACCTTGTAGATAGTTCAGCTACAACAATTCACCCTGTAGAAAGATCAGCTAGAAGAAGTCACCTTGTAGAGTGTTCAGTTACAAAGAAACCATCATGTAGAGAGTTCAGCTGCAAACAAATCACCCTGCAGAGAGTTCAGCTACAAAAAAATCACCCTTAGAGAGTTCAGCTAGACGAAGTCACCTTATAGAGAGTTCAGCTACAAAGAAACCATCATGTAGAGAGTTTGGCTACAAAGACACCACCATGTAGAGAGTTTAGCTGCAAACAAATCGCCTGTAGAGAGTTCAGCTAGAAACGAAATACCCTGTAGAGAGATCAGCTAGAAGAGGTTACCTTGTAGAGAATTCAGCTACAAAGAAACCATCCTGTATATAGTTCAGCTACATTTCAAGTCACCCAGTAGAGAGATCAGCTGCAAAAAAAATCCTGTGGGGAATAATGGGCATGTAATAAATATAGGTATATAATTTGTATAATTACTAATAAAATCAAAAATAATTGAAGTACTAAAATTCTTCTTTAAGTTCTTTTCTTCTTCCTGTGTTAAAGAAAAAAACACATGGGTTAAAAAAGCCCCAAAGCCAGCCATAGGCCGGCTTTGCAGTATACAAATACAAAAAGAAGTGATATCTAATCAAAAATAGCCAAGCTGTAAAAAAAGGTGCGGCCCCCAAAAAGGCTATGGTGAAAAAAGATGTGAAATCCAAGGTGGCGGCCAAGAAATGGCTGTGATGGTAGGTTAATGGTTACATTTTAATAACGACAATTCAAGTGAATTTTGTGCCGCTTGGTCTTGGCACCAAATTCACCTGAATTGTTGTTATTAAAATGTAACCATTAACCTACCATCACAGCCATTTCTTGGCCGCCACCTTGGATTTCACATCTTTTTTCACCATAGCCTTTTTGGGGGCCGCACCTTTTTTTACAGCTTGGCTGTTTTTGATTAGATATATATATACAGTACTGCCCAAGCGCAATATCGCACTTGCTCGCATGCACAATTTTGCTTGAGATTTTAAAAATTGCTAATTAAGGGATTTGGCAACTGTTTTGCTTGCCAGACAGTGCATGTGGCAGCTGTTTTGCTCACGAGAATCACGAGCGAAACAGTTGCCACACTCCTTAATTAGCTTCTTTTTTTTTTAAATCTCGAGCAAAATTGCATGTGCAACTGAGTTCAACGTTGTTCTTGGGCAGTACCGTAGTACGTATATTAAAATTTAGCCCAGTATTCCAGTCCAGTCCAGTGATTAGACACCACCCTAAATGAATTCCACTTACTTATTTGAGTAGTGACGTTCTCCTGTTAAACTAAGGGTGATTGATAACATATGTACATAGCAAACCAATAAACGTTAGTGAAAGCATAATAGACACTATAAATATTTACTGGCATGCACTCAATATGACACGTGTCATATACTAGCTGAACATGTGTAGAAAGGTTCCACCAGTCCATTTACTGTATTAAGAAACTGGCTTAGTGCAACAAATAAACGATACACATTACTAATAACAGAGTAATTATACTTCCTTTTTTTATAGTGAATTCATCAATAGCACATTGTCTTTTGGTTTTACACTATAGGTATTCTCCTTCAGTACAAGAGAGAATAATGGAACAGCTTATTCATTCATTACATATAAAGCCACAAAGATAAGACATCAATGGATATGGCAAAAAGGTAATTGTCTAGTGAGAACATTTATAAATATGGTATTTCATTAAGTTGAACAATTGATGAAGACAGTAAGGCATGATAATACAGTACAGCTCAGCTCCAAGTAACATTTTCCCCACATCTAAAACATGAGTGAAATGCAGGCCAACACATAGGCAAAACGTGGAGAAAATGTATCTAAGATGCAGGTGAATGCTACCTTGGAGCTGAGCTGTACCATAGATGTTTAATATAGCTGGGATACATGAAATTGAAAAACCAGAATACACATGAATGTAGGCAGCTTTTTTTTTTGAGAAAGGCATTTATTATGTAGTTTATGAATTAATCTTTGTTTTTATAAACAAGGTAATTACGTGTGGAAGACAGCAGACACAGCTTGATTACTTTACCCATATGTGTGCCAACTAAACAATCACACTTGGTCTAACTGTAGAGACACGCATTTAGTTTCACTTGTCTATTGCTTGGGAAGAAAGAAAAAACTGTGACTGGTATAATAATACTATATTACCTGAATTTACCAGTCAAAAAGAAGATGAGTTTATCAAGACACACGGTAGTGTGTCGTGCGGCCCAAGAAGCTGGGGCGCCACACAGTGAGTATATACAGGGAAAAAAGAAAATGTGATTTTCACACCTTTGTAGTTCCGTGATCCCTTATCCGATTGAAGCCAAATTTTCCACAGAAGTGCCGACTGGGTAGGGGAGTCTATATTACAAATTTGAAGAAACTTACTCCAGCCATTTCCGAGATATGAGCGGCCACAGTTAGGGAGCTTTTTCTTCTACTTCTTTTTGCACCCATTACAAAACCTGCCATAAAATGCAAACACATACTGCGATCAAGCTGCAATTTTGTATACTTAAACAGCTCATTAAGTTGAATATTAGTACCAAGTTTGGTAGGAATCTGGTGAACATTCACGGAGTTATGACCGATGATTTGCATTAAAATAAGGTTGAACTTCTGTCACGCCCATAGGGTAAACTTCTTGGAGGAATGAGTTGAAAATTATGGTGTAGATGGAGTTACCATCGTAGAAGTGCCTTTTTGTGGTCTGAAAGGAGTCCAGATAAAGACCATCGAGATATGACACAAAATCCAATCTGTGTCACAATTATGCAATCGAATTTCATGAATAAAAAAACTATTTGTTTTCACACCTACCAGGCAAACCGCTTAGCCTTAGAACAATGAGTTGAAAATCGGTATGTAGCTGGAATAATCATCATAGAAAGTCTTTGCAGTAGTACAGAAGAATCGGATTACAAACCACTTACAGTAGTTACGATTCGAAAGCGAACTACTTGTAACAAAGGCTAGATCGAGATACTCTGATAGGACATAGAGCATTCAGCATCGTTCGTACTTAGAGCGTTCAGCTACATAACAAGTCGCTGTTTAGAGAGTTCAGATACGCAACAAGTCACCCAGTAGAGAGTTCAGCTAAAACAAGTTACCTATAAGAGTTTAAAAGTTACCCAGTAGAGAGCTCAGCTACAAACAAATCACTCTCTGGAGTATTCAGCTACAAAAAGCCACCCTATATAGAGAGATCAGCTAGAAACAAGTAGACTGTAGAGAATTCAGCTACAAACAGGCCCCCCAGTAGAGAGTTCAGCTGCTGCAAAAAGTTATCATGTGGAGAGTTCAGCTATATACAAAAATCCACCACATAATACAGAGATCAGCTAGAAACTAGTAACCTGTAGAGAATTGAGCTACAAATAGGCCCCCAGTAGAGAGAGTTCAGCTACAAACAAACAAGTCACACAGTAGAGAGCTCAGCAACAAACAAATCCCTCTGTGGAGATTTCAGCTACAAACAAGTGACTCTGTAAAGAATTCAGCTGCAAACAAATCAACCTGTGGAGAGTTCAATTACAAACAAGCCACCCTGTAGAGAGATCAGCCAAAAAGAAGCCACCTGTAGAGTTCACCTACAAACAGGTCACCTAGTAGAGAGTTCAGCTACAAAATAGTGAGTTCAGCTACAAGCTAGTCACTTGGTACAGAATTCAGCTAGAAACAAGTCACTTGGTAGAGAATTCAGCTAGAAACAAGTCACCTGTAAATATTTCAGCTCACCCAGTTGAGAGTTCACCTGCAAACAGGTCACCCAGTAGAGAGTTTGCTTACAAACAAATCACCATGTGGAGTGTTCAGCTACAAACAAATCACCTGTTCAGCAACAAATAATTCACCCTGCAAAGTTCAGTTACAAGCTACTGTATTTATACGTAAGAAAATTCAGCTATAAACAATTCACCAGTAGAGAGTTCAGCTACAAACAAATCACCCTGTAGGGAGTTCAGCTACAAACAATTCACACTATGAAGTTCAGCTACAAGATACGTAGTTACCCATTAGAGATTTCAGCAACAAACAAATCACCTAGAAGAGAGCTCAACTACATGTACAAGCAAATCACCCTGTGGAGAGTTCAGCTACAAACAAAATTAATCACCTTGTACAGCATTCTGCTACGAACAAGTCAGCCTATGCAGAGTTTAGCTACAAATAAACCACCCTGTAGAATGGTAGAGAATCCAGCTAAGAATGAGTTACCGGTAGAGTGTTCAGCTATAAACAATCACCCTGTGGAGAGTTCAACTGCAAACAAGCAATCCTTTAGAGAGTTCGGCTACAAGAAAGTCATCCAGTAGAGAATTCAGCTACACAGAAGTTACCTGTAGAGAGTTCAGCTGCAAACAAACACAAGTTCAGTTGCAAACAGGCCATCCTGTAGAGAATTCAGCTACAAGCCAGTCACCCATTAGAGAATTCAGTTACAAACAAGTTACCTGTAGAGAGTTCAGCTACAAACAAGTCGTACAGTAAAGAGTTGAGCTACAAAACTTCACACTGTAGAGATTCAGCTACAAATAAGTCACCCTGTATGGTATTAAGCTAAAAACAAATCCTCTTCTAGAGAGTTCAGCTACAAACAAGTTTCCTGTATAGAGAGTTGAACTACAAACAAGTCCTCCAGTAGGGGGCCCAGCTACAAAAAGTCACCTGTAGAGAGTTCAGCTACAAACAAGTTATCTAGTAAATAGTTGCGCCACCTATACAGTAGAGAATTCAGCTACAAACAAGTCACCTGTAGATAGTTCAGCTACAAATAGGTCACCCAGTTGAGAATTCAGCAGTCATTCAGTAGAGAATTCTCAGCTGCAGTACAAACAAGTCACCTGTAGAGAGTTCAGCTACAAACAAGCCACCCCGTATAGAGTTCAGCTATATTCTGTAAAAACAACTTATCATCCAGAGAGTCATCTAGAAGCAAGTCAAACAGTAGAGATTTCAGCTACAAACAAGTCACCCTGTAGAGAGATCAGCTTGAAACTGTTACCCTATAGAAAGATCAGCTAGAAACAAATCTTGCTGTAGAGAGATCAGCTAGAAAAAAATCACTCTGTAGAAAAATCAGCTGGAAACAAGGCACCTTGTGTAGAGATCAGCTTGATAAAATCACCCTCCACAGATTCCAACTACATTTCAAGTCACCCTGCGGAGAGTTTAGCTACAAACAAATCTCTCAGTAGACTGATCAGTAAATCACCCTGTACAGCACTCAGTTAAGAAACATATCACCCTGTAGAGAGATCAGCTACAGGGTAGAAACAAATCACACTGTAGAGAGATCAGCTACAAAAAGTTACCCTGTGGAGAGATTAGTTAGAAACAAGTCACCCTGTTGAGAGATTAGCTAGAAACATGTCACCCTGAGAAAAGAGATCAGCTGTAAACAAGTTACCCTGTAGAGAGTTCAGCTACAAATTACCCTGTACAGAATTCAGCTACAAACTAGTCAAGCCGTAGAGAGATCAGCTAGAATCAGTTTACCCTATAGAGAGTTCAGCTACATACAAATCACCCTGTAGAGAGTTAAGCTTAAACGAGTCAACCTGTAGAGAAACCAGCTAAAAAAAGTCACCATGTAAAGAGTTCAGCTACAAACAAATCATCCCGTAGAGAGTTCAGCTACATTTTATGTCACATGTAGAGAGTTCAGCTACATTTCAAGTCACCCAGTGGAGATCAGCTGCCCTGTAAAAAGAAATGGCATGTAACAATTACAAATTTTGTATAATTACTGATAAAATAAAATAAAATACAGTAGTTAATATACTATAGAAAAGTCTGCTTGTATGTCTTTCTTCTTTCTCTGTAGTAAAGAAAAAAAACACAGATTAAAATAATCCCAAAGCTGGCAATAAGACAGCTTTGGTGTATACAAATACAAAAAGAAAAGTGATATCTAATCAAAAACATCCAAGCTGTAAAAAAAGGTGTGGCCCTTAAAAATGTCATGGTGAAAAAATATGTGAAATCCAAGGTAGCGGCCAAGAAATGGATGTGATGGTATGTTAATGGTAAACATTTTAATAACGACCATTCAGGCGAATTTTGTGCCACATGGTCTTGGCACCAAATTCACCTGAATTGTCGATATTTTTTTTACTATTAACTTACCATCACAGTCACTTCTTAGCTGCCACCTTGGACTTCACATCTTTTTTCACCATGGCCTTTTTAAGGGCCGTACCTTTTTTTACAGCTTGGGTGTTTTTGATTAGATAATATTATCTTTTATGCACAAAACAAACAATGAATATAGCAAAAACAAGTACTACAGCAAAAACTAATGTATAGCTAACAACAAGAAAAAAATGTCTATTACCCACTCCATTAACCATTCCTTTTTTTAAAGCAAAAATGATTTATTTACTGAGCTACTGATATGTGGAAATGGTGGTTTCTTGGTTTCTGTAAAGTACACACTTGTCTGTTGCATGCCTGCACCAGCTGTACTTAGCTGCATTATACACTATTGTGTGTCTTGATTCCTGTAATCGTAACAGGTTAGTGCTAGTAATACCTGTATTACACTGTATACTTAAGCATTATGCATTTGAACAGTGCTCAAAATTAACTCATTAAAAATGCCTGTTCTTCCAAAAACTATGCCACCAGTTTTGTCTCAACTGTATGTCAGTTGATTGTATTAAACCATTCATCAATGATGCTCCAATTTTGAATGATCTACTCAATTTTGGCCTTCCAAAACTATGCTAGTATTATTACTGCATCCATACAGTTAGTACACATTAATCTACTGTATTTGTATGAGTGTATAATTTTCTTGTGGTAGTACATCTTAATACTAGCACTAAAATATGAAGGTGTTGATAAAAAAGATTTTTATAAAGACATACAGCAAAAGTTAAACATATGTACCAGGAGCAGAGCCAGAGGTACACAAGGAGCAAGTGCACCACACATCCCTACAGTACATCTCAGAAGTTTAGAATACATATATCTACTGTACGTCACATTTAGGAAGACACAGGCTCTTGTTAATCCCTGAATCTGCTCCTGCACACTACACAATTACCTTATCAGTGCCATTATTATAATAACCAACTCTGTCCCATGTGGCTATTAACAAGTTAGAGATTGTATTATTAAAAGACATAGGAAAAGCTGCTCTTATTTCACTAGTTGCTCTAGCAAGGAGACTAGGATCAGTAGTCTGACGATAGTAAATATCTCCAGTTCCTCTGGTGTCAACATCAGCCCAGTATGGTGCAATAATCTTATTACTCCCACTCAGAGGAAATGATAGAGGAGTACGAACATTATAACGACTTCCAAAACTGATAACTCCATTATCATTGACCTGTGACCACATGCACGTGTATAATGTACAATAATACCAAATTATATATAGCAGATTGTGGAGGTTTGTTCTTTCCCACCAAAGTTATCAATCAGAAACAATTGACTAACCAATATGCCTTAAAACTTGCATATGAACTGCTAGCAATTTTCAATGTTACATATAGCTTTGAATTAATACATGCTCTTTCATATACTGCAAAAGATACAATAAATGCATTTTTTGTACACACACACGTGAAAGATGTACAGTTATTACATTATGCACATACCCTTGTCTTTCACTGTGTCCCATTTCCTTGGGTTAAAGTATCAAAAGTTTTTTTTTGTTCTTAAAAGTAATACTAGAATGGAACTGCTCATAATTGTTACACTACATTTCTTACAATTGAAGTCAACAGTGCACAGTAACTAAAAACATGCTTCAGGTATTATTTTCCATATGTAAAACTCTACAACATATAGGTTAATTTTAGCTGAGCACAGCTAAATCTGCTGTTTCAATTGCAAGCATGTAATAATTTGAGCTACACATTTGCCAATTGATCTATGGCCTAATATTCTGGTGCCAATCTATTCTTTATTGATTACAAGTATAAAGAAAAATTAGGAATTTTAAGTTCAATTAGAGATCATAGAAAAAAAGTTGGGAAACAAGGGAGGTCGCCTACACCTGCAGATATACTAGTGAACATTTAATCCCTACTTAAGTCTATCTAATCCAAAACAGCCAGCTGTAAAAAAAGTGTGCGGCCCTCAAAAAGGCTATGATGAAAAAAGATGTGAAATCCAAGGTGGCGGCCAAGAAATGGCTGTGATGGTAGGTTAATGGTAAAAATTTTAATAACAACAATTCAGGTGAATTTTTGTGCCGCTTGGTCTTGGCAAAAAATTCATCTAAATTGCCGTTATTAAAATTTTTACCATTAACCTACCATCACAGCCATTTCTTGGCCGCCACCTTGGATTTCACATCTTTTTTCATCATAGCCTTTTTGAGGGCCGCACACTTTTTTTACAGCTGGCTGTTTTGGATTAGATTTCACTTCTTTTTGTATTTGTATACCCCAAAGCCGGCCTATCCAGCCATAGGCCGGCTTTGGGACTTTTTTAACCTGTCTTTTTTTCTTTTCCACAGGAAGAAGAAAAGATGAAGCAGATGTACTTTAAATATTTCTGATTTTATCAGTAAATGTACAAATTATATATATAATACATATATTTATTACAGAACTCTCCATGGTGGTTTCTTTGTAACTGAACACTCTACAAAGTGACTTCTTCTTGCTGCTCTCTCTATAGGGTGAATTGTTTGTAGCTGAACAATATACAAGTAACTTCTTCTAGCTGATCTCTCTACAGGGCAATTTATTTGTGGCTGAATTTTCTACAGGGTGATTTCTTTGCAGCTGAACTCTCTACATGGTGGTTTCTTTGTAACTGAACTCTCTACAAGATTAATTTCTTCTAGCTGATCTCTCTACAGGGAGATTTGTTTGCAGCTGAACTCTCTACATGATGGTTTCTTTGTAGCTGAACTCTCCACAAGGTAACTTCTTCTAGCTGATCTTTCTACAGGGTGATTTGTTGTAGCTGAACTCTCTACAAGGAAACTTCTTCTAGCTGATCTCTCTACAGGGAGATTTGTTTGTAGCTAAACTCTATACAGGTGATTTGTTTGCAGCTGAACTCTCTACATGATGGTTCTTTGTAGCTGAACTCTCTACAAGGTGACTTCTTCTAGCTGACCTTTCTACAGGGAGATTTGTTAGTAGCTGAACTCTCCACAGGTGATTTGTTTGTGGCTGAACTCTTTACATGATGGTTTCTTTGTAGCTGAATTCTCTACAAGGTAACTTCTTCTAGCTGATCTCTCTACAGAGAGATTTGTTTGTAGCTGAACTCTCTACAGGTAATTTGTTTGCACCTTAACTCTCTACATGATGGTTTCTTTGTAGCTGATCTCTCCACAAGGTAAATTCTTTTAGCTGATCTCTCTACAGGGAGATTTGTTTGTAGCTGAACTCTCTACATGATGGTTTCTTTGTAGCTGAACTCTCCACAAGGTAACTTCTTCTAGCTGATCCTTCTACAGGGTGATTTGTTTGTAGCTGAACTCTCTACAAGGAAACTTCTTCTAGCTGATCTCTCTACAGGGAGATTTGTTTGTAGCTAAACTCTATACAGGTGATTTGTTTGCAGCTGAACTCTCTACATGATGGTTCTTTGTAGCTGAACTCTCTACAAGGTGACTTCTTCTAGCTGACCTTTCTACAGGGAGATTTGTTTGTAGCTGAACTCTCCACAGGTGATTTGTTTGTGGCTGAACTCTTTACATGATGGTTTCTTTGTAGCTGAATTCTCTACAAGGTAACTTCTTCTAGCTGATCTCTCTACAGAGAGATTTGTTTGTAGCTGAACTCTCTACAGGTAATTTGTTTGCACCTTAACTCTCTACATGATGGTTTCTTTGTAGCTGATCTCTCCACAAGGTAAATTCTTTTAGCTGATCTCTCTACAGGGAGATTTGTTTGTAGCTGAACTCTCTACATGATGGTTTCTTTGTAGCTGAACTCTCCACAAGGTAACTTCTTCTAGCTGATCCTTCTACAGGGTGATTTGTTTGTAGCTGAACTCTCTACAAGGAAACTTCTTCTAGCTGATCTCTCTACAGGGAGATTTGTTTGTAGCTAAACTCTATACAGGTGATTTGTTTGCAGCTGAACTCTCTACATGATGGTTTCTTTGTAGCTGAACTCTCCACAAGGTAACTTCTTCTAGCTGATCCTTCTACAGGGTGATTTGTTTGTAGCTGAACTCTCTACAAGGAAACTTCTTCTAGCTGATCTCTCTACAGGGAGATTTGTTTGTAGCTAAACTCTATACAGGTGATTTGTTTGCAGCTGAACTCTCTACATGATGGTTCTTTGTAGCTGAACTCTCTACAAGGTGACTTCTTCTAGCTGACCTTTCTACAGGGAGATTTGTTTGTAGCTGAACTCTCTACAGGTGATTTGTTTGCAGCTGAACTCTTTACATGATGGTTTCTTCGTAGCTGAACTCTCTACAAGGAAACTTCTTCTAGCTGATCTCTCTACAGGGAGATTTGTTTGTAGCTGAACTCTATACAGGTGATTTGTTTGCAGCTGAACTCTCTACATGATGGTTCTTTGTAGCTGAACTCTCTACAAGGTGACTTCTTCTAGCTGACCTTTCTACAGGGAGATTTGTTTGTAGCTGAACTCTCTACAGGTGATTTGTTTGCAGCTGAACTCTCTACATGATGGTTTCTTTGTAGCTGAACTCTCTACAAGGTAACTGATGTCTCTACAAGGTCACTAGTTTGTAGCTGAACTCTCTACATGGTGGTTTCTTTGTAACTGAACTCTATACAGGGTGACTTCTTTTAGCTGATCTTTCTAGAGGGTGATTTGTTTGTAGCTGAACTCTCTACATGATGGTTTCTTTGTAGCTGAACTCTCTACAAGGTAACTTCTTCTAGCTGATCTCTATATGGGAGATTTGTTTGTATCTGACCTCTCTACAGGGTGGTTTTTTTTTGTAGCTGAACTTTCTACATACAAAGTGACTTGTTCTAGCTGGTCTCTCTACAGGATGACTTGTTTCTAGCTGATCTCTCTGCAGGGTGACTTGTTTCTAGCTGAAGTCTACCGGGTGATCTGTTCGTAGCTGAACTCTCTACAGGATGATTTGTTTACAGCTGAACTATCTACATGGTGGTTTCTTTGCAGCTGAATTCTCTACAAGGTGACTTCTTCTAGCTGAACTCTCTACAGGGTGATCTTCTCGTAGTTGAACTCTCTGCAGGGTGATTCGTTTGCAGCTGAACTTTCTACATGATGGTTTGTTCATAACTGAACACTCTACAAGGTAACCTCTTCTAGCTTATCTCTTTACAGGATAACTTGTTTCTAGCTGAACTCTCTACATGGTGATTTGTAGGTAGCTAAACTCTCTACAATTCGATTTGTTTGCAGCTGAACTCTCTACATGGTGGTTTCTTTGTAGCTGAACTCTCTACAAGGTAGCTTCTTCTAGCTGATCTCTCTACAGGATGACTTGTTTCTAGCTGAACTCTCTGCAGGGTGATCCTTTCGTAGCTGAACTCTCTACAGGTTGATTTGTTTGCAGCTGAAGTCTCTACATGATGGTTTGTTTGCAGCTGAACTCTCTACAAGGTAACTTCTTCTAGTTGATTTCTCTACAGGGTGACTTGTTTCTAGCTGATCTCTCTACAGGGTGATTTGTTTGTAGCTGAACTCTGTACAGTTTGATTTGTTTGCAGTTGAACTTTCTACATGGTTGTTTCTTTGTAGCTGAACTCTCTACAAGGTAACTTCTTCTAGCTAATCTCTCTACAGGATGACTTGTTTCTAGCTGAACTCTCGACAGGATGATCTGTTCATAGCTGAATTCTCTATATGGTAGTTTCTTTGTAGGTAAACTCTTTACAAGGTGACTTCTTCTAGCTGATCTCTCTATAGGGTGATTTGTTTGTAGCTGAACTATCTGCAGGGTGATTTGAACTCTCTACAAGGTGATGTTTTCTAGTTGATCTCTCTACTCAGTCTGGATGACTTGTTTCTAGCTGAACTCTCTACAGTGTGATCTATTAAGTTTCTACCTGATCTCTCTATAGAGTTATATCTTGTTTGTATAGCTGAACTCTTTTACATGGTGGTTTTTTGATTGGTTGCTGAACTCTCTCTCCACAGTGACTTGTTTGTACTACAGAGTGACTTGTTTGTAGCTGAACTCTCTACAGAGTGACTTACTTGTAGCTGAACATTGCATAAAGTAACTTGTTTGTAGCTGATCTAGATGAACTCTCTACTAGGTAGCTTTTTTTGTAGCTGAACCCTTTACGCAGTGACTTGTTTGTAGCTGAATTCTCTACAGAGTGACTTGTTGTAGCTGAACTCTCTACAAGGTGACTTGTTTATAGTTGAATTCTCTTCAGTGTGACTTATAATGTTCTGAATCTCTACAGCAACATATTTGTAGCTGAACTCTCTACAGGATGACTTGCTTGTAGCTGAATTGTCTATACGATTAACTGTTTGTAGCTGAACTCCCTACAGAATAACTTGCAATGCCAAAGAAATTCTATAATGGAGTAAGTTATAAACGTAGCTGAATGCTTTATTAGGGTGACTGTTCTATTAGAGTATCTCGATCTCGCATATGCTACACGTAGTTGGCTTTGGAATCATAGCTCAGTGGTTTGTAATCCGATTCTTCTGTACTACTGCAAGGACTTTCTATGATAATTATTCCAGCTACACACCGATTTTCAGCTCACTGTTCTAAGCGGTTTGGCTGGTAGGCGTGAAAACTAATAGTTTTTTTATTCATAAAAGTCGATCGCGTAATTGTGACATAGGTTGGGTTTTGTGTCATATCTCGATGGCCTTTAACTGGATTCCTTTCAAACCACAAAAAGGCACTCCTACGTTAGTTACTCCATCTACATAGCAATTTTCAGCTCATTCCTTCAAGCGGTTTATCCTGTGGGCGTGACAGACCTTCGACCTTATTTTACGCAAATAATCGGTCATAACTCCGTGAACGTTTATCGGATTCTTACCAAAGTTGGTACAGAGATTCGCCTTAATGAGCCCTTTAAGTGTGCCAAATTTCAGCCCGATTCAAGCACGCATACGTGTTTTATTGCGGATTTTGCAAAGTGTGCGAAAAGAAGTAGAAGAAGAAAAAAACGAAGAAAAAAAACCCAAACTTTGGCCGCTCGTATCTCGGAAATGGCTGGAGCGATTTTCTTCAAATTTGGTATGTAGACTCCCCTACCTCGCCGGCATTTCTGTAGCAACTTTGGTTTTAATAGGATAAGGAATCACGGAGCTAAAAAGGTGTGAAAATCGCGTTTACTTTCTTCCTGTAAATATACTCACGGTGTGGCGCGCCGGCTACTTGGGCCGCACGACACACTACCGTGTGTCTTGATACCCATGACTGAATTAGGGATTAAATGTTTACTAGTATATCTGCAGGTGTAGGCAACCTCCCTTGTTTCCCTACCTTTTCTATGATTCCTAATCAAGATTAAAATTCCTAAATTTTCCTTATACTTGTTTGTTTACTTTTCTTTTGTAATATTGCTATGATGGTGAAACCATGCATACAGTATGGTTTCACCATACTGTATGCATGGTTTGTAACCATGCATACAGTATCACATGCATACAGTATCACATTAAAAAGAGCACTACAGTATGAAACCATGCATACAGTATCACATTAAAAAGAAAGAAAGAATAGCACCAGAGTTAATGTTTTTGTCTGAACACATGCCCAGCTAACAATTACTTTCTTGATAGTGGCCATTTCTCTTCATTTTCAACTATGTTCAGCCCATTACACAGTACTACAAATGAAGAACAGTAGGAGAAGTACCTCTGCAATTAATCCAGTCACTACAAAAAATATAGACAAATTGTGCACCCTAACTATCAAGTACTGACTTGAAAGTGAAAGTAAGTGGCCATTACACTTTGCTTTCACCTACTTTCAGCCCGTTACACAGAGCTACAAATGAAGAACAGTATTAGAAATGCCTCTGCAATCAATGCAGTCACCACGAAAAATACGGACATTTACAAACGAGAAACCATCCATCTTGCTACTAAAATGATTCGACGCCTTAGGCTGTCAGCGAAAAGAAATGGGACACAGAGGAGGACAAAGATAAGTCTATAAAGCATGCATTTATACACTGTGATAAAAGGCACATCTTAGGACAAAGCAAAGTCAAACAGTGAAAAAAATCAAGCCCATAGCCATAGCCGTTATTGAGTTATGCTTGCACCAGGCAGGCATTTAGTCAGTCAGTACAAAATTCCATTGAATAAATTCTTTTTTTAGTTTTGGAAGCATTATTTTCGGGTTATACCGAAGGCACTTTTGGGTTTGGTTATACCTAACCAATGCTGCCAAGGTACCAGGATGGTATTGTGAAGCTGGTTTTTGGGTGATAATTTTGGACAGAAAAACCCAAAACCTTCATGAATCCTAATATACTGTACTGTACAGTACTACCATACTGTATGATAAATTAATATGCAAAAACCTTATCAGACATTGCAAAGTGTAAGTACAAATTAGAACTTTATTAGTTTTATTAAGGAACAATAAAAATTACTGAAACAATGGTGGTCAAATATTTGATCCCTATGGTTATACAAATGCTGTTGTTACACTGTATATAAATTTGCATTATGCAGTATGGCTGCAGGTGTATGTGATCACCCTTACATTTTATTGCTACAGTTCTTCCTAGACTTAAAAACTTAAAAATTCTAATTTATATTTCCCACTTTTTAGTCATAAACCACCACAAATTATCATATAGCGTCGGTGATATCAACATACATATGTTGTCCTGACAACTTGATTGTAAAACACAAAATCTTCAGACAATGTTATGGATGGTGAACTTCCTTCACCCACAGAAGGATAGGGTAAAACAGCATCACCACTGTCATTTCCAAAAGAGTAAAACTGTAAAATAAAATGATAAAAAATCACAACATTGCATCAAATTGTTGTGTTAGAAATGTACACAACTATACTAAGGAGTCTAGAAGTGCAACACGCAGTAATTCTTTGAAATAATCAGTACATAAAAAATAAGTGAAATTTTATGCTAAACACAGACCACAAGAATAATTATATGACTGTAATTACTAATACAGATCCAGCTGACATTTATTAATTTATGAACTTTTATTATGATCCATACTAGGGCTGAAACAGAAAGTATTTTTTACTATATGGATATCCTGAACAAAATCTTTCTGGATATTTTCAAATAGTGACATCATCACTTGCTTATAAAGACATAGTATATTAATTTTTTTTATCATGAACATGTTTGTTCACTAGTACCTTAGAACAGAAACAAATATAACATTCATATGAAAATTAAGGGTGTAGTAAGGTTAAATGTAGAAGCTATGTATCAAGGAAAATGTACCATAAAATTATCCTGAGTTCCAGATATTAAATTGTTATGTAAACAAAAACAGCCAAGCTGTGAAAAAGGGTACAGCCTCCAAAAAGTAGCCAGGGTGAAAGAATTCAAGGTGGTGGCCAAGAAATGGCTGTGATGGTAGGTTAATTGAAAAATTTTTAGTAACAACGGTTTTAGTCAATTTGGTCCAAACAAAATTTATATTAAATTCTCTTGTACTCCAAAGCCAATCTATGGCTGGCCTTGGAGCTTCTTTCATTTGTTTTTTTCTCTTTACTGCAGAAAGGAAGAAGAGATCAGAGCTGAATTTCTAGTATGATGATAACTCCAATATTTATGCATTTTAAAAACAATTACTGTAATTTTGTATCAAGACACACAATAGTGTGTCATGCGGCCAATAAAGCTGGCACATCACACCATGAGTATATTGACAGGAAGAAAGAATACAGCCTTTTCATGTGTGAATAGTTCCATGGCCCCTTCTCCAAAGCAGACTATTTTTGTATTATACCTGTTTTCCAGGTTGGGTAAGCCACACAGCACTTTTGATTTAGTTCGAAACAGCCATTTGCGAGATATGAACATTCAAAGTTTCGATTTAATTACTTTGTTTTTTTCTTCTTATGCTGTAATGAGGGATACTGAGGCTTCGGAGTATTTTTGCACACTTTGCAAAAATTGCTATAAAATTCAAATGTGTAACTGGATTGCCGCAATCTTTGGCACTAATGAAGAGCATATAAAGATGAATTCATGTACCAAATTTGCTGCATGATAACCTCTAGGAAAGAGATTATGCGATTTATGATAATTTTATCCACACAAAAACAGCCAAGCTGTAACAAAAATGGCGTAGCATTAAAAATCCTGGGATAAAACATAGCCATTGTTAAAATTTATTTGCATTAACATCATTCATTACCACCTTTTATTTCACAACTTTTTTCACCCAGGATTTTTAAGACCGCACCATTTTTCACAGCTTAGTTTTTTATGTGGATTTCATTTCTTTTACACTTATAAGGCTCCAAAGCCAGCCTATGGCTGACTTTGAGGTTTGTTTGTACTCACGTTAAATTTCTTCTTTTCTATACCGACACAATGATGATTATTGAAGACAGACTTATAAATGTATTGTACTGCATGCTTTACTTCAATATTTGGTAATATTATTCTATTACTCTAATTAAGTGCACATTATTTGAGGATTTCCAATAGAACATACTTAGAATGTTCTAGAGCAATCTAGTATTTCTATTGGTAGATCTATGAACTTACAAATCTTTACTTATAAGCAGATCTAAACTAGAATTTTCATTTATAAACTGAAGTGAGCAGCCAAAATAGCAGTGGTTAAGGATGTGGGTGTTAGGTATGGAGTTCCTTGTTTCGAACTCTGATATTTTAAGTTTTTTTTTTACATTTTTTGTGCACTTATTTTACCCCATGGTGACTGCTCTATTAGAGTATCTCGATCACGCAATTTTACACTTGTTTGGTCTCTGCTTTATAATTTGTAGCTGTAACCTATTGCTATTCAAACTACCAAAAGGCACTACTGTGATGATCTGCCAATTTTGCTATTCCCATACTTGGTTTACCCTGTAGCCGTGACAGAAGTAGGGCTGAGCAATTGTGACATTTTTCTACTTTCACGATTGTAGAATGCAACATATCACGATTATGATAACTATCACGATGTTATATCAGCATCATGCATGCACCACTTTGTATGAATTATTTAATACAAGGTGAAATCGTGTACAGCTTATGTTAAGGCCGTAGGTAGTTATACGTAGTTCAATACAAACAGTATAACATTATTAATAGTATCCTTAGAATTCAGTGGTTTCTAACAGGTAAGCTTTAAACTGCTTAGTAAGATTTATTTACATGATGAACTGTATCAGAAGTGTAGGCTTGTTTTCTGGATCACGTTCTTCCACAACAGCATGCACCACCATTCTGAATTAGATAATACACATTTGCATGTGATGTCACAACATCATGATTATTTATAATACATATCAACATCACGATGTTGGAAGACAATCACGATTAATCCCATAATCGGTATAATCTCCCAGCTCTAGACAAAAGTTTGATCTTTTTTTATGTGAATAAACATAACTCCTTGGATACATGATTGTATATACAGTGCAGTTGAACTTTCTACAAGGTACCTTGTTTGGACTTTGATCCCTCTAAAAGGTTAATTATTGTAGTTAAACTCTCTACAGGCTGACATGTTTGTATTGTTCGATTATTGGTCATAATTAAATGTACAGTCATTCGAAAACTTGTATTGATGTTCGACAATTGGCAAACTATAGGCCTGGCTCCTTTGATCATAGCATGATGTTGAAATGGATTACAGTTATGAAAATTGGTTTCCATATCAATGACAGATAGTTCTACTAAATACACCTAACTGGATGTTTCTACGTTGTTGTGGTGAGAAGTTATAAACGTTGTTCAAATTGCATTTGGTTTATCGTGACTTATGCTATTCAGTACAAATTGAATACATTTTAACAACAAAAATATTTGCATGACCAACAACTCCACATTACCCACCTCTGATACACATGTCACATTAGTTTGAGTCTCACAGGCATTGACAGCTGTAAAAGTTATACAAAAGTATAATACATCATAATTTGTAACATTATGTCTTACCAGTGATAAACACTTTTCAAATAGATAGGATTTTAATTTATGTTATAACTACTGTATTCATTTAACTTGGATTGGCTTTATAAAATAATTATCAATTTCATATTGTAGCAACATAGCTACTAGCTACAAACTATAATTTTTTTTGACATTGTATACATTTATCACTACAAAAATAATGTGTAGTAAGTGAGAATTAATTATACTGTTTAATTCTGTTGGGGATGAGTTAATCATGTCTTGGTTCCATCATTGTAGGATTAAGTATTATGTTTGTAGTGATAAATGTATACAATGTCAAAAAAAAATTATAGTTTGAAGCTAGTAGCTATGTAGCTACAATATGAAATTGTTTTCTGAAGTATAGCACTTTGCTCAAGCTTTGACCTATTATGCCAGTCCTTTACTCTTTGTGCTGTCAAAAAAATGACAGTTTGGCATTTCTGCTGCAAGCTTGCAAGTCCAAATTCATAAGGGTTTCTGGAGCCCCAGGAAACCAACCTTCTTATACCCCTGTGTATGATGCTATGTTGTGTGCACTAGTAGACTCACACAACCAAATGTATGCATACAATAGCCAAACAGGTGTAGGTATGGTACTTACGTTTCAAGTTGAATATCCATACTCCTGGTATGCCTACGTTACTGGTTTGTGTTATATTTATAATGCTAGGAGTTTGTGATCCAGGAATAGTATAAGAATTATAACCATCACCAGCATTAATTCCTGCTAGAGCTTCAGTCCCGCCAAGTCCATCATCTCCACCAGAGTTATCACCAGTAGTCCATTGTATTCTCCCATCAGCATATAGGAATATTACAAATGACTCAACTCCACTAGTGGCTAGTATGCACTGGAATGTGTTGGTCTAAACAAACCAACAAATTTTTACTACATGTGTACATGTATGTATGCGGTAGATAAGATAATCCATGCAAAAACAGCCAAGCTGTATAAAAAACATGCTACCTTCAAAAATCCTGGGTGGTGGCCAATAAATGGCTGCAATGATGTTGATGACAATAAATTTTTTTAATGCAAGCTATTATTAAAATTTATTATCATCCACATCATTGCAGCCATTTCATGGCCACCACCTTTGATTTCATAACTTTTTTCACCCAGGTTTTTTTGCCCTTTTTATACAGCTTGGCTGTTTTTGCATGGATTTCACATCTTTTTGTACTTTCAATATACAGTGGAACCTCAGTTATCCAGACCCCACTTATCTGAATTCTCGGTTAACTGAACCACGGAAATGACTGCTCTATTAGAGTTGTGACTGTTCTATTAGGGTAGTTGGAAATACTGATATTTTCAAAAATTTTCTTCATGCTATTTTAAGGTTATTTATGCACAGTTCCAGAGATATGGACTTTTCAGACTTATGGACCACCTCTGGTCCCAAGGAATTCGGATAACTGAAGTTCCACTGTATACCCAAAGCCAACCATAAATGAGCTTCTGAAGTTTAATTTGTTTTTACACAAATCATTGTTCTTATCTACAGATCCAATGAAGACGATATGATCAAACTAGATTACTTGGCCCCTAATGATTCTGTTCACAATTAAGAAAAGGATACTACAAGCTACTGATGACAAACATTGACTCGTATAAATTTTCCTTTTCCCCCTCTGTGATTAAACTTTGGAACCCCTTCCCCCCTACATAGTTAATTCCCCTTCCCTGGATAATTTTTGCAATAACTTAAGTACTGTAATTATATCTGTGCGTTATAATCATTAATTTTGTGATTTCTGCACAATAATAATAATAGTGCTCTACCAATACAGAATAATACCTACTTACTTATCTGATACTAAAGACTATTTGTAACTGGGCCTGCAAAAATAGGGCATGTGGGCACATGATTTTTGCCTACTTTTTCAAATTTTCATTACTCATAACTTTTGTACCATTATGTTATGGCAATGCAATTTTCAGCTCATAGTTAGCAGTTAGTTGGCTTTATGATGCAAGTTACAGAATGCAAATATTCTGTTCCAATACTGAGATATTGCCTGTTAGGTGATGGGTGGTAGTTTGTGCCCACATGCCCCGTTTTCGCAGCCCCGGTCACATTTATAGCTACTGATATTTAATTAAATAAATTAAATTTGTACTGAGCAGTCAGCCCTTAGACTATTGGTATGCTACGGAAAAAGAGTTACAATACTCTCATAATAATACACAAACCAATTATCTAATTACAAGTGCAATAATGTGATTACAAAAGTGATGCAGAAATTAAGATATAATTAAATTTTTATGCTTGCTTGTTCATGGCTATATAAAGTTGTAATACACATGTAGTGCCTATATTGTTTTGCAATAGTATTTTATAACAAAGTAAATTCTTTCCAAGCTAATTAGGTATAGCTAGTATTTGTCAATTAAGATTTTGTAGTGACTGTTCTATTAGAGTATCTCGATTATACATGCAAAATGTGATAAGATGCAGTTGCTCAATTTTTACAAAACAATCCTGCAAATAAAATACAACTCGCAGCCTGCTGTCAAACGTTTTATTAGCATAGCACTTATTATGATGATTATGATGATGACGATTGGCACGAGTAGGTCTTAATAGTAGTGTACTAGCTATACTCCACCCTGATCTGTACCAAAATTATCATCGACTTTGATTCAATGAAATACTAGAGAAGTTGTAATAGTACAGTATTACAGAGTTTATTTAAACGAAGTTGCTATTGTTCCGGCAGCCGGAAATATTTTGTCAGTGCTATTGTTCCGGCAGTCCACTAGATTTCTCACTATCAAGCACACTAGTTGTACGAGTATTCAACTTTAGGGCACACGTCTAGTAGGTTGCCCCGAGTATTCGACTTTAGGGAATGCGTCTAGTAGGTTGCCCCGAGCATTCAACTTTAGGGAACGCGTCTAGTAGGTTGCCCCGAGCATTCAACTTTAGGGGACGCAAAAAGTAGTTATAGTGAGGGGGTTAGGGTCGGGTTCAGCTTTAGTTTCTTCTTCACCTTCAATATCTATTATATAGAAGTTACTCCACTTGGAGACATATAAGGTAGAAACTAAGAGATTTGGGTTGCTGGGAGCCATGTAGCATAATGGGTAGGACTCTGGGCTCAAGCACTGGAGGTCCCGGGTTCGATTCCCGCTCAGGGCATTTTGTGTTTTTTTTCCGTTTGAGGACCTTTTTGTCTAAGTTGTATTTTTATTCACGTGACTGCCGGAACAATAGCAACAGCCTTATTTAATTTACTTTTGTAATGCTCTAATAGAGCGCACATTTTTTTTTTGAGGATTTCTAATAGAACGTGCATATATATAGTTCTAGAACACTCTAGATTTTCCATTGGTAACCATATGAAATTCTCACTATTGAGTAGATTTTAGCTAGAATTTTCATTTATAAAGTAGAAATTAAGTGAGATGATCTGCCGTGACAGAAAAGGCTCAGTGGTTAAGGATTTGGGTGTTCAGTGTGGAGGTCCCTGGTTCGAATGCTGGTCAGTAACTTTTTTCGACATTTTTTTGTGTACCTTTTTTACCCTGTGGTAACTGTTATATTAAAGTATTTTGACCCTACCATTTACCGTTGTTTGGTTTTTGTCTTGTAACTCTATAGCTGTCAATGCGATTTCTTTTAAACCATAAAAGGTTCGAGCTATGATGGTTAACCTATATGCATACTGATTTTTTAAAGTTATTCTCTAAGCAGTTTACTCTGTAGGCATGACAACAAGCTGGCCTTTTAATGCAAATAATCGTCCATAGCTCTACTACTATTAATCAGATTTGCACTAAACTTGGTATGTGATTGTGCCAAAATATATTCTTCAAGTGAACCAAAGCTGAAGGCAATCAACCTATACATTTGCATTTCATAATGGTTTTTGTAAAGTGTGCGATAAGAAGAATCTAAGCCTCTGAGCCCCCTAAACGAAGAAGAAAAAAAGAAATTAAGCCAGATTTTGAAGGCTTACATTTCATGACTGTGTTAGGCACTCTTGCTCAAATTTGATATGTGGGGTGCTGAAGGTGGAGGGCGTTTGCAGTATAAAAATGATTCCAATTCAGGAAGGGAGCACAGAGCTGAAAATTGCGTTCATATGATAGTCGGTGTCGATATACTTTACATAAACTTCTGAGAATATTATTTGGTTGCTGTACTGAACTCATCCGACCCAATTTGCACACTTTCAGGGTCTTCAACATTATCAACTAATTCCTTCGGTTACTGATAGTGTTTTGCCAGAGATGAATGTAATACCATCCTCTCAGTCATTCATGAACTACACACCTGCTACAACAATGACTATCATCAAACTGTGTCTCCAGTGGCTACCAGTTGCCACTCCTCCCTGTCTACCCTTTATCCACTCCTCTCCATCCCTCCATGCCCATTGTCCCACTTACCACCCACTTGACTTTATATAGCTTAATGTTTTAGTCTATTGTTATGTTGTTTTGTACAAATCAAATGTCTTGCAAGTAATACTTTGTACCAGACCAGATCAAAGTCTGCTGGAAATCCTGTATCCTCAGACAAATTTCATGCATTCTGGGACACCTGCGAGTATTCCCACATCAAATACTTTGATGACTTACTACCAACACCATCAGTTAAGGCTATTCATTGGCTATCAACAGAGCCATAGTTTATTTCTTTCACATCTACAGGTGGTTGTGGTTGGAACAATGCGGGTGTTTCACCACCTCTAATCTCAGACAGGAGCTAATCAGCTTGTTCTTGTAAACTACAAACTGAATCATATAAAAATTGATGTGGAAATACTTCACATAAAGCCTAACTAAAACTCCAAATTTGAGCCCAAAATCTTTTTTGGTCATCTTGCTAGAGTGGATTAAAGTAGCAATTCGCATTCTCTGCCAAACACCATTCATTCGTGTACAATGGCCAGTATTTCCTACACCAAATAATTTAGCCTCTCGCTAACAAGACCATCTATCAGAGGTATTCATAGGCAATAAACAAAGCCATAGTTTATTTCTTTCCATCATGTTTATTGATAGTTGTGATCGAAAATGTTTGGGTATGAAACCATAAATAATTCTTGGACACATTGTTTCTACGGTGTTTCATTAATTCTTGGCTGCAGATTTTCTGGTGGCTTAAAAAGATGATACTTCATGCCATTTCAACAACTTCAAGTATTTCCTGGGACTATATTGCAATTAATTTTGGGTCTGTTCTTGGTTTACAATATTGTAGTCATATTGCATGGAAGCCATGGATTAGCTACATGTACTTCATGAGTTTAAAGGTTTTGTTATAAGTGAGCTTATAATGGATATTAGTCTAGAGATCAAAAAACACATGTGGAAACACATTTAATTCCATGGATTTGCTTGAAAATTACAATACATCTTCATGGTCTGTATTAACCATTTAATGGGAGGTAACTATACAGTTAGCTATACCACAAGGAGTTAGAATATGCCAAGTTGCTATACACTAAATATTTCATAAAATAGCATAGTAAATCACCACTTTGGGCCACTAGAAATGGTGGAAGCCAAGAATGGACAGAAGCAACATGTCCAAGAATAGAGATTGTGACATGTCTGCATAATTTAGATTACAGCTACCCTAAAATGTAATGGAAAGTAATAAACTATGGCTGTGCTGATAGCTAATGAACAGCTCTAACAGATGGTGTTGGTTAGGTGATTTGGAGTAGGAAATACTGTTCATTATATAACAATATTAGTTTGTCCAAGAATAAAATTTTTGAGTTGCAACTTTAACCCACCCTAGCAAAGCAATCATAAAAGAATTCTGGCTTAAATTTGAAATTTCAGTTATGCTTTATGTGAAGTATTTCCACACCAAGTTTCATATGATTCGGTTTAGTAGTTTACGAGAACGAGCTGATTAACTCCAGTCCAAGATTAGAGGTGGTGACACATACCCACATATTTCCGATCACTGCTACCTACAAATGAGATGGAAAGAAATAAACTATGGCTCTGTTGATAGCCAATGAAAACCCTGAGTGATGGTGCTGGTAGTAAGTATTTGAGGTAGCATTACTGGCGGATGTTTGAGAATACATAAAATTTGTCCAAGAATACAGGATTTTGAGCAGTGAGCCTAGTACAACAACCAAACAAAATTTTAGGCTCAAACTTGGAAGTCTAGTTGGGCTTTATGTAAAGTATACCCACACTAATTTGTATTATGATTCCATTCAGCAGTTTACAAGAATGAGTGTCTGAGAGTACATGGTGTCCAAGAATATATAGCTTACTCCATGGGTTATTTGATTTGCACATCATGGTAATTAAATCTCACTACCAGATGCTGGAGAGTTCCACGGCTTAACAGTGGACAGCATCATCAGAGGGTATCAAGACACACGATAGTGTGTCGTGCAGCCCAAGAAGCCGGCGCGCCACACCGTGAGTATATTCACAGGAAGAAAGAAAATGCAATTTTCACACCTATGTAGCTCTGTGATCCCTTATCCGATTGGAAACAAAATTGCTACAGACGTGCCGGCCAGTTATGGGAGTATACATACCAAAGTTGAAGAATTGAGATAAAGAACATGGAGATATGACACAAAACCCAACCTGTGTCAAAATTACGCGATCGATTTTTATGAATAAAAAAAACTATTAGTTTTCACATCTACCAGGCAAACCGCTTAGAGCAATGAGCTGAAAATCAGTATGTAGCTGGAATAATCATCATAGAAAGTCCTTGCAGTAGTACAGAAGAATCGGATTACAAACCACTGAGTTATGATTCGAAAGGCAACTACGTGTAGCAAATGCGAGATCAGAACAGTCACCCTAATAGAGCATTCAGCTACGTTTATAACATACTCCATTATAGAATTATATTACATTGCAAGATATTCTGTACGGAATTCAGCTATACAAACAGTTAATCTGATAGACAATTCAGCTACATGCAAGTCACCCTGTAGAGAGTTCATCTAGAAACAAGTCACCCTAGAAGAAGTCATCTTGTAGAGAGTTCAGTTACAAAGAAACCATCATGTAGAGAGTTCAGATGCAAAAAATCACCCTGTAGAGAGTTCAGCTACGAATAGATCACCCTGTAGAGAGTTCAGCTACAAACAAATCATCCTGTAGAGAGTTCAGCTACAAAGATACCACCATGTAGAGAGTTCAGCTGCAAACAAATCACCCTATAGAGAGTTCAGCTACGAACAGATCACCCTGTAGAGAGTTCAGCTACAAACAAATCACCCTATAGAGAGTTCAGCTACGAACAGATCACCCTGTAGAGAGTTCAGCTACAAACAAATCACCCTGTAGAGAGTTCAGTTACAAAGAAACCACCATGTAGAGAGTTCAGCTGCAAACAAATCACCCTGTAGAGAAGATCAGCTAGAAGAAATCACCTTGTAGAGAGTTCAGCTACAAAGAAACCATCATGTAGAGAGTTCAGTTGCAAACAAATCACCCTGTAGAGAACTAAGCTACAAACAAATCGCCCTGTAGAAAGATCAGCTAGAAGAAGTTACCTTATAGGGAGTTCAGCTACGAACAGATCACCCTGTAGAGAGTTCAGCTGCAAACAAATCACCTGTAGAGAGTTCAGCTACAAACAAATCGCCTTGTAGAAAGATCAGCTAGAAGAAGTTACCTTATAGGGAGTTCAGCTACGAACAGATCACCCTGTAGAGAGTTCAGCTACAAACAAATCACCCTGTAGAGAGTTCAGCTACAAAGAAACCACCATGTAGAGAGTTCAGCTGCAAACAGATCACCCTGTAGAGAGTTCAGCTACGAACAGATCACCCTGTAGAGAGTTCAGTTACAAAGAAACCACCATGTAGAGAGTTCAGCTGCAAACAAACAGTTCAGCTACAAACAAATTACCCTGTAGAAAAGTCAACTAGAAGAAGTCACCTTGTAGAGAGTTCAGCTACTAACTAGTGACCCTGTAGAGACAACAGCTAGAAGACGTTACCTTGTAGAGAGTTCAGCTACAAAAAAATCATCCTGTAGAGAGATCAGCCAGAAGGACTCACCTTGTAGTCTAAGAGTGTTCAGTTACAAAGAAACCATGCACCATGTAGAGTTCTGTAATAAATATATGTATTATATATATATATATATATATATATATATAATTTCTACATGTATTGATAAAATCAGAAATATGTAAAGTATTCATCTGCTTCATCTTTTCTTCTTCCTGTGGAAAAGAAAAAAGAAAGGTTAAAAAAGCCCCAAAGCTGGCCATAGGCCGGCTTTGGGGTATACAAATACAATAAGAAGTGAAATTTAATCCAAAACAGCTAAGCTTTAAAAAAAGAGTGTGGCCCTCAAAAAGGCTATGGTGAAAAAAGATGTGAAATCCAAGATGGCGGCCAAGAAATGGCTGTGATGGTAGGTTAATGGTAAAATTTTAATAATGACAATTCAGGTGAATTTTGTGCCAAGACCAAGCAGCACCAAAATTCACCTGATTTGTTGTTATTAAAATTTTTACCATTAACCTAGCTATTTCTTGGCCGCCACCTTGGATTTCACATCTTTTTTCACCATAGCCTTTTTGAGGGCCGCACTCTTTTTTTTACAGCTTAGCTGTTTTGGATTAGATAAGGATATCTGGATTCCAGTTATTGAAGAGATTTTATTTTGTTAGATCTGTGAATGGGAACTAATGAGGAAGATTGTTTTGTGGTAGCCATGATATCACACAAAGAATGATATTGTTGGACACATTCCCCAAAAAATTTCATACTTGGTACTTCATCCAGCATCAAGGTAGCATATTGTGTGAGATCACTGGTAACCGTCAGTACTCAAGAGATCTTTGTCAACTAGTACTCCAGGTGCCAAAAAATTTGTGTGCTTATAAGTAGAAATTTGTCTTGCTTACTGAAATTTGGAGCATATTGTGTACAATACACAGGGAGTGCCGAACATTTAGAGATGCCAACATTTTAGGGAATCTACGGTAATGAAGCAGTCAGATACTCTATCTGATAATACAGCAGTTGTTTACTCAAATAAAGCATTTAGATGCATTTTCGATAAAATTTAATCACACCTGTTACAAAATGTAATCTCAGAAAGTTAATTTTTCAAACATTTTCGGTGGGGAAAATTTCCTAGGACCCTTAGAAAATGCATGCTCCACATGCTGAGTGAGCTTTAACATTGTACAAATTCTATCAACCAGTCACCACTTTTCTTAGTCACCACTTTTCTTAGCCCCATTACTTTAAAGTTTATTGCTAAGTCTGTATACATTGCCTTTATACCATATAATAAGTACTAGGAATTTTATGCTCCAAAGAAATAAAAGGTAGTGAAACAAGGGAGGTTGCCTACACCTACAAATAAACTAGTGGACATTTAATCCCTAATTCTGTCATGGGACTCCTAATTTTTCATTTCACCTGTTTGTTCATCTTTTTTTTTTTTACTTTTCATAATTATGACTGGTGAACTCACACATACTGCATCAAAAGTAAGAAGGGCTATATCATGCCTGTAGCCTTAGCTGTTAATTATTGAGCTCTGCTTGTCTGAAGGAATCATGCAGTTAGTCAGTAAGTAAAATACTCCACAGAATAAAAATATCAAATTTTTATAGCAACTTATATTATCGGAAGCGCATTTTTTTGACAAATTGAGTTTTGATTCTACCTAAACAATACAGTACAGTATACTTATACAAAATGCCAGCATAAGTTTGTGTCTTATGAAATGTCTCTTCTTCCAAAATTATGCTAGTATTATCACTGCATCTATACAGATAGTGCACATTAATCTACCCTGTACTGTATTTGTAAAAAGTGTATAATTTTCTTGTGGTAGTACACCTTAACACTAGAACTAAAATATGAAGGTGTTAATGAAAAACTTAACTAGAGAAATATAACTAGAGACATACATGTATGTGATCAAGTCTGGGAAAACCAGTCTTATTTCCTGTTTACAAGAACTAAGAAATGCCAGTTTTAACTATTTAGTTTGCTGTAGCTCACTGATAGTCTAAGCTACATGTACCAAATTTTCACACGTTTTACACAAATTCCTTACCTTCCAGAGCATCTACTGCACAAGTAGCCAACAGCTAAATTTCAGATAGTTTAACTGATGTTGACTCTATCAGGCAAGTTCCAAAAGGGGTGAGTGGCAGGGACCAGAGGATAGCATGGAGTAAGGCATAGGGATTTATTAGGCCAAGTTATGGGCCATTCAGGTTTCAAAACTGCCTAAAAGTAAAAGGAAATTTACAGCACAGGTTTTTTTTCAACACCACAAAGCTGTGCAGCCACATACAGCAATCCCCAGTCTGACCAGAGCTCTATTACGGCCCCAGTCTACATATACGGATTGCCACTGTGCTTGGTAAAAGCATGCAGCTAGCAAAAACAGACCACTTAAGTCTAGCTGATTTCAATACAGTAACAGTAGTTTATTCACATAACTTTGTGTTCTTTGTGAAAAATGAAATCTGCTGTCACAGGCAATAAGACTGGTTTTCCCAAATCCAGTCATAATTATCAACAAAAGTTAAACATATGTACCAGGAGCAGAACCAGAGGTACACAAGGAGCAAGTGCATCACACACCCCAGAAGCATAGAATACACATTATATCTAGGTCATTTTTTAAAGTAACTCAACAGTTCATTGTGTGACATTCAGGGAAGACACAGTCTCTTGTCAATCCCTGAATCTGCTCTTGCACACTACACAATTACCTTATCAATTCCATTATTATAATAACCAACTCTGTCCCATGTGGCTATTAACAAGTTAGAGATTGTGTTATTAAGAGATGTTGGAAAAGCTGCTCCTATTTCACTGGTTGCTCTAGCAAGGAGATTAGGATCAGTGGTTTGACGATAGTAAATATTTCCAGTTCCTCTGGTGTCAACATCAGCCCAGTATGGTGCAATGATCTTATCTGTTCCATCCAGTGGTAATGACATAGGAGTACAAACATTATAATGACTGCCAAAACTGATAACTCCATTATCATGGATCTGTGACAACATGCACATGTACAGTAATACCAAATTGTATACAGTAGATCATAGAGGTTTGCGCTTTCCCACCAAATCAGAAACAATTGACTAGCCAATATACCTTATGACTATTGTCATTGTTAGACATATCTTTGGTTACATATGTACATGCCCTTTCGTATACTGCAAATGGTACAATCAAGAGTTCATAATAAAAGTAAGGGTGAGTATCCAGCTTCCAATATAGCCTATACAAAATCACTGTGTTAAGCTCCGTCAAGTTTATCTTTGATCAAATCAATACTTCTTATGGTGATAGGGAACTGTTCATTGGTTCTTATTAGTGTTGATAAAGTTATTAATTTTGTGAGCAGGCTTAATGTGTTGCTTAACTCAGTGATTTTCCTGGATGTATTCCAGATAGATACTCTCTACCTTACTTGTATTATGAACTCATCATACAATGCATGCATTTTTTTTATGTTTTGTTGTACACGCACATGTAGAAGGTGTACAGTTATTGCATCGCGCACATACAGTACTCTTGCCTTTCACTGTGTCCCATTTCCTTGCCAATGAGTTAAAGCATCAAAAGATTTTTTTTTGCTCTTAAGTAAAACTAAAACGGAAATTGCTCATAATTTTTTACACTACATTTCTTACAATTGAAGTCAGCAGAGTATAATAACTACAAACATGCTTCAGGTATTATTTTGCATATACACAACAGCTACTGGCTGAACACAGTAAAATCTGACATGAATGGCTGTTTCACTTGCAAGTATGACATAAATTGAGGTGTACACATTTGTGACCAGATTTGCAAAAAGGCAACTTTTCATACACAAAAGTTGACCCATTGTTTTCATTTTGAAGTTTCATAACTTTTGTATCATTGCATATAATTGCCAAAATTTTCCATGAGTACAGCTAAAGTATCTGGCTACAGTTTGAAACTAAGAGCAAGTTAATCAGTATAAGGAGTCAAGTGTTACATTATTTTGTTTGCTGGTATGTAAAATGTGTGGAAAAGGTACCTTATCGCAAATCTGGTCACATTTGTCAATTGAGCAAAAGGCCTAATATTCTGGTGCCATTATTCTGTTCTTTATTAATTATAGATTGATATGCAATAACATTCACAAACATTTTCAAGAATTACAACTTTATTCTTTATTAAGGATCACCGAAATAAAAAGTACTAAAACAATGATGGCCAAATATTTGATCACTGCTTCAGTCATACGTAGCTATACAAAATTGTATGTGCTATGTATTGCACTTGTATGTCACCACCCTTGTTTTAGTACATTTCTGACTGGGCATGCAAAAATAGGGCACATGATTTTTGCCTACTTTTTCAAAATTTCATAACTTACAACGTTTTGTACCATTATTCTATGAAAATGGAATTTTTACCTCTCTGTAAGCATTTAATTGGCTTCATGATGCAAGTTACAGAATGCAAATATTCTGTTCCAGTACTGAGATATGACCTGTAGCATGACGGGGTGTAGTTTGTGCCCACATACCCTGTTTTCGCAGGCCAGATCACATTTTATTACTACAGTCTTATTCATATTTCCCACGTTTTAACAATCATTAATGTCAGTGATATCAACATACATATGTTGTCCTGACAACTTGATTGAAAAAAACAAAATCTTCAGACAATGTTATGGACGGTGAAGTTCCTTGACTGTCAGAAGGATAGGGTAAGACAGCATCACCACTATCATTTCCAAAAGGATAAAACTGTAAAATATAATGACAAAACAAATCACAACATTACATCAAATTGTAATGTTAGAAATGCACACAATTATATTAAGGAGTCAGGGGCATATTTGAGAATTTTGAAAAGGGGTTTCCACTATATTAGAGTTTTTTTTTATATTACCTGACTGCTATATTAGAGTATCTTGATCTTTTCATCAAAATCATAATTCAGAACAATGCTATAAGTGTTGCTATATTGTTAGAAACTATTACTTAACTAAGATAAAAGTTTAAAATGTGTCCTGTTCCATGGTAGATTCCAGATTCTAGAAACCTGAAGTTTCAATTTCTTAATGTTTCAAGTAGTGTGTAAAATCAAAAAGGGTTTCCTGAAACCCCTGGAGACCCCCTTGGTACACCCCTGGGAGTCTAGAAATGCAACACGCACTATAGTACATAAGTGTATGATAATTTAATTATTTGAAATACATTCAGTACATATAAAATAATTGCCAAACACAGGCCATAAGCCTGTAAGTACTAATACAGATAAAGCTGTCAATTATTTATGTTCTTTTATTATTATGATGCATACAGAGATCAAACTTTATATTTTTTTATACATTAAAATACATTTTAACAACAAAAATCTTCGCATCATAAATAACTTTCTCATTACAACATTACCTACCTCTGATACACACGTCACATTATTTTGAGTATCACAGGCATTGACAGCTGTAAAATTACACAAAGGTACACAAAATCAAACATTTATAACAACATTGTGCATCACATTACATTGCATATAAACAAATGCATAATATATCTTACCAGTGATAAACATATAGCAAAACTTAATAGTTTCTTTTTTTTAATATTTACTGCTGTATTCATTAAACTTTGCTTGACTTTTCAAATTAAAGGAGGTAAGAAAATCATAGCTACATATTAGCTACTGACTTTAAGAAAACTTGACACTGTATATGCTAATTATTTCACAACAAAATATAATAATTTGCAGTAACCTAATTAAAATTCATTATTTTATCCTGTTTGAATTGTGTTAGGGATCAGTAAATCATGTCTTGGCTCCATCATTGTATTTATTAACCTACAGATGTATTTGACGTGTTTGACTGTAGTAATTTGATGTGTTTTTGCTTTCAGTTTTCTGAAGTAAAATTTATGGAAATAAGCGGGATACTTTACCCGCTTCTGCAAGAGCCATATCAGAGTGACAGCTTGTGTTTTACAGCTTTGCTTGTGTTTTGTTCTATTATGCCAGACATTTGTTAATTAGTTTAAATTTGTCATCCTGTTATTCCAAAAACTACTTCGGCAAGATTTTCACATCCTTACTTTCTATTTCATACTTTCTCCAATAACTTGTCCATTGCAAACAATAATACTGTAATTCCTAATTTGTCAATTGCTTATGCTTTTAGAAAAAACTATTTGTAGACATGTTTATACAGGTTCATAGCTTGTAAAACAGGGGTAATTCTATTCTTGTAACAAAATCATGTTCAGTTGGATTGGGGGCATAGACAGGATTTCTTTCACAAGTGGTTTCCAGATTTAGTAGTTTAGTATAGTTGGTAGGTGTTCACCTGAGCCCCCATCAAATATAGTAATATCAAAGAGGTGAACATGTGTTCACTTCCAATGGTTTTGTACAGGAATTAACATGTTTTCATGTCATAAACATATTTGCGTGCCTGAATTGTCCATACTAAATGTGTGGAATATTTTAAAGCCTCATAACTCACTTGTTCTTGCCTTTATCAAAGCACTTTTTTGATTACCAGTTCCAGTGTTTAAGGGCTTCACAGTGCTACTAAATGTTTGGGCAGCTGGCCCATGTAACAAGAGTTATTAACAAGAAATGAGGGCTCAGGTGAACGCGAACAGACTATAGTTAGTTGGAGATGCAAATGTTTAGGAGTGCACCCCCATATGTTGACAGATTATGAACATTTATGATTACAAAAATGATGTAAGGATTTCGATAAATGCTTTACAACACTGATTTTAAATCCTTTAATTTAGTGCTAGTTAATGGTTGTGTGGCCCTTCACAAAAAGTAAGAGTCTGACAAACATCATTTCAAAAGCAATTCATTTAGACATAATTTATGTAACTGCTGTTTACGTCAGATGATTACCCTTCAATTTGAATAAAAGCATTGCATTGCCAAGGCTATTTGTGTGTGAACATTATTGGCACGCATTAATTGGCTATTGAAGAATTTGAGTGTTACAAGAAATGATTTAGTATCTGTAATTCACCACATCCTTACTTTTACGTAGGGTTGCCAGACTAGGGTTAGGCTGGTAATGAGATATAGGTACAGTGTTGCATAAGTTTAAATGCATATCCAAATTCTCCAGTTGAAAATAAAATCTCAAGATCCGTGTTGTACTACATTCTTAGCAATTGTTCCTTAGTCCTACATTAAATTTATACACTTTTTAAATAGCCATTTTAAAGAAAGATTCTGCTATAGATTTCTATGAATGTTATAATTTTTTGGACTGCTCTATTACAGTAAATCACATTTGACTGCTCTATTAGAAAATTGTGAACTTTAGAAAGATTTTCCTTTTCATGTATACACTGATTTATTCTCCCTTCATATTCTGAAAAATTAATGTAAGTTTCCTGTTATATAGCTTTACTGTATTTTCTGATTTTGTGCTACCAAGTTATGATAATTTGGTGCTTGTTACCGGTTCAGTGAGGCTTCTGGAATTCCAGGAAACCACCCTCCCTATGCCTTTATGGATAATACTCACACCATCAAAACACAACAAGCAATAATAGTTATGCAGATGACAATGAATATACATGTATGAACATACATTTTAAGTTATATATCCATACTCCTGGTAAGCCTACATTGCTGGTCTGTGTAATATTAACAATGCTGGGAGTTTGAGATCCAGGAATAGTATAAGAGTTATGACCATCACCAGCATTAATTCCTGCTAGTGCTTCAGTTCCACCAAGTCCATCATCTCCACCAGAGTAATAACCAGTAGTCCATTGTATTCTCCCATCAGCATACAAGAATATTACAAATGACTCAACTCCACTAGTGGCTAGTACACACTGGAATGTGTTGGTCTAAACAAACCAACAGATTTTTATTACATACATGCATGTATAGAGAAGATAAATCTGTACATACATACATTTAATGTTTATACATACAGTACATACATGTAATACAACATGTATTAACAGTAATACTTTCAGATCTCAGAATTAAGGCATTTAACAATAATAAACAACAGTGCAGGCATCATAGACTACCAGGAATAGCCTATCCCTTTGAGTTAGAAAGGGAGTGTATCCGTGACGTACGCAAACGAAAATTAAGAGCAGCTTTGAGACTTTGTTGAAAAAATTTGTGGAAAAATAATTTGTGGGAAAAACACTACAGTCAAACTATAGAACAGTTTAGAAGATACTTCTGTATGTAATATGTTGTTAAAAGTGGAAGCGCTTCTTTAGCAGTGGATAAAAATGTTATTGAAGAACTACAAAAATTTCATGAATTAAAAAATTACAATAAATCAATTATGCATTATTGCACAACATCAAGACACACGATAATGTGTCGTGCGGTCCAAGAAGCCGGCGCGCCACACCGTGGGTATATTGACAGGAAGAAAAAAACACGTCATTTTCACACCTTTGTAACTCGGTGATACCCTATCCGATTGGAACCAAATTTGCAGCAGAGTTTCCCGCCAGCTAGGGGAGTCAACATTCCAAATTTGAAGGAAATTAATCGCTCAAGCCATTTCTGAGTTACGAGCAGCCAAAGTTTCGGTTTTTCTTCTTTTTCTTCGTGTTTTTGCACACTTGCAAAAATTGCTATAAACTGCAAACGCGTACTCCGATCGTATTGCAATTTAATATACAGCATGGCAGTACACAGGCGAATTCTAGCATCAAATTTGGTGCAAATACGATGAATGGTTAAGGATTTATGACCAATTATTCGCGTAAAACAAGATCGATTTGTTGTCACGCCTACAGGGTATAAACCGCTTCATGGAATGAGTTGAAAATCATTTTGTGGGTAGATCAACCATTGTTGGAGTGCCTTTTGGTAGTTTGAAAGCAATCGAAATAAAGATTGTGGAGATATGACATGAAACCGAAGGTGTGTAACAATTGCGTGATCAAGATTCGTGAATAAAAATTTCACGCCTACCAGGCAAACTGCATGCTTAGAGCAGTGAGCTGAAAATGGGTATATAGCTGGAATAGTTACCATAGAAAGTCCTTGCAGTAGTATAGAACAATCAGTTTACAAACCACTGAGTTATGATTCGAAAGCCAACTCCGTGTAGCAAATGCGAGATCTAGATACTCTAATAGAATAGTCACCCTAATAGAGCATTCAGCTAGTTTATGACATACTCCATTATAGATTTCTATTACATTGAAAGCTATGCTGTAGGGAGTCCAGCAGCAACCAGTTAATACTGTAGACAGTTCAGCTACAAGCAAGTCACCCTGTAGAGAGATCAGCTAGAAGAAGTTACCTTGTAGAGAGTTCAGCTACAAAGAAACCACCATGTAGAGAGTTCAACCGTAAATAAATCACCTGTAGAGAGAGTTCAGCTAGAAACAAATCACCCTATAGAGAGATCAGCTAGAAGAGGTCACTTGTAGAGAGTTCAGCTACAAAGAAACCACCATGTAGAGAGGTCAGCTGCAAACAAATCACCTGTAGAGAGTTCAGTTACAAACAAGACACCATGTAGAGAGATTAGCTAGAAGAAGTTACTTTGTAGAGAGTTCAGCTACAAAGAAACCATCATTTAGAGAGTTCAGCTGCAAACAAATCACCTGTAGAGAGTTCAGCTACAAACAAGACACCATGTAGAGAGATCAGCTAGAAGAAGTTACTTTGTAGAGAGTTCAGCTACAAAGAAACCACCATGTAGAGAGGTCAGCTGCAAACAAATCACCTGTAGAGAGTTCAGTTGCAAACAAATTACCCTGTAGAGAGATCATATAGAAGAAGATACATTGCAGAGAGTTCAGCTACAAAGAAACCATCATGTAGAGAGTTCAGCTGCAAACAAATCACCCTGTAGAGAATTCGGCTACAAACAAATCGCCCTGTAGAGAGTTCAGCTAGAAACAAGTCATCCTGTAGAGAGATTAGCTAGAAGGATCACCCTGTAGAGAGTTCAGCTATGAACAAATCACCTTGCAGATAGTTCAGGTACAAACAAGTCACCCTGTACAGTGATCAGCTAGAAACCAGTGACCTGTAGAGAGTTCAGTTGCAAAAACAAATCACCCTTTAGAGAGATAAGCCAAACAATATAACCTTGTAGAGAGATCAGACAGAAACAAATCACACTGTGGAGAGTTCAGTTACAAAGAAACCACACTGTAGAAAGTTCGTCTACAAGCAAATCACCCTGTAGAGACTTCAGTTACACTTCAAGTCACCCAGCAGAGAGAACAGCTGCAAACAAGTTATCCATAGGGAATAATTGATATATAATAAATATATGTATTATATTTACTGATAAAATTATAAATAGTTAAATCTTCTTCATCTTTTTCTTCTTCCTGTGACAATGTAAAAAGATAGGTTTAAAAAGCCCCAAAGCAGGCCATAGGCCAGCTTTGGGGTATGCAAATGCAAAAAGAAGTGAAATCTAATCCAAAACAGCTAAGCTGTAAAAAGAGAGTGCGGCCCTCAAAAAGGCTACGGTGAAAAAAGATGTGATATCCAAGGAGGCGGCCAAGAAATGATTGTGATGGTAGGTTAATGGTAAAATTTTAATAACGACAATTCAGGTGAATTTGTTGCTGCTTGGTCTTGGCACAAAATTCACCTGAATTGTCGTTTAAAAGTTTTACCATTAACCTACCATCACAGCTATTTCTTGGCTGCCACCTTGAATTTCACATCTTTTTCACCATAACCTTTTTGAGTGTCGCACTATTTTTTTACAGCTTGGCTGTTTTGAATTAGATAATAATACATAGTTGGTTAATTCCTGATGAGTTAGCTAGCTGCTAGGTGCCTGGTTTTTAGAAGTAGCACTACATCAACTTGTTTATGATGTCATATAATTGTCTGAAATTTTCCATGAGTATAGCTACAGTATCTGACTGTATTTTAATACCAAGAGCAGGTTAATCAGTGTAAGGAGTCAAATGTCACATCATTTAATTTGCTGGTATGTAAAATGTGTGGAAAAGGTACTGCTTTGCAAATCTGGTAACTAGTTTTGTATTACTTCCATGCAAGCTACTAAATAGCCCATGTGGGCTACCAGTCACCAAAATGAATATTATCGTAACCACTGGATTCATTACCCTGATTATTTTTAAACCAGGTGTGCGCCCACAGCTGGCCGAAGGCTGGCTGTGGACGCACGCCTGGGTTCCTGAAATTTTTTTCGTAAAGTGTGTGTGTGTGTGTGTGTGTGTGTGTGTGTGTGTGTGTGTGTGTGTGTGTTTGCCTATCTACCTGTGTTAGGGTCTGCAATGCGAAAAATCGATATCCTCCAATCAACTACCTAACTATTGTCATGTGTTAGGCTAAGTGTAACTTAAATAACACCAGCGTGGCAGCCAAGTTTGTCATTTTCTTCTGATAGAAAACGATACAAATGTCTTAAAATCATCTGATTTTTTGTTGCAGACGGTTGGTAGGGTTCTTCGTATGCCACGATATTCACTCTCAACATTGTTCAAGTATTCTATCATCAACTCAAAGTATAGGTGGTTTGATTTTATTGGTCAGTTTCTGGTGGCAGCACGATCTGTGTGCCTTTTTGGCAACAAACAAAATGTTTCTTCCTCTGGAGCACAGGACAAGCAGAGCAACAACTGCACCGTGGGTCAGCAATGACCAGTACTAGGTAAAGTACTTGCATGCGGAGTATGGTTATAATTGAAGCTTGTTAGCCATCTGGCTGAGCCATCTATATGCTGAAATTTGACCAAAACGACACAATTTTTGCAAACAAATACCAGAATGGTTGATACATCAGTGTAACAGTCTCCAACAGCAAGGATACGAAGCTCATAAACACCTAATAATACGGTTATCTCGCCCAGTAAATGCATAGAGCAATCCAATGCATGAAATAGGCACTCACGTGATCGAAATTCAAATTGCGGAAAATGCAATCATAATCTATTCCAATGACCTTAAAATCACTTGAAATCAAATGATAACAAGTTTATATGCATTAAGGTCAGCATTTTGATTAGCGTAGCAGTCTTCAGACTCTCTCTATGATACCATCACAGTATAAGACAAACCTGCACTGGCCCAGACCACGCCTGAGTGAACAGTTAACACAAATATTTACATAAGGAGCGCACTTCTGGACGAGATAACCGCATTGTTAGGTGTTTATGAGCTTTATATCCTTGCTGTTGGAGACTGTTACACTCATTTATCAACTATTCTGTTTTTCCCTTTAACTTTACCATCTACCGCAAAGACAGATGTATTGGTGGCGGTGGTGTATTTGTGGCAATAAATGATAACTTGACATCATTGGAAGATCCCATTATTGATGTATCAGCCGAATTAATTTGGGCTAAACTGTGTATTAGTGGCATGGTACCAGTGTATATTTGTGCTTTTTATAGACCACCAAATTCCAATGTAGAGCCTATTAGCCAACTTAGAAAGTTTCTGAATTCTTTATTTGATGGAAAATCTAGTGTCCCTTACATAGTGCTAACAGCTGACTTTAATTTACCAGATATACTTTGGAGTGACATAGGTGGAGAAGTGAAGAATAGTCCTTCATATGGAAACCCTGTTAGCACTGCCTTTTTGGAGTTGTTGGATGATTTTAATTTAAATCAACTAGTTACAGAGCCAACTCGTGGCAACCATGTTTTAGATTTATTGATTACATCCCAACCATCTATTATTTCTGACATATCCATCATTCCAGGGATGTCTGACCATGAGGCTATTACTTCAAAATTTGTCATCGGCAACAAACGCCCAATTACAGTAAAACGAAAGATATATTTATATCATAAGGTTAATTTAGACAAAATAAAAGTAAGGATACAAAGTTTTCATGATGTTTTTCTAAGCAATGATCCCTTTGAACGACCTGTTGAAGAAAATTGGATCCTATTCAAACAATGTATATTAGACACAATTGATGAACTTATTCCAACTAAACGTATCAAAAACCATCAAAACCTTCCTTGGGTAAACAAAGACATTAGGCATAAAATTAAAAAGAGGAAAAAGTTGTAAGATCATGCTAAATCAACTGGAAATCCTAGTTCATGGGCACAATACAAACAGATCAAGAACGAAATCATTGCTAAGCTGAGATCAGCACATGATGCTTACTGCAGTCATCTATTTGATTCAAGTAACCATAAGAGATTCTGGTCATACATCAAAAAACTTCGGCGCAACCATTCCAACATTACTACCCTCCGTGTCCATGATAAAATTTTAACTTCATCAAGTGATAAAGCAAATGCACTTAACCAACAGTTTTTTATCTGTTTTTACTCAGGAAAATTCTACCCTACCATCAAATCAATACCCCAATACAGACAACATCGATTTTACTAGCAATAGTATCAAATGTATTTTAGAAAACTTGGATTCAAGCAAATCAGCTGGTCCTGACAGTATTCCCACCCGTATTCTGAAATTATGTGCTACTGAAATTTCCCCCTATACTTCAAATTATATTTACTCAATCATTTAAGGAAGGAATACTCCCTAGTGACCGGCTCCAGGGCAATGTTATACCTATTCATAAGAAGGGCGACCCAACTGTACCAGCTAATTACAGACCCATTTCACTTACATCAGTGTGTTGCAAGGTTATGGAACACGTAATTTATCATTCTATTATGTCTGACTTAGAACAGAACAACATACTTAACCCTCTCCAACATGGATTAAGATCTGGTCACTCATGCATTACCCAATTACTTACCGTGATTGAAGAACTAGCTAAGAGTCTGGATGATCGTAAACAAGTTGATGTGTTATTTTTGGATTTTGCTAAGGCTTTCGACACCGTGCCCCATCAACGTTTGCTTTTAAAGTTACAGTCTTATGGTATTACTGGTAGAACTCACCACTTGGTATCTCAGTGGCTAACAAAATGAACTCAAAGAGTAGTGATTAATGGAATTGAACCTGACTATGTCCGTGTTATATCAGGAGTCCCCCAAGGAACCATACTAGGTCCCCTAATGTTTTTGTTATATATAAATGACATCAGTGAAAACATCTCATCATCCATCCGTCTATTTGCAGATGACTGTATTGTATACTGTTCAATCAGTAACAATGACGATACCACCTTATTGCAGAAAGATCTTGATGAAATTTCAAACTGGGCACATGTATGGCAGATGAAATTCAATGTTAGCAAGTGTGTGTTACCAGGAGCTTATAAGTGCCGAAGCACCGAAGGCGCGAAGGAGCGTAACACCCAGGGTATAGCTGTGTTCTATCTTTTGTTAATGAAACATGTCCTTATAAAGAGAGCAGTAATTTCCTGGGCTGTGCTTGGTTATGTTAACAGGTGTTACTAAGAGTTACAAGGAATCATTCACCGTTTACAAGTACATATATTTTAAATAATGAAACAATTCAGTTAAGTGACACATATAAGTACTTCGGAGTTCTACTCAACAGTACACTTTCATGGAACACTCACATAACAAATATCACCAATCGAGCCACTAGAATGCTAAATTTCATCAAAAGAAACCTAGGAAAATGTACCAACAATGTTAAATCCAAAGCTTATACATCAATTGTCCGTCCAATCCTGGAATATGCCACCCAAGTTTGGGACCCATACCAGAAATATTTAATTTACAAAATTGAAATGATACAGAGACGAGCAGCAAGGTGGGTTTTTTCCAACTATGATTTCCATAGTAGTGTTTCATCTGTGTCGAAAGATCTTAATTGGTCTACACTTGAAGAAAGATGGAAAGCCAGCAGATTGACACTCTTATCTAGAATTGTTCACCATCAAGGGCCAGCCATACAAATGCCACAATACTTTTTGCCACAGACCTCCACCACCAGACAATTCCACCAACTACATTTTATATTACCACCATCACACACCCAACATTATCAAGAATGCTTTTTTTACAGAACTACTAAAGAATGGAATGAGCTGCCACCATCTAATTATGACAAACTCCTGGACCAACATTTATTAGTCAATTTATATTATTGGATGTATATCAGCACATTGCTGTCTTTCCAATATAATATAATCATAATCATTCTGATATTTTTTTGCAAAAATCGCTTCGTTTTGGTCAAATTTCAGCATGTAGATGGCTTAGCCAGATGGCTAACAAGCTTCAATAGAGGATATGCATCAATAATTTGAACGAAAAATGATCAATGCAACAAGATTTGCGGCGTGCCCAAGAATTTTTGATGGTGAACGACTATCGTGAATCCCATACAAAAGTATGGGTAGAAAATGCGGCTCGGACTATAACTCGCCACATGAACTACGGATGGGGCTCCTCCTTCCAGTTGCTCTGTTATACACGTAAAGGAATCTATCGCTCTGGAGAAACTCGCATAACTGGTCTAGTTTCGGTGATTTGCACTTTCTATGCATAACTACAATACATTTGTTCACTGTCGTGACGTAAGAAAATATCACGTTTTCATTAGAATGTTTTTGGTCATAAAGTTAGCGCATATCCTCTATTATAACCATACTCCACATGCAGGTACTTTACCTAGTACTGGTCATTGCTGACCCACGGCACAGTTGCTGCTCTGCTTGTCATGTGCTCCAGAGGAAGAAACATTTTGTTTGTCGCCAAAAAAGCGCACAGATTGTGCTGCCATCAGAAACTGACCAATAAAATCAACGGAGTGTCTATGTCCACCAGTATACCGGTTGTTCTGAGAGCCAACAAAGTTCTATTACCACCGATGCCTCACACCTCATAAGCTACTGGGTGTGCATCTACTTTATGGTCACATGATGTTACAATGTGTATATATCCACCAGTATACCGGTGTCAGTAAGAACCACCCACTCGCTATTGACACCGATGTGTATGCCCCAAGCATTCGACTTTAGGGCACGCGTCTAGTAGTTCCCCGAGCATTCGACTTTAGGGGAAGCGTCTAGTAGTTGCCCCGAGCATTCGACTTTAGGGGATGCAAAAAGTAGTGTTAACGTTAGGGTTAGGGTCAGGTTCAGCTTTGGTTCCTTGTCAATAACACAGTACACCCTTGTGGTTTGCTACTATAGTTGCATTTATAATGTAGAAAACAAAAGGAGGCAGTAGCTGGCAGCGGTAGCTCAGTGGTACGCCCTGTGACTCAAGTGTGGAGGGTGTGGGGTCGGGGATCCGCTTTAATCCAACTTTTTTTTTTCCGTTTTGCAGCACCTTTTTTGTCTTAAGTTTTTTTTTTTTTTTCTAGTTCACCGGTGGCAATAGTCATTCGGTGGCTGTTAGTGCCACCTGCGTACCGGTGTACATAGAACTGGCCTAAAATCAAACCACCGATACTTTGAGTTGATGATAGACTACTTGAAGAGTGAATATCGTGACATACGAAGAACCCTACCAACCGCTGCAACGAAAAATCACGTGATTTTAAGACATTTGTATCGTTTTCTACCAGAAGAAAGTGACAAACTTGGCTGCCACGCTGGTGTTATTCAAGTTACACTTAGCCTAACACATGACAATAGTTAGGTAGTTGATTGGAGGATATTGATTTTTCGCGTTGCGGACCCTATGTTTGTCTGTACGCACCCACGTGAGCAAAATCGTTAAATAATGGTAAAAGCAGCTTTTACGTAAGAAGTAAAAGCGAAATGAAGTCTGCATTAAACTTCTGCACAGGTGAACTTCGCTCTGAGGTGGTTTCTTTTTGGCGGACTGAAATACGGGTGTGGCAACTTTCCTCAGATTTTGTAAACTACCTTCCCTTTGAGGTTTTCAGGTGTTTAACAGCTGAAAAACAATGGTGCAGGTCTCCTACACTACCAGGAATAGCCTATCACTTCGAGTTGAAAGGAGGCGTATCCCTTACGTACGCGAACGAAAATGAAGAGCAGCTTTGAAGCTTTGTCGAGAGAATTTGTGGGAAAAAACACGATAGTCAAACTATAAAAGAGTTTAGAAGATATTTCTGTGCGTAATATGTTGGTAAAAGCGGTTTGTTTAACAAGCGCTCCCTTAGCAGTAGAGATTTCCAACTAAATTAAATAATTAACATTCCATGCATTCATTGGTATGACAAATATTGTGCTATTTTGCAGGGTCATTTTAGTGCAAACCCCACCCCAATTGGTGGTTCCTATCAAAAGATATAAGCAAAAGAAGTTGACAGTGTGATGATTTTTGTGTACAGTATTTTCAATGCTTTTTACATGTATCGCATGGCACCAAACACAATATTCAAAGTATCATAAATGTAGATAGGAAACTAATAATGACATGAAATTTTCACCACATAACTATTTTATTGAGAACAGCATATGAGCTAGGTAAAAACCTCTCAAGAGTGACCACTTCTTTGTAGACTGACCACTCAGAATATCACATGAATAAAGCAAGTGATTCACAAATAAAACTGTGTGTATTGTGTAATACTAAGTATACACAGGCACCTAATGCATTTTCAAGGATAACTAACTAGAAAAATCAGTAATATTATATAACATGGTAAGTAATGGCATCACAAGTCACAATTAACAAGTACTTCAGAAACATGACAATCAGATAACAAAATGTAAGACCAATATTATTATTAAAATAGATTTTTTTTGACACTGTTCAGCTTTATTTGTCACATTGTAAGCACTAAGCATAATAATTATTATATGACACAATAACATCACTATACTACAAAGAGAAATTATAAATAGTTTCTGACCAAAATTACAATCATTGAAGCTGCTATAAAATGGATCAAAACAGCCATAAATACACCAGAATATAACATCACGTAAGTGTGAAGCCATGTAAGGTTGGTATCACATGCCAGTCTCCACTTTTGGAAAGATTATGCTCAACCTTGAATCTTATATTGTAATTCCGCGCAAGACAACAAAGTGCTCACCTTCAAACTATCCTTGCATAGATGCAGAGGGATGCCTTGAAGCCCAGGGTGATTGTAATGCTGAATTCCGAGCAGTGTTAGATGGCGATTTACCTTTAAAAGGGCCATATTTTCGTCGTAATCCAACGTCAATCGTCCTCCAATCAAAAAACACACGGCGAAATTGAAATCAGCATATACGGTTTGCCCAGAGCCACTTTCTTCGTCCTCATCTGCAACAGATTCACGCGGAAACACTTGGAAACTTTGGCTATCACCAGTGCCGTATTCTTCCAATTAGAATTACGTACGCAATTATTTGTATGGGATTCCTATGGGGATTTTTATTTCTCAAACTTTGATTTGACATATTTCAATAAATACCACATGGATTTTAATCCAGTAAAATGCATTACGAAGTACGAAGCACTGACTACCATTAACTGGAACGGCAGCTTGTGAAACATTTATTGAAGGTGTGTAATTTAAGTAGCAAAAATATGTGTGAAAAATTGGTTGGTTGGAAATCGCTATTAGCAGTGCAAAGCAACGTAATTGAACGAATTACAAAAATTTCATGAATTACAAAATACGAGAATTAGCTAATATTATTGCACAACCCAAAACTACCCTATTGTAAAATAGTAATACATAGTTGGTTAATTCATAGTAGCATATAGTAGCATCACGCAAGTTTCCAGAGAAGCCAAGATACTGTAAGCCTGTTATCCTGTGTTAGTGCTTCTTCAGACTCCCAGCTTCAAGAGCTGGGATTACAGTTACAACTTGGAAATGTTGCTTTACAAATACGTGATACTGACTACTCCCTACTGATGCGTGCTCGTGAACAACTATCCTCATTGCCAACTGCACATTCCTTGTACATGAAAGCAAAGAAATTATTATCTGACAATGTCAAATCTAACTGTAACACCCATTTACAGACACTAACAGTCCAGTGTAAATTTGCCGACTCTGCTAAATTGGAGGATTCATGTAAAACCTGGAACAGACTGATAGCAGGGTTCAATCCTAGACAACTGTCTTTCTTACTAAGAGCTGCTTCTGATACACTACCAACAGCGGTTAACTTGAGACGATGGTGCATTCAGTCTGACGTACACTGCACGTTATGTGCATCCCCTCACCCTACAACAGCTCACATCTTAGGTGGTTATCCTGTGGCACTAACTTAACAGCGCTATACATATAGGCATGACAAGGTTCTCTACCTTCTGGCATCTTGGCTTGTGGACATTTTTGTTGGCTTTCCATCAATTCAAGTATATGCAGACATACATGGCTTACGAGCCAGTGAAGGACCTCAAGGAACTGTACCATCAAGCCTACTGTTCACACCTTACAGGCCAGATATTGTTGTCTACAACTCTGAAGCATCTACCGTGGCTTTACTAGAACTGACTTGTCCTTTGGACTCTGAGCATCACATTCAGGAAGCAAGATCCAGGAAACAAAACAAGACTGAATATTTACAGCTGCTTTCAGAATTTGACCACTTACAGATTCCTAACTATTACGAAACAGTAGAAATTAGTGTGCTAAGTCACTATCTGCCCAGCAGTATTCACGCTTTAAAGAGTTTTATTGATTTCACTCAGCCATCTATTGCCACTGCACCAAATCTAACATAAGACAGACTCTAGATAGAGCAGCCAACACTTGCATTACATGCTCACAATGAATTTTCTTGGCTAGGAACTGCAGTGAGTGGTCTCCTTAAATCTGTAACTACTAATCACTTTTTTTTCTTGTTTACTGTATGTATGTTTGTCAGTTTTGTTCTTGTATTTACCTTGCCGTGCCCACACAGATCTTTTACTACGATCTGATTGTGGTCGCACGAGACCGAGGTCGCACATACTGTAAGCTAACTCTACTTATTGTGTTTTCTCTTTATAATAATGATGGTTCTCTCTCTATGGTTAATTCCAGATAAGTTAGCTAGCTAAATAGCGCCTGGTTTTTAGAAGTAGCACATCAACTTGTTTATTCAAAAGCAGGTGATGTTGTAGCTACATTTAATATGAGCAAATAAGTCCTAAGGATATCATGGAATAATCAGTTAAACAATTTATTCAAGTGCCTTAAAAGTTGTTATATCAATAAAAAGGTATTCATGAAGTTTAATATAGCCTAGCAGTGGCGTAGCTACCATTGAGGCAACCAAGGCAGCTGCCTCAGTAAAAATGCTCAACAACAGGTAGGCTGAGCATGCCTGAGTTTTGGCACCACGGATTTTCTACTCAAAGTGTACTACACATTATAGAATCTATGGCTGTAGTACTAAGCAGGACTGGAGCCCATGGTGACACGGTGCTGGACCACTTTTCAGCTACTTGAATTTGTAGAAAAAGATCGAAATACTCTAATAGAGCAGTCATCGTAATATACTCTAATAGAGCATTCAATACAGATTATAGCCACTGTTTTGATTACATTTGCTAATTGTCTTTACATTACTTTTCAAAAGTTCCAATGAGTCAACTGCATGGCATTACATTGAACTAATTGATTATGCATATCATGAATTAGCAGTTACAATAAAATAATAGCCTCCACATACCATTTCAAAGCATATATTAGGCAACCTTAATGTGCTTTATAGAATGCAGATATTCTATTCCAGTACTGAGGTATCACCCGTTGTGTGACAGGGTGTAGTTTATGCCCACATTCTCTATTTTTGTAGGCCCGGTCATATATGTTATATGAACTAGTACTATTCCGTAAAGGTGATTTTAATCTCGTAAGATGTCTCTAGGATGATATTAAAGGAAGAATTTTAGGTGGCACACAAATTTTTTGGGGATCCCTACTTAAATGGTAATACTGTACCATTTGATACAAATAATTAAGTTGCAGCATAATTGTATTAGACAATAAAATCGCACTCTAATAATACAATTACCATATCTCAGTAAATCCCAACCAATCATATGATTTGGGTGTACATTTAATCAAGAGTTCAAATTTAGCTAACTTGCTAGGGTGTAGCATTTTAAAGTTATGGATTTTAGAAAAAGTCATTGTTTTTGGATGTTTATGAATTCCTGCACTATACAATGCAGGCATGGAAATTGCACTTGCAATTTTTGAAAATTGCTAGTAGCTTTGTACCACTTCTACCAATCTATACACAAATTGGAGTTCAATGTGCTATAATATGTTTTTGTACTCTACAAATTTGAAAAGAATCCAATAAGGCTTGCGTGAGCTATGACAATTTTTGTAGGTGTTATGAAAAGAAAATTAACAAAAGGAGACTGAAGAAAAATATAAAGAAAAGAAGATGAACTTTGAAGGTTTGTATCTCAAAGTAAGCTTTATTGATTGTGTTCACATTTTGTATGAATCATCTTCCACTCTGAGGATGTTTCTCAGAAAAAAGTAGACTATTTATGTGTAGCCATTACTGACGTATGAATGTGTGAAAATTATGTTTCCTTGTGTTCTGTAAAATACCCATTTGTCTGTTGCTTACCAAGATGCATAGACTTTCCTTGGCCACATGACACACTATTTTGTGTGTCTCAATACATGGCAAATGTCTCCTCTAAAATACCTGCAAAACTTGAAGGGAATGTAATTCACAAAGTCTGAGGAGAGTCACCACACCTGTATTTCAGACCGCCCGAAAGAAACCACCTCAGAGCAAAGCTTACCAGTGCATAGCATAAGTTAAAACAGATTTCATTAATTTTTGTTTTTACTTCTTATGTAAAAGCTTGCTTTTACCATTTGTGACTGGATTTTGGAAAAACGATCCAAATCGCACATTAGAAGTTCCGAGATAAACGGTTTTAAAGAATTGAAGCCAGCATAACTCTCCAAGGATAGCAAGCACGCGTATGAAATTTACACAAAAGATGCATCAATCTGTTACCTTTCAAGCCACTTCCAGTGCTTGTAGCTGCTTGTACAGTTTCCTGCCAAATAAGATAGAAAATCTGAGCAGTTGGATGAGCGAAGTAGTATCACGAGTGCTCACAAAGGGGTGGAGGCTGGGGGGTGGCGGGGAGGGCAAAAGTTAGACCTCAAAATGGAGGCAGACCACGATTGGAGTCCAGACACGAGATTACAGGGCTGTGCTGGCTCCTTAGTGGCTGATATGTAGCAAAATCAGCAGAGACCACGTCTGGCCAACAGTATAAGGCTGTCCACCGGTAAACCACTGACTCTTGCCAAGCCAGGTCCTTCACAAGGCCTGAAACCGCCATTTGAGCACTCCACACCACCCAGAAAAGACGTGTGTAAAAACCAACCTCGTGTAGTTTGAGTAGTGCTGAGGGTCAAAACTTGTAGTACGATAGTGCAGCTATCCACTGGTGGTGTTAGTTTGATTTTGCCTGATGTGCGATTTGGATCGGTTCTGTAAAATCTGGTCACATTTAATGATTTTGCTTATGTGGGTGCATACGGATAAACATAGATAAGTAAATAGGTACACACATGCACTTTTACGAAAACAATTTCAGTAAACCAGAAGTGCATCCACAGCTGATCGAAGGCCGGCTGTGGGCTCTCACCTAGTTTAAAAAGTTATGAAGCTTCAAAGTTCAAAATATGGGTCAGATTTTATGTGAGAATGTTGTTGGCACATAGGTCTTTCTAGTGAAAATGGGTGAATATTCACTGACTGGAGCAGTTTGGTGAGTTCGTCTGGGCAAAATTTAGTCACAAGGTTAGCTCCAAATCTGTAATGCTACTGTATCCTACTACTGTTACTTACAATGTATACAGTATGTTTCAATTTTCTGTGCACAAATAGAAACTATACATTGATTACTCCTTCATTTTTGTGCTTGTCTGCTATAAATATATTGTTGGGTAAACAATGAGCAAATTACAGTATAAAGCCATAAAGTTAAAGTTTTTGCTGAACAGTGCTTTCTATGAGTGATATTCTTGAGTTTCTACTTGAAAACTACTTAGAACTGGTTGGCAAAGCTTAGTAGTTAGTCAATAATTTCATGGATTGCATTGAAGATAAACGCTTTAGCTACACTTGACTGGAGGGGCCAAGTAAACACAATATTAATTTTAGTGAGATACATGTAGTAAATACCCATGTGATTCTAACACTATAATAACAAGAATTCCTTGTTTGCATGCTTCGGGACCAATAACTTTTTGGCCAGGCCATTTCAACTTCAGTGACTCATAACTCACAATTGCTACTCATAGAAGAAGCAGAAAACTACCAACAGATGTGGAAATCAATGTAGTTTTCCATGCTGTTTTGAAAATGGTAATTTTGTGTAACAAAGGTTTTAGTGTCTGTGGTTGTCAGATTCCCAATGATTTCTGCAAATTTTTATAGCTAACCACAGCATCCAGAGGTAGCAATTTACATAGCAATTAAAATATTTCCGCTTATGCTAAACTGGTCTATTGTTAAGTAATCACAAGAGTAGACACAGTTTTCTGTAAGATAAATTCAGAGATTTCGCTATACAGTACTTCTGGTAACAATGACCCGGCACAAAAAACTGGGATGATTTCATTCCTGGCTACTAGTCTGTATATCTATGATATTACCACATAAATTCAGTACACTGACACAAGGGTTGGGAAATAGCCTGCATAGGTGATTGGGCTTAGGGAAACCATTTTGCTCTGCAGATGTACGTACATATACTTATTTATATCAGCAACTACAGTATTTCATTTGACAAACAATGCTTGTTTGTTGCTAAAGAGCAATGACTACACCACTATTAATCATCAAACACAACAAATTATTAAGCATACTTTGCACTATAAAAAACATCTTACTTTATCAAAACGATGAATTATGTAGCCAACTCTGTACCAAGTAGCTATCAGCAAACTTTGTATTGTTGCATTTTGAGACATTAGAAGAGCTGCTCTTATTTCACTGGTTGCTCTAGCAAGGAGACTAGGATCAGTGGTCTGACGATAGTAAATAGCTCCACTTCCTCTGGTGTCAACATCAGCCCAGTATGGTGCAATGATCTTATCAGTTCCACTCAGTGGTAATGACAGAGGAGTACGAACATTATAACGACTTCTAAAACTGATAACTCCATTATCATTGATCTATGTGTACAGTTTGTAGAAAGTGCATAAACAAAGTTTCAAGCCATGCACAAACTTATAGACACAACAAAGATACTGTAATTTGACTTTAACAATTTTCTTGAAAGTAAAGTTTTGTACATGCAAATAATTATTTCAAATCAAATGGAATGTTATGCATTTCAATAATTAGAATCAAATTACAAGTGCAAAACTAATATGACTGAGTGTTATAAATTGCACATCTGTGGTCACCAAAATCTATGGTGTCACAGGAAAAGGGGCCAATGAGAATCATATTTGAATGGAATTGCTCACTTTTGATTGGCTATTTGGTCAAATCAAAAAAATATATGACTACGGATGCACAATCCATGATTGTTATTAGCACTTTACAGTGACCAGCACTGAAGGTCTGACAGCAATATGTGCTGCAGCCTTAGGATTATCTAACCTAATTGCAAGGACTTAGACTTAGTGGCTTAAATCTGAAAAGGTGTAACAGAATAGGGGCCAAAGTAAGGAAAAAATCCCTCTAACCCCAGGATTCAAACTGCAGGTAACCCAATATCTAGTCAGGGCCACACTCAGTCTCGATAATCTGATGCTGAAAATAGTTGAATGGCCAGAAATATATCTAGAGTGTAACCTGTCTTAGGGACCATCTGTATAGTACTGGCCATCTCTCTAAAAGGATTTCTCAAGTGAATAATTACTGTATACTATTATAGCAGCCAACTGGCTGTTGAAGACACGAAATATTGGCCTGAAAGTGACAGATTTTACTGTATAATTACTTTTGGTTTTTGTACTACAAAATTAATAGTATATTATGTAGTACTAAGTGATATAGCTAGTATATGACATATATTAAAATTATAAATTTAAAAATGAAGTAGGGGTCCAAGCAATAAAAAGAAGTGAAATAAGAGATGAATGATGGTAGTTATTACAGCATAGCTGAGTGGGAAACCGCTACTTTGACATTGAACACAGAATAATAATATTGTACCATGCCAAAGTAGGAATTTCCCACCAAGCTATGCTGTAATAGCCAGGGGCGGATCCAGGAGCTGGCAAGGGGAGGGGCACAAACAGGCTGGGCTCGAAACAGGCTAAGTGTTTGGGAAGAGCAAGACTCTATAGTTGGAAGCTGCAAATAATCACCTCTTAGTAGTATCTCAGTGTTGATTTTGCCATTTTGGTCTTTCAAGATGGTTGTGAAGTCTCAAAAGCTGTTTAAAAGGCTATTAATGTCTTTAAACTCAACGACACAATAATTGTTTTTAGAGGCACTTAGTAAGTACGAAGCTGTTGAGTGACAATTTTATGCCTAGTTTGATTGATTCACTTTGATTTTAGATGAATTTATAACAATAAATGCTGGTAAAATATGCATATTTCCATGAGTTATAAATTGATCTTGGCCCATAAATTATAATCAAAACTGTAGCTATAGCTTATAGCTACAGCTATACTCCAAGGGGGGGGGGGGGGGGGGGGGGGGGCATTTGCCCCGAATGCCCCATCCTGGATCCGCCATTGATACCATATAGCCTAAATATTTTGAGGGGGAAATTTTCACTGATTTTGTGGTTTTGAGTTATCAGCAAAATTTTATCCTTGGAATATTTAGGCCTCCATATAGTCTAATACAAATTTCGGAGTGTTTGCAAATCTGTGAAAATTTTATTTTTAGTAATATTACTCAACCTTGAAATATTTGCCCCTCGAAATATTTAAATAGGCTATACAGTAATAATCAAACAAAACCGCAATGACCATGTCCCTTTTTGGCAAGTACACACATCTTGGCAGGCTGACTCGAGATACTCTAATACTGTGGCAGTCACCCTAATGGAACAGCCACATGTTTATAGCTAGCTGTATGCTTTAACAAAAACTAAACAAACTAGTATATTAAATATTATAAATTTAAAAATGAAGTAGGGATCCAAGTGATAAAAAAGTAGTGAACAAGAGATAAATGATGGTAGCTATCAATGGCGGATCCAGGATGGGGCATTCGGGGCAAATCCCCCCCCCTCCCCCTTGGAGTATAGCTACAGTTTTGATTATAATTTATGGGCCAAAATCAGGTCTGTCACGCCTACAGGGTAAACCCCTTGGAGGAATCAGTTGAAAATTGATATGTAGATGGAGCAACCATCGTAGGAGTGCCTTTTGGTAGTTTGAAAGTAATCGGGATAAAGACCATGGAGATATGACACAAAACCCAACCTACGTAAAAATTACGCGGTCGATTTTTATGAATAAAAAACTTAGTTTTCGTGTCTACCAGGCAAACCGCTTAGAGCAACGAGCTGAAAATCAGTATGTAGCTGGAATAATCATCATAGAAAGATCTTGCAGTAGTACAGAAGAATCGGTTCACAAATCACTGAGTTATGATTCGAAAGGCAACTACGCGTAGCAAATGCGAGATCGAGATACTCTAATAGAACAGTCACCCTAATAAAGCATTCAGCTGCGTTTATAATTTACTCAATTATATTACATTACAAGTTATTCTGTAGGGAATTCAGCTACAAACAAGTCACCCTGTAGTCAGATCAGCTAGAAGAAGGCACCTAATAGAGAGTTCAGCTACAAAGAAACCATCATGTAGAGAGTTCAGCTCAAACAAATCACCCTGTAGAGAATTCAGTTACAAACAAATTGCCCTGTAAAGAAATCAGCTAGAAGAAGTTACCTTGTAGAGAGTTCAGTTACAAAGAAACCATCATGTAGAGGGTTTAGCTCAAACAAATCACAATTCAGCTACAAACAAATTGCCCTGTAGAGAGATCAACTAGAAGAAGTTACCTTGTAGAGAGTACAACTACAAACAAATCACCATGTAGAGAGATCAACTACAAACAAGTCATCCTGTAGAGTTATCAGCTTGATACAAGTTACATGTATCTTATAGGGATCAGCTACAAACAAATCACCCTGTAGAAGTATGTGTTGGAAACAAATCACCATGTAGTTCAGCTAGAAATAAATCACTCTGAAAAGAGTTCAGCTACAAACAATGGGAGTTTCAGCTACAGTTCAGTTATGTATAAGAAGTCATCTTATTACCTACAGTATGATTATTTTTCATTGTTAAATATACAAAATTACTATCATTAATCAGACAAAAAAACTGTACACAACATTTCTTCCTTTGTTCCACAATTCCTGCAGAAAAGAAAAAAAAACAAGTTAGAAGGAAGCACCAAAGTCAGTTAATGCCTGGCTTTGTGGCTTGCAATACAAAAAGAAGTGATATCTAAACCAAAACAGCCAAGCTGTAAAAAAAGAGTGTAGCCCCCAAAAAGACCAGGATGAAAAAAGATGTGAAATCCAAGATGGCGGCCAAAAAATGGCTGTGATGGTAAGTTAATGGCACAAATTTTAATTACGACAATTCAGGTGAATTTGGTTCCGAATCCTAGTGGAGGAGGCAATGCAAATTCACCTGATTTGTCGTAATTAAACTTTTTGCCATTAACCTACGATCACAGCCATTTCTTGGCCGCCACCTTGGATTTCACATCTTTTTTCATCCTGGCCTTTTTGGGGGCCGCACTCTTTTTTTACAGCTTGGCTGTTTTGATTTAGATAATCTTATAGCACATGTTATCTATAATCAGTACAATTTGTACATGTGGTGTGTCCAGTTTCATCAGGACTCGTGCTGCACCTGTATGTCATCTGCATCAACAGAGTGGTTGTATGTACTATCAGGTATAGTGGTAGCACTTTCCTACTATTTGGAAAGGCGCTACCTTGCAGTAGGCGTACCACAAGGTAGAGAAATAAAGTAAAATATACTTTTTTTTTGTTTTAGAGGGTCACTAGAAAACTAGTATTACTATGATGACAATTTTGTTTTAATTATGTAATGCAATACAAATCTATTCAGAGATGTTTGATAATCTAGGACTAATATTACAAAACCATCCCTACATGTAAAAAACTCACAGTAGTGTCATACGTCTTTTAATTGTGGATGTGTGCTTCTTAGTTTCTTGGCTGCATGACTCACTACAGTATGTGAGTCTTGATACACCATAGTGTATACTGGACAAATCACTAACTAAGCATGCATATCATAAATTTGGTATCATGTTCCATATTCATAATGTGAATAAATTTTGATAAGAGAAAATCATTATGTAGGGTGTGGTATGTATTTATAGTCTAATTTTATCAGGAATTTGCTTAGAGGGTTTTAACAGCAAAATTATTTAGTACCTTGTAATGTTTCTGCAACATCATTTTTCTGTTTAAAAACAAAGTTAATAATTTTAACCTCAAGAATAAAATTCTATTTTGTGTGAGTGATTTTAGTCTAACCTCATAGATAAACAGTTAAAGATGTCACATGATCTACACATAGGGATATCATCACAGTGAAATACATACAAATGTATAAACAATAAAAGTAACAATTACAATGATTATTTGTGACCCAGTCTGAGAAAACCGTCTTATCGCCCATGTCAGCAGATTTGATTTTTCACCCAGGACACAAAGCTACATGAATAAACTATCTAATTCTACAATCAAAATCAGCTAGACTTGAGTGGTCTGGTTTTGCTGGCTGCTTTTCCCAAGCCCAGTGGCAATCTGTACATGTGGTGTGGGGCCTTAATGGAGCTCTGGTCAGCCTGGGGATGACTGTATGTGGCTGTACAGTTCTGTGGTGTTGAATAAGTACCTCTGCTGTGAATTTCCTTTCATTTTAGTCAATTTTGAGACCTCAATGGCCCAAACCTTGGCCTAATTCATCCCTACGCTTTCCTTTTCAATTTTTGAACACCATCTTGCCCACCTTCCAGGTCCCCCACCTCCCATCCATTTTGCAGCTTGCCTGATACAGTCAACCTTGGTTTAAAAACTATCTAAAATGGCGGGAAACTTAGTTGTTGGCTACTTGCACAGTGGATGCTCTGGAAGGTAAGGAATTGGTGTAAAACCTGTGAAAATTTGGTACACATGGTTTCAACCATTGGCGAGCTACAACACACTAAATATTTAAAACCGATGTTTCTCAATACTTTTAAATAGGCGATAAGCCCGAGACTGGGTCACATTTATGCATAACCCAGTGATTGCTTTCATTAATTTCAGATGCAAAATGAAGCTTAATAAATACTATATCTTTTAGTGTAGTGAGATGGCAATTACCCTGTAGATGCAAATTCATAGGCTGTAGAAGGGGAGAGCCATATGGTGCTGAAGTCCATTCTCAGTAAGTTTATTTGAGAAAAGGTACACTTCTTCCCAAATTATGAGATCTGATTGCATTTTTTACTGTACGTATCAGAGAATGGTGCTAAAATTCGATTCAAAATGCTAACATACATTAGCTACTCCTATATAGGCAAGTACACAAAAAATTGGAATTTTCAACTAGTCTAAGAGTAGGGACCATAGCACAATGATAAAAAGTACTGAACTGAAACAAGTTGGACTAGTCCATGATATTAAGTTGTAGTAAAACAATAAGAAGTGTTATATCCCTACTGTGCATTAAGATACCATAACAGAAATGCACAGTAGGGATATAACACTTCTTATTGTTTTACTGCAATTTAATATCATGGACTACTCCAACTTGTTTTAGTACTTTTTATCGATGTGCTATGGTCCCTACTCTAGTTGAAAAATCCAATGTATGTGTACTTGTTTGTTAACATTTTTTTGTAAATAATTATTATGATCGGTGAACCCATGCATACCTCATTGGCGCCGCATGCCCCAGCTATATCAATTATATATCATCTGAAAAGTGAAGTATCCATTACACTTCATTGTCAGTTATGTTCAACCTGTTACACAGCATTTCGAATCAAAAACTGTTCGAAAAACACCTCTGCAATCCCCGCATACTGAAAGAAAGAATTGTGCCATGCACCCCAGTTATATCAATTATCATCTGAAAAATGTAGTATCCATTATGCTTCATTGTTGGCTATGTTCAACCCGTTACACAGCAGTACGAATCAAGAACTGTTCGAAAAGCATCTCTACTAACAAAATAGCCACCATGAAAAATATGGATGATTTCTGTTACAAAGGGAAACCATCATGTGCTACCACCAAATCAACACTTTTCGCTGTCAGCAAAGATGAATGGGACACAAAGGAGGACACTGGTAAGTCCATGAAGAATGCATTGTACATACTGCGGTATGACAAAAGGCACCTCTCGGGCTGAAGCAACGCCGAACAGTGAAAAAATCAAGCCTGTATCCTTAGCTGTTATCAAGTTATGTTTGTCCAAAGGCATCATCAGTCAGTCAGTCACTAGAAAACTCTGTTAAGTAACTTTAAAAAAAATTCTGTAGCAATTTGTTGAAAGCATTTCGGGTTGATCTGAAAGATTGTTTAGGCTTATTTTTTACCTAATCAATACTGCCTCATTGTCATCAGGGAAAATTGATGGTGTTTTTTGGGTGATGTTATTTTGTGGGCCATGCCTACTCCTTTGTGGCCCCTACTATACAGTACTATTGTACTGTATGATATAGTCAAACACTCAAAAATATTATTTAGAAAATATTTAGCCAGGATTGAACATGATGATTCCTCAACAATATTAGTGCCACCCCTTCTTGAAATAAATTACAATACCAGACACTAAATACTGTATATTAACTCAAATACTTTAGGTTTAAGGAAGAAAATCCATCCCTCCTGGAGGAAGACTGAGTGTGGCCCCGACTAGACATTGGGTGACCTGCAGTTCGAATCCTGGGGTTGGAGGGATTATTTTTCCTTACTTTGGCCCCTTTTCTGTTACACCTTATCAGTCGGTCAGTCAGTCAAGTCATTAGGTCTAAGTCCCTGTAATTAGGTTAGGTAATCCTAAGGCTGCAGCACATGTTGCTGTCAGACCTTCAGTGCTGGTCACTGTAAAGTGCTAATAATAAAATAATAATAAACAACAGGGTTTTATGGTGGATGAAATTTGCAAACTAATAACACTTCCTAGCTGGCCCTAGGACTACTAGAGAATATAGTATACTAAAAACACTTAGCCAGCAGTAAAGAAAGCCAAGTATTTTGCTACTTGTTTACCACAAATTTCATCATAATTATTACCATTATGTATGATTTTAATACTGATGATATATATTGATATTTAGTTGATTATGTTGACATAATTTCTTATGATAAAGCTGAGATTTGTACCTTCTCTGATTCTTAAACCAGAGTTAAGGTGAAAACTGTGTAGAAAATTGTGATAGTGACTTGTGACTTAGCACTGAAGAGTTTCAAACTCTTCTTGCTTTGGCAAATGTACTGATACTAAGAACTACAATAAGTAACTACTTTCATTGTGAAGTAGGCCTTCAGGTAATTCATGAAAGCTTAAAAATAATTTCCATACATTCATCTACTGAATTCTTTAAATTTTAGGCTTGTAAAAATCTGTGGGTTTCTTGCAGATCTGGTCACATATGCAATCGTGTGGCTGAATGATTTGCCTGATATGTACACCATGCAAAGCACAATGGCTGCAGGCCTGAGGGAAAGGGTGTACATATCAGGCAAATCACAAGGGAATGTGATACAACTGATACATACAGTATACACCATGCTGAATGCAACAATATTATTGATTTTAGCCTTAATTAAAAATAATAAATAAATAAACCGCTGTACTGCTCCCACATTAATGCTATGATAGTCATTGAATGTACACTGTACCATGGCAAAATAGGCTTTATAAGATATGTACCCTGACATTTGCATTTGAAGCTCAGTGCCTTCCTGATACATACAATGTTCAATATATTAATTTTACACACACTTGTTACAATAATCAAATTCTGTTTTTCAACTTACATAAATCACTTTGACAATATCATCAAAGAAGTGATAAGTGTCTGCTAATATGATTGCTGGAGAGCTTCCTTCTCCCAGATAAGGTGTTGGCAAGGTAGAGTCATTGTGATTTAATCCAAATGGATAAAACTACAAAGAAATACACAGACTGCATTTGATTAAACCACTTGAGCCAACTAAATGTACAGTATGTTGGTGACTGGGGTGCTGGGAGAATGAAGAGTATAATACAGTATCATATAGTATGATAGTACTTTATAGTAGGGGCAACGAAGGTGTGGGTGTGGTCCACAAAAATAAATCAAGCCAAAATCATCTTCGTAAATCCTTCACGGAAACTTGACAGTATTGGTCAGGTATTATAATCAAGCCCAGACATGTCTTTAGAAGCATTTTTGACCAGGTGCTATGAATTTTTTAATTTTTTTTATTATAATTTTTTGCGAATCTTCTACTGTAGAGCCTCACTGCCTCACTGCCTCACTGCCTGCCGGATGCATTCAGTCAAGCGTAGCGGAAAATTGGCTACAGCTACAGCCTTACTTCTTTCACAAAAATGCTTAGAATTTCATGGAGATGAAACCTTTAGTATTTTAAATATCCTACAATGTACGTGCTATTGTCTTACAGATTTTCCTTTGATCCTTCTTTACCATGGCCATCGCTCATCAGTAGGGCTTCCATAATCATACCGGTACATTACACAGTAATATATTGGAATATGCACCAAACTTTTAGAATATATTTGTGATTTTGAAGTTTGGTTTATATATACAGGACCTATCGTACGTCATCGACAAAATACACACGTAAGACATCTTTTTTAGTATTAGTGTGTTTGTTGTTAGCAAAGTTAAATGGATAGGTTTAACTGCTTGCATTTCTAAACGCATTTCTTTGCAACTAACACATTCTTCGCTATTACAGTATTAGTCTTGCTAAACCCTGTTGTTACATAATTGTGTGTGAAAAAATACAATTGAAGGGTTTTATTGTCATTATTGCTTTGTGTGTTTGGTCTGAGGTAATATTTGGAGCGATAATGCCTTCAAAGGAAGCGGCACGGAGGAATAGAAGGAAAAGTTAGAATAAGGCCTATTATGAAGCTCACAAAGATGACATACTCTTAAATAAAAAGGAAAACTACAGCAGTGAAGACAGATCACAGCGCCATCTTGATGAATATTACAAACATGTGACAGGTTCAAAATCCGCTGAAAGCACCAAAGCATCATATGACAAAGATGTGGAGAAATTTTGTAAAATACAGCTGACCATTCTAGAGCATGCTACTATAAACATTTGGAAAAATCCCGGGAAGACACAGCTGAACGCTCTAAAATGTGGACGTGTTACTACACGTCATAGTGTATTGTTTATAGCATAATTATTGTTCAACAGTATTTGGACATTATGTACTACTCCGATCCAGCTTGTTTCAGTACTTTTTATTGCAGCATTATACACTGTCCCTACTCTAATTTAAAATTCCTAATTTTTTCTTATACTTGTAAATAATTACTATTTGACTGAATCTGGCAACACAGCTGCAGTTTTGATTTTTCGCCAAGAACACAAAGCACACAAATACACTATCAAATTTCACTGTCAAAATCAACCAGGCTTGAATGGTCTGCTGCTTTTCCCAAGCCCAGTATCAAGTTGTACGAGTGGTCTGGGGCCTAAATGGAGCTCTGGCTAACCTAGGGTGGTTGTATGTGGCTGTATAGCTCAATGGTGCTGAGTAGAGACCTGTGCTGCAAATTCACTTTCATTTTAGCCAGTTGTGATACCTGAATGGCCCATAATTTGGTCTAATTAATCCCTACGCATTCCTTTTTAATTTTGTAAACAATCTCTTGTACTCCCTTCCACCACCCGTATTGGAACTTACTTGACACAGAATTAAAAACTATCTAAAATAGCAAGAAAATTAGCTGTTGGCTACTTGTAAAGTAGAAGATAAGGGATTGGTATAAAACATGCGAAAATTTGGTACATGTAGCTTCAACTACTGTCGAGCTACAACACACTAAATACAGCATACTGTAATTACTTGATTTGTGCCCCAGAGGTACTATTATTTTTTGCCCAAAAATAAGGATAAAATCCGTCGAATAGTGCCACACTGCAGTATTAATTGAGAGTGTGCTAATAATATTTTAAACCTGCCACTACTATAGTTATTCTACATTAACTTATGTTTGACTCTTGATTACATGTAGCTCAAAAGGATGAATGGGGCATTATGCTGTATAATTCTTAGCAGAGAGCCAAAATAGAGATCTATGATTTGGTAGCTATGAATGATATAATTATTTTAATAATGCATAAAGCCATTGTTAAAATTTATTAACATTAACATTGTTGCAGTCAATTAATGGCTGCCACCTTTGATTTCACAACTTTTTCACCCAGGCTTTTGAAGATTGCACCCTTTTATACAACTTGGCTGTTTTTGCATGGATTTCACTTCTTTTTGTATTTCAAATACTCCAAAGCCAACCATATTATGTGACTGGGCCTGCAATAATAGGGCATGTGGGCACATGATTTTTGCCTACTTTTTCACACTTTCACCACTCATAACTTTTTGTACCATTATGCTATGGCACTGCAAGTTTCATCACTCAGTAAGCATTTAATTGGCATCATGATGCAAGTTACAGAATGGAAATACTTTTTTCCAGTACTGAGATATGACCTGTAGAGTGATTGGGTGTAGTTTGTGCCCACGTGCCCTGTTTTCGCAGGCCCGGTCACATATTGGCTTTGACTTACACAAATCATTATTCTTCTTACAGTATCTACAGATACAATGACAATGAAATAAGACAAATTATAGTGCTCTACAAAATACAGAAAAATACTTACAGATCCAATACGAAAACCAAAGGATCCAGCTATGCAATAGCTAACTAATACTATGTAATAATTGCTCTATAATTTGCTGTTGCTTGTTGATGGTTATGGCTATATAAAATTGTATTATTATAGCGCCTTTTTTTTTGCAGTAGTGTTTGATAGCACTTTCAAGTTAGGTATGCATGATTGCACTATATGTCTATTAAGATTTTTATTTTGCAGTGTCTGTTCTAGTTCTAGTAGAGTATCTCAATTTTTTGTGCAAGTCACATTTGCTTTTTAAAGTGCACCAAAGTTCAAGAAAATCAAGCCACACATTTGCATTATTGTAAAGTGTGTAAAAAGAATAATCTATGTTCCTAGAGGCCCCTAAGCAAAGAAAAAAATTAATGACGAAATTAAGCTGAACTTTGAGGGCTTGTATTTCATGATTGCATTAGGCAATTTTACTTCAATTTGGTATGTGAGGCTGAAGGTGTAGGGATTTACAGTACAAAAAAAATTGTTCTAGTTTGAGAAGGGGCTACGTAATGTGAAAATGGAATTTTCTTCCTGTGATTTTAATATACTTACAGTTGGTGTGCCTACTTTCTTGGCTATATGACACACTACCGTGTGTCTTGATCTCTGAAACAAGCCCAACTTTAAAATTAGATGGATTTACAATGTATGAGGAAATAAGTAACATGCATTTACTACTAGCAAATGCTTGATTATATGGTTCTATTTCAGGATATAGTATATTTTTACATGTATTGATAAATATAAGGATGAAACTTTCTAAATAGCACCACATTTCAAACGTGCGGCACAATTTAAAGTACTTAGCATGGGAAGATCACAGTAAAAAGTGCACAGTATTTTCCATAAAGTACTGTACTGCTCATACAGTATGTATACAATTATGCAGATAGTTAAGCAGACACAGAACAGTTATGCGGAAAATACAATACAGTTACAAAAGCAATGTCATAAAAACAACCCACTCAGACAGCACAACTGATTATACTGCAAGTATTTATTCTACTATTAAAAATTCATTATATTAAAATTTACTGATAGTACACACTGCATGATGGGATGGGTACTGATAATATGATGGGCAAATACGTATTGAAGCGGTTGAAATACTCAAGATGAACGCTCTGAACAAGACAACTCAGAAATTACAGTATAAGAATTAAAGCACTACCAAAGCTTGTGTGTACAAAGAATACAGTACTTAGGGGGTGTCTCAAGCCAAATACAGTACTCAGCATCACTATTACTATGTTATTTAGTCTCCCCATTTGCTGTATTTTCTGTACACAAGTGCAGTGGTGCTTTAGCTATAATATATTGGGTCAAATATACATAATTATTTTTTTATTATTATTAACACTTTATAGTGACCAGCAATAGAGGTCTGACAGCAACATGTGCTGCAGTCTTAGGATTACTTAGCCTAATTTGAAGGACTTAGACTTAATGACTTATAACCGAAAAGGTGTAACAGAAAAGGGGCCAAAGTCAGGAAAAAAATCCCTCCAACCCCAGGATTTGAACTGCAGGTCACCCAATGTCTAGTTGGGGCCACACTCAGTCTTCCTCCACGAGGGATGGATTTTCTTCCTTAAACCTAAAGTATTCATTATTATTAACACTTTACAGTGACCAGCAGTGGAGGTCTGACAGCAACATGTGCTGCAGCCTTAGGATTATCTAATCTAATTTGAAGGACTTAGACTTAATGACTTATAACTGAAAAAGTGTGACAGAAAAGGGGCCAAAGTAAGGGAAAAAATCCCTCCAACCCCAGGATTTGATCTGCAGTTCACCCAATGTCTAGTCAGGGCCACACTCAGTCTTCCTCCACGAGGGATGGATTTTCTTCCTTAAACCTAAAGTATTTATTATTATTATTAACACTTTAGCACTGAAGGTCTGACAACAACATGTGCCGCAGCCTTAGGATTACCTAACCTAATTTGAAGGACTTAGACTTAATGACGTGTATGTATGTATTTTACCTCTGACAGACATGTGTGTCTTTCTGGTAGACAATCATCAAACACTAAAACTGCACACAAGGTATATTATAACATGTAAAATCACAATAAAAGAAATCATATCTGCATAATTATACAGCATAGTCTACTTATAACTTCACATTACCATGTGTGGCTACACTCACATGGTATATGTAATTATGCAGCATGTACATGTGCCACACACAGCCATGTTGTTTGCAATACAGCCATGTTGTGTTTGCTATACAGTCATGTTGTGTTGCAGCTGCAACACTGTGGCAATATACAATGTACCACAAGTGTGTAGTGTACCACACATGGCAGCACTACAACACTGTTTCCGCCTGTCCAGGTAATACAACGCTATAAGTATATACATGTATTATATATATATATTTTTTTTATTTTTTTATTTTTTAAAGTACAGTGTATACAGTGGGTTGATAACTATATGCTTTGTCATTCCCTTCCTCATCAGTGTCATCACCAGCCAAACATGCCTGCCATACGTGGAATACTTCAAGTTATCAAGTTGCAGTTCTCCTTTTTACATAAAATATACTGCATAAATAAGTATTATTGTTTAGATATACTACACCTCTATCAGAAACCAACTGCTGACCCAAAAAGTCATTTGAACTATTTAGTACAGCACCTCGTGGCAGTCATGGCTATTGTTGAGAATACTTCCAGCATCAAGGCTGGTAGCTGGCAAGTTTTTCAGTCATTACGGCATAATATGTATCCAGTTCACCATACACAAACTTTGTCCTTTACTACAAGTGAATTTTGACCTCAGTAAGTGGTAAGTGTATACAACATTAACATAATATAATTGAGTTGTATATCATGGAGGGCTTTATTGGCCAGAACATTACTGCTGCCTGTCCTATTATAGACTAGCACCAGTTTCAAGCTGACCTGCATTAAGCAAAATGCATTTAAACGTAGCAATTATTGTTTTACCATATATACATGAGTACCTAACACTGTTCTTCACTAGAGTAATGCATCACAGGCTCATGCCATGACACATGTGTGGGGAATGAATGGTCCTGATATTTTCCATGCATAACATTAGGTGCACCACTGAAATGTGGCTTTTGATGCACCTACATATGCAAGGCCGCCAAGACAATTTAGTGGGCCCGGGGCAAATTAAGAATGTGGGACCCCTATAACTGATAATGATTGCATGAAAGCATGCTAAACTAGGGGGGTCTGGGGACATGCCCCCCCTCCCCAGGAAAGTTTTGAAAATTAGACCCTCTGAGAATGAATATAAGAGTGATTTGAGTAGTTTATCACAGTATAATATGACTGTATGTAACACTTTTCACACCTCAGATCAAAGGAGCCGCCAGGGCTACATTTCATATGTAGCCCAGCTAGCCAGGCTACATATGAATGTAGACCGGGCTACAAATGGGCAATGATTATATAGACGTTGATGCCGAAATCGATTGTGGGGATGGATTAACATTCACGTGATAAGGATACATGACTTGGATTTTGCTATGAAAACCACTCAGACAGCGAGCGTTTTGTTATCCTCGCCATCCTACAAGTTTAAAAATGTTGGGCTAAGGTGAAAACTAGTGCTATAGCTTATTCATCGATCGTTTCCACATGTTTTCGAATACGGACATGCCCCCATCACGAAGCTACCACTCTACACGGAGTAACCACTCTACAAGCACGCTTACCTGTTTAGGCCTTTAGTGAACTGCGTAGTTTTTCCATAAACAATTCAATAACACTGATTAAAACATTAAACTCGGAGTAACGGAAATTCTCCGTTATATCTGTAGGATACGTCCGTTTATCATAACCGAACGTAACCAGAATGTACTAGCTGCTGACCCATAATCAAAAATCTTAGGTATGCATACATAATACATTCAGTGGCTGCACTTGTATTGGCTTGGGTGATTGATCGCCCTGTACAGGCTGTCAGCCTAAGAGTTACATATTAGCTGTAATACGGGCATTCAGGCTTTGCCTGATATGTATGCCCTCTGCCCTTGGGCAGTCGGACATACATATCAGGCAAAGCCCTCATGCCCATGTTACAACTATTACTTGTATTACTCTATCAGTAGGGTACAGTATCTGAAGCTTAAATTAAAGTTTTTCTAGCTACCATGTGCCACCTAGGAATTTTCTAAATACTGCAACCTTTGAATGTGAGATTGATTTTTAATGTATTTTTCTAACAGAGCACAAGTTTATAATACTAGTACAGGGGTCTGGGGGCACAGACCCCAGCTGCTGAGAGACTTTGAATATTTTGATGGTTCAAAACTCAACACATTGCTATAGCTAATATAACTTATGAATTATTGTGATACTGTAGATAATCATATTGTCATACTTTTGTATAACTCACAGCTGGGACACAGTTATTTACTGGCAGATGGTCTACACATGTACAGAAGAATTCATGCAATGACAAATTAGAGTTTTTGCTATACAATTTAATAAACATAATATTATTGAGGATATTTGTACACCCAAGTGCATAATATAAATATACCCATACATGACTAAAAATACAACTGCAGACCATATAGCAGTGATAAGCTCATACTCAGTCTTGCATCACTCACGGCATTTGTAATGCTACAATGTCTGCTTTAGAAATACTGATTCATTCTCAATGACAAACCCTGAAATTCAATACTCTTTCCAACAGTTAAGTTTCTTGTCACATTAATCCATTAGTACTTGTATTTGGACATTTAGAGTACACTTGATTGCTCTATTAGAGTACATAGGTGATTGCTCTATAAAGTGCCTATATTATATATTATTACGAGTACTGGCATGTAATGATTTGCTGACCCCAGAACCATGCTGGATATCAAGACACACAGTAGTGTGTCGTGTGGCTCAAGAAGCCGGTGTGCAACACCCTTCAGTATATCGACAGGAAGAAAGAAAACGTGGTTTTCACACCTCTGTAGCTCTGTGCTGTCTTATCGAAACAAGACGACTTTTGCAGTGGACATGCCCACCAACTTCAGTACTCCACATACCAAATTTAAGTGAAATCACTTCAACCGTTCCCGAGATATGCGACTTCAAAAATTGGCTTAGTTTTCTTTTTTTTTTCGTCTTTTCGTAACCTTACAAAATCTGCCATAAAACGCGAACTCCATATCTCATCGCCTTGAAATTTAGCACACAGAAGGGGGGTATAAAGGCGCATCTTAGTACCAAGTTTGGCTGGAATATGATAAACAGGCAAAGAGTTATTATCACGAAAAATAACACCAATATGTTGTCACGCCTACAGGGTAAACGGCTCACGGGAAGGAGCTGAAAATCGGTGGGTGAATAGGTTAACTATTGAACCTCAAACCTTTTGTGGTTTGAATGAAATCGAGCTAAAAACCACGAAGTTACAACAAAAAAACCAACAGTGTGTAACAATTATGCAATAGAAATTAGCTTCTAAAACGACTACTTGCCACGCCTACCAGAGAAACCGCTTGAAGTAATGCTTTGAAAATCACTGTACAGATGGAGTAATCATCTTAGAAAGGCTCTTCAATGGTGTAGAAGAATCAGACTTAAAGCCACAGAGTTATAACATGAAAATCCAACTTGGTGTAGCAAGTGCGAGATCGAGATACTCTAATAGAGCAGTCATCCTAATAGATAGGGTCCGCAAACTGAAAAATCGATATCTTCAAATCGACTTACAAACTATAGTCATGTGTAGGGGTAGGTCTAATCAAGAAAACACTAGAGTGGCAGCAAATTTCGTCCATCTCTTCTAGTAAAAATAACGCGACATGCCTTGGATTCGATGGATTTTTCGCCATCGTAAATTACAATGCTATTCTTTTGGGCCAAAACTCTCTCTCAAGCTTTGAGAAGTTATCCACTCTTACTATGGAGTATAGGTAGTTTAATATAATTAATATTTGGTGGTAGCGTCGCGGACATCGACGATCGGCAAAAAAAAGACGTTTCGTGATCTGGAGCACAGCAGACTTGCAGGAAATACTGCAACATTTACTGCAGTAATCACCTCCAAGTCAAGTACCTGTGTGCAGAATATGGTATGGATTGAAGTTTGTTGACCATCTGGCTGAGACCAGCCTCGCCCGATTTAGCGAAAAATTCCTCCGCGATCCAACAAATACTGCAGTCTCGTGCACATAAGCACCTTTAGATGTGCTGAAGTATGGAAATGATTGCTCAGAGCTAGTATAAACTTACAGCGATGGATTAATTACTTACGGTAAATTTTACGGTTAGCCTATAACGCAATTTATTGTGCAAAACTAAAACTGAAAGTTTTACGGAACTCAGCATAATATTGCTGACTTGATATGATTATAAATCACTGTGAGCACAGTAAGATGATCATTTCTGTAGCAAGGATGGAGCCCAGAGGTCTTGAGTGCATGGCCAGATCTATATAGCTATAGCTATGCAGCTCATGCAGCATAATAAAAACTATGATGGAATATGTTGGTGGATGAAGTAGGAAGAATGTAACGTCTAGGATGATATTGTCTAGTGGTTCTTTCCATTTCTAAATAGTAGGATGGGATAGATAAGGGGTACTCATTGTGGATGATTTTAAATAGTGTTTGTAACCTACATATCTTACGACGTACTTGGAGACTTGGCCAAGAAAGCTGTTGTAACATATTTGTGATTGAACTGTATCTACTAAAATCATTTAAAGCCCATCTTAAATAATTTTAGTAGATACAGTTCAATCACAAATATGTTACAACAGCTTTCTTGGCCAAGTCTCCAAGTACGTCGTAAGATATGCAGGTTACAAACACTATTTAAAATCATCCACAATGAGTACCCTTTATCTATCCCATCCTACTATTTAGAAATGGAAAGAGCCACTAGACAATATCATCCTAGACGTTAAATTCTTCCTACTTCATCCACCAACATATTCCAGCATAGTTTTTATTTCAGATCAATTCGTGATTGGAACGCTTTACCACCCAGATTAATTGATCATGATAGCATTAACCAATTTACTAATGAAATCCAGCAAATTTATAAGTCCTAACTTCTCTACGCATGTAATCATTGTAACTATGTATGTAATTGCTAAATTTTTCCTAAGCTAATCAGCACTGAGTGCTGCCTGCTCAGTAATAATAAATAAAAATAAATAGTTATAATCATGCACACCTTTTTGATAGTTAAATCAGAGCTTATAATTATCTGATCATCTATTTTCATGTGATACTCAGATGCAGTAGTATGCAAGGTCAGATGGTATGCTCCCCAGACAAGTTCTTACATGCCTTGAAATCACATCTGCATGGAAAACTATCATACAAAGTCATGATATTTCCTGTAGCTAATTTTGTACTAAAGAACCAATTGCAACTTATTCAGTCTCAATCATGTCTAGTAGCTATATATTATCATATCCTGTGCAAGACATTAAAAACATAGTATTACTTCTATGACACAAACTCTAAAAATGAAGTTTAGTTATTTGTGATTTGGAAGAAATTTTGATTTTAATAGATGCCAATCAGATGATTTACTGGAACTTGAAAATTGACATAGTTATAATGGATTAGATCAAACATTTAATAAGAGCAGTATAGTCGCATGTCATTGAATTTAGAGTAATTATCGCGGTGACATTGTTGTATTACTATATTAAGATCTTTTCACAAAATTCAAATAGTTGAAAATTTGTCCTGCACTGGGTCCTGATTTCGAAGTTTTTGAGGTAGAATTTTAATAGTTTGGAAAATTACATGGAATGTATAAGAGTGGTCCACACAGATAGGATATACAAAATGTACATACATTAAACTGTTGGCTTGAAGATTGCTTTCAGGTGTATATCTCAACTTTTGATTTTATTTACTTATCCTCACAGTAGTCGGCAGAGCCACTGTTCCATACCATCACCTATGGAATTGAAGCAAAACCTTGGTTTCTGCTTTTGATAGCTACTATATAATTATTAATTGCTAATACTGCCCCCATGCATATATAAGTGCATGGGCTCAGCATATACATACCAAAATTATAGTACATTGCATATCATAATGATAATGCAGATGCTATATGTCTAGATTATACTTTTTAACCCTGTTGAGTATGAGAAAGAAGATATTTTTCAGAAAAAGGCACAATGATTTTACTATAGCATGCAATATGCCACATTAATATATACTGTAGGTCAATTTGCACCAATGCAACATAGCTATAATATGTATAACTTAAAGGAAACTCTCCAATAGAGCAGTCAGAAATTCTTATAGAACAGTCAGAAATTGATTTTTGATACATAATGTTACTGAAATTGATCAACAATCTATTTAACTGTACTCAGAGTAGTTGTCAAGTAGACAATATTTTTGCTAAATTATATATTAGCTACGAGAGGCTTGGTTTTGTGTAATAAATCGCGTTTCGCATGCCGTAATTGATTGAAGTGTTCGTAATCTAGCCTTCGCTGGAAGTTTGTACTTGTACTGAGTAATCATTTCCATAATTCAACACACTTAAAGGTGCTTATGTGCACGAGACTGCAGTATTTGTTGGATCGCGGAGGAATTTTTCCTAAATCTGGCAAGGTTGGTCTCAGACAGATGGTCAACAAACTTCAATCCACACCATATTCTGCACACAGGTACTTGACTTGGAGGTGATCACTGCAGTAAATGTTGCAGTATTTCCTGCAAATCTGCTGTGCTCCAGATCACGAAACATCTTTTTTTTCGCCGATCGGCGATGTTCGTGACGCTACCACCAAATATTAATTAATTATATTAAACTACCTATACTCCATAGTAAGAGTGGACAACCTCTCAAAGCTTGAGAGAGAATTTTGGCCCAAAAGAATAACATTACAAATTACAATGGCGAAAAATTGATTGAATTCAAGGTATTTCGCGTTATTTTCACTAGAAGAGATGGACGAAATTTGCTGCCACTCTAGTGTTTTCAGGATTAGACCTACCCCTACACATGACTATAGTTTGTAAGTCGATTTGAAGATATCAATTTTTTTGGTTTGCGGACCCTATAATAGAGCAGTCACCTGAAAAGAATAGTCACCTGAAGAGAATTGAAGAGATCAGCTAGAAGCAAGCAACCCATATAGAGATCAGCTACAAACAAATTACCCTGTAGAGAGATCAGCTACAAACAGTTCACCCTGTAGAGAGATCAGTTTGAAGAAGTTACCTTGTAGAGAGTCCAGCTACGAAAAATCACCCTGTAGAGAGTTCAGATACAAGAAGTCACCTTGTAGAGAGTTCAGCTTCAAAGAACCCACCCTGTAGAGAGCTCAGCTACAAACAAGTTACCCTATATAGAGATCAGCTAGAAAAAGTCTCCATGTAAAGAATTCAGCTACAAACAAATCACCCTGTAGATATTTCAGCTACAAACAGATCATTCTGTAGAGAGATCAGCTAGAAACCAGTGACCTGTAGAGAGTTCAGCTACTATGTAAACAAGTTACCCTGTAGAGGGATTGGTTAGAAACAAATCACCCTGTAGAGAGATCTGATAGAAACAAGTCACCTCGTAGAGAGTTCAGCTAGTAACAAATCACCCTGTAGAGAAATCAGCTAGAAACAATTCACCCAGTAGAAAACAGCTAGAAACAAATCATTCTGTAGAGAGATCAGCTAGAAATAAGTTACCTTGTAGACAGTTCAGCTGGAAACAAGTCACCCATAGAGAGGTCAGCTAAAAACAAACCGCCTAGAGAGAATTCAGCTACATTTCATAGAGTGATTCAGCTAGAAATAAGCAACTTCAGCTACAAACAAACTCTTTCAGTAAAGAGATCAGCTAGAAGTAAGTTATCCTGCAAAGGGTTCAACTACATTTGAAGTCACCCTGTAGTGAGCACAACTAGAAACCAGTATAGCCTTGTAAAGAGATAAGCTACATTTCAAATCACCCTGTAGAGAGATAAGTTCGAAACAAATTATCCTGTAGAGAGATCTGGTAGAAACAAGTCACCCTGTAGAGAGTTCAGCCAGTAAGACGTCACCCTGTAGAGAAATCAGCTAGAAAAAATCACCTGTAGAAAGATCAGCTAGAAACAACTCACCCTGTAGCAAGATTAGCTACATTTCAATCACCCTGTAGAAAGATCAGCTTGAAACAAATCATTCTGTTGAAAGATTAGTCAGAAACAAGTCACCCTGTAGAGAGATCAGATAGAATGAAGTCCGCATCGTGTAGAACTACCAGAGAACATTGCCATGAAACACCTATTAATTATCCATGAACAGGAAAATAATCTAAGTGCCATGATAGTCACTTCATTGATATTTCATTGTAATATCCATGCCATGAAATACTCATGAAAAGTGGAGATTTCATAGTAATTTTATAGCACTGACAAATTATTTCATGGCAAAGGAAAATTTCATAGTTGCAGTGGCCATGAGTTGTCAAATTTTCATGGGCAGCGTCAAATTTTGCATGGGCAGCGTCAAATTTTCATAGGCAGTGTCCTTGAAAGCTATATGAAATTTCATGGTTTACCATCACATTTTTATAGGCTCTTCTCTGGGAGTTCAGTTAGAAATAAGTTGGATCAGCTAGAAACAAATCACGTTGTAGAAAGATCAGCTAGAAAAAATCACTCTATAGAAAGATCAGCTGGAAACAAGGCACCCTGTAGAGACATCAGCATGATTAAGTCACCCTGTAAGAGCCCAACTACTTTTCAAGTCACCCCATGGAGAATCCAGCTATGAACAAATCTCTCAGTAGAAAATTCAACTAGAAATAAATCACTCTGCACAGTATTCAGTTAGAAACAAATCCCCTTGTAGAGAGATCAGTTAGGCAAGTTACCCTGTTACCTGCAAAGAGTTTAACTATATTTCAAGTCACACTGTAGACAGTTCAATAGAAATAAGCATCCCTGTAGAGAGATCAGCTAGAAACAAATCACCCTGTAGAGAGATCAGCCAGAAACAAATCATCCTGTAGAGAAATAAGTCACCCTGTAGAGAGTATAGCTAGAAACTAGAAACAAGTCACCCTCTAGAGTACAGCTGGAAACAAGTCACCCTGTAGAAAGATCAGCTAGAAACAATTTACCATGTAGAGATTGGCTAGAAACAAATCACCCTGTAGAGAGATAAGCTACTGTAGAAACAAGTCACCTTGTAGAGAGATCAGCTGGAAACAGCAGAGAATTCAGCTACATTTCGTAGAGTGTTTCAGCTAGAAATAAGCCACCATGTAGTGAGTTTAATTACAAATCATTCACCATGTAGTCAAAGAGTACAGTTACATTATGAAGCTCTCTGTAGAACTACATACACATTTCCCTGTAGAGTATTCAGCTACAAACAGTTTAACCTGCGTGACTTATTTTTATGATCAATCAACACAATAATTGTAAATTATTGCTTAAATGTACATGTAGCTAAACAAATCATTAAAATCTTCTTCATGATAATCTTCTCTCTAGATCTGTGGTAAAGAAAAAGACAAGTTATAAGAAATACCTAAAGCTGGCCATAGGCTGGCTTTAGATATGAAATTACAAAAAGAAGTGATATCTAAACAAAAACAGCCAAGCTGTATAAAAGGGTGCGGCCTCCAAAAAAGCCAAGGTGAAAAAAAGATGTGAAATCAAAGGTGGCGGCCAAGAAATGGCTGTGATGGTAGGTTAATGGCAAAACTTTTAATAACGACAATTCAGGTGAATTTGGTGCTGAATCCTAGTGAAACTTGGAGGAGGCTACACAAATTCACCTGAATTGTCGTTATTAAAATTTTTGCCATTAACCCACCATCCTTTCTTGGCTGCCACCTTTGATTTCACATCTTTTTTCACCCTGGCTGTTTTGGAGGCTGCCCCCTTTTTTTACAGCTTGGCTGTTTTTGATTAGATATCATACAATACAATAGTACTGTATAATAGGGACACTGAAGGTGTAGGCGTGGCCAGTGATATAATATAACCCAAAAACCTGCCACGATTTTCCTCATAACAACATGACAGCATTGGTTGGGTAAAATCAAGCCCAAAAGTGTCTTCAGGTCGACCCAAAATGTTTCCATCAAGTTGCTACAGAATTTTAATTAAACAGAATTTTCTACTGCCTGCCTACCTGACACCTTCAGCCAAGCGTAGTGGAAAACTGGTTACAACTACAGCCCTAATTCTTTTGCAGAAACGTTTTTAGTTCACTTAAGAAAAAACCTTTGGTATATTGATAAACATACAATGCTTGCACTATTGTCTTACCTTTTATCCTTCTTTATCATGGCCATCAGTCAAGGTTCTACCGCTGAGTGCTATTAGACTACTTCCATATACTGGTGTATATTGCATAAAACTATTCAAATACACGTGTTCGTTGTACCAAACTATTTGAACACACACACATATGTGGCTTGCTGTTGATATCAATCAGTGAGAGCAGCTCGCGTTGAACTATAGAGCAACGTGTAAGTCAATAAATATAGTTGAGTAACAATGTTAAACCGAGTCCGGTCATCCAGGTCCCGCTTCACAGATCATCTGGGTCTGACCACGCATGCTAGATAAATTAGTGTAATGATGTGGACGTGTAGTAACACATCATAGCGTAGCCCTGCTTTTTTGTGAGCCACGCCCACTTACATAAATTACATCTGTAGACATATGGTAGCTACACCCATTCATCAGTCTGTAGGTATGCATGAATCCACATCCATTATTGTCTGCAGGCTTATGTAGAGCCATGCCCACTGATCAGTTGTTATTGTATGAGTCACAGTCTAGTTTATAGTGCTGTATTAATTCTAAGTTGTGAAAAGCAGGCTATTTAGTGGTCATGGGCTTGCAAAAAAACTTCACAAACAAGTATGAAAAAATAGAAATCTTATATTAGAGTAGGGACAGTGTATAGTGCTGCAATAAAAGTACTGAAACAAGCTGGATCGGAGTAGTACGTAATGTCCAAATACTGTAAAACAATAAGAAGTGAATATCTCTACTGTGCATTGAGTGTAGCACAGTACGTAGGGATATTCACTTCTTATTGTTTTACAGTATTTGGACATTACATACTACTCCGATCCAGTACTTTTTATTGCAGTACTATACACTGTCCTTACTCTAATATAAAATTCCTAATTTTTTCTTATACTTGTATATATATTATTATGAGCACATATGTGTAAGGGTGGAAGGGTGGATAGCTAGGCAAATAAATATTATGAGCATATATGTGTAATTTAATCCTCAATAAATGGTGGCAGTTGCTATTACTCCCAGGGGTGGGCCCCAGCAACCAACATGTTAATATAAATACATATATATGTGTGTTTGTGTGTGTGTGTGTGTGTGTGTGTGTTGTGTGTGTGTGTGTGTGTGTGTGTGTGTGTGTGTGTGTGTTGTGTGTGTGTGTGTGTGTGTGTGTGTGTGTGTGTGTGTGTGTGTGTGTGTGTGTGTGTGTGTGTGTGTGTGTGTGTGTGTGTGTGTGTGTGTGTGTGTGTGTGTGACTGGATTCGACAAAAACCTGGCTTCAATGCACAGAGCCTTGTTAAGAGATATGGCGATTTTAAGTAATCACGTGTAGTAACGTCTCAGTGCCTACAACAATGCAAACAAAATTTGCACCAATTATTCATCTATTTACTAGCTATCACTGTGTGGGTGTATAAGTTTCTGATACCCTGTTTTGGGCAGCTTTTTTCAGGTGGGTAATAATATCACAGGTGGTAGTAATAGGGGTGGTGGGTGGGGGGTGGGCTTAATATAGGAGTATAAAATGGAGCAAGAAGATGAATGGAATCAAAAGGCTAAGCTTGGGCCAATCATGTCCCTCCATGGCACTCAAATCACTCTAGATTGATTGAGAACACTATAGGCGAGCCCTCTGTGAAGTCCCAGCTCACCACACACCATTACAACAAAACCATGGCTATTTAATAGGGCAAATCTTCCACTAGTGGCTTTGACAGGGTCGGAAGAAAGCTGCTGCAGAAACCAGAATTGCCGGTCCTGAAGGAAATACAGAGTGGAATATGATAGTGTATTAGACCAGCAATCCATTTCTGGTAAAAATACAAGTTTGATTTTGTGTGTGTGGAAGCCAAGTTATTTGAAATCCAGTCACATATATTGCCAACTTTACACAGCTTAATAGATCTGCGTTAATTATATCTAATCAAAAACAGCCAAGCTGTAAAAAAAGGTGCGGCCCCCACAAAGGCCATGGTAAAAAAAGATGTGAAATCCAAGGTGGCGGCCGAGAAATGGCTGTGATGGTAGGTTAATGGAAAAAATTTTAATTATGACAATTCAGGTGAATTTACATTGCCTCCTCCACTAGGATTCGGCACCAAATTCACCTGAATTGTCGTAATTAAAATTTTTGCCATTAACCTACCATCACAGCCATTTCTCGGCCGCCACCTTGGATTTCACATCTTTTTTCACCATGGCCTTTTTGGGGGCCGCACCTTTTTTAATAGCTTGGCTGTTTTTGATTAGATATCACTTCTTTTTGTATTTGTATATTGCAAAGCCGGCCTATGACTGGCTTTGGGGATTTTATAACCCATCTGTTTATTTTTATTTACCACAGGAAGAAGAAAAGAACTTAAAGATGATTTTTAATACTTCAACTATTTTTGATTCTATTATATAGTAATTATACAAATTATATGCATATATTTATTAAATGCCAATTATTCTCCATAGGATAATTTCTTTGCAGCTGATCTCTCTACTGGGTGACTTGAAATGTAGCTGAACTACAGGATGGTTTCTTTGTAGCTGTCCTCTCTACAAGGTGACTTGTTTCTAGCTCATCTGTCTATAAAGTGGTTTGTTTGCAGCTGATCTCTCTACTGGGTGACTTGAAATGTAGCTTAACTACAGGATGGTTTCTTTGTAGCTGACCGCTCTACAAGGTGACTTGTTTCTAGCTCATCTGTCTATAAAGTGGTTTGTTTGCAGCTGATCTCTCTACTGGGTGACTTGAAATGTAGCTTAACTACAGGATGGTTTCTTTGTAGCTGACCGCTCTACAAGGTGACTTGTTTCTAGCTCATCTCTCTATAAAGTGGTTTGTTTGTAGCTGAACTCTCTGCAGGGTAATTTGATTGTAGCCGAGTTTTCTACAGGCTCCTTTCTAGCTAATCTTTATATAGGGTAACTTGTTTGTAGCTGAACTTTCTACAGAGTGGGTTCTTTGGAGCTGAAATCTCTACAAGGTGACTTGTTTTAGCTTATCTCTCTACAAGGTGACTTCCTCTAGCTGATCTCTCTACAATGTGACTTGTATCTAGCTGAACTATCTACAGGATGATCTGATTGTAACTGAATTCTCTACAGGGTGACTTGTTTCTAGCTGATCTTTCTATAGAGTAACATGTTTCTAGCTGAACTCTCTACAGAGTGTGTTCTTTGTAGCTGAACTCTCTACAAGGTGACTTCTTCTTGCTGATCTCTCTATAGGGTCACCTGATCTCTCTGTACAGTGACTTTTATCTAGATTAACACTCTACAGGGTGATTTGTTTGTAGCTGAAGTCTCTACAGGTTGATTTGTTTGTAGCTGAAGTCTCTAAAGGTGTTTTGTTTGTAGCTGATCTCTCTACAGGGTGATTTGGTTGTAGCTGATCTCTCTACAATGGGTGATTTGTTTGTAATTGAAATCTCTACAGGCTGATATGTTTGTAGCTGAAGTCTCTACAAGGTGTTTTGTTTGTAGCTGATCTCTCTGCAGGATGGTTTCTTTGTCACTGAACTCTCTACAAGTTGACTTGTTTCTAGCTGATCTCTCTACAAGGTGACCTCCTCTAGCTGATCTCTCTACAGGTTGATTTGTTTGTAGCCGAACTCTCTACAGGGTGATTTGCTTGTAACTAAATTCCCTATATTGTGTCTAGTTTCTAGCTGATCTATCTACAGAACGGTTTCTTTGTCACTGAACTCTCTACAAGGTGACTTGTTTCTAGCTGATCTCTCTACAGGGTGATTTGTTTCTAGCTGATCTCTCTACAGGGTGATTTGTTTCTAGCTGATCTCTCTACAGCACGGTTTCTTTGTCACTGAACTCTCTACAAGGTGACTTGTTTCTAGCTGATCTCTCTACATGGTGACTTCCTCAAACTGATATCTCTACAGGTTGATTTGTTTGTAGCTGAACTCTCTACATGGTGGTTTCTTTGTTGCTGAACTCTCTACAAGGTGAATTCTTCTAGCTGATCTCTCTACAGGGTAATTTGTTTGTAACCGAACTCTGTACAAGGTGCTTTTTTGTAGGTGATCTCACTGCAGGTTGATTTGTTTGTAGCTGAACTCAGTAAAGGGTGATTTGCTTGTAGCTGAACTCCTTACATTGTGTCTAGTTTCTAGCTGATCTCTCTACAGGGTGATTTGTTTGTAGCTGATCTCTCTACAAGTTGATTTGTGTGTAGCTGATCTCTCTGCAGGTTGATTTATTTGTAGCCGATCTCTCTACAGGGTAATTTGTTTGTAGCTGAACTATCTATAAGGTGATTTGTTTGTAGCTGGTCTCTCTGCAGGTTGATTTGTTTTAGCTGAACTCGCTACAGGGTGATTTACTTGTAGCTGAATTCCTTACATTGTGTCTAGTTTCTAGCTGATCTCTCTACAGGGTGATTTGTTTGTAGCTGATCTCTCTACAAGTTGATTTGTGTGTAGCTGATCTTTCTGCTGGTTGATTTGTTTGTAGCAGATCTCTCTACAGGGTAATTTGTTTGTAGCTGAACTCTCTATAAGGTGATTTGTTTGTAGCTGATCTCTCTGCAGGTTGATTTGTTTTAGCTGAACTCTCTACAGGGTGATTTGCTTGTAGCTGAACTCCTTACATTGTGTCTAGTGTCTAGCTGATGTCTCTACAGGGTGATTTTTTGTAGCTGAACTCTCTACAGGGTGATTTGTTTCTAGCTTATCTCTCTACAGGTTGATTTGTGAGTAACTGATCTCTCTACAAGCTGATTTGTTTGTAGCTGATCTCTCTGCAGGTTGATTTGTTTCTAGCTGATCTCTCTACAAGTTGATTTGTTTGTTGCTGATTGCTCTAAAGGTTGATTTGTTTGTAGCTGAACTGTCTGCAAAGTGTTTTGTTTGTAGCTGATCTCTCTACAGTGTGATTTTTTGTAGCTGACCTCTCTTCAGGGTGATTAATTTTGTTTCTAGCTGATGTCTCTACAGGGTGATTTTTTGTAGCTGACCTCTCTTCAGGGTAATTTGTTTCTAGCTGATCGCCCTACAGGTTGATTTGTTTGTAGCTGAACTCTCTACAGGGTGATTTGCTTGTAGCTGAACTCCTTACATTGTGTCTAGTTTCTACCTGATCTCTCTACAGGGTGATTTGTTTGTAGCTGATCTCTCTACAAGTTGATTTGTGTGTAGCTGATCTCTCTACAGGTTGATTTGTTTGTAGCCGAGCTCTCTGCAAGGTAATTTGTTTTTAGCTAAACTATCTATAAGGTGATTTGTTTGTAACTGATCTCTCTGCAGGTTGATTTGTTTTAGCTGAACTCACTACAGGGTGATTTGTTTCTAGCTGATCTCTCTACAAGCTGATTTGTTTGTAGCTGATCTCTCTGCAAGTTGATGTGTTTCTAGATGATCTCTCTACAAGTTGATTTGTTTGTTGCTCATCGCTCTAAAGGTTGATTTGTTTGTAGCTGAACTCACAGCAAAGTGTTTTGTTTGTAGCTGATCTCTCTACAAGGTGATTTTTTGTAGATGACCTCTCTTCAGGGTGATTTGTTTGTAGCTGATCTCTCTGCAGGTTGATTTGTTTTAGCTGAACTCTCTACAGGGTGATTTACTTGTAGCTGAACTCCTTACATTGTGTCTAGTTTCTAGCTGATCTCTCTACAGGGTGATTTGTTTGTAGCTAATCTCTCTACAAGTTGATTAGTGTGTAGCTGATCTATCTGCAGGTTGATTTGTTTGTAGCCGATCTTTCTACAGGGTAATTTGTTTGTAGCTGAACTCTCTATAAGGTGATTTGTTTGTAGCTGATCTCTCTACAGGTTGATTTGTTTTAGCTGAACTCTCTACAAGGTGATTGCTTGTAGCTGAACTACTTACATTGTGTCTAGTTTCTAGCTGATGTCTCTACAGGGTGGTTTTTTGTAGCTGAACTCTCTACAGGGTGATTTGTTTTTAGCTTATCTCTCTAAAGGTTGATTTGTGTGTAACTGATCTCTACAAGCTGATTTGTTTGTAGCTAATCTCTCTGCAGGTTGATTTGTTTCTAGTTGATCTCTCTACTAGTTGATTTGTTTGTTGCTAATCACTCTAAAGGTTGATTTGTTTGTAGCTGAACTCTCTGCAAAGTGTTTTGTTTGTAGCTGATCTCTCTACAGGGTAATTTGTTTGTAGCTGAACTCTCTCCACAGTGACTTGTGTGTAGCTGAATTCTCTAGAGAGTGACTTAATTGTAGCTGAACTCTCTACAGGGTGCATGACTTGTTTATAGCTGAACTCTCTTCAGTGTGACTTGTAATGTTCTGAATCTCTACAGTGATATATTTGTAGCTTATCTTATGTAAAACATTTGAGCATATTCTAGTTAGTCAGATAATGAAGCACTTGGAAACTCACCAAATATTATGTCCCAACCAGTTTGGATTCAGAACAAAACACTCATGTGAATCGCAGTTACTTCTCACCATACATGACTTCTCCCAGTTCATGAACAATAGAACCCAGGTTGACATTGGCATTTTGGATTTCTCTAAAGCCTTTGATAAGGTTGCACATTCAAGGCTTGTACAAAAGCTAGAATTCTATGGAATAAGAGGGAAGCCACTGCAATGGATAAATTCATTTTTGTCTAATAGAACACAGCAAGTTGTAGTCGAAGGCTCATATTCTACCCCATGCAAAGTTACATCAGGTGTCTCCCAGGGCTCAGTTCTTGGGCCCACCTTGTTTCTGATTTATATAAATGATCTGGTCACAGACATTCAGAGCACAGTTAGATTATTCACAGATGATTGTTTGATTTATCGCCCAATATTGACTGCCGCCGACCACCAAATACTCCAGGAAGATCTACAAAGGCTTTCTGCCTGGGCTGACAAGTGGAAAATGAAATTTAACATCAATAAATGCTGTATTATGCAACTGTCCAAACACCAGCACATAAGTGAATTCTTATACTCAATGTCAGGTCAAGTTCTTAACATCGTTGAACAACATTCCTATCTTGGAGTTATCATTGATCATAAACTTTCTTGGCGACCACATGTTGACTATGTATGCGGCAAAACAATGAAATTAATTGGATTTTTGAATCGTAACTTGTATAATGCCAATACGGCGACGGAAGGTTCAAGCCAGGAGCTAACGACTCGGTAAAGCGTGATTGAGACGGATAATGATGACACGCTACAACACACAGAGCAACAACTTGACACACGTGATCACACACTATATTTAGCCTATTCTAATTATTGTTACATTCTAATTAATGTCACAGTCAATTTCCTACATCCTCCGGGGCCCGGCCTAATACAGTTGCCCACTTGAATATCTTCTGTAAGGCCTTGGCAGCAGCATTCCTTCGTGGACGTGTTCCAGAGGAAGTAGTGTTGTTTGACGGTGCTTGATTGTCCTTCATATGTTGAGTAGATTCATCCGAGGTGTTATCAGTAACTGCTTGAGAAATATCATCTTCACTTGAGACTTCTAACGGATAGAGTTTGACAATAGGACGAGATGTCTTATACGTCCCCATTCTAATATGAGCTGCACGAACCAAATTGTCCTTTCCTGTAATGAGTATCTCTACAACAGCTAATCTCCATTGCATTCTTGGCTTGTCGTCATGTACAATCACAACATCGCCTAGTTTGATAGCTTGTTTGTTGTGTCCCGAAATCTTGTTGAACTCTCTCAGGGAAGTTAAGTACTCTCTTTTCCAACATGTCCAAACTTCTCAATAAGATGTGCTTGTTTGTCTACTCTCCTCCTCATGTTGTCAGCATCAAGGAAGTCTGGATCCTCTAACTCTTCTGGATTGTCTAGCGGGTGAGGAATAGGGCGGATTCTCCTGCCATATAGAAGATGAGAGGAAGTAAGCGGCTCAGGATCAGCAAAATCGGAAGATACATAGGTTAGTGGCCTGTCATTCAACATGGCTTCGATTTCCACAATAATAGTCTCAAGTTGTTCCAGAGTAACAAAAGCTCTTCGGAGAGTTTTCTTCACTGATTGCTTGGTGATCCCTATCATGCGCTCCCAGAAGCCACCATACCAGGGAGCACGCTTGGGAATGAAATCCCAAGTTACATTCTGAACTTCTAATGCTCCTTTCAGTGACTCTGATTCAAACAATCTTTGTAAATCCTCCGCGGCAGCAAGGTACGTGGACGCATTGTCCGAAATCATCTTGCGTGGTAGGGATTTCCTTGAAGAAAATCTTCGAAAGGCTAACAGGAAAGTATCCACGGTAAGGTCGCTAACAACTTCGAGATGCACTGCTCTTGTGGCAGCACATGTGAAAAGACAGATGTAAACCTTTCTCTCTTGTCCCCCTGCCTTGACATATAGGGCTCCAGTAAAGTCTACACCTGTCACCGTAAACGGTGGAGATTCTGCGACGCGTACCTTAGGCAGTGGAGGGGGGTCTGGAGCTCTATAGGGTTTCCCCATCAACTTGTTACAAATGACACATCGCCTCAACACTTTCCTGACATATTGTCGGATGGAGGGTATCCAATAGACCTGGCGTAGAGCTGTTACAGTGATGCTCACACCTCCATGGTGGAGTTTGTTGTGGGTGTCTATGACTATTGTATCGCTAAACCGGCAATTGGAGGGTAGGAGGAAGGGGAATTTACTCAGCTCTGTGGTGGGAGCATTGTGAATCCGTCCTCCGCAACGAATTAACTGTTTGTCATCTAGAAAAAGGCGTAACTGTCTGACTAGTGGGGGACACTTAGATTGCCTTTTGAGTAAGTAAGCAAGCTCATCTTGGTAAGCTGAACCCTGTATGCCCTTCACCAGATGTCTACGTGCATTAGCCAATTCAATGTTTGTTAAGGGGCCAGATACACTGTAACTTGGGTTGCTGTTTGCGTAGATTGTGAAGCCATCTGAAAACATAAGCAGTGATAGCCAGAATGCGATGAAAACTACTGTATCGTGATACATCAATAACAGATAAAATACCTGTGTGGCTGTCTGTAGTTGTAAGCTCTGTTGTGTGAGTAGCTTCAGGTTCAACATCCTCTTCTGACTGTAGATGGAGTACACTTGTGGGTGTCCATGTGGGCCAATCTGATTTTGTGGGCAGCCACTGTGGGCCTTGTGTCCACAGGTGGGACACTCTTATTTGGTTGGTTGATATTCCTCTTGTAAGCAGATCGGCTGGGTTGTCACCTGAGGGTGTGAAATACCAGTTAACAGTGGGAAATGTTTCACAAATCTCACGAACACGGTGGTCAATAAATGGTTTGGAATTTGTGCCTTTGTGTATCCAATGTAACACAATTTGGCTGTCTGTCCAAAAATGTACTTGTTGAATGTGAGGAACTGCCGAATAAACAAACTTTGCTAATCTGGTAGCAATAACAGCTGCCATGGGCTCTAATCTTGGTAAGGAAGTAGCCTTGATAGGAGCCACACGGGTCTTGGACATAGCAAGACAAATATGATTATCTCTACTAAGGTAAACAACAGCTCCATATGCCTTAGTGCTGGCATCTGCAAACACAAACATGTTACTTATCTGCATATTTGATTGACTGGATGGGAAGTAAGCTCTTGGTATCATCAGTTGTGGTAATTCTTGTAGATCAGCAAGAATGGCAATCCACTTCTCCTTGATCACAGTAGGAAGGGGTTCATCCCAAGTTAACCTTGTTTGCCAGATTTCCTGCAGTAGAATTTTGGCCTTAATTGTTACTGGTGTTACCCATCCCAGCGGGTCGAAAATCTGTGATGACACCTGCAGTACATCACGCTTTGTAACAAAGGTGTTGACAGGTGGAAATTGTCTTGTTGCAAGAGAAAGAATGTCAGTTGATGTATTCCACCGCAGACCTAACAGTCCCACTGTTGTGTTAGAATCACTGGTTTTGTCTTCCATGGTAACTTGCTTGAGTTGATGGCTGTTTGTTGACCATGACCTGAGATTAAACTTGGCTTGACTCATGATGTCTCGGGATTGGGTGTAGTACACTAGGAGCTCATCTTCGGTATTGCATCCAGATAGAACGTTGTCAACATAAACATTTTCTCTCATATCTAGTGCAACTGGAGTGTCAAACTTGGACAAGTGCAGGTTGAGGACTGCTCCGAGCATAAATGGAGAGCTTGACGAGCCAACGGGAACCACAGCAAAGCGGTATGTGCACATCTCCAGGTCTGGAGTTTCCAGGTTGGCTGGCCATAGAAACCTAGTGAAATTTCTGTCAGATGGGTGGAGCTTGACATGGAGAAATACCTTCTCTATATCGGTTGAGAGAGCAAAGGCATGGATACGAAAACGTAGAAGGATTGCACATAGGTTGTTTAAGAATGGTGGCCCTACCATGAGGCAATCATTTAGACTTGCTGAGTTGCTGTCACCATGACAACTGCAATCATACACAACTCTAATGGGAGTGGTGGCTGACTCCTTCTTCACCGGATGGTGAGGCAGATAATGAACATCAGGTGTGGCATCATCATATACTCTCTCAATGAATCCTCGTTCTTCCTGTTCTTTAATAATATCATCATAGAGTTGTAGGATGTGAGGAGTTTTCCTGAGCTTGTTCACGAGTGTTTGAGTTCTCTTCTTGCAAATAGCAAAGTTGGAGAGAAGATGTGGTTTATCTACTTTCCATGGGAATCTTGCGATGTATGGGCCTTCAGGGGTTTGAGTGATAGAAGATTGCTGGTATGATTGGAGGAATACTGAGTCCATGGACTTCGAATTAGCGTCTGTTCCAACTGCTTCTACTGACCAGAAGTTATGTAGGTCTGGTGATTTGGGTTCGTCAATGGTAATCACTGAAGTGATCTGTAGTAGGGCAGATGATGTTTCCTCTGAAATTGCACTTGGTAGTGGCCCAGACAGCAAGTACCCTAGCTTGGATTGTTGAGCAATGGGACCCTGACCTCTCACAATGTGGTCCTGAACAAAACTCCAATAATAGTCTGTGCCAATAAGGAGAGATATAGTAAAATTCCCTTCAGATGTCACTGGTTGGGCTAATTTGAGGCCTCGAAGATGTCGCATACTGCGGACAGAGGTTGAAATTGAGTTCTGAATGGGAGCTGAAATTGAAGGCACAATTAGAACAGATAAGGGTATCAGCTCACCAGACTCTGTTTCTACCTCCACCATGGTGGTTCCAAGTTTCTGTTGTGTCAAAGCTGTGGTGCCGAAGGAGGCTACTGCTACATCTGTTGTTGACACATGAGTAATTTGTAGCTCATTGGCCATTGCCAGCGAGATAAACGAGCGTTGTGCACCCTCATCAAAGAGTATATTTGCCTGGGTTTTGATACCACAAGCAATTATTGGAGCAATAGCTGTTTTAAGCAAACAGGTTGTGGTGTTGTTCTCAGAAGCCTTGCAGTGCGATGCTGGTGTTAGGAGTCCACTGGTGGGTGTGGTGACCTCTGTCTTCTGCTCATTACTCGTCCCTTCTGAAGTGTTGGTTGTTTCACTATTGCAAAGGCTGGTGTGGTGCTTCTTTTTGCACTTCCTGCAACGAAACTTGGATGGGCACTGAGATACCCTGTGGCGAGCAAGACAATTAAAACAAAGTGTATTCTCCTTAACAATGTCAAGTCGTTTCTGATAATCTGTGACAACATTACAATTATGTGTAGGATGAAGTCCTTTGCAAAACACACACTGTTGCTTACGCTTACTGTCAAGGCCATCTTGACGCTGTTTCCTATTGAAGTGATCTCTAGAATTAACAATGAATGCTACACTTGATCTAGGAATCTGCTTGTGTAGGTTGTATTGCCCACACTCAAGGACTCTAATTTCCTTAAGAATTGCAGCCATGAGATCAGAAAGAATCCATTGAGAGTTTGAATGTTCTCGTGCAAGATTTCTCTGGACATCTATGGGTAGTTTATCTAAGATGACCGGCACAAGTAGTTCACCATACGATGTTTCTGATTTTCCTAATGATGCCAGCCCTCGAATGTGGCTTTCCACAGAGTCATAAAAAATTCGAAGACTAGTAAGACTGTTTGATGGGGATGGCATGTCTCTGAGGGCTCGCATATGAGCATCCACTATTTTGTGCCTTTGACCATAGCGGTCTTCTAGTAATGCAATGGAGTTGGTATAATTTGCCTCAGTGAGTGGAAGACCTGCAATTGTCCTAGCAGCATCTCCCTGCAACTGAGCCTTCAGATAAGAAAACTTCTGGATCCCACTCAAGTTGGGGTTGGCATGAATCGTCATGTAGAAAGAATCCCAGAATGTTAACCAGTTCAAGGGGTCTCCTGAGAACGTAGGAAGCGTAAGCTTGGGAAGACGAGTGTTAGAAAACTGATGATGGTCTTGGATTGGTGAAGCCACATGAGTTGTGATTACTGAGGCTGGGAATCTGTGAGCTTGTGTGGACAGTGGCGATTCATAGAGATTCCCTGGGGCAAATGCTGTAGACATAAATGGCCTGTAAGGACTGATACTGCTAGGTGTGGCGGCTGTGTAGAAGGTTGCTGGAATTAATGGGGGTGGCCTTGATCCATCACTGTACAACAAGCTTGTCATTCGAGGGGGTGGCATTGTAGCCCCTTGTGTGCTAGTTACTTCAACATTGTATTCATCTGTAGGTAAGTGGTAAGTAGTAGCTGTTGACACATGGGAATTAGCCATAGATAAGTGGGAAGTAGCAGGTGTAGATATCTCTGAGGTAGCAACTATAGATACATCTGAGGTAGCTGTAGGTACATATGAGGTAGCAGCTGTAGGTACATGTGAGGTAGCAGCTGTAGGTACATGTGAGGTAGCAGCTGTAGGTATATGTGAGGTAGCAGCTGTAGGTACATGGGAGGTAGCTTCTGATGTTATGGAGGTAGTTGACAAGAGAATATCACTAGCTTGAGCTACATTACTTGTTGATTGTGTTTGGTCTCCGTTAGACTGTACCTGACTAGCTGGTGTTGGAGAGACTCTGCCCGACTGTCTTGTAGTGTTTAATTCAATGTACCTCCGTGCTCAAACGACCTTATCCATTATATCGTCATGTAACTCTTCTGCTTCCATCACAGCTGTCTCTAGCTCACTCGCGTCATCATACAGTTTTAATAATTGCTCATCGATATGTGTCAACTTCTCCATCTTTCTGGTTAGTTGTTCTATGGAATTGTTTAATGACATGATAGTGTAATCGTCAAATTCTCCGTCAATTAGTTCGTCGATCTTAGTGAAGAGTCGAGTCACGTGTCCCTTGTATCCTCTCCGTGAGGCTATTAGACGAGTCTGCTCCTCCATTGGTTCGCTAAAACAATGGCAACAATAACAGTTCAAATGATTGAAGTGGCTTGCCTTGGCGGGTACCGTTAAGAATAAATTGCCACGGTACTACGACTTCTGCAACTGGGGTTAGAGTTGATAGTAGCGACGAGAGTAGCGAACCAAAACTGGTCACAGCACCACAATATAATGCCAATACGGCGACGGAAGGTTCAAGCCAGGAGCTAACGACTCGGTAAAGCGTGATTGAGACGGATAATGATGACACGCTACAACACACAGAGCAACAACTTGACACACGTGATCACACACTATATTTAGCCTATTCTAATTATTGTTACATTCTAATTAATGTCACAGTCAATTTCCTACAACTTGCGCACTTGCTCAAAAGCATTGAAAGAATTAAGCTACAAGCAGTTTGTGTTATCAGTACTAGATTATGCTTCATCTATTAGGGATCCTTACCACCAAAATCAAATTAATAAACTTGAAATGATTCAGCATAGAGCAGCTCGCTTTGTATTGAACCAACCTTGGAGAAGGAATGTTAGAGATAGTATTAGTTCATTGTTGTCATCACTTAAGTGGCCAATCTTACAACTTCGAAGAGAGAGCACTCGTCTAATTTTACTTTATAAAATAATCAATAATATCTTGCAAATTCCAACAAATTATCTACTAACTCCATCACCAATTACTACCACCAGATCAAGAAATGACATGAAGTTTCTCCATTACCAGCCTACCATAGACTGTTTTAAGTAGTCCTTTTTCCACGCACCATTCCCGAATGGAACCGATTGCCTTCAGGTATTGTTCATGCCGATCAATTAGATAGTTTCAGAACTTTGCTGAACAGATACTATAATTCATATTTGTAATTGTACTTGTAAATTAGCTTCATGCCCCAGGTGGGCTCTACTAATCAAATATGTAATAATAAAAACAACTCTCCACAGGGCGACTTGCTTCTTGCTGAACTGTCTATAAGATTAACTGTTTGCAGCTGAACTCCCTACAGAATAACTTGTAATGTAATAGAATTCTATAATGGAGTAAATAATCCGAATGCTCTATTAGGGTGACTGTTCTATTAGAGTATCTCGATCTCGCATTTGCTACGCGGAGTTGGCTTTCGAATCATAACTCAGTGGTTTGTAATCCGATTCTTCTGTACTACTGCAAGGACTTTCTATGATGATTATTCCAGCAATACACCGATTTTCAGCTCATTGCTCTAAGCGGTTTGCCTAGTAGGCGTGAAAACTAATACTTTTTTATTCATAAAAATCGATCGCGTAATTGTGACACAGGTTGGATTTTGTGTCATATCTCCATGGTCTTTATCTCGATTCCTTTCAAACCACCAAAAGGCACTCCTACGATGGTTATTCCATCTACATAGCAATTTTCAACTCATTCCATGAAGCGGTTTACTCTGTAGGCGTGACAACAAATCGATCTTGTTTTACACGAATAATCGGTTATAACTCCTGAACCATTGACTCAACCATTCATCGGATTTGCACCAAGTTTGATGCTAGGATTCGCCTTTGGACTCCCTTTCTGTGTGCCAAATTTCAAGGCGATCGGATTACGGATAAGGGATCACTGAGATACAAAGGTGTGAAAATGACGTTTTCTTTCTTCCTGTAAATATACTCACGGCGTGGCGCGCCGGATTCTTGGGCCGCACGACACACTACCGTGTGTTTTGATCAGCTTGAATTTAATGGGTTGGCAAAGGCATTAGCCTTGTGTCAGCATACAGTACAAGGGTAAACTTTTATAAAATATGTAATGTGTGTGTCCAAAGAAATCAAGCAATAAATACACTATGTTACTGCAGTTTGAATTTAAACAATGTATATTTACTTCTTTTTTTTTGTCTAATAACTTGGACTCAAACTCAAGATACTCTAATAGAGCCATCATATACTCTGGTTAGGCAATAAAACTTGTATCCAGTTAGTTTACAAATATACAGTAGGATGTAACATCTACAGAATGTACATACATACCTCTGTTGACCTGGAACATCCACATTCCTGGAATACCTATATTACTAGTGTCGTGAATATTAATAATGTCTGAAGTTAGTGATCCAGGAATGGTTATGAAATTTTCACCATCACCAGCATCAATTCCTGCTAGAGCTTCAGTTCCACCAAGTCCTCTAAATCCATCAGAACTATCACCAGTAGTCCATTGTATTCTCCCATCAGCATATAGGAATATTACAAATGATTCTACTCCACTAGTGGCTAGTACACACTGGAATGTGTTGATCTATATGTACAGTTGCAGATAAAAAATCATAATTATGCATAGGCCTGGGCCAAGTACAGTATGCTCAAAATTTTGCCAAAACTGCTTTCAGGATTTTTTCCAAAATTTTCACCTATTATGTTCTTCAGTGTTCCTGTTATGGTTACATTATGCTCCTATATTAACAACACTTCTTACAATTATCTTGGAACATTTTAATCAGTAAATGCTCATCACAACAAAGTGACTGTTCTTTTTAGAGAGTATCAACCTAAGGAGCTAGGTACAATGCATTTGAGTGCTTCATTGCAGTTTGCAGTTTCCATAGACTGCTCTATTAGGAAGCATTGATCTATTTTTATGAATTAAGCTCCACAGTCTTGAAATATACACCTAATATGCTAACATTATGCTGGCATGGTACCCCAGCATATTATGCTTTGTATTGTGCTGGCATATTTGACTCAGGCCTAATTATGCAGTTTATAATATGTGTATGTTTGTGTGTGTGTGTGTGTTTGTGTGTGTGTGTGTGTGTGTGTGTGTGTGTGTGTGTGTGTGTGTGTGTGCGTGTGTGTGTGTTGTAACATCAAGACACACGGTAGTGTGTCGTGCGGCCCAAGAATCCGGCGCGCATCACCCGTATCAAGACACACGGTAGTGTGTCGTGCGGCCCAAGAAGCCGGCGGGCAACACCCGTAGTATATTGACAGGAAGAAAGAAAATGCAATTTTCGCACCTCCGTAGCTCTGTGCTGCCTTGAAGAAACAAGACGATTTTTGCTGTGGATACTCCCTCCACCTTCAGCACTCCACATTCCAAATTAGAGCGAAATTGCTTCACGCGTTCCCGAGATATGCGACTTCAAAAATTGGCTTAATTTCTTCGTTTTTCTTCTTATTTTTCTTCCTCTTTTCGCACACTTACAATAACTGCTATAAAACGCGAACGCCATATCCGATTGGCTTGAAATTTGGCACACAGAAGGGGGATATAAAGGCGCATCTTGGTACCAACTTTGGCTGGAATACGATAAACAGGCAAAGAGTTATGAGCGATTATTCACGAAAAATAACACCAATATGTTGTCACGCCTACAGGGTAAACCGCGTATGGGAAGAAGCTGAAAATCAGTGGGTGAATAGGTTAACTATTGAACCTCAAACCTTTTGTGGTTTGAAAGAAATCGAGCTAAAAACCAAGAAGATACAACGAAAAAACCAACAGTGTGTAACAATTACGCAATCGAGATTAGCTAATAAAAAACGACTACTTGCCACGCCTACCAGATAAACCACTAGGAGTAATGCTTTGAAAATCGCTGTATAGATGGAGTAATCATCTTAGAAAGGCTCTTCAATGGTGTAGAAGAATCAGACTTAAAGCCACGGAGTTATAACACGAAATCCAACTTGGTGCAGCAAGTGCAAGATCGAGATACTCTAATAGAGCAGTCATCCTAATAGAGCAGTCACCCTGAAGAGAATTCAAGAGATCAGCTAGAAACAAGCAACCTGTATAGAGATCAGCTAGAAACAAGTCACCCTGTAGAGAGATCAGCTACAAACAATTCACCCTGTAGAGAGATCAGCTAGAAAAAGTTACCTTATAGGGAGTTCATGCAACTATGGAAAGGGATAGTTCAGCTAGAAGAAATCACCTTGTAGAGTTCAGCTACAAAGAAACTACCATGTAGAGAGTTCAACTACAAACAAATCGCCCTGTAGAGAGATCAATAGAAGAAGTTACTTTGTAGAGAGTTCAGCTACAAAGAAACCATCATGTAGAGAGTTCAGCTACAAACAAATCTCTCTGTAGAGAGATCAGCCAGAAAAAGTTTCCTTGTAGAGAGTTCAGCTACAAACAAATCACCCTGTAGAGAGATCAGCTAGAAGAAGTAACCTTGCAGAGAGTTCAGTTACAAAGAAACCATCATGTAGAAAGTTCAGCTACAAACTAGTGACCTTGTAGAGACATCAGCTAAAAGAAGTTACCTTATAGAGAGTTCAGCTACAGAGAAACTATCACGTAGAGAGTTCAGCTGCAAACAAATCACATGTAGAGAGTTCAGCTACAAGCAAATCTCCCTGTAGAGAGATCAGCTAGATGAAGTTTCCTTGTAGAGAGTTCAGCTACAAACAAATCACCCTGTAGAAAGATCAGCTAGAAGAAATTACCTTGTAGAGAGTTCAGCTACAAAGAAACCATCATGTAGAAAGTTCAGCTGCAAACAAAACATCTGTAGAGAGTTCAGCTACAAGCAAATTTCCCTGTAGAGAGATCAGCTAGAAGAAGTTTCTTGTAGAGAGTTCAGCTACAAACAAATCGCCCTGTAGAAAGATCAGCTAGAAGGAGTCACCTTGTAGAGAGTTCAGTTACAAAGAAATCATAATGTAGAGAGTTCAACTACAAACTAGTGACCTTGTAGAGACATCAGCTAAAAGAAATTACCTTGTAGAGAGTTCAGCTACAAAGAAACCATCATGTAGAGAGTTCAGCTGCAAACAAATCACCTGTAGAGAGTTCAGCTACAAACAAATCTCCCTGTAGAGAGATCAGCTAGAAGAAGTTTCCTTGTAGAGAATTCAGCTACAAACAAATCACCCTCTAGAAAGATCAGGTAGAAGAAGTCACCTTGTAGAGTGTTCAGTTACAAAGAAACCATCATGTAGAGAGTTCAGCTGCAAACAAATCTCCCTGTAGAAAGATCAGCTAGAAGAAGTCACCTTGTAGAGAGTTCTGCTACAAAGAACCATCATGTAGAGAGTTCAGCTGCAAACAAATCACCTGTAGAGAGTTCAGCTACAAACAAATCTCCCTGTAGAAAGATCAGCTAGAAGAAGTTACCTTTTAGAGAGTTCAGCTTCAAAGAAATCACCCTGTAGAAAATTCAGCCACAAACAAATTGCCCTGTAGAAAGATTAGTTAGAAGAAGTTACCTTGTAGAGAGTTCAGCTACAAACAAATCACCCTGTAGAGAGATCAGCTAGAAGACGTTACCTTGTAGATTATTCAGCTACCTGGTCCTACAGCCTGCTCAAAGACAGTAGCTAAAGTCTTTGAGCAGGCTGTAGGACCAGGTGTCCTACAGACCTTCAGCACTTGTGCTGTAAAGCATTAATAAATAAACTAGTGTCCATTTGGTTCTACTTGGGGTACTTTGAGATAATGAGTTACTCTCTAGAATTCCTATGGATATAGTTACATGAAAATTACAAGGAGAAAACATCCTGACCACCTGGTAGACTCCTGTAAGTGTTCGAGCGTAAATCGGATGGCTGCAGGTTCGAGGCTACCTAGGTCCAGTCATGGATTGTTTCTCCTTTCTCCAACTTTTCAAACACACCTTAAGTAGCTAAAGTCTTTGAGCAGGCTGTAGGACCAGGTGTCCTACAGACCTTCAGCACTTGTGCTGTAAAGCATTAATAAAAATAAAATAAAAAATACTAACAATTCACCCTGTAGAGAGGGCATCAAGAAGAAGTCACCTTGTAGAGTGTTCAGTTACAAAGAAACCACCATGGAGAGTTCTGTAATAAATATATGTATTATATATATAATTTGTACATTTACTGATAAAATCAGAAATATTTAAAGTACATCTGCTTCATCTTTTCTTCTTCCTGTGGTAAAGAAAAAAAAGACAAATTAAAAAAGTCTCAGAGTTTGTGGTATACAAATACAAAAAGAAATGAAATCTAATCCAAAACAGCCAAGCTGTAAAAAACAGTGCGGCCCTCAAAAAGGCTATGGTGAAAAAAGATGTGAAATCCAAGGTGGCGGCCAAGAAATGGCTGTGATGGTAGGTTAATGGTAAAAATTTTAATAACGACAATTCAGGTGAATTTTTGTGCCGCTTGTTCTTGGCAAAAAATTCACCTAAATTGCCGTTATTAAAATTTTTACCATTAACCTACCATCACAGCCATTTCTTGGCCGCCACCTTGGATTTCACATCTTTTTTTACCATAGCCTTTTTGAGGGCCGCACTGTTTTTTTACAGCTTGGCTGTTTTGGATTAGATATACTCATGAGTTTTGCATATAATTTATAAACATTTCGCCTAAGGGCCACAGGCCAAATGGCAGAGTATTTACAAATTATATACAAACTAAATAGGTGTGTTAAAATTGATTTGTGGTATGGGGCATGTGCAGATCAAAGGTAACATAGAAGGAGCCAGGCCAATACTGGCTATTGCTGTCCATGGAAAGATTTTACTGTTTTGATGGCTAACTAATTCATTGGTTGCTAGTTTATTCATTGGTAGCTTGTTTTGCATGAAGGGGTGCATAACATAGGTGTATCTATGTGATTCACAGTCTAACCATTGTGCTGCTTCAAATCTAAACAATCTACTGAAGTGAGTCACTGCTTAGTTATATGATTGTTTCGATGGGGGGGGGGGGGGGGGGGGAGTTCAACAGGGTAGTAGGTATATGGATCATGGAGCAGGGGGTCTGGGGGGGCACAGCCCACACAAGCCAAAACTATGTCATATGTTTCAGGACTGAAAATTAAATACATAGAGTGGTTTATGCACACGAATATCCACCCCTAATTATACTTCTTTCTAAGTGGACTAAGAGTTGTGGATATGTGACAGTCGTGAGTAGTTCAGCTGCCTAAATATATATTAGCCTAAAGAATGTCATACACAAGACCATGTATTGTGCATTTCATTTACAAAGTATTCCTAGCAGGCTAAATGTTCTCATGCATGGGATAGTGTTGCAGATGCTAGTTTTCACACTCAGCAACTATGAAGGATTCTGAATAGTGTTTTTGTGTGGTGAATGTTCTATTACAGTATTTGACTGACTGTTCTATTAGAGTGTCTCGATCTTGCTTTTAATTTTTTTGGGTAGGGGAGGGGGCATGTGCCACCTGATCCCCTCCTTGGATCTGCCACTGCTGGTGGCAGTCTTTGATCCAACTTAGGCTTGCGTTGATTATGCCAGCATAATGTTTGGAATAATAGGGGATGAAAAACATAAAGTATAATGCTGGCATAATGAAGCATAATTCGGAGCATAATGGGCAAATTTCTACCACCATAAGTATAACTTCTGCTATAACAGTCACAAAGTGAAGGCTAACCTGTTTGTTTCTGGACGGTGAAACAATTCCTGACAACGAGTATAAAAATGCACTACAGTCTTACTATAAGTTTACACTTGACAGATTGAGTGTTTTCCATTGTGGTTTTATAGGACACATGCAGTCATGTGCCAACTACTACCAAGGCATGGCAAAGTAGTTCAGCTGAGCTTCAGTCATTGAATTTGCATTTATATAATGTGTCTGATCTTCTGGTTTTGAATAAAATGTGATATACTGATTATGATTGTTGGAAGATCGATTGGAAAACAATACAATAGAAGCTCTGATGATAATAAATTAGTGTTGAGCCAGCATAGCTAGTGAATGTCTAGACATTGGGAATAGTGAAGTCTGTATTGGTTTGCACTGAGGCTGGGGTTAATATCAAACCAAGAAATATTTCAAAAAGATCGAGACTCTCGAATAGAACAGTTAAAACCCTAATAGAACAGTTATTGCATGCAACAGAGAAAATGAAAACCACTCAGGTGTTTATCTCCAGGAAGTTAATAAGTTCAGCTACAAACAAATCACCTTGTAGAGCATTCTGAACTACTGGTAGAGTGTTCAGCTACAATCACCCTGTGGAGAGCTCAGCTGCAAACAAGCCAACCTGTAGTAAGAGAGTTCAGCTACAAGAAAGTCACCCAGTAGAGAATTCAGCTACACAGAAGTTACCTGTAGAGAGTTCAGTTGCAAACAAGCCATCCTGTAGAGAATTCAGCTACAAACAAGTCACCCAGTAGAGAATGCAGTACAAACAAGTTACCTGTAGAGGGTTTAGCTACAAACAAGTCGTACAGTAGAGAGTTGAGCTACAAAAACTTCACATTGTAGAGATTTAGCTACAAATCAGTCACCCTGTATGGTATTCAGCTACAAGCAAATCCCCTCTAGAGTTCAGCCACAAACAAGTTACCTGTTGAGAATTCAACTACAAACAAGTCATCCAGTAAATAGTTGAGCCACCTATACAGTAGAAAATTCAGTTACAAACAAGTTACCTGTAGATAGTTCAGCTACAAATAAGTCACCCAGTTGAGAGTTCAGTAGTCATTCAGTAGAGAATTCAGCTACAATACAAGCAAGTCACCTGTAGAGAGTTCAGCTACAAACAGGCTGCCCCATATAGAGTTCAGCTACTGAATATATTGTACAAACAAATCGCCATCTAGAGAGTCATCTACACACAAGTCACACAGTAGAGAGTTCAGCTACAAGCAAGTCACCCTGGAGAGAGATCAGCTTGAAACTGTTACCCTGTAGAAAGATCAGCTAGAAACAAATCTCGTTGTAGAGAGATCAGCTGGAAAAAATCAGAATCAGCTGGAAACAAGGCACCTTGTAGAGAGATCAGCTTGATAAAATCACCCTGCACAGATTCCAACTACATTTCAAGTTACCCTGTGGAGAGTTCAACTACAAAAAAATCTCTCAGTAGACTGATCAGCAAATCACCCTGTACAGTATTCAGTCAGAAACAAATCACCCTGTAGAGAGATCAGGTTGAAACAAGCTATGCTGCAAAAAGTTCAATTAAGATCAGCTAGAAACAAACAACCCTGTAAAGAGATCAGCTCGAAACAAAATGAGAGTTTAGCCAAAAAGGAGTCACCCTGTAGAGAAATCAGCTACCAGTCAGCCTGTAGAGAGATTGGCTAGCTAGAAACAAGTCATTCTGTAGCAAGATTGGCTACATTTCAAATCACCCTATACAAAGACCAACTTGAAACAAATCACCCCGTACATAGAAGGATAAATTAGAAACAAGTCACCCTGTAGAAAGATCAGATAAAATCAAGTCACCATGTAGAGAGTTCAGCTAGAAACTAGTCACCCTGTAAAATGATCAGGTAGAGCAAATCATGCTGTAGAGAGATCAGCTGGAAATGAGGCACCCTGTAGAGAGATTAGCTTGATCAAGTTACCCTGTAGTGTGTCCAACTACATTACAAATCACCTTGTTGATACTTCAGCTACAAACAGTAGAAAGTTCAGCCAGAAACAAATCACCCTGTAGAGAAATCAGCTAGTAGAACCAAGAAACCCTTTATAGAGATCAGCTCAAAGCAAATCACTCTGCATAGAGATTAGGTAAAAAAGAAGTCACTTTGTAGAGAAATCAACTCACCCTGTAGAGAGGTCAGCTACAAACAAATTTCTCAGTATAAAGTTCAGCTAGAAACAAATTGCCCTGTAGAGAGACCAGCCAGTAGAAACAAGAAACCCTGTAGAGAGATCAGCTCGAAACAAATCACTCTGTATAGAAATCAGGTAGAAACAAGTCACCCTGTAAAAAGTTCAACTAGAAAAGAAGTAACCCTGTAGAGAAATCAGCTAGAAACAAGCCACCCTGTAGAGAGGTCAGCTACAAATGGCATGGGTGGGGATTTGCCCAACCATCACAGTTTCTTGCCTGACCATAACAAACTTTTGCCCAACCATTATAAGTACATAGCTAGCTTAAGATTCACGGAGGATTCACAGTAGCACATAAAACAACCCTACTTTAACAGTGTAAACATGTACCACATTTTTTGAACCATGACTTTGAATGAGGGAATGAGAGATAGAGGGTGTATCATGTGATCCATTAAGTGGAAAATCCTATGGGAGGTCCCTATAATTACACTTCATGTAGACGCACATGCCACACTCCTCAGTGCAGTTTAAATTTGAAATTTAAAATGAAGTCAAAGCATAGTGCTGTATCTCCGAGTCACAAGTAATAAGCGTCAGTGGGATTCAGTGTGGATGGTGCTGGCAACAAAAGATTTCATTGTAGTGGACTTGGCAAGCATATTTTTGATAAGGAAAGTACTGTATAGCCTACTGCTGATGAAAGGAAACATCTTTTAGATAACAATAATGGCATAATTATGCAAAATGGAGGCTGTTGGAGCTGGAAAAGGAGAAGAGGTTAAGCCATTATAAAGTGTCATGTGCACAATTTGTACTGATTTACCGGGTTGTGGTTTACTTGAGGGTTTACCAGATTCATACAAAATTCACATTGGCTGCTATAACTCTGGGACAAGGCTTTTTCACATGGTGATGTTTATGATAAGATCCGGTATAGTCATAAATTAGTGCTCAGCCTTTATTTGGGGCCATGTGGCATTAACTTGAAAAAGCATTGTATATTGCTGTGGTGGTTGGTCTGTAAGCTATACTGCCAGTTGATTGTAGTAAGTATGTGATGAACTGTTTACATTGTTGGTTCTTGTAGGTTCAGCAGTTTGATGTCATGTGATACTCAGCTATGCGATCTTCGGTGGATGCCTGCCCTACAAGTTTAATAGATAGCAAAATGTTTGCAAGCAGTATTTGTTTACACTATTGTACGGCTGTAGGCCTTGTGTGCATACACCTTTCATATTTCTCTTTAAAAATGGCTCACATGAAAGTGAGCATGTTTCTTGTGTTTGTAGGCAAGTTGATGTAATGCCCAGCCATCAAATATTGGTTGGCTATGCCCCTGACTACACCCCTGGTTACAAACAAGTCATCCTGTAGAAAGGGCTACAAACAAGTCATCCTGTAGAGAGATCAGCTACATTTCAAATCACACTGTAGAAAAAATTATCTTGAAACAAATCACCTCATAGAGAGATCAGTTAGAAACAAGTTACCCTATAGAGAGATCAGCTTGAAACCGTTACCCTGTAGAGAGATCAGCTAGAAACAAGTCACCAAGTAGAAAAAACAGCTACTTTTCAAATCACCCTGTAGAAAGATCAACTTGAAACATATCACCCTATAGAAGGATTAGTTAGAAACAACCTAGTCACCCTATAGAGAGATCAGCTAGAAACAAATCACCATGTAGAAAAATCAACTACATTTCAAATCACCCTGTAGAAATTTCAACTTGAAACATATCACCCCATAGAAGGACTAGTTAAACACAAATCACCTTGTAGAATGATCAGATAGAACCTAGTCACCCTGAAGAGAGTTCAGCTAGAAACATGTCACCCTGTGGAGAGTTCACCTACAAGAAACTATCCTATAGAAAGTTCAGCTATCTTGCAATTCTTTTAGTTAGGTTACAAGTCACTCTGTAGTGAGTTCAGCTACAAACAGTTCACCATGTAGTCTAACAGTACAGCTACATTATGATTCTTCCTATAGAAATTTCAGCTACATACACATTTCCAAATTTCAGCTACGCATTTCCAATTTCAGCTACTACCAATTCATCCAGTATTGAGTTAATGATTAATCAACACAATTATAATAATTACAAAATGATATTGTTTAATGTGCATGCATAGCTAAACAATTAAAATAATTTTCTTCTTAATAATTGTCATTCTTACAGAAAAGAAAATGACAAGTTAAAAGAAATACCCAAAGCTGGCCATAGGCTAGCTTTTGGTATGAAATTACAAAAAGAAGTGATATCTAATCAATAACAGCCAAGCTGTAAGAAAAGGGTGCAGCCTCCAAAAAAGCCAGGGTGAAAAAAAAGATGTGAAATCAAAGGTGGTGGCCAAAACATGGCTTTGATGGTAGGTTAATGGCAAAAATTTTAATAATGACAATTCAGGTGAATTTGGTGCCACATCCTAGTGAAACTTGGAGGAGGCAACACAAATTCACCTGAATTGTCGTTATTATAATTTTCCCTATCAACATTTTCTTTCAGCAGCATACTTAGATACTGCAAACTTATTTAGCACTTACACTCAGTAGATACCTGTAACTTCACAACAGGTTCAAGAGCACACCTATTAACAAGAGCTTGCATGGTTGTACAATAACAATCGAGCATTGAGATCATGCCTTTTATCAGTCTATTTACTCGATTATAATGACACACCCCATTATTATTGGTCTAGCCGTATCCATAAGCTAGCACAGTGAAGATGTGAAATAGTGACACACACACTGGTAGGTGATACTCTAATACAGCAGTGACACTAATAGAACATTCACATGTGCATAACTGTATGTATATTATAAAAAAATAAATAAAAATAAAAAACTAGTACATTAAAATTGTGAAAATGAAGTAGGATCTAAGCAATAAAAATTAGAGATGAATGGTGCTATTAAAGCATAGCTTGATGGGAAAATCCTACTTCGACATTGAGCAAAATAATTGTTATAGCATACCAATGTGGGACCGAGCTATGCTATAATACCATCATTCATCTATTGTTTCACAACTTTTTATTGTTTTAATCTTTACTTCATTTTAAAATTAATCAATTAAATACTAGTATGTGATATAACAAAGAAATTGTAAACCAAAAGATTAGACTATGGTACGCATAAGAGGTATTTAAAATCCAAGATACCCACGGGTAGATATCTAAACTGGTTAGATACCCATGACAAAATTTTTTGTCATGTGCATCATGTGTTTTGCTGGATTCCAGTCACAACAGCCATCAGAAATCATCGCCAGAGTGTGAAGAAAACATCGCTGGATAAAAGAGATGATTGTATTCATCTAGGAAGCCTACCAGTGAGTTGTTTTAACACTAATTTGATCAGGAAGCCACCATTATTGGCAGTGACCAGAGCTGCATGAGCCATAGTCTAAATTGGTTATTGCCAAAATCCACGTTATCTTTGCTATTTTAGAGACCTGAGGAATGGCACATAATTACCTCAGGCTTTGCCCTCAGTGATTATTGTGCCATTCCTCAGGTCTATAAAATAGCGAAGATACCTAGATTTGAGCAATAACCTACGCTTAGTCTGTTGAGGTTTTAAAAGCTTGTGCACATGACTTACGTATACTGTATCATTACATGAGCATATCAGGAAAATACATTAGTCAAATGAAGAAACATAGTGTATACAGAAGTGTTTTTTACACCCAATGTCATGTGACTAGGTTTCCATAGCAACAAACAATGAGGTTTTATGGCAACTAATTCTACAAAGAATATAATTATGGTTGCAATAACCTTTATTTCACTGATAATAAAGTATTCAAAGCCATCCCTTAAATCAAGTTTAAAGGCATGCAAATCTGTGATTCATAATGACCATAACTTCAGAATGGAACAAGATACTAACTTTAAACAAAAAATTAGCTGTTCCTCAGATTATATGAGCAGATACTGTACATGAACTATACATGACCCATTGTAATTACATAAAAGTAGTAACAGAAAAGTAGAAGAGTGCAACATACTATTGACTATTGAGTCTTACATGTACATACACACCTTATTAGTTTGTCGATAGGCATAACCAACTCTGTCCCACGTCGCAATTAATAAGTCTGTGATTGTGACATTCTGTGATGTAGGAATAGCTGCTCGTATTTCACTGGTTGCTCTAGCAAGGAGACTAGGATCAGTGGTCTGACGATAGTAGATATCCCCTGTTCCTGTGGTATCAACATCAGCCCAGTATGGTGCAATGATCTTGTCAGTGCTACTCAGAGGTAATGACAGAGGAGTACGAACATTGTAACGACTGTTGAAACTGATTACTCCATTATCATTGACCTGAAATAACAAAGAATTATAAATAATAACAATATGAATGTGACCAAAATTTGGAAAATCACTGATGCTTGTGCAGAGCTATAATTTATTCCAACATACCTTGGGAGACCAAGAAGCTAAATACTGTAATAAAGTTTACAGTACAATGAAGTTTTCACTTACAGTATATAACTTAGTATAGCCAAGATTCTAAACACATTTCACAACTGTATCTGTAACATTAGCATGCAATTATAGATCGTGGTGACTGTGGTTGATGGGTAAGGGGTTTGAATCATCAGAAAATGCTTGAACTTACAGAGCATTTAGAAAGTGATGCTACTGTCATTTACAACTAACTTTGCCATATGATATAGTATGTTCACGTTGAGCTGAATCCACAAAAACATTTAATAACTCATGGATGCAACTACACATGATCTTGAAATTTGGCTCATTTGTAGTGCTGCTTGATCCGCTAAAAATATTTCAAAATCTTGTTGGTCAAATGTTTGACATAATATTTACGGCCAATCAAAATTTTTGCAATACATTTCCTATGGGGAAGCCATATAAGTACAGTGTCCATTACAGCCCTTTCCCAAACTTATAATGGAGCCAAACCGTACGTGTCTGTTGTTGACACCTTTGCTGTTACCAATAATCATCTGATTGGCTGAAATGTTAACTCTGTTGAGAAAAAATCCACTTTCAATTTTTAGCAGTTTTTCAGGATTCAGCTCAACGTGAACATACTATAGTTGTGGCAGTGTAAGGGTTAATTAACTTAACACAAGACCACCAAATAAACTTAAGCTACAAAAAAAATACTCTGGAGACATTAGGGCAGATGCATGCCTATCTAATGTTTCAAGCACTAAATTGTTCCCAATTTTCGAGACACATCTCTAGAAATCCAGCCATCATAGCAGATTGAGCAACTTAGTGGCATGGCTATTGTGCAAACGTGTAGTGCATAGATCTGGGCATCCATTCATGGTTGAAGATCAACTTTCAAACTTTTAGTCACATTACACATGTGATAAACATACATATGCTGTCCGGACAACTTGACCATAAAAAACAAAATCTTGTGATAATGTAATGACCGATGAACTTCCTTCACCAACAGGTAATGATGTGTCACCATTAGAATTTCCATAAGGATAAAACTGTAAAAGACAATTCATTATGTTAATAGTGACCAATTTTGTAGATATTGCATGACAAAAAAAAAACAACAAAAAAAAACAAAAAAAACACAAAACATACTACATACAGTGTACTAAGTACTTCTTTTTGTATATTAAATACCCCTTAGCCAGTCATAAACTAGCTATGAGGCTTATTCTTATTCAATTTCTTTTTATGTACCCAAGCATGCATTTGGGCTTTAATACGTGGTACACTGTAGAGTAGTAAAGCTGTTTACATACGTACCTCAGATAAACATGTCTTATTCTCAGGTTCACACCCATTGACAGCTAAAAAATCATTTTTTTTACAGTAATAGACATATACTTTTGGCTATATACAGCACTTACACAGTACACACAATTTGTATATCCTTAATGTACAGTAATTCCAGAAATTAGCTACACTTTTTTGCCTGTAGGCATCTCATATTAACATCTGTTTGTGATATTAATAGTCATTTTATTGGTTTTAACTTGCTTTTGTTTTTTTCCCCTAAAATTCACCACTATACAAATTCACATGTCTTAATAAAATAGTAGGAATTTTGTTTTAAATGTAGGGCAGTAGTATTGTAGGTTTACATACATAAATATTATGTACAGATTATAAAGTATGTTGAAATCTATTTACACATCCACGAATATGCCATACACCTTATATGTGACCCAGTATGGGAAAACTGGTCTTATCACCCATGTAAGCAGATTGAATTTTTCACCAAGAACACGCAAAGCTACATTTAAACTATCTAATTTTACTATTAAAATTGGCTGGACTTAAGTGGTCTGCTTTTCCCAAGCCCAGTGGTGATCTTTATGTGCAGTGTGGGGCCTTAATGGACCTCTGGTCAGTCTGGGGATGGCTGTGTGTGGCTGTACAGCTCTGTGGTGTTGAATAAAGACCAGTATTGTTAATTTCCTTTCATTTTAGCCAATTTTGAGACCCGAATGGCCCACAACTTGGCCTAATTCATCCCTACGCCTTCCTTTTCAAAATTGTGAACAGCCTCTTGCCTTCCTTCCGGCCTTCCCCTCCCTCCCTTTTGGAGCTCACCTGATACGGTTTAAAAACTATCTAGGGAAACTTAGCTGTTGGCTACTTGCACAGTGGATGCTGTGGAAGGTAAGGAATTGGTGTAAAACATGTGAAAATTTGGTACACATAACTTCAACCATTGGCTAGCTACAACATGCTAAATACTTAAAACTGGCATTTCTTGATACTTTTAAATAGGTGATAAGACCGGTTTTCCCTGACTGAGTTACATATATGCATAATGTTAACTATTCAAGTATAACCTATTCACAATATTTCTGTCTTATTTTCTTGTTGTTGTAATGTGGTTATTCCATAGCAACATTATTTTACACTTTACAACATACAGTATACATACTTCTTAAACTATACATCCAGATTCCTGGTATGCCTACATTACTTGTCTGTGTAATATTAATAATGCTGGGAGTTTGTGATCCAGGAATGGTCACAAAATTGAAACCATCACCACCATTAATTCCTGCTAGAGCCTCACGTCCTCTAGATCTACCACCAGTAGTCCATTGTATTCTCCCATCAGCATATAGGAATATTACAAATGACTCAACTTCACTAGTGGCTAGTACACACTGGAAGGTGTTGGTCTAAAGAAGTGTTAAATATGTTTACTAAGATATATTCATCTGTTTGTTTGTCCCGTGTGTTGTACGTATTACAGGTAGAGTAGGTGACATTTTTTACAACCATTTGTACTTTGTGTTTATACTTCTTTGCTACAAATTTACACTATCCAGAACAATTGCATCTATGTTTTATGCATAAATTCGTGAGGTAACAATAGAGTTTAGGGCCTCTCCATTCTTGTGATTAGCCTCTTCAAATCAAGATACTCTAATAGAATAGTCAGCTACACTTATAGAGCTGTAATAAAACATTTGATCAAATTTTCAGTTCTGTTAAATTTCAATCCTATAAGGTTAATTTCCCCTGTGGGACTATGCTCCCAGACCCTCCTAAATAGAGCATGCTTTGCATGCTGAGTGTGCATGCAAATTGTTAGCCCTTTCACATTAAATTTAGCTGCTAAGACTCTGACTGGCAAGCAAAAGTACAAACATCACAGTACAACCATGATTCTTTGCTCAGAGTCATCACATGTTGAAGTAAATAATGAAGACGTGCATCCTGTATAGGTATGTTATATAGTTCATGGGACTTGACATTTGAAGTTTGTAGTTTCACATGCATGTGAGGAAGCAGCAATTGCCCATGCAGTCACATTGTAGATACCTGTAATGTGTGGAAAACCACAATTTCAAAAAAAATGTCATATCTCAATTATCATTATTTGTAGGAGTGAATGTCAAAAACAATACACTCTGAAAAGATTCTAAAGCAGTCTGTAATAAATATTTTTATATCTTACTTTATCAGCATTTTCAACAAAGTAGCCAACTTTGTACCATGTAGCAATCAGTAAGTTTTTTATTGTCACATTTTGTGACATAGGAAAAGCTGCTTTTATTTCACTGGTTGCTCTTGTAAGGATACTAGGATCAGTGGTCTGACGATAGTAAATATTTCCAATTCCTCCGGTGTCAACATCAGCCCAGTATGGTGCTATGATCTTATTATTAATTCCACCCAGAGGAAATGACAGAGGAGTATGAATCTCAAAACGACTGCCAAAACTTAAAACTCCATTCTCATTGATCTGTGTATATAAAGTCAAAGTCAATATAAGTATATATTGTACAGTACTTTGCATGGGAGGATCAAAGCGATGCCACATATTGTATTGTCCATACAGTACTAATCAGCTGCATAACTGTACTGTATGAGTCAAACAGAACAGTTATGCAGCTAATTGGGCAAATACAGTACAGTTATGCGGAGAATTTATTTAATGAATGTTACGTAAACAACACACTGTAAATCGCTAAAACCAGCCAAACTAATCCTACGAGTTCGTTCTATAGTTAGGAATAGATTGTATAAACACTTACTAATCGTCTGATCACAAAGCTTTTTAAACATGACTCCACTAAGACAACACGATCTATCATATGCGTGACATTGTAAATTGCTAAAACTAGCCAAAGTAATCCTATTAGCTTGTTCTACGACTATAAATAGATTATTTAAACACTTACTGATATCCTGATTACCGAAAATCACAGCGGTTTGAGTACTAGAGAAAATCGCTCTGTGTCAGACGACCAGGAAGAACAATATAACACTTAAAGCACCACCTATGCTTGTGTGTATGAAAAATACAGCACTCGGGGGGTGTCTTGAGTCAAATACAGCACTTGGCTTTGCCTCGTGCTGTATTAGCCTCTCGACATGCCCCCTCATGCTGTATTTTCCATACAAATGCGGAGCGGTGCTTTAAGTATAACATAAAGTATGCAAAGTATATAAAGTCAATATATAGTCATGCAGTACTCACATAAACTATCCTGACAGTTTCATCAAAGAAAGAAATGTTTTCTGCTAATGTAATAGCTGGGGAACTTCCTTCACCATAGTTTGGTTTTATCAAAACAGAATCATTATGTACAAATCCAAATGGATAAAACTGGGGAAAAATGTAGATTTACTAAAAACAAAAGTAATTGAGAGTTACAGTAACTACAATAAATTTCAGCATGGGATATCATGTGGTTACATGCAAAGAAAGCAGCCATTATCCTGGGAGACTTGTGTAGCAATAAGCTGGTAATGTTTGTAAGAATTTTCCTTCCCCAACTAGACACAAAATGTACTATAATTCTCAAGTTTCTGTATATAGAGAAAGATGAAAAACTCTTTCTTTTACTGTTTACTACATACTTCACACATGCAAATACAGCATACTTTAAAATCAACCATGATGCTTTGTCATAGGTGGTTCTTTTGGCTCTAATTACATTCACAATAAGTAATGTAATGACTGTGGCTTCTATATTTAAGCATTGGCATTTGGTAAGCTTAATTTGGCAGTTAAAATTTTACAAGACCACATTTAGTTATGACATCACTTAAATACTATTGTAGGATAAAAGCTGACAACAGTTAAAATACAATACGATCAATGAAATGAACTACAGTGATGTTTACTATACCTCTGAAAGACAAGTGTGAGTGTTCAGCTGGCAATCATCTATCTCTAAAGTATATATAAAAAGAAAGAAAATCTGCGTGAGTGTGCAACCTAATTTGAGAAAAATCATTAATGCATTCACTTGAATAGATTGCGAGAGCTTGAAAAGGTCAAAAGATTGTGATTTTGACATTTTCACTGTGAATGCAGTTACATAACATAAATGTTTACTCCACTTTAGTCCATAGCAAGTTACAATACAGCTTAGCCCCAAAGTAATGTTTGCCCGCATATAAAATGCAAGCAAAATTTGAGCAAAACGCATACAAAATGCATGCAAAATGAGGGCAAGTCACACCTTCTCACAATGTGTACTGCAAGTAAACTTGTATTGCAACACATACATAGACTCTATATGGTGACAGTGGAATTTGATACAGATGCATGAGACACTTGCAAAATGCAGGGAAATTGAGGGGAAAATGTGGCTAAGATGCAGACAAATGTTACCTTGGAGCTGAGCTGTACCGTAATTATTGACATAACCATCATTTTAAGCAACTTTTTTCACGACCGCTTCTGTGACACAAGCAACTACCATGGATGGTGGTGGGATACTAACTGGTACTACTGTATGATATCAATCAGAATAACTTGCCCACCTTTAATGATCTAGCTGCATTTATAGCAATCAAGTATAACAACCACACCTCATTATTGGTCTACAGTACCGCTCAAATGCAACATCGTCCACGAGAGTAAGAGTGATTAAAAACTCACCAATTGAAGGACATGGCACCTGTTTTGCTTACTAGTATTCTTCCCATTTCGTTTTGGGATGAATACTCGCGAGTGAAACAGGTGCCATGCTATTTAATTAGCAAGATTTTTAATTGCTTGCACTCTCACAAGATGACGTTGCATTTGAGTGGTATCATACCTGCACTTATATTAATGATAGCATGGTAAAGAATAAAATCTAGTGACCATGCCACTTGAAATATGACATGTGCCAGAAGGCCACTTGAGGTACTCCAATAAAATAGTTACCTTAATACAACAATCATGCAGATGTGACTCTTCTATTACACTATTCTGTGCATTAGGAAGTAGATATAAACAGCATTTAATAGCTGCTGTGATAATTATTTATGTTATTATGGTATCATTATATATAAAGTTGGGTAAATAAATGGTGGGGCAGATGGACAAACAAACAGTTGTATAGCTTTGAATTCTATAGATACTGCATGCAAATACATCCGTACATTACATCATAAACAATAATCTATTATTAATACATAATGTATGTTTACTCATTCACAGCCCTATGGTGTATTTACTTGGAAAAGTTCATGAGATTATGTAGTGTAGTTTGTAAGGTAATGATTACCAGAAAGTCAACAGTAAAAGATTTAGAACTATATGTATATGCAGTAGTGGCTGATTAAGTACATTATTTAAAAGGCTGTGCATATAATACTATGTACCTGTATCAACTCGGAATATCCAAACTCCTGGAATACCTACATTGGTTGTCTGATCAATATAAATAATTCCTGAAGTTAGTGATCCAGGAATAGTTACAAATCTAAAACGATCACCAGCATTAATTCCTGCTAGAGCTTTAGTTCCATAAATTCCTCCAGATCCACCAGATCTATCACCAGTAGTCCATTTTATTCTCCCACCAGCATAGAGCAATATTACAAATGACTCAACTCCACTAGTGGCTAGTACACACTGGAATGTGTTGGTCTAAAGGCAGTAACAAAACCATGTAGTATTAGACTGTACAAAACTGGGCCTATTATTTTCTTGAGTAATGCTCCAAGAAAAAGCTTGTTATATACCATTCATTGTGCCAAACTTTGCCTGCAAGATACCTGGACTGTATATTTGACTGTTCTATTACAATACCTTACTTGGAGTATTATTATTATTTCCATCATCAATTTTACGTGTTCCTTAGTAGGCAGCAGCATGACACTTGTTCACTATAACACCTACATCTGCAAACCTGCTGTTATACTGTATCTAGAATACTAGAATTACATGCACTATATGTTCAGTGCAAACTATTATGTCCCTTACATAATAGGTGCAGGCTACAACTGTATATGTGACCAGATTTTACAGAACCGAACCAAATCGCACATCAGGCAAAATCAAACTAACACCACCAGTGGATAGCTACACTGTCGTACTACAAGTTTAGACCCTCAGCACTACTCAAACTACACGAGGCTGGTTTTAATAGACGTCTTTTCTGGGTGGTGTGGAGTGCCCAAATGGCGGTTTCAGGCCTTGTGAAGGACCTGGCTTGGCAAGAATCAGTGGTTTACTGGTGGACAGCCTTATAATGTTGGCCAGACATGTTCTCTGTAGATTTTGCTACATATCAGCCACTAAGGAGCCAGCACAGCCCTGTAATCTCGTGTCTGGACTCCAATCGTGGTCTGCCTCCATTTTGAGGCCTATCTTTTGCCCTCCCTGCCACCCCCCAGCCTCCACCCCTTTGTGAGCACTCGTGATACTACTTCGCTCATCCAACTGCTCAGATTTTCTATCTTATTTGGCGGGAAACTGTACAAGCAGCTACAAGTACTGGAAGTGGCTTGAAAGGTAACAGATTGATGCATCTTTTGTGTAAATTTCATATGCGTGCTTGCTATCCTTGGAGAGTTATGCTGGCTTCAATTCTTTAAAACCGTTTATCTCGAAACTTCTAATGTGCGATTTGGATTGTTTTTCCAAAATCCAGTCACATATATGTAATTTAATTATAAGAAAGTTTAATTGACGTAAGCTTAACTTTTTGTTATGTATGTTATCAGGCTCCCAGCTAATACTATGCCTTCTTAACTAGGGACTTAATCAACCATATTATTCTATTAGTCTATGTCAATCAAGACTCAGCAGTGTGTCATGTAGGCAAATGACTGGTGTACCAAACCATTGGACCAGGAAAATACTACAACTGGCTAATGCAGGGCCAGAGTTGCAATCTTAACATTAATATTTCTACTTGTTTTTCTCCTCCTCTACCACTGTACCTGAACATACTGTAGAGTAAGATTCTGGAGAATACAAGTACTCAGTCAAATGATTAGATAGTGGTTTTGTAGGTGTACAGGAGGTTTCAGTTGCAGGGAACCCATTGCATCGGATGATAACTGGTAACCTTATCAACCAGGAAAGGAACACAATGTAGTTTTGGGATCTATTTTTTATTTATACTGTAGACAAATTAAGAGGCAATGTCCTCTAGCAACATCCAGTGCCAAAGGAGATACAACAACAAGGAGCTGAAACTCCCCTACACTAAACCAACAGTAGTATGATAGCAGAAAGAGTGAGTACTATTTATTAATTACCTACACACAATAGGTAAAAAAACACCTTGCAATGAAATTTGGCTTTAATGTTACTTTAAACAAAATTTATGTTAATCTAGTCACAATCTAATGTAATCTAAAAGTGCAGCCTTGAATTACGTACCTTATCACTTTTTCGATAATAATAACCAACATTGTCCCATGTGGCTATAAGCAAATCTGTGATTGTTACATTTTGTGAATTAGAAAAGGCTGCTCTTATTTCACTGGTTGCTCTAGCAAGTAGATTAGGATCAGTGGTCTGACGATAGAACACTTGTCCAGCTCCTCTGGTATCAACATCAGCCCAGTATGGTGCAATAATCTTACTAGTTCCGTTCAAAGGGAATGATAGAGGAGTATGAACATTATAACGACTGCCAAAACTAATAACTCCATTATCATTGATCTGTATAGAGACAATAATAATAAAAGTAGTGTGCATTGTCTATGCAATCCTTGTAGCTGTTTGAAAGTTATTGTTCACTGAACTACTGTTTGCTTAACTATTTACTCTATTGGGATAAGTTTATAGAGGCATGGTCTCTTGTGTAAACCTTCTAAAGCACAGATTTGATTATGAATGTGTTACATCTGCCAATAGTCAGAATAGCAGTGCTGGTACAGTAGATGGATTATAATTTAATTTTTATTGACTAGTTAAATAGCTTAGTATACATAAATCTGACTTCAAGTTTTGTGGTCAGCTCTAGGTAGCTGGTAATCTACTCTACATATAAAATTGCAAAATAGCTACATCCTACATACAGACAGTTGTATGGTACAACAAAAAAACATTGATACAGTAAGGAAATGGTGACAAAGGTCTCTGACAGGTGGAACAAGAAATTAATAATTACAAATTATGTAGCTTAACCACAAAATCTTAAAAGCCTTTCAAAAAATGAAATGTTTGTTTGATTTAAAGAAGGAAAATTACAGTTTCAAATGCATTGTACATACGTACATGATAAGGTTTTTCTCACTTTAATAGTTCACTTACATATATTGTGCGAACAATTTCATCATAAAAATGGAAGCCATCAGATAATGTAATTGGTGGTGAACTACCCTCTCCATCAGTTGGTTCAGGTAATGCAGTGTCATTGTGTAAATATCCAAATGGATAAAACTATCACAAAATAAATGGATTTACCACACATAGCTAATTAAGACAATTGTATACAGTAATAGTAATCAACACAAAAACAGCCAAGCTGTGAAAAAAAGGTGTGGCCTTAAAAAGCTTGGGTGAAAAAGTTGTGAAATCAAAGGTGGATGTTAATACTAATGAATTTTAACAATGCACAGCCGTTATTAAAATTTATTAGTATTAACATCATTGCAGCCATTTGTTGGCCGCCACCTTTGATTTCACACCTTTTTTCACAGCTTGGCTGTTTTTGTGTGGATATCACTTCTTTTTGTAATTGCAAGTTCCAAAGCCAGCCTATGGTTGACCTTGATAATTCATTTTAACTTTTTCTCTTTTCTACAAGAATCATCGAAGACTGCATGGCTGAAATAAAAAAATTTTGAAGGTGCATATACCCCAATGATAGCTAGGCGATCCAACTCAAACTAAGAATGGGAGATTCCTTACCCTGAGGAAGCTTCTGCTGCAGAAATGGTTAATTATACCATTCAAGCACTTTGGAGCTACGGATACATGTTATTTAGATATTTTTTATTATTTCAAGGGTTACCAGCACCTCTTGCCAACACCTTGACATCACAGAACTATATGACACTACTCCTTCTGAAGAGACTGAGCCTGACAAGGAGAGCAAGTCTTCTGTAAAATACAGCACTGAGCAGCATGACCCATACCACCCCTTACTGTTGAAAATGCAAGTGGGGTAAAAGAACTCATCTCAATTTCGTTGTTCATACTTCTGTTGCTTCTCACATTCAAAATGTTGATAAGCTATGGTGACGATACTTGGGTACCACAATATGACTTGCGATATGAAGGTGCAATAGCCTTAACTTTGACATTAAAAATGCCTTCAGATGTTTGCTTGCCTCCCCAGAATCCTGAAGCATAAACATCTAAACGAGCTCCATCCTCATTATTAGCTGTTGGATATCGAAGGCCGGTTCTCACCTGTAAAGGATGTATGAAAACAGCATTTTCTGGTTCCGAAAAACTGGTATGTCGCCTGCCCACACTGGCTGTCCTTGGCTGCACAACATGGCTGCTTTCATAATTTTTGTAGAATGTTCTAGAACAATCTCGATTTTCCATTGGCAGATCTATGAAAGATCTACGAAATTATGAACTTGATTATTGAGTAGATTTTACCTAGGATTTTCATTTAAAAACTAGAAATAAAGTGAGGTGATCAGCCACGATAGCAGCAGCAGCTCAGTCGTTAAGGATTTGAGTGTTTGGTATGGAGGTCCCTGTTTCAAATGCTGGTAAGTATCTTTTTTTGCCATTTTAATGCACCTTTTTTTACCCTGCGGTGAATGTTATAATAGAGTATTGCAATCCTGCAACTTACAGTTGTTTGGTTTTTGCCTGGTAACTCTGTAGCTGTCAGTGCAATTTCTTTTAAACCACAAAAGGTTTGAGCTAGGATGGTTAACCTACGTGCATACCGATTTTTAAGTTATTCCCATAAGTGGTTTATCCTGTAAGCATGACAACAAGCTGTCCTTTTTAATGCAAATAATTGTCCATAGCTCTATGAATATTAATCAGATTTGTAACAAACTTTGTACGTGATTGTGCCGCAATATGCCCTCCAAAATTCAAGACAATTGAGCTACACATTTGCATTTTATAATGGCTTTTGTAAATGTGTGAAAAAAAAACCTAAGCCCCCCTCCCCCGGAGACCCCTAAACGAAGAAAAAAGAAGAAATTAAGCCGAATTGTGAAGGCTTATATTTCATGATTGCATTAAGCAATCTTGCTCAAATTTGGTATGTGGGGTCATGAAGATGGAGGGTGCTTGCAGTATAAACATGGTTCCAATTCAAGAAGGGAGCATGGAGCTATGTATGCATGAAAACCACATTTTGTTTCTTCCTGTAAATATATTCACGGTGTGGCACGCCGGCTTTCTTGGCTGCATGACACACTACCGTGTGTCTTGATATTAGCTCACTGTGGAATCTATGGAATTTATAAACCCGATTGAGTCTGTAGTGCATGAGTGAAGCAAGGGCACTACTAAGGGCCTGAGGGTTTATGAATTCCATAGATTTCACATTGTGCCTGTATAACTACTTTAGACACTATTTTTACATTACACTCAAATTAATTACCACTTCCACAGCTGTTTCTGCTGTTGCATTGGTAAAAGTGGCTGAATCTTTTGTGACAATACTAGTACCATGGCAACTATGCATGTTCACATGACACAGTTTAGTGCCCCATACATCATCACATGTTATATAGGAATAAGGAATACATACTTATTGTTAGATTTTGAAGATAAAGAGCTTGTACGTCATTGGTTATATTGCTTTACAGCAGGAAGCAAAATTACTACAGCTCTTCTCAGTGTCACCAGGATTACTGTGCTGACCATTGTAACATGCTTGATGAAATATTAGTACTGTTTAATTTGTTTTAAAATGTTTTTAAAGCATTAAAATACTGAAGTGTTTGTGTCATTAGAAGGTGTATTTCAAAAATCACACATAAGACTTACTTGAAATTTTGGTGGAACTACAATTAGTACCGGTAGATTATTTTGTACTTTTGGCTAAATTTAATTGTGTGGGAATGCTAAGTGAAATACCTCAAACCAGACAATAATTGTGCAAGCTAGCAAGTGGATGATATTAAACAATGTCGACCGCCAATAATTGATGCTGTATAACACTGTTTTTAACCGGATGTTACTAAAGAACACCACTGCCTGGCAAGCTGGTATGTTGTGGACATCTACAGTAGCTGATTAAATTGCCTATCGCTGGGTACAAAACGTTTTTGCGTATGTTGTTCTAACTAAGAATTGTGTAGGTTGACATACAACAAGGCTGATAATTGATTGCTTATACTCAACCCACAATTGATATACCTGTATATAATATATAAAATAAACAGAAGTTTGTCTTTTTACCTTTTAGGTGTGTATTCCAAAGTGGTATATATTAAGCAAGTACAGATGCTGCTGTCATAAAATAAACGTTTCTGTTAGATATACTGAATAGTCACCATGCTTAAGAGTTGCTTTTATACTATAAATGCCACCCTCGATTAGTGGTCACCCTTGAATAGTAGCTGCATCGGTTTTTGACACTGGGCTAATAGTTGCTGTGGTGTTTAACCAAGTAAATATGGTACCATAGATATGCAACTCCTAATAGGGATTGGAAATGGCATCACATGCCAGAAATAGTTTGTTTCAATGTTACAGGTGGTTTCTGTAATTTGTATCGTATACCAATTTAATTGGCCCATAATGAAGTTTTAAAGGTTTTGCGAGAGTGATTTAGAACCTAAGAGCAAAGTATGCTACCATCCTACTAGCTTTGTTCCATAGCTTTGGCATTAGTTTAAAGACAAATAGTTATCTAGACAGTAGCTGTGCAGAGTTAGGAGAACAGAAACATGACAGTGCAACAACACCTAGTAGAGTTGCAACCAAGGAAATATGCAGTGTTTAAACTAGAGGTTGCCTTACAAACCATACTGTTCAATTCTAATAACCAAAGGGGTTCTAAAAAGCCATGTATTGTCGATACCAGAAGGTATACACAGCTGCTACAAGAACAGAAACGTACCTGGGTGTAGAAGTGATACTGAAACAGCAAGATAGGACGAATTTCTTCTGTGGGAAAGGCTAGTCAGTGACTTCCACCAAAGCAATTTGTATTACTCAACCTTAGAGAACTTTCATATTCTACTAAACCTACACTGATAGTCTACAGTAAAGAGAAATGTTAGCCTTTTCATGCTCTTCAAAGCGGTAACAAGTGAAACACGCCTCGTATCTAACCAGTGACATCAATTGTACAGGTAGTATACTGGGAACATGATACCATTGCCAATCCCTATTAAGAGTTGTACATCTATGATGGTACATAGGCTTTCACACCAAAACAATTGATTTTGTTTTATCCTTAATCAGTTTCACATATGTAATACAAAATATACAGCCACTTGGTGAAGTGTTGATACTGTAATTAGACATATGATTTGAACAGTACATAATATATTCATTCCCAGGTAAGGGAAACCATTTTTCTATCATAAGAAGAATATCGTACAGCACAAAACTTTGGTGGGAGAAAACTTTGGTGGATTTGGCAGACAAATAGTAACCTGCCAAAAATTTTATCTGCCAAAATTTTTGAAGTTTACTGAGTAGCGTCTTTGTGGTTCTTGTTGGTTTGGTGATATTAACAGATGATTACAGTATATCAATACTGAACTACTTTAAATGATGCCCTAAAGGATCATCTTCAGAAGACAAGCTTCAGTTGCCAGATCCTCGTGGTCCTTTAAGTGCACGTTACCATCTTCAGCGATTGAAGCAGCTAATAAGCATGTCACTGAAGTTTTGACAGCACCAGCCAGCAGAGGACCATATTTTAAGCTAATTCCAGCACAGAGAATTTTAGTTGGGAAAAGAGCTGCGGAGCATAGAGTTGCGGAGCATGGAATTGTGGCATCAATTAAGTATTTTGAAAAGAATTATCCCGATTTGTTGCTGACTGATACAACTGTGAGAAGGCTGGAAAAGCTCTATCAAGCCGAATTACAAAATAAACTCAGGTCTGGTAGTACTTCTGATGGCAATTGAGAAGGAAAACCAGTGGTGGAAGAAATTCCAATATTGCTATGTAAGAAATTAGGGCGACCACTAATGATTGGGGGGGAGCTTGACAGACAAGTTCAAGAATACATCAGGTATTTAGAAAGCCTGGTATTGGTGCAGTAGTGAATACCAACATAGTAATTGCTACAGGGAAGGGATACTAATGACCAAAGATGCAAACCTCTTGTCTAATATCACACTAACAAAGACATGGGCAAAATATTTGTTGCATCGAATGAATGTTGTGAAGCGGAAAGCCACTACTAAGGCTAAGGTGAATGTAGAGCATTTTGAAGAAGTTAGACAGGAGTTTCTTTTAGAAATCAAAAACGTTGTTATCATGGATGAAATTCCCCTTGATCTAGTAATTAATTTTGATCAGACTAGCATAAATTATATTCCAGTTTCATCATGGACCATGGAGGTGGAGGGAGCCAAGCGTGTAGAGGTGGCAGGTAAAAATGATAAGCGGCAAATCACAGCTGTCTTTGCTGGCTCAAAGACTGGAGACTTTTGCTACCGCAACTTGTGTATAAAGGAAAAACTGAACGCTGTCTCCCACAGTACCATTTTCCTGAATCATGGGATATAACACTTTCGGCAAATCATTAGTCAAATGAGCAGACAATGAAGTGCTATGTGGAAAACATTATCTTACCATACATTAAGGACAAAAGGAAGACCCTGAAATTACCAGATAATCATCCTAGTTTGTTAATTTTTGATAACTTTAAGGCCCAATGTACCAGTGATTTGCTTAAATATCTTGATGAGACAACTACATAAATGTTACCTTAGTGCCAGCAAATTGCACAGACAGGTTACCACCTCTTGATCTTAGTGTCAACAAGGCAGCTAAGGAATACCTGAAGGAAGAGTTTCAAGCATGGTATACTAAACAAATATCAGAGCAAGTGCAGGGACTTAGTGAGAAGAAGCCTGTTGACCTACGCTTAACTGCTGTCAAGTCACTAGGAGCAAAGTGGCTACAGGGCGTATATGATTACCTTAAAGCAAAGCCTGAGATTGTCAGGAATGGCTTTAAGGAATCAGGGATCACTTCTTGTTTAGATGGTATATGACAACAACACTGCATGCATCTGTAAAAACACTGATTATTATTGTACAATACAATGATTCAATTTACAATTGTATAAACAGACTATTACATGGTAATACATGTATCATGTTTACAATCTTAATGAATTATCAATCATGATATAACTTGAAGACAATCTTAAATGTTATGGTTACTTGTAAAGGAACATGATCATTTCACCTTTGTTGAGACAGTTCACAAGGTGGGCTCTCATTACAGGCTGCAAAAAATGTTATCTTTCCAGGATTTGATCCTAAGACTATGGCAGTTGCAAATGCAATGCTAAAAACACCACAGTCTTTGCCTCCAGTTTGTTTCTGAAAATGCATTACTTTAATTCGTGGGGTAGTGTCAACTTTGAATAGATTCTAAACTACCAGCTCAACCTCATCTCACATGAATTAAACACCGAATCATACGTAGATCCTCACCTCTCCCTCTTTACAGTTCACTGTAGTCGCTGTTATCCAATGATTTCTCTTAGAATAATGGATTATTTGCACCTTGTTACGTATTTGGGTGTCAGTTAGTGCCATCTTCCTTCCCTGCAATAATGTGGACTGGAACCCATTAAACTGCTGATACTTTGATTTCAGCAATTGCTGTGCCCGATTTATGGTTTCGTCAGTCAACTCCTCCCCCGTAATTATTCTCTCCATATCACAAATTCTTTGTTTCTTTTTTGCTGGTGATACATCTCCTTCGGTCAAGTCTACCGATGCCACTGAAACATCACAGGGACTTGGTGTGTGCATAGCAACTTCAAGATTCTCTTCAGGCACAACTGCAACACCTTCCACTGACTTCGTAGTCGGTGGCTCTACTACTTCAGCATCAACTTTCTCAGCATCAACTTTCTCAGCATCAACTTTCACACTTTTAGTGCACAAAGATGATGCAATACACTTTTTAGCTCTTTCAACTTCAGAGGAACACAACATACTGAATGTCAAAATGCATGGTATTTCCATGCCTCCTTGTGGAAGATCTGCAGAGTATTGTCAGCTGCCATTAACAGTACCTTGAATCGTGCCACCTTTTCAAATAAATATTGAGCAGATTGATGATTTTTTTAAGAGGAACATGCCCCACTACAACATAATTTCCATCGACCAGTTTCTTGAGTGCTACAGCATACGTGTCATGGCTGTTTCCTACTTCGTGCTCACACCTCAGCACCTCTCCAACTGCTGGGTTCTCCCACACTGTTTTGTATTTGTGGTATCCACAAATAACTGAGTTCACCGCAAAAGCCACGTATATGGGCATCTTCTATATTGCCGCTAAGATAGGACAGGGTATACACTAAAAAGAAAATAATCATGTGGAAGTGATCAACCGCCAAAGTTTTATCCGCCAATTTTCTTGTAGTACCAACTTCACCAAAGTTTTGTCTCGCCAAAGTTTTGTGCTGTACAGTACACTTCAATAATAATAAATAATATGAAAGCACCTTGATTGCTTTATTAAAGCATTTGAATTATTCCATTAAGGTACATCAACTTTTTTGTTGTTGCGGTTTCAACAACACTCGTAAAATATAAATTTAACCAGATTTTTTCCTGAAGGCTTTTAACCAACCAAGGAGGATGTTGCAGCCTCCACTCTCCTTTTCATTTTCTATTTTACATGATAACAACTCACTACATTAAATTATGTTATACATACCTCTGATATACATGTGCGGACACTTGGTTCACAAATACCTAAACAAAATACAATTTCAATATCTAAGGTGTGTAATCATAGCAAGATAAAACTGTAGCTACACTGTATATAATTTATGCACATTACATATATTTCAGCAGACATGCTTTACAATGGATGATTATGTGTGGAGATACAATATAACATAAAGAGTAATGGGAAAACATAGAAGCTGTGAAATGAGGTAGCGCTTGGATCTACAGATCAAGGATTTTGTCAGACATTGTGCTTTCTATGTACAGTATTTTCAGTCAGTTGCATAGCTAACGGGAAAGTTCCCACCATTTTGATGGATATATCAGATAGGATCCAATGAGGGTGGTGAGGGGGGCCAGATAGTCAAAGCATTGTTTACAAAAATGTAAGAGGATGACATTAGAGTGAACCAGGCCACTAATAAGAATTCAAAACCATCACAATAAAGGTCATTATTAACACTTCAGAGCCAGATCCAGCTATTTCCACAACTCCATCAAGCTCACAGACTAGTTATTTGTATAATTTTCCACATGACTTTGAAGATGCTTCCAGCAAAAGTAGATTATTTATTGTTTTGAATGATTATTAACAGCAAAATTTAATATTATATTCATATACTGTACTTGGACCCACTGCAGTGGCGGATCTAGGATATTTAAAAGGGGATTTCTGAAAGTTGCAATTGGTATACCTGAATAAGGCATCTGGTGACATTTCTCCAGAAAACTTTAAGATTTTAGAATCTCTGAGATTGGATCTTAGGCTATTTTTAGTTACCAATTACAATAAATCCAATGCTTTAAACTGTAAATAACTATAGGGCAAATATGGTGATTACAAGCTGTAGCTTTGATTGCTCTATTAGAGTAGTTACATGACTGCTCTATTAGAGTATCTCGATCGTTTTTAATGCAGTGGGAGATGAAAAGTGAAGTGTTGCTGAGGGTTTAATAGCTATAAAAGGTGTTAGTTAAGTGCAACTGCATGCATGCTACTGAAATACAGTGGTATATAGTTGTTTGCTATGACAATTAAATTGTCAGTGCAACAATGTTTATGTATTTAGACTGCCACTGAGGTAAATTTAAAAGGGGGTTTCTGTCGAAACCCCAGAAACCCATCTGGATCTGCCACTGCACTGTCATGGGATTATTTTCCAGTGTTGGTCACATTATTATGCAATTATAGCTTACAATAATACAATAGCAGTTTATCCTCATTAACACCTACATACTATACCACAATTTTGTAGTATTATGTTAAGATACTTTGACCCAGGAAAGGTAATTATCATACAGGATGGTAGTACTGTATGTGACCTAATTTGGAAAATCATTGATCTATGTACATCAAATAGATTGTGAGATATGCAATTTAAACATTTCAATCCAGTATAACTTGGGAAGGTCAAAAGCTATGAGTTTGGAATCTTCACCGTGACTGCAGCCAACCATAGTGTTTATTTCACTTCAATCCACAGCAAACTAGCTATTCGTATTTTAAGCACCTTTTTCATGATGGTATCTGTAACACAAGCAACACCACCATGGGTGATGGGGGAGGGGCCTGGTGGTGTGGTTAAGGGGGTGATTGATATATGAACAGAAAATGGCTGAGTGGGTGATATGGTGACTCCAGCCTTAATATTGGGTTCTCAAGACTACCTGTGCTACTGAAAATTAAAGAAATGTACGTAGAAAATATCTGGACAACTGTCCAAGGCAGTACATGTCTCTAGTCTTGTGCTTCAGCTGGCCAGTGACATTACAACGTGCCAGAGCATTCTCAGTGGCTGGCACATATCTCTAGAAATCCACTTGTGAAAAGCAGCCTGAGCAAATCAGAGGCATGGGAGTGGCATAAATGTGTAGAGTATTGGTATGGCTATCCATTCATAGTGAAAAATGAACTTCACTGTTGTGTGCATAGATTGATGGTTATCAAAAATTTAGTCACACATATTATGGAGGTTTGCATTTTCTCATAAAAAGAGGTTGACCAGTAACCAGCCTTACAACCTTCATCTGCCTTGACAGTATTGGTTAGATGGATTTACAGTAAGCCCAAATGTACCTTCACTGCAACTTGAAATGCTACCAATAGGTTGCTACAAAATAATTATTTATTATTCAGTGGTGTTTTCTGCTGACTGACTTAAGAGAAATTACAGTACTTAATAATGCTTTCAGACAAGGGTCATTACAGTAAGGCTACAGACTGAATTTTTCACATTAGTCATTGTTTCAGCCCAACAAGTACCTTTTTGCATGCTGCTATCTGTGTCATAGGTTTACCTTTGATCTTCTTTGTGTCCAATTTGTTTTTGCTGACATTGCAAGATTTCAATTCATGGTACATGTAGCTCATAATGGCTTCCCTATCCAATTTACCATGAAATGGCCCACTATTACAGAGGTACTTCTCATATTATTCTGCATTTGTAACACTTGTTTAATGGACTGAACTTAGCTTAAAACAAAGCATAATGGCTACTTCACTTTTAGTAATGGTAAGTTTAGGCACAAATTCAGGCATAAAATGTGACTGGATTTGTGAAAAGGCACCACAAAATTTGACCCATTTTTTTAATCTTTGGAGCTTTGTAACTTTTTTATCATTGCATATGATTGCCTAAAATTTTCCATGCGTGCTGCTGAAGTACTTGGTTGCATTTTGAAAAGTTAATCAGTATAAGGAGTCAAGTGTTACATCACTTTGTTTGCTGGCATGTAAAAAGTGTGGAAAAGGTACCTTTTTGCAAATCTGGTCATGACATGTAGTTATGTCTGGTACTATCCTTCTTCTGATGCAATATGAGTGGGTTCACCAGTCATAATAG